>NC_083724.1:57805389-58419026 GCF_028564815.1 Eubalaena glacialis | reverse complement strand
AGCTTGGCCCTCTAGTCTCCAAATGATATTGCAATATACAAGTGGCACGCCATGTTGTCGAGTGAGGCTATGTGCCCAAACAAACGGCCTCACCCAAGCTGGCCCAGCATGTGCTCCCTCACATGACCACACAGGTAGGTGGTCATCAAGGCCTGGGCTCGGGAAAGGGGCATATGTGTGTGTAAATGAGTGGACCGCTGGGCTGGGGGCACATTCTAATGCTTATAGTCAGAGATGATTATGGATGACCCAATGTGTTTCTTCCCTGCCACAATCAGAAGACGCCTACGAGATCTTCTAGGCCAATGTCCCATTTTAAAGAAATGGGCTGGGGCTTCCCTGGTGGCACAGTGGTTGGGAGTCTGCCTGCCAATGCAGGGGACACGGGTTCGAGCCCTGGTCTGGGAGGATCCCGCATGCCGCGGAGCGCCTGGGCCCGTGAGCCACAGTTGCTGAGCCTGTGCGTCTGGAGCCTGTGCTCCGCAACAGGAGAGGCCGCGATAGTGAGAGGCCCGCGCACCGCAATGGAAGAGTGGCGCCCGCTTGCCATAGCTGGAGGGGGCCCTCGCGCAGGGGCAGGGACCCAGCACAGCCAAAAATAAAAATATAAAAATAAATTTAAAAAAAAAGAAAAAGACCTAAAGAAGAAATACATGGCGAATATCTTTAAAAAAAAAAAAAAAGAAATGGGCTGAACAATGAAGTGACTGGCCCAGAGTCACAACTCACCAAGAGCTGGCTATTATTTAAGTTAATGTTGCCTTTCACAGCTCAGCAGTGCAAGATTTTGAGCAAATGAGTAACATCTGGGGAAGATTTTAAACAGAGGATTAAAGAAAAGAACCAGGAAGGGGTGAAGACAAACTTAAGGATTTGTGAGAATATGATTTGTCAAAAAATGTCAGCCAGTATTATGTTAAATTCAGAAGCAGAGGAGTCCTAAAATGAATATATGTAGAAATGAAGTAATCCAGAATTTCTTTCAAGTTGCAGATGTGCCTAAGCATAGCAATAAAATATGAACAACTCACTCTATAAATGCTTCCCATGGAACCTACTGCTTCTATCTCTGTTAATTTAACATGTCCTTCCTCTCAGATTTAATGCAAATGCATAAACTTAAACAATCATGTTCATAACAGACTGTCTTATGAAGAACAGGACGTGTGTAATTACTACCAGCCTATTTCCACAGAGGCCAGTCTGTCACAAATGGTAGACAGATAAATAAGATGGTTGAGGAGAGGGTAATGAATCAATCTATTTACTCAACACTATTAACCTTAAAGAGAAGTCAGAAATTTCAGAAATTCCCCAAGTGATTCTTGTGTTGTCAAAGGCTGTCAAATCGAAATAAGAATTTTGCTGTTTGTAGATTCCCGGAAAAGAATGAAAATGATATATAGATAACATGCTATTGTCAGATTCATCAAAACAAGAGCTTTTAATCCAAAGGCTTAAAAACACATTAGAGGAGGGCAGTGAATTTAGCTTTATTGATCACGCTCAAGCCCTGGAATGCCTGGTTCAGAATTACATTGAGGATTACGTTGCGCCCTTTTTTCTGATAGTTAATGAACCTTTGAAGTAGGAACCTCTCTGTCCTTTTCATGCTAGATATTAATCTTTATTTGAAGCCTGATTCTTGCTAATATCTGATTTGCTTAAAATGAAAACTAAGCAGTCAGCCAGTTAATATTTGAATTATGATATGGTCTTTTTTTCCCATCTCCCTCCAAAAAACAAGGTTTTGTTAGCATTGTCAGTTACTTTCCTTGAAACAGACACCCACAGTTTTGAATGGATGTAGACTGGCATGTACTAGCAACTGTGAACCAAAAACATGCCAAAGGGAGAATCCCAGGGTACATGGGCAGCTGTAAAGGGGGTGTCAGTGGAGGTGATGCTGGAGCCAGAACAGCTGAGCCTGGCTGTTATAGGTTAAACAAAGAAGGAGAAAGAAGACTCCAGGGATGCTACTATGAAAAAGTAGAAATGGAGGCAGAAGAAGATAAGGGATAAAAAGAGATGGCTTTGCCAGCAAATGGTTTTAAACGTCCATCACTAACTACCAATCAGCAATAACATTAATAGAACATGGGATGCGATTCCTAGCTTCTAACAAGTCAGTATGATGCCAGGTGCCTTCAAATAAAGATCTACATGCATATACACACACATAAGGACTATATATGCATTTTTAAAATCCTGGGAGGATATATAAGCAGCAGGTGGGACTGCACCCAATGTGGGGTGCTCCAGAGACTTGTACCTTTCATCTCACATCCTTCTATATTTCTTGAGGTTTAGCCAGCCATGGGAATGTTATGTAAAACACTGCGCATACGTGATTGTTAAATATTAGCTGCTAATTCTTATTATTACTGCTAACCACAACATTTTGTCTACCAAAGTAAGTCACTGACCCTTTCCCTTTAAAAATGGTATGTGAAACTCAAAAATGAGGATGCTCAAGACTCTGGAAGTTCCGTCTCCTTCAGAAAATGAGAGCTCTTCCCAGAGCCTACAGCCAAAGGGGAGGGAGCACGGAAGGCAGAGGGGAAGTAAAAGTCCCAGAGAGGAGCCCACAGGCTATGTGTACAGAAACAGGGCTGGGGGTGGGATGGGAGCAAAGTCAGGTAAATGAGTGCCGAGGAGAACTATGGAGTAAGGTAAGTTAGAATGAGCTATACAGTGAGACCAAGTCTACAAATGTGTGATTATGCCCAATTTAAATGTTCGTGTGTCAAGATGGGAAGCCCCATCAAGGGTAAACAGGACTCATCGATTTGGGTGGCCAAATTAACGAAGAATTAATTTGGTCAAATACTATTTTATCAAACGGGTTAGAGTTAGGTAATAGTGTGTATGTTATGATACATCCATTTAAAGATGAAAATGAAGTGACTGTCCATGCCATTTCTGAAATATGGGATGTCTGTTCTCACACTGTGACATGGGGCCTTTCACTCAGCGTCCCTTCAGCTCTGTGAGAGACTAACAAAACAAAACAAAACAATCCTGTGCTTTGCAACCCCAGGGTCCTGGGATGGCCGTAAATACAGTAACTGCTCTAGATGGGAAGAGCAGGGAAGAAGGGAGGAAACCTCAACAATGGCCAAGTGTATACTCATAACCTTGGTCCTGAAACGGGCTTCCTTCCACTTGGCTGAGCAAGCTGGACCCTGCAAGTCATGCTGACACCTCTTTCTTCCTCGGCCCCAGTATAAGTCCACCATGACTCCTCTTGATTTCACCTCCTAAATGTATTTTAGATCCTTCCATTGCTCCCTAGTCCAAATTACAACACTCCTCCTCTGATCTACTGCAATGCTCTCCTAACTGGTCCCCCAGCATACACTACAGCTTACTCCCCGATTCATTTTCTCCATGACAGCCAAAGAAAATGCTTCGTAACAAATCTCTTCATGTTGACTTCTGCTTAGGACCATCAATGGCTTCCCCCTGCTCTTGGAGTAAAGATACAACCCTATAACATGGTCTTCAAGGCATAGCCTAGTCTGCCCCTTTCCTCCTTCTCCAGGCCTACCACCTACCTCTCCCAACAGACACACTTGCCTTCTTTCAGCACCCTGAGCAGGATGCTCCCTCCTGTCAACAGCAGCCTTCACACATTCTTTGCTGGGACACTGTCCTCTGCCCTTTGTCCAGTGACGCATCCTGTAGGTTTTAGCTCAAGTCGCACTGATCACACATCTATATAAGGTTTTTTGTTACCTGTTCTTATAGGATTACATTCCTATCACTCCAGGACTTATCTCAATTTGAAGTGCATTTTTATTAGTGTGGCTGTCATATGTTAACTCTTTCCCATTAGATTATAAATTCTATGAGAGCAAAAACCATTTCAATTTTATTTCTCACCATCATATTTCCAGGGCCCAGCACAATGCCTGGCATGTAGCAGGTGCTCACTGGAAGCAAAATTTTTAGTAAGGCTCCACTTATTGAAGAGTAACATATCCCTTGGCTGGAGAATCCATAAATCACCAATGCAGGTACCCAGATGTGGCTTATCAAACAAAGACCTGGAGCTGCAGGGGTTCCTTTTCTACAAGAGGAGGGGCCTCCTGGGGAAGCATCAGCCTTCCACACTGATACGAGCCCCTCACTCTTGGAGAAGAAAGAGGATTTGAGCATCACACACGCTGCTTCCCATCCTCATTAGACTTCTCCTGCAGGGAACCCACTCTTACATACTGGTTAGATGTTTGCCCTTCCAACCTCCTGCAAACAAAGACAAAAACAAAATACAAGACAAAACAAACAAAACCCCATTAGAAACGTAACTAATGACATGGGGTAGAGTTTCCACATAAATATAGGAAAGGAGTTTTACTAGTATTGAAATAAATTTTAAAACTGTAAATAAAATATTAAATTTCATACCAGTTCTCTTATAGTTCCTATTTTAACAGGGCTTCAGATATTGGCTGCTTAGAATGCAATGACCAAAGTCTGACTTGTTTTGTGCTAGTCACTACTTTTATGGTATAAATCAGATAAACTGTTTAGAAGATTCAATATTATCTGTTACTCACTCAAAAAAGAGGATATCACATATAATAGAATCATTAGTTCAGATTAGTTTTAATTAAAGGCTAATAAAAAGGATAAATATCAGGCTTGTTTTAAAAACAATAACTTACAAGTATATTCTTATAACTATACTACTAGAAACATGCATAATTTTACCCCCCCCCTCCCTTTTAGCTGAGTTGTTAGCCATTAATCTGCAAAAGGCATCTTTTTCAGGCACAGATCATATCACCATTAATTACGAAAATTTCCAAGTAGTAGAAAACCCTACTTGGATCTGAAAAACCATGCATAAAACATTATTCAACATATTGTACTATCAATATTATAACATTTAGAAAAAGCTAAAACATTCTTTATGTTTAATGGTACTGGATAAAATAAGCATAGAAGACTTGCAAACATAATATCTTCCATTTCACAGAAGCTAAGAAATCAGATAGGGCAGGGCAATTGATTTGCAGAAACACATACAACCAACAAAGACTACAGCAGGTCACAACTTCCAGGTTTTTCACTCACTTCTTAGCAGGGAACATTTTCTGACTGTGGGAAAGATTAGAAATGGAAGGAAAAATCGCACTCACTCCGTCCTCTCCACATTTCCTCTTCTCCCTTTACTCCCACAGCCTGACCTCAAAATATAATTCATTTAATGAAACGAAAGGCAAGATTTATTACTGGTTCTCTCTCACCCATGAAAATCAGCTAACCTCTTTCAAACAAGGTGTGAAAGGGAAATAATAAAATGAAGGCAGTGCCGGTCTACCAATAAATAGACAGTATCGACTTCTTCTGGATATACTTATCAGATAATAATCTAAGTTCACTCCATTACCAAAATAATTTAAACCCCATGGTCAAATAGGAACATAAACTCTGTTGATTCATGAGCCCAATATCTTCTGGGATGTGTCACCAATTTATGTGCTATGTCCCAGTGCGTTCGCACCTGGGGTTGGATAAGAGGTGAAGGGTAATGTAAAAAGGCTTGTGAACAGGCAGCTCCCTGTTGACTGCTTGCCTCAGGAAGATCTCAGCGTTAGCTATGTATTTCAGAAATTGCATGCAGCACGTTGTGCTTACAGATGTGCTACAGGAACGGTCAGCTCCGGACAATTTAAGGCACTTATGAAACATGCATGACTATACCACACTCAGGGTCACAGTATCTAGGTTTGAGATCAAAATGTAGTCGGAGCAAAGAAAGATTTAAAAGTTTGAGACCTTGCCATCAAAGGCAGCTAGTGTGCCATTTTCATTTAAAGAAGAAGAGAAGGGTCAACAATGAACGCTGACATTATAATACTATGATGTGAAGCAACACTGACATCTGGCCATGTATTTATCAAAAGGAATAAAGAATTTTCATTATGCTTATATTTTCAATTCAATGCAAGTTGATTCAGCCCAACTCTGAAATTTAGAAATGATGTCACTTATATTCACAGTTTCGAGCTGAACATTCATGGTGGAACCTGCTAAGACCACAGGTGACTTTTCCCAACAGTCCTGCTCTCAGGCACACACAGGTACCAGCAGCAGCGTTAACACCATGGGTCCCTTAACCACCTCTTCATGACAGATTCCTCACTCTTGCGGCAGAGGGACAGTACATAACTATTCACTTCATCTGTACCAGTGCTTTCTAATTTTTTTCAGGGCTCGAGACCTTCTTCTTTAAAGAAATCTTAGGTAGAAGCCAAACACTGAAGGCTTGGGTTTTCCCAGGGACTACTGCTGGAGCATAGCTCTGCTCTAAGGATAAATATTCTTTACCTGGAAAGGACACGAAACTTACAATACGAACTTGGACTCAAATTCTAAAACAGTTCTTGACATTGACTATGGATTTTAAAATAACATACCGGGCTTCCCTGGTGGCGCAGTGGTTGAGAGTCTGCCTGCCAATGCAGGGGACACGGGTTCGAGCCCTGGTCTGGGAAGATCCCACATGCCGCGGAGCAACTAGGCCCGTGAGCCACAATTACTGAGCCTGCGCGTCTGGAGCCTGTGCTCCGCAACAAGAGAGGCCGCGATAGTGAGACACCCGCGCACCGCGATGAAGAGTGGCCCCCGCTTGCCGCAACTAGGGAAAGCCCTCGCACAGAAACGAAGACCCAACACAGCCATAAATAAATAAATAAAAATTAAAAAAAAAAAAAAACCAATTGTCTAAGGTATGACTTAGAATAACAAATTTAATACTTGAATATGTGATGGCTATTAATTTATTTACTCTTTAATTCAACAACTATTTGTTATCCACTTACTATAAACCCTGTACTGAGAACTAGGTACATAACAGTAACTCAAACAGATATGGCCCTTGTTTTCAAGAAGCTCAAAGTTCAACGGCTATCATATATCAACTGAGGTAAGTGTTATGACAAACAAGATCAAGTTAAAATGGAAAATCTGGAGTTTAATTTCTTCTATAAGTAAGCACTTCTTCATTAATTTCCCTTATATTACTAACCAAAAAAAATATTTCCTGTTTTTCTCTTCCTTCCTTCTTTCTTTCTTTGGAAAAACAAAACATGTCCTGGTTTGAAATATGATCTTGGACTAATCTAAAATCTATCAAGTATTTTTCAGGTCTAAGCACATTAACCATATTCCAGTTCTCTTTGCAGATGCAACCACGTTTTATCTGGTATTTTCTACTCTTCTTTCCTTAAAGGTACAGAAATTATGTTGAAACTAAATTTCTGAAGGCTTATACAATACATATCTACAAAATATTCTTGATATTAGGTAGACGTGCAAACAAGCCATCCATGAGGCTTTCTAGAAGTTCAGAATATTAAAAGAAATAACTAATTTTCCCTTCTGTAGTGCAATTTTGAGAAAATTAGGTGACGGAGCAGGGAAGAACGACCTTTTTTGAGCACCTACTATGTAAAAGGTGCTGCACTATGATGATTATAGACATTCTCTCAATCCTTACAATTAATTGATTAAGTTAGGTTGTATGGTTTTCATTTTACGGCACTTGGACCCTGGCCTCACACCACACACAAAAATTAACACAAAATGGATTATAGCTCTAAATGTAAGACCTAAAACTATAAAACTTCTAGAAGAGAACATAAGAGAAAAATCTCTGTGGCCTTCAGTTAGGCAAAGGGTTCTTAAAATATGACACCAAAAGGATGATCCACAAAGAACAAATTGATACAATGAGCTTCATTGAAATTTAAAACTTTTGCTCTTCAAACACCTTTAAGAAAGTGAGGACAACATACAAACTGGGAGAAAATATTTGCAAATCACATATCTTACAAAAAATTCATGTATAGAATATTTTTTTAAAAACTTGCAACTCCATTTTTAAAAAAGTGAAATATCAGAATAGGTTTTTCAACAAAGGTGATGTATGAATAGCTAATAACCACTTGAAAAGATGCTCAAAATCATTAGTCATCAGGGAAATAAAAACTGAACTCACATTGAGATACTACTACACACCCACTAGAATGGTTATTATCCAAAAAACTGACAATACCAGGTGTTGGTAAGGGTGTGGAGAAATTACACCCTCACGCATTGCTGGTACAGCCACTCTGGAAAACAGTTTGGCATATTCTTATAAAGCCAATCATGTATCTACCATATAACTTAGTAATCTCACTCCTAGATATTTATCCCAGAGAAATGAAAACACATGTCCACACAAAGACTTGAAAGAAGACTTGAAAGCAAACGTTCATAGAAGCATTATTTATAATAGCCCCCAAACTAGAAATAATCTAATCAACTGGATTTACAGCTATCAACTGGCAAATGGGTAAACAAAATATGTTATACAATGAAATATTATTCGGACTTGGAGAAAAAATGCTAAATATTTGGCAAAGGGCTTGTATCTAAAATACACAAAGAACTCTTACAAGTCAGTAACCTAG
The DNA here is from genome assembly GCF_028564815.1 of Eubalaena glacialis. NCBI lineage: Eukaryota > Metazoa > Chordata > Mammalia > Artiodactyla > Balaenidae > Eubalaena > Eubalaena glacialis. Next base: position 58,410,558 of record NC_083724.1, on the reverse strand, counting down.
TTCATCTCTCTCCTCCCTGAAGTGACTTCCTTCAACCCTCTGGTCCATCACCATTGCTTCCGTCTCTGAACTTACTTTCAACAACCTTCATTGGGTATTTTTCTTGTAAAATCTTTCAGATCAGCTCCTGGTTGGGGTGACGGGATGTAAGGGGCATCAGTGATGAAAATAGAACACAAATGGGCTGAGATGGGGCATGAATTCCCAAAGCTGAGGTGGCCTCATAACAAGAGGTATCTCTTCATCAGCTTGGTCTCTATTACTATAATGTCTCTGTGGCCACTTGACTTGAAAATCCAGGAGCTTCCCAAGAGGTAAAGTTGTCATTATATGCAGATGGCATGATACTATATATAGAAAACCCTAAAGACGCCACACAAAAACTACTAGACCTGATAAACGAATTCAGCAAGATAGCAGGATACAAGATTAACATACAGAAATTGGTTGCATGCCTTTACGCTAACAGGGAAATATCAGAAAGGGAATGTTAAAAAAAAAAAAAAAAAAAACCCCTTTTAAAAATGCATCCAAAAAAACCCAAAAAACTTAAGAATAAACCTGAGCAAGGAGGTGAAAGACTTATATGCTGAGAACTATAAACTATTAATAAAGGAAATTGAAGATGATTCAAAAAAGTGGAACGATATCTCATGCTTTTGGATTGCAAAAATTAATATTGTTAAAATGGCCATACTACCCAAAGCAACCTACAGATTTAATGCGATCCCTATCAAATTACCCCTGATGTTTTTCACAGAACTAGAACAAATAATTTTAAAATTTATATGGAACTATAAAAGACCCAGAATTCCCAAAGCAATCCTGAGAAAAAAGAACAAAGCAGGAGGCATAACCCTCTCAGACTTCAGACAATACTACAAAGATAAAGTAATCAAAATGTGTGGTACTGGCACAAAGACAGACATGTGGGTCAATGGAACAGAATAGAGAGCCCAGAAATAAACCCACACATCTACAGTCAATTAATCTTCAACAAAGGAGGCAAAATTATACAACGGAGAAAAGATTATACAATGGAGGAAAAAACAGTCTCTTCAGCAAGCAGTGTTGGAAAAGTTGGACAGCCACGTGTAAATCAATGAAGTTAGAACACACCTTCACACCATGCAAAAAAATAAACTCAAAATGGCTTAAAGACTTAAGTATAAGACATGACACCATAAAACTCCTAGAACATAGGCAAAATATTCTCTGACATAAATCATACCAATGATCAATGGTCAATCTCCCAAGGCAATAGAAATAAAAGCAAAAATAAACAAATGGGACCTAATCAAACTTATAAGCTTTTGCACAGCAAAGGAAACCATAATAAAAATGAAAAGACAACCTAGACTGGGAGAAAATATTTGTAAATGACATGACCAACAAGAGCTTAATTTCCAAAATATACAAATAACGCATACAACTCAATAACAAAAAAACAAATGACCCAATCAAAAAATGGGCAGAAGACCTAAATAGACATTTCTCCAAAGAGGACATACAGCTTGTCAATAGGCACATGAAAAGATGCTCATCATCACTAATTGTTAGATAAATGCAAATCAAAACTACAATGAGGTACCACCTCACAGCAGTCAGAATGGCCATCATTTAAAAATCTACAAGTAACAAATGCTGGAGAGGGTGTAGAGAAAAGGGAACCCTCACACAGTGTTGGTAGGAATGTAACTTGGTGCAGCCACTATGGAAAACAGTATGGAGGTTCTGTTAAAAACTAAAAATGGAGCTGCCATATGATCCAGCAGTCCCACCCCTGGGCATATATCCGGACAAAACTATAATTCAAAAAGATACATGCGGGCTTCCCTGGTGGCGCAGTGGTTGAGAATCTGCCTGCTAATGCAGGGGACGAGGGTTCGAGCCTTGGTCTGGGAAGATCCCACATGCCGCAGAGCAGCTGGGCCCGTGAGCCACAAGTACTGAGCCTGCGTGTCTGGAGCCTGTGCTCCGCAACAAGAGAGGCCGCGATAGTGAGAGGCCCGTGCACCGCGATGAAGAGTGGCCCCCGCTTGCCACAACTAGAGAAAGCCCTCACACAGAAACGAAGACCCAACACAGCCATAAATAAATAAATAAATAAATTTAAAAACATGCACCCCTATGTTCATAGCAGCACTATTCACAATAGCCAAGACATGGAAACAACCTAAATGTCCATCGACAGATGAATGGATAAAGAAGATGTGGTACATATATATAATGGAATACTATTCAGCCATAAAAAAGAATGAAAAAATGCCATTTGCAGCAACATGATGGACCTAGAGATTATCATACTAAGTGAAGTAAGTCAGAAAAAGAAAGATAAATACCAAATGATATCACTTGTATGTGGAATCTAAAATATGACACAAATTAACTTATTTATGCAACAGAAACAGACTCAAAGACATAGAGAAGAGACTTGTGGTTGCCAAGGGGGAGGCAGGTGCAGGAGGGATGGAGTGGGAGTTTGGGATTAGCAGATGCAAACTATTATACATAGACTGGATAAACAACAAAGTCCTACTGTATAGCACAGGCAACTATATTCAATATTCTATGATAAACCATAATGGAAGGAATATAAAAAAGAATGTGTATAGATAGACAACTGAATCACTTTCCTGTACAGCAGAAATTAACACAACATTGTAAATCACCTACTTCAATAAATTTTTTTAAAAACTTGGAAAAGAAAAGAAAATCCATAAGCTTCCCAGAATCCCATAGCATAGACTGTTTCTGATAACAACATTTTTCTTAGTCTTTCAAACCCACTTGGGTATTTTATTTTGCCTCCAGAACACCCAGGATCACTCCTTCACCTATGCTTACACATCTTGAATCCTCCATGGTGCCTAAAACAGCACTGAATACACAGGTCAAAAAGAATGATATGATTGGATATTCCCAAACATGGGTAGATTTGGATCATGGTGACTGCCACCCTTGGGATTAAGCCCTGTGTTGAGAAGACATGATAAAGTCCTGGAAATTAATAACACTGCCCCCAAGTTCAATGTAGTTATTTTTATCTTGTTAGAGTGAAGATGAGATGCTATATACCTTTGAGTTCCCTTGGAAAGAAAAGGATGGGAAAGAAACACCAAAAACTGTCTCCTGGGAATAAGTTCCTCAAACCAATCACCTTGAGATAATTGCCAAAAGAGAAATAAGAGAAATACTGTCAAGTGAAGGAGATATGTATTTGAAGAAAAATGTAATTGACATTGTGTCTTCAGGGCAACTAGTTAATATCCTGCATGGGACACCAGGGCAATGACATACTTTTCTTCAGAGGATCACAATGCTGAATGGAAATTGTCAATATGATAGCTACAGAATCATGGGCAGAGAGGCATACAATTTATAAAACAGAAAGGGAGTCCAACTCAAATAAGGGCTTCAACATTCCATTAGTATGCCCCAGGTTTCAAGGCAAAAAGCCACACCAGAATTACACAAAAGAGAATAAAATTCCAGGACCTGGTAAGTACCCACCCCCACCAACTTGAGACAGTTCATGAAACTTATGAAACTAGTTAGAGCCTCAGTGAAGAGCACATAATTTAGAGAGTTGAAGAATCAGATGAAAGCTGACCTTAGTTAAGAGCCCCTGCCCAGCAACTGCAGGTTTAGTGTTCAAAGATATAACCAGACTCTATGCCTCTGAATGGCCTTGAGGTTCTTTGATTATTTTTTCTTAGTAAACGCCTAGCCAATATAGTAATACTACTCCCCCTTGGTGGGTAGATTCTATTTACTTATTTATCATTAAAATGTGTTTAAATACAGATTGTATTTAACAGATTATCCAATGTAAACTGTGTTTATATAAAGGTGCAGTAATGTGCTTTATAAATATTGTACTGCTGTATGTGTTGTTTGCTTTTTGAAGATGTTTAAAACAGAAGAATTTGAACTACTAAATTAATGTCTAATTTATTAGCATTATGGACACTGAGTGCTTAAAAAAATTGTGACATTTGTGAGAATTACCTATATTAAACCTATAAGCATAGTTAAGATGTCCAAGGAAATTTGATTACTTAAATGTAAAATGGTTAGAATTTGATCTATCAATTTATACATTATATAAACATTAATCAAGGAACAAATGAGTTTGTTCTAAATTTTTATGTAAAAAATTATTAGATTTATAAATAAGAAAATTTGTTAGCTGAATTTGAAGGCTTAAAAAAATAGATTTTAAACTGAATATTGATTAAAATCAAAGTAATAACAGATTTTTTTTTTTACATGTATAAAAGGCTTCCCAAGGATGTAAAAATCAACAGGAATTTGGCAAAGCCCTTCACCTCACAGACTCTCAGCTCTACAGCCAAGAAAGAGAAGCAATGGTGCCCCTCTTGAGCAGTTAAATGCCATGTGGGCCATACCTACAGAATCCTAAACCAGTAAAAGTTCCTGGAGCCTTCTCTGGCAAATTCCATTGATTCTAGAAGAATCAAGACTGGGGGCGGGTGGGGGAAGCATCAGTCTGGAGCACACATAACACAGATGGTCTGGGATGGGGCGTGACTTCCACCTGACTTAAAAATCCAGGGTACCTCACAATCTAGGAGCCAACAGGAATCCATCCAAAAACACTTCCCAGGATCCTATAACGTAAGATAGAGTTTCTTGGAAAACTTTTTTCTTAGTTTCTCAAACACCCTCAGATACTTTCTTTTGTATCCTGAACATCCAGAGTCACCCCTATGCCTATACTTGCCTTGTGGAGGTGCTGAACCCTGAGCAGTTAGGTACAAGGTCTTCTACCACAGCGACGCTAAAGTCACAGAGAGCAGACTTCCTGGAAAGGTGCCCCAAAGCACAGAGGCAACAAGCAATGGAATGCAGGGGGCCAACCTACATTCTGCACCTGACTCTGTCACCCCTAATTTGGGGAACTCGCACAAATCATAGGGTTTTTGTGACTTGGCAAGTATCACATCTATGAAATGAGCACGAACTTATTCTGGAGCCGGGTTTGTCATGAAAAGCCAATGAAATAACACTTTAAACATGCAGAAAAATACATGCACAAATGCAGAGAACTGGGTTATTATAAAGTCTAAAGATGCCAGGACTGCTTTACAGCAAGTGGAAACAATAATCTGACTCAATGAAATCTCACCTGTACAGATACCCATTTACCTAACAAGTAGGAATAAAGTTCTAAGGACACATCTTCTAACCAAATTTCATCAAGACCAGAAAAGGGCAGCGTAAACTAGATGGGGGAGGAAAAAGGGAAAAAGAAGTTCTACAGACTGAAGTTAATTACCTAAAAATTTTGATTTTGTGCCTACCATGTTAGGCATTTAGCTACATGGTAAATTAGCTCATTTAGTCCTTTCAATAACCTCAGAAGGTATAAATTATTATTCCCTTTTTAGTGGGGGAAAAAACAGGCTTCAAACAGGTTTGAGCAACCTGCCTATAACTGAGGAAAAAATTAGCTTTAAGAATTTCAGTTTGCACTGTAAAGCCCACAAAAATTAAAGGCCATGACAGTCCATCCCTAGAATCCTGAAGTGTACAGTTCTCGTGCTTTTTTCACATTTCAAAGGACGCTGAAAAATGTAGCAAGTCTTCATGGAAATTTCAGTGATGGACTCTTGCTGTCGAATTTCTAAATGGTCCTGTTTCTCTTCTCAAGCCCAGTGGTGAATGTTAAGTGCTTGTCCTAAAACTATCCGGATCACACTGCACCATCTTCCTCCCTCGAAATGAGCTCCAAGTGCAGAGGAAGGGAAGCAGCCATCATTCTAGGGTCATCATAGGCATGCCAGAGGATCCCAGGTTTTAGCAAAGGGTAATAGGGGGCCCTGGAATCGCCATGCCCGTTGAATTCTCTCCTGTGGGCAACTTTCATTCCCATCAAAATAGTAGGAGACTACAAAAAATTTCATCAGGAAGTGTGTCGCAATTTCATAGACTGACAGATGGAGGTGTGTAGCAATACATCTTTTGTTACTTCCCTTGACAGCTACAGATTGCATGCTGTGTTTAACTGGGCCGATACACATATCCTGCAGGTGTACTGTTGAGAGAAAAGATTTGGGACATTTTTCTGGCTATCACAGAAATAAAGTACCTAGGTCTGGAAAGAAATTTTCTGGTAGTCCAAAGAATGTTTCTCTCTACAACTCCAAACACTCCCTCTAGTCACATAACCCTAACAAAGGCATTTTAATGCCCAGCAAATTTATTTTCAAACATGGATAGGCCAGCCTGCATTAAAGGTTTCTCTTCTGTTGGGAGCATAAAGTGATCATAATCAGTGATTCTATAAATAAGGGAATGTATTTCTTTACTAAAGCATCAGGCTTCATAAAAGACTATGTTATATGTAAATAAACACTTTGGGATAATTAAACTTGATGTTCTAGATTTTATTTTCATAGTTAAAGAACTGAAATTGTGTTGTACCCTTACGGCAGTTCTAGTTAGCAAGTACCCACAGCTTAGAGAAGCTAGTTCTCCACTAGCCAGTCACACTGACGTCACGTTGCATTTGATGAAAGGGCCTTCCCAGAAGCACTCACGCCCCATTAAGCACATTGTGTGGATTAGAGAGTTTTCAGACAAACAGAAGAAAAAATCATTTTCTACCCCCAGCTTCAGACGGCACAGGTATATTATCTAATGAAAACAAGATTTCTCTGAGGAATATGGAATACATTTGATGTTTCCACACAAATAATTATTCTGCCACAATCTGCAAGATGCTGAGACAGAGGCAGACCTGGTCACATTTTTCTTATGTCCTGATGAAACTCCCCATTAGGGAACCAAGTAGCGTTCCCATCTCCCAGAAGACAGTTCTGATGTTGATGGATATCAAAAGTGGAAGTGGGACAATCATAAGAATTAACCCACATGGGCTGAAAAACAGTGATATAAACGTAGTTACATTATATCACATACGAGAATGAGTATGATTTTTTTTTTGGGTGGGGGGGGGAGCAGAGATAGGTTTATTGCAGGGCCATGCAAGGAGAATGGGTGGCTCATGCTTCCCAAAACCCCTATCTCTCCAAAGGGTTTCAGCAAAGCATTTTTTAAAATATATATATATGATTTATATGTGAATATATTTATAATATAATTATACACATACATTATGTTTCGAAATATAACATCAAATTCCCCATATCCAACTGAAGTCTAGTTGACATATTATGAGGGCATTTAATCATGTAGCTCTCATTAATTTCGGTGGGAAACACAGACCCCAATCCATCCCTGACAGTCCTTTAAATTTTAAAAGCTTGCTTTATAAAATCCATGACTTCGCCTTTTGGGAACCTGGATGATGAGCAGGACAGAGCACATAGCTAATGGAGTGGATCTACAGAGTGCTGCAAACCGACCAAAACAGCGTGGCTGCTTTACAGAAAGGGAAATTACATTCTGCCTATGAGTCAGAGCTTCTGGCACCACAAGGTAAGCAGTCTCCTAAAATGCCCCAGGACAATACATATGTGATGGTTAATTTTATGCGTCAACTTGACAGGGCCACAGGTGCCCAGATATTAGGTATTTGGTCAAACATTATTCGAGGTGAGTCTGTGAGGGTGTTATTGGATGACTTTAGTATGTGAATTGATAGACAAAGCAGACGATCCTCCTAGGGCCCATGCAACCAAGTGAAGGCCTGAAGAGAACAAAAAGGCTGACCCTTTCCCAAATAAAGGGGAATTCTTCTTGCCTGACTGGCTTTGAGTTGGGACTCAGTTTTTTCCTGACTCTGGACTTGAAGCTCTTCCTGGGTCTTGAGCCTGCTGGCCCTTGAACTAGAATTACACCATCTGCTCTCCTATCTTCAGTCTGCTGACTACGATCTTGGGACTTCTCAGCTTCCAAAATCACATGAGCCAACTACTTATAATAAATCATACATATTATACATATTTACTTGTAATATATTAAACACACACACACACACGCACACACACTACTCTTACTGGTTCTATTTCTCTGGAGAACTCTAATACAATATTATAAGGAAAAATAAAACCTTCCCTATGGAGCCACCAAAGAAGGAAAGCTGGGGATGTCTCATTCAGCACCAAGAGAACAAAGAGGAAGAGGCCACAGTAGCCAACAAACGGTGACATTATTAGAAAGTATGTGAAATTTGAAAATACAGCATGACAAATATTCCTACTTGGTTGGTGTAACAGGCCTGGAACGAGTAACCAAAAATGTACCAGACAGGAAAGGGCGGTGGGGAATATCGAGGGAGGAAAGGCTGGATGAAAGAGAGAAGACCTGCTCAAAGACAATTATAATTCTTTTCCCTGAAAAATATTATCATTCACGCAAATTCATACAGACGCCCCTCTCCAATCTACATTAACTCACGCCACCATGAGCACCGCCTCCCTCCAAGGCTAGAGCTGTGGCCACACACACGTACACGCACACACACGTACACACAAACGCCCCACTGCTAAACCGCAAATCCTTATCACATACGCTAAGTAATAGCTAATCAAGCTGTAAAGAATTTTTGCTTTTCCATTCTTGTTGATTTAAATGCCAAGGTGCTTCTGAACAATCTTATAAATTTTAGAGCCTTGTTCTCACGACACCCACAAATACTTTAAACCAAACTTGTTTGGGTTCACAGAGAGTGGGAACCGAAGTTATCAAAGGGAAGGCTTGTGGATTCAAAAAACTCCTAGGATCACAGCCACTTTTTTCCAAAGTACAAGTTGAAGACAATCCAAGAAAGCTTAAGACCAAGTGGGTGTGTGGAGGCTCGTGAAGTGAAAGGGAATTTAGGATTCATTAAATACTCTCATGGATAAAGACCTAGCTATTTGCTCAGGTTTTGGGATCAGTGCTCAGAAGTCTGTTGTCCCATCCCCAATATGCTCCCCAGCAAAGTTTTCTCTCTTTGGCTGGCTCAATATTGACAGCCTACACAAAAGAAGGCTGATTGATTCTGAAATAAGTGTGTAGGCTGGGCAGGGCTGACGAGAGCCTGTGTGTTTCTTTGCCTTTCTTGCCCTCACATACCTCTTCATCTCCCACTCTAAGTGTCCTTTCTTCCCAGGGGTTAAGAACAGAGGCTCTGGAGCCCAACTCTGGGACTGAATACGCTTTCTGACACTTAACTAGCTGTGGGTCACCTTGAGAAAGTTATTTACTGCTTTGTGTCTCAGTTTCTTCAGTAGCCAGATGTAGAAAATCTGGCTTGTAAGCGTGTAAGGTTGTGAGGATGAAATGATTCATGCGTGTCAAGCTCCTGAAGCAGTCCTGGCAGCATGTGGTACATGTCCGGCAGTGTCAGCCCTTATTGACCTTGTGGACTCTCGGACTCAAGTCTCCTGACCCCAACAGGTGGGAAGTTGCTTCTGGCTCATTTATAGCATTTATCGCACTGTCTAGAAAGCACCTATTTACCAGCCTGCCTCCCCCCAGACTGAGCAGGAATCACACCTTCTTTCTCATTATCTCTGCCAGCACCCAGTGTGATGCTTGGCACACAGCAGATACTGCGTGCTTGAAGGGGTGGCCTAGTCTAACAAGGGGAGCGTGGTACCTAAGGGCTGCTGCTTATGAAGAGCAATGGCAGTGCAGTAAAGCAAAGCTCCAGGTGGAATTCTGCAAAGAAACACAATTCACCCTTTTGGTGTATGATCAAGTCCTGGGATTTTTAATTTGTTTAAACTCATCTGCTTTAAAATCTTTCAAATAAGGTAACTTCTGTTTACATACTTGTCCTTCTTAAAGGCATAGAGAAGTAAGCCTAACAAAGCTAACTGAATCAATGTTTCTTCAGCTCCAGGAGACCAAAATTCTAGAAGTATTTATGAGCAACCTCATAAGGTTACATTTAATTATCAGTTGCACATAATGCATAATTATTACTTTTAAAGAATAACATCTTTCCAAATACAAACAAGGGCATATCATCAACAGACCCAGGACAAGGCAGAAGTTACATTAGTGAGGCCTGGCTCCCCAGATGGACATTTCCCTTAAATGAAGAAGGGATAACAAGATGACCAGAAGACTAACCCTGGTCTCAGTTATCTGATTTGATCTCAGTTTCAAAAAACCTTCTGCTGAAAGTGCTTTTCTTGTGAAACATCCTGCTCAAAAGCAAGTCCCTGAGACACACAAACAGACAGACTGGCACGCATGTTTCCCACTCCAGACCACAGTTAAGAAACTCAGTAAAAGTCAGAGCCTTTTTCTTGCGTGATTTTTGTTACTCCCATATGAAACATCCACAGATGTTTCTGTCTGATCACAGATGTCACTGTCAGGTCAGATTAATAAAAGCCATATTCTCCAGCTAAGCAGAAAGAAAAAGAATAAAGGAATTCAAATATGCAAACACTCTGTAACAGAAAAGAACAGGTGAATTCACATTTTATGTTTCTGACCACACACATTTTTCACTTAGTTAAAAGAATTTGGGAAGATGAGTCTAAGTTCATCTACTATTTAGAATAATGACAGCTAAGGAACCTCCTAGAAAACAATACTCTTTGTGGTAGGAAAACAGAACACCTGAATCAAATATTAACTGAAATGAGTTACTTCAAGAGCCGAAGTAAAGACTCCCGAGAGGTTCAGCTGGTTTAGTTATACAAAAAGTAAACTGGGGAGCAGGCACCCAGGACCTTACTCACCACGATATCCTCGGGGAATGTGTCTCTGCTGAAGGAGCCGTCATCAAACACGACCTCATAGAAGGTCTGCGCCGTCACAGCGATCACCCTGCAGCTGTAGTACCGGGTGTTGCGATGCTTCGTGATGACCGTCTGCCCCACGGCGATGCCCTTCTCTCCAGCCTTGGACTTCTAAGGAAGGGGCAGAGAAAGAGGAGAGAAAAGAAACAGGAGAAAGAACAGAAAATAAAAGAAATATTTATTTAGAAAACATCATTGGTGTGGTCATGATATACACTTTTAATTGTTAAACCTTTTACTGGGGAATAATTTCAAACAGAAGTTGCAAGAATATGAATAATACAAAAACATACATATACTCATGACCCTTTACTCAGGTTCATCTATTGTTATTTATTGCTATTGTTAACATTTTACCACTTCCCTTTTTTTTTTGCCTATTCTCTATTTTACACATGTGTATATTTAAGTATATATAAAATTGTGTGTGTGTGCACGCCACAAACCATTTGAGAATAAGCTACATATAATCATGGGCTTTAACACCTAAATACATCAGTGTGTATTTTCTAAAAACAGGGATTTTCCTTTACATAACCACAGTACAGTTACTAACTTTAGTAAATTTAACACGGATGCCATACTTTAATCAACGATGCATATTCCAATTTTGTCAAGTGAGCCAATAACGATCTTTATGTCCCCCATCCTTTATGTACAGGATGCAGTCTTGAGTCACATACTGCATTTAGTTGCCAAGTCTCTTTGACCTTCTTTAATCTGGAACATTTCCACAGCCTTTCTTTGTCTTTTATGATCGTGATACTTTTGAAGGATACAGCTCTCCCTCCACCTGCTTTTTCAGTAGAGCATATGTCTGATGTTTCCTCATGATTAGATTCAGGTTATACATTCCTGGCCAGAATACCACAGAGACAATGTTGTATTCTTCTCAGGATATCACATCTGGAGGCACATGTTTGTCCACCTTTCAATGGTGATTTTAATTTTGATCCTGGTCAAAGAGTAGTCCAATTTCTTCATTTTGTAATGACTATTTTTCCCTTCCAACTAATAAGCAATCTGTGGGAGGGACTTTAACACCATGTAAATATCCTGTTCCTCCACATTTCTGCTTAGATTTAGCAACCATTGATGAGCCTTGCTTGATCCAATTTTACTATGATGGTGATGATATGCTGATTTTTCCTGCTCCAGCACTCCCTCCACATTTACTAGTTGGCACCTGGCAGTTATTAAGCAAAAATCTCCTACCTTCCTCCCATCTATCTGTCCGTCCATCCATCCATCCATCCATCCATCCATCATCAGTATGGAATTATTAATTCCTCCTCCCCAACTGTTTAGAATTCATACTATAATTAGTAATTTTGGTGCTCAGATTATCTCAGATTTGGCCAATAGAAGCCTCTTCAATCTGTTTTCCTGTGCCCCTTAAGATGTCTTTTTATTTTTTATCAGTTCCTTACTTTCTGGCCTAACACGATGTCTCAAGATCATCTTGCCTCAGCCCTGGAATTAACATTTCCCTGAGAAGTGTGGTTCATTTTAGAGGGCAGTGATATTAGAGAATAAGATCCAGGTGCTTAGGTGTGCTTATTACTACAATAGCACCTTTGTTTCTTGACCCTTTCAGAAGACAGAGCAAAGAAATATATGCATGTAGATATATGTGTATGTGTGTGTATATGTACACATACACACACACACTATCACACTACAGGTATACATGCACATATGTATAACCATGGAAAACCATGGACTAGGTCTCAGAGTACTTGTGTCATGCTATGGAAGCAGGCTTCAGGATAAATGCTTCAGGAAATGCTTGGCAGAGTGCTGGGCTCACAGTAAGTACTCCAGAAACGTTAGCTTGCTGTATTTGGGGCTTTCTGTTTGTTTGCTTGCTTGCTTTGTTTTATTTTTCAGAATAAGGCTGTTGCTCCCCTGTCAGGAACTCATACAAACCCTGTTCCTGCCAGGCGGAGAGGGTAGTCAACATCTTACAAGGAAGTCTGCTCTCAAACATTCAGTCCCTTTTACTCCCCAGCTCCAAGTCTGATTCATCACCCTTATTCTTTTGATGCCACAAGCTCTGACCCACTAGGGGGGCCCTGAATCAAGCACTTGGGAAGGTTCAAGACCTTTGCTAAATGGGCCCTAGAAGGCACAGTCTCAAGATCCCCAAGATACCAACATTAGTCTGACATGTCACCCCTAACCTACAGAAAGCCAAGATTCATTAAACCCCAGTGTTTTCTGGCAGCGGTATTTATAACATCACTGAGAAATAAAGTGTCATCAATTCAGAATCTTGGTTTAATTAGAGGTTTTACTTATTTTTACCCTGAATTTCAAAAAAGGCTAAAACACCTTGTAGGAAACATATAAAGTGCTATGCTTTATCTTTTCCTTCTGGAAACCAAAGAAGAAATGCCCAGAGAGTTAATGATTCACTAATTCCTTCAACAGTCATGTGTTGCCAGCCAGTGGACACCAAGCACCTCCCCTGGTGCTGGGGACTCAAACAAAAACCACTAAGACTTGATTCCTGTTCCCTGGAACAGGCCCACAAAGGTATGTGCCATGAAGTTCTCTTACAGGTGGCATGATTCAAGGCTGGTGATATTCTAGCATGCCATCTACAGCATGTCTTCATACTCACAGGCAGAATTAGGGGAGGAGAACAATGAAGCACCAAGTAATGGGCATGAGCAAAAGCCCAGAAGCAGGAAACAGCCCATTCTGTTCTGGGAACTGCAAGAGATCGGCTGTTGTGTGGGAGGGGAAGAGGGGAGGAAGGAGAAGACTTTAGAAATGGCCTGGGGCCCAGAGGTCAGGCTATGGGGGAAGAGGGGAGTAGAGCAGTTCTTATGCCATCCTAAGGAGTCTATATATTACCCTGTGAGTCTAAGGAAGCCACTGAGAGGACTAAGCATAGAAGAAAAATGATCCAGGTCTGTGTGGCTTTTAGGGGAGAAGGGGCAGCTCCAGGTGGGAGATGAGGGCCTACAGACAAAGATGCTCATGACTTGGGCAGAGGGCCAACTCTCTCCCAAACGTGTTCCTAAGAGTCCCCTCCTTGTAGAGTGAGCTCTGCCATCTAGTTTCTCACATGCCTGACAAAACAAAAGGATATTTTCCTTCTTGAAATCATTCCCTACTGATTGCTAGGTTGGTTGGGAAATTTTTCTGTGCCTTTAGGTGTAGTTAGCTGTGTAAACATTTTGACAAAGGACAAGAGCAAGAAGCCTGTAGTGATTTAAACGTACTTTGCTTGAAGTAGAAATCTTTAACAGCTAGGCCACAGTACCCTACATATGCCAAAATAATTCCCTAGTTTCCCACTTCATTCCTCTGCCCAACCCCTTTAAATATATCTAACCTTTCAAAGTAAGAGAACAACTTAGATGTAATAATAAATTCAAGTGAGGGCACAGTCTGCAGAGTTCTGTAACTCCAAAATTGGGCCCATGACTGCTGCTTAAGATTGTATCAGGGCTTCCCTGGTGACGCAGTGGTTAGGAATCCGCCTGCCAATGCAGGGGACACGGGTTCAAGCCCTGGTCCGGGAAGATCCCACATGCCGCGGAGCAACTAAGCCCGTGCGCCACAACTACTGAGCCTGTGCTCTAGGGCCCGCCAACCACAACTACTGAGCCCATGTGCCACAACTACTGAAACCCATGCGCCTAGAGCCCGTGCTCCGCAACAATACAAGCCACCACAATGAGAAGCCTGCACACCGCAATGAAGAGTAGCCCCCGCTCACCACAACTAGAGAAAGCCCGCACGCAACAACGAAGACCCAATGCAGCCAAAAATAAATAAATTTAAAAAAAAAAAAAAAAAAAGATTGTATCAGTTACAACTGACCCGAGGAGGCGAAGGTTGCGACTTGTTTGGCTGAACACAGTGGTCCTTAGTGACCTGGATTAGGGCCAAAAAAGGCTTCATGTTGGCAGCATATTTTTGCAAATGCTGTCCCTCTTTGTCAAACCACCTTAAAAACACTCATAGTCAGAATTGCACGTACTGTGTTTTACTATGATGATAGTTTCATTGTGCATATTTTATTAAAATTGGAATGCACCCTCTAAGGAAACAATGTTTTGGATTTGAATTATAAGCTCAGCTTCCTCCTAGCTGTGTGATCTTGGGGATGTTACATAACCTTTAGCAGCCTCAGTTTGCTCATCTGTAGAAGGGACAATAATACTTACATTAAAGGTTTCCTATAAGATGAAGTACATAAAATGCATAGACTCATAGGCAGTTGGCTCTCGGCAACTGTTAACTGGCTTCGTTTTAAGAACTGGAGAACATATGTGAGAACCTAGCCCCAGGTTAATAAACCACTCTTCCCTACCGTACCCCAGTAACTAGCATATACAACTGTGCAGCACCCTGGTTTCACATGACAAGGCTCAATCCAGCTCTAAATAATCACTGTCCTGCTCTTTATCTCATCCCCTTCTGACTCTAATTCTTATCAAACAGGGGCACATAGCTATGGTTCTTAGGAAGGAAGGCATAAATAATGTGGTCTCCACCCCCAAGGCTCTCAAAGCCTTTGTTTACAACTCTCTTAAGGCCCTGGTCAAATGTCACTTTCACTGACTATCCCACCAATAACAGGGCAAAATCCACAGGTCAGTGCCAGGACCTCTTTGTCTTTTTATTTGTGGCACCCAGTACACTGCGTACAACACTGTTGCTGTCAGATGAACAATGAATGAAAAAATGAATGGAAAAATGAATGAACAGGAAAAAACTAAATAAATGAACTGTGACGAGGGGTAGAGACACATTTTTTAAATGGGAGAAGATTGATTCTAATTATTCACTGTCCAGAAAAGGGCAAAAAGAAACAAAGGGGAGTTTTAGGAAGAAGTTCCTCTTTCTTAGGGTGGGTAGGCATGTATGTAGGTAAGGGGAGGAAATAAAGAAGGTTTATAGTGAGATTCACAAGGTCTGGAAAATAGAAGTAGCCAGTCAAGGGAAAAGAAAAGTGACAAAGACTTGACAGAGAAAAGGTTGATTCTAGACCACAACCATTTTCTTCCTGCTAGGACACGAAATTTATGCAAACTGGCTGGTTGGAAAGATGGCCAGCACACAAATTAAATATACAGCCTTCATCTAAATACAAATTTTCATAAGCCTCAAGCATGACCATTTCATGAGGAGTACTAAAGAAAACAGATTTTTTTCATAATGTTACTTTAATATGATTTCTGATTTATTTTTGCAGGAAAAATTTATTGACAAGCATATCCCATAACTGATTATACGTCCTCAATAATATTTCCTGTCAGATAAGCCTAAGAATCTATTGATGTTAAGAATGTCATTTCTGATCAGAGAAGACGGACATTATGCAAGGGGCTCAATCAGATTATAGAAGTGGCTATGTTTTTTTAAGATTAGCGCACAGGCTAAGGCTGGTGAAAGTCACATTTTCTTTAACATGCACTAAGCAGAAATCAACAAACAGTGGTTTAAGAAAAAACACGACTTAAAGAAAAGCTAGAACCAGTTCAAAATTCTGGGGATGTGAAAAAAAAAATGTTAACTCAGAAAATGTTACAGACATTTCGCAAAAGCATCAAAGAGTCACTGGTACACATAACACAGATATGTTACCAACACATGTCCATGCACATGAGTTAATTAAACTCTCCCAATAACTCTGTGAAGAAGTTGTTATTTTCATTAAACAGATGCAGTCACTGAGGCACAAGGTCAAGTGACTTTTCCAAGATCTCAGAGCTGGTGAGAGGCTGAAGTGGGGCCCAGAAGCAGATGCTCGCCCACCACAAGTGCCTTGGTATCATCAACCAGGAGAACACACATGGAAAGAAATCAGAGGAGAAATAAAACTAACCAGGAAGTGAGACTAATGGAATTCAAGCAGTTCCCAGAGAAGTTACATTTCTTTCTTTTCTAACTGACTTATTGAGTTAGAACCTCCTCTGTTCTACGTACCTTTTGAGGCACTTCATTTAATCTACCCAGTATAATCACAGAGTTGAATTAGCAACTTGGATTTGGAGCCTATCTGAAGATGAAAAGTGCAGAATGTATAATTGCATATGCTATCAGTTTTCCTATGTGTACACACATGACACGCATACACACTGCAGTAAATTGCAAAAATGCTCACATACCTTCACACCTTCCTCTTTCCACATTCTTTGAAATGTGAGTTTGCAGCTCCTCACATCTAGGGCTGGAGTCTATTTCCCCAACCCTCAAATCTGAGCTAGGCTTGTGGCTTAGCCTGCTTTGACCAAAAGAATACAGCAGAAGTAACGGTGTGCAAATTCAAAGCCTCTTGCACACTTCCGCTGTCTCCCTAGGGACCCCAGATTCTGTCATGTGAAAAAATTCAAGTTATCCTGCTGGCAGGTTGGAGACCACACTGACCAAAGCTGAGGCGCTACACATATGAGAGAACCCAGCCAAAAGAAGGCAAGCTGTTCTGCAGCTGACCACAGACAGATGAGGCAACCAGCCTGAAACAGAAAAACCACCCAACTGAGCCCAGCCTTAACTTCTGACCTACAGAATCAGCAGCTAAAGAGTTGTCATTGTTTTAAGCCACTACGTTTTGGGATGGTTTGTCACATACACAACTTAGAAAAAAGAATACAGTGACCCTTGGAAAATGCAGGAGTTAGGAGCGTCAACCACCCCCCGGCCTTGCACAGTTAAAAACCCACATATAACTTTATAGTCGGCACTCCACATCCATGGATTCAATCAGTCAAGGATTGTATAGAATTCAGTATGTATTTATGGAAAAAAATCCACATAAAAGTGGACCCACACAGTTTAAATCCATGTTGTTCAAGGGTCAAATGTACTAAGAAAATAATATACTAAACTGTTAGCTATATACAATGTTAGGTAATGGGATTTTGTCTATTTGATTCTTTATGTACTTCTGTGTACTTTCCATTATACACAGTGGACCCTTGAACACAGGGGTCAGGGGCACCTTGATCCCCTTCACAGTGAAAATATCTGCATAGCGCTATCTCTACCTCAAAAACAAAAGAATTAGTACATGACTCAACCAAGGGCAGGAAGCTGAAACAGTTTGATTGGAATCAAGACTCTTTTGATGCCACGTACTGTGATCTCTAATCAAACACAAATTTTCTCCACACTTAGTTAAAGATCTAAAAAATGAAAATACAGGTACTATATTTATTGAAAAAAATCCATGCATAAGTGGACCTGTGCAGTTCAAAGCCATGGTGTTCCAGAGTCAACTGTATTTCTTTAATTATTATCACCACAGCTTTCTGACCATCTGAACCAAGCCTAAGGAAGCCAGGAAGCCCATATGCACATGTGCCCAGAAGGCCATTGAGAATGGAATGTTTGCTGCCATGGAACCCCTTGGTTAACTTGTGAGCCTGTGGATCCCTACTCAGAAAAATGTTTTTAAATGCATAAAATAATACAAGACTATCCTCCCCCACCAAAAAAATTATATTGAAATAATATTGAAAAAAACAAATTTCTGGTATAATATCTATAATTCTTTAATAAAGTACTAAATATTAATACCTAGTGGCAGGTCAAACAACTATTAATATCCTAATTTCAAAGTTACAATGGGAATCCTGCAGCCTGTGGAACAAAAACCACATTCACAGAAAGATAGACAAGATGAAAAGGCAGAGGGTTATGTACCAGATGAAGGAACCAGATAAAACCCCAGAAAAATAACTAAATGAAGTGGAGATAGGCAACCTTCCAGAAAAAGAATTCAGAATAATGATAGTGAAGATGATCCAGGACCTCAGAAAAAGAATGGAGGCAAAGATCGAGAAGATGCAAGAAATGTTTAATAAAGACCTAGAAGAATTAAAGAACAAATAAACAGAGATGAACAATACAATAACTGAAATGAAAACTACACTAGAAGGAATCAATAGCAGAATAACTGAGGCAGAAGAACGGATAAGTGACCTGGAAGACAGAATGGTGGAATTCACTGCTTCGGAACAGAATAAAGAAAAAAGAATGAAAAGAAATGAAGACAGCCTAAGAGACCTCTGGGACAACATTAAATGCAACAACATTCGCATTAGAGGGATCCCAGAAGGAGAAGAGAGAGAGAAAGGACCCGAGAAAATATTTGAAGATATTATAGTCGAAAACTTCCCTAACATGGGAAAGGAAATAGCCACGCAAGTCAAGGAAGTGCAGAGAGTCCCATACAGGATAAAACCAAGGAGAAACACGCTGAGACACATAGTAATCAAACTGGCAAAAATCAAAGACAAAGAAAAATTATTGAAAGCTGCAAGGGAACAACGACAAATAACATATAAGGGAACTCCCATAAGGTTAACAGCTGATTTCTCAGCAGAAACTCTACAAGCCAGAAGGGAGTGGCATGATATACTTACAGTGATGAAAGGGAAGAACCTACAACCAAGATTACTCTATCCGGCAAGGATCTCATTCAGATTCGATGGAGAAATCAAAAGCTTTACAGACAAACAAAAGCTAAGAGAATTCAGCACCACCAAACCAGCTCTACAACAAATGCTAAAGGAACTTCTCTAAGTGGGAAACACAAGAGAAGAAAAGGACCTACAAAAGCAAACCCAAAACAATTAAGAAAATGGTCATAGGAACATACATATCGATAATTACCTTAAACATGAATGGATTAAATGCTCCAACCAAAAGACACAGGCTTGCTGAATGGATACAAAAACAAGACCCATATATATGCTGTCTACAAGAGACCCACTTCAGACCTAGGGACATATACAGACTGAAAGTGAGGGGATGGAAAAAGTTATTCCATGCAAATGGAAATCAAAAGACAGCTGGAGTAGCAATATTCATATCAGATAAAATAGACTTTAAAGAATGTTACAAGAGACAAGGAAGGACACTACATAATGATCAAGGGATCAATCCAAGAAGAAGATATAACAATTATAAATATATATGCACCCAACATAGGAGCACCTCAATACATAAGGCAACTGCTAACAGCTATAAAAGAGGAAATCGACAGTAACACAATAAAAGTGGGGGACTTTAACACCTCACTTACACCAATGGACAGATCATCCAAAGTGAAAATAAATGAGGAAACAGAAACTTTAAATGACACAATAGACCAGATAGATTTAATTGATATTTATAGGATATTCCATCCAAAAACAGCAGATTACACTTTCTTATCAAGTGCGCATGGAACATCCTTCAGGATAAATCACATCCTGGGTCACAAATCAAACCTTAGTAAATTTAAGAAAACTGAAATCGTATCAAGCATCTTTTCTGACCACAACGCTATGAGATTAGAAATGAATTACAGGGGAAAAAGCATAAAAAACACAAACACACAGAGGCTAAACAATACATTACTAAATAACCAGGAGATCACTGAAGAAATCAAAGAGGAAATCAAAAAATACCTAGAGACAAATGACAATGAAAACACGATCTAAAACCTATGGGATGCAGCAAAAGCAGTTCTAAGAGGGAAGTTTATAGCTATACAAGCCTACCTCAAGAAACAAGAAAAATCTCAAACAAACAATCTAACCTTACACCTAAAGGAACTAGAGAAAGAAGAACAAACAAAACCCAAAGTTAGCAGAAGGAAAGAAATCATAAAGATCAGAGCAGAAATAAATGAAATAGAAACAAAGAAAACAATAGCAAAGATCAATAAAACTAAAAGCTGGTTCTTTGAGAAGATAAATAACATTGATAAACCATTAGCCAGACTCATTAAGAAAAAGAGGGAGAGGCCTCAAATGAATAAAATTAGAAATGAAAAAGGAGAAGTTACAACAGACACCGCAGAAATACAAAGCATCCTAAGAGACTACTACAAGCAACTCTATGCCAATAAAATGGACAACCTGGAAGAAATGGACAAATTCTTATAAAGGTATAACCTCCCAAGACTGAACCAGGAAGAAACAGAAAATATGAACAGACCAATCACAAGTAATGAAATTGAAACTGTGATTAAAAATCTTCCAACAAACACAAGTCCAAGACCAGATGGCTTCACAGGTGAATTCTATCAAACATTTAGAGAAGAGCTAACACCCATCCTTCTCAAACTCTTCCAAAAAATTGCAGAGGAAGGAACACTCCCAAACTCATTCTATGAGCCCACCATCACCCTGATACCAAAACCAGACAAAGATACTACAAAAAAAGAAAATTACAGACCAATATCACTTATGAATATAGATGCAAAAATCCTCAACAAAATACTAGCAAAGAGAATCCAACAATACATTAAAAGGATCATACACCATGATCAAGTGGGATTTATCCCAGGGATGCAAGGATTCTTCAATATATGCAAATCAATCAATGTGATACACCATATTAACAAATTGAAGAAGAAAAACCATATGATCATTTCAATAGATGCAGAAAAAGCTTTTGACAAAATTCAACACCCATTTATGATAAAAAACTCTCCAGAAAGTGGGCATAGAGGGAACCTACCTCAACATATAAAGGCCATATACGACAAACCCACAGCAAACATCATTCTCAATGGTGAAAAACTGAAAGCATTTCCTCTAAGATCAGGAACAAGAAAAGGATGTCCACTCTCACCAGTATTATTCAACATAGTTTTGGAAGTCCTAGCCACGGCAATCAAGGAAGAAAAAGAAATAAAAGGAATACAAATTGGAAAAGAAGAAGTAAAACTGTCACTGTTTGCAGATGACATGATAGTGCCACCAGAAAACTACTAGAGCTAATCAATGAATTTGGTAAAGTTGCAGGATACAAATTAATGCACAGAAATCTCTTGCATTCCTATACACTAATGATGAAGAATCTGAAAGAGAAATTAAGGAAACACTCCCATTTACCAATGCAACAAAAAGAATAAAATACCTAGGAATAAACCTACCTAGGGAGACAAAAGACCTGTATGCAGAAAACTATAAGACACTGATGAAAGAAATTAAAGATGATACCAACAGATGGAGAGATATACCATGTTCTTGGATTGGAAGAATCAATATTGTGAAAATGACTATACTACCCAAAGCAATCTACAGATTCAATGCAATCCCTATCAAATTACCAATAGCATTTTTTACAGAACTAGAAAAAAAAATCTTAAAATTTGTATGGAGACACAAAAGGCCCCGAATAGCCAAAGCAGTCTTGAGGGAAAAAAGCGGAGCTGGAGGAATTAGACTCCCTGACTTCAGACTATACTACAAAGCTACAGTAATCAAGAAAGTATGGTACTGCCACTAAAACAGAAATATAGATCAATGGAACAAGATAAAAGCCCAGAGATAAACCCACGCACCTATGGTCAACTAATCTATGACAAAGGAGGCAAGGATATACAGTGGAGAAAAGACAGTCTCTTCAATAAGTGGTGCTGGGAAAACTGGACAGCTACATGTAAAAGAATGAAATTAGAACACTCCCTAACACCATACACAAAAATAAACTCAAAATGTATTAGAGACATAAATGTAAGGGGAGACACTATAAAACTCTTAGAGGAAAACATAGGAAGAACACTCTTTGACATAAATCACAGCAAGATCTTTTTTGATCCACCTCCTAGAGTAATGGAAATAAAAACAAAAATAAACAAATGGGACCTAATGAAACTTAAAAGCTTTTGCACAGCAAAGGAAACCATAAACAAGATGAAAAGACAACCCTCAGAATGGGAGAAAATATTTGCAAACGAATCAACAGACAAAGGATTAATCTCCAAAATACATAAACAGCTCATGCAGATCAATATTAAAAAAAAAACAACCCAATCCAAAAATGGGCAGAAGACCTAAATAGACATTTCTCCAAAGAAGACATACAGATGGCCAAGAAGCACATGAAAAGATGCTCAACATCACTAATTATTAGAGAAATGCAAATCAAAACTACAATGAGGGGGCTTCCCTGGTGGCGCAGTGGTTGAGAATCTGCCTGCCAATGCAGGAGACATGGGTTCGAGCCCTGGTCTGGGAAGATCCCACATGCCGCGGAGCGGCTGGGCACGTGAGCCACAATTACTGAGCTTGCGCGTCTGGAGCCTGTGCTCCGCAACAAGAAAGGCCACGATAGTGAGAGGCCCGCGCACGGCGATGAAGAGTGGCCCCCACTTGCCGCAACTAGAGAAAGCCCTCACACAGAAACGAAGACCCAACACAGCCAAAATAAATTAATTAATTAATTAAAATTTAAAAAAAAACAAACTACAATGAGGTATCACGTCACACCAGTTAGAACGGGCATCATCAGAAAATCTACAAGCAACAAATGCTGGAGAGGGTGTGGAGAAAAGGGAACCCTCTTGCACTGTTGGTGGGAATGTAAGTTGATACAGCCACTATGGAGAACAGTATGGAGGTTCCTTAAAAAACTAAAAATAAAATTACCATATGATCCAGCAATCCCACTACTGGGCATATACCCAGAGAAAACCATAATTCAAAAAGACACATGCACCCCAATGTTCATTGCAGCACTATTTACAATAGCCAGGTCATGGAAGCAACCTAAATGCCCATCAACAGACGAATGGATAAAGAAGATGTGGTACATATATACAATGGAATACTACTCAGTCATAAAAAGGAACGAAATTGGGTAATTTGTAGAGACGTGGATGCCTCTAGAGACTGTCATACAGAGTGAAGTAAGTCAGAAAGAGAAAAACAAATATCGTATATTAATGCATACATGTGGAACCTAGAAAAATGGTACAGATGAACCAGGTTGCAGGGCAGAAATAGAGACACAGATGTAGAGAAGAAACGTATGGACACCAAGGGGGGAAAGCGGCGGGGGTAGGGGTGGTGGTGTGATCAATTGGGAGATTGGGATTGACATGTATACACTGATGTGTATAAAATGGATGACTAATAAGAACCGCTGTATAAAAAAATAAAAATAATAGATAACTAATAAGAACCTGCTGTTTTAAAAAAAAGTTACAATAGGCATAGTAATATTTTGAGATCTCTCTTACAATGGTAATGTGATTTCTATTGTGGACAGAGTCACAGGAACTGCTAATGCCACCTTTGCTTATGCTCAAAACTGACAGAACTGTTAAATTCTAGCTGGAACTTAGAAAGAAAATTGCTATTTTTTCCCTCATGCTCTAACAGACAAATTTTTCTTGATACTAAATTGTTAAAAAGATTTTATCACCAGGAACATTTAAAGGCACAACCTTTACACTCAACCTTGTAACAACAATCTTTATAAAAATCACAACAATGTTATTTACGTCTGGTGCTTGTACATACTGTCAATAAATGGACATAGTAATGAAATGAAACTCAATGAAGGCACCTCTGTGAAGGGTGAAGTTATAGAGGCTAAAGTGGGTAATTTTGGGGTGACCTAAACTGAAACAGGAATCTAACTTAAGCACTGAGATTGGAATATGTACTGCATCCTCAAATATCATTTCTCCCCAGTGACTTTTTGACAGAGAACAGAGAGGACTTTAGCTCAAACATGACCTCTAAAGTGAGGGCTCAGAGAGGAGTTCTGTGTGGTAGAGGAAGGAATATTTCTATGCTTTGCAAAATGTGTCTTCTCTTATTGGACCTGTGAAGGCTGATGTGCATTCATACCCTGAAGGAGAATCACCCACCATCTGATGAGGTGAGTCATGGGTAGAGATGTCATCTTAGGAAAATCCCTGAATGGATTCTCCATCTGTAATAATGATGTTAATAAAGGGTGCAAATCCAAATACGATAGTATATGTAGAGGCTCACAGGTACATCCATCATTGATTCATCAAGGCTGGGGAGTTGAAGGAAAAAGCTAAGCAACTTATCCAATGAACAGGCCAAAAAGCACATTTCCATGTATATCCAATAACCCTTTTGCCTTCTCAACTTTATTATTTCTCCATAATTTCTATGAATTAATAAACTGAGATATTATTGTATTTTTTTCAAGGTATCCATTTTATTAAAAAATCCTAGAGGTATTCGAGTAAATAAATTAATACAAACTATTATTCTTTTACCAAACTTATGCAGCAAAAATCACTCTTCTAAATTTGCCTTGTAATAATGAAAGCTTCCTTTATAAAATTATGAGAACTAGGTAAAAATATTTTACCCAGAAAAACCTAAATCCCTGGGGCTTCATGAAGAAACAATTGCTCTTACAGCACAAATGTACATGCAGGCTCATAAAAATGCCACAAGTATTTAATTTTCGACATGTCTGTTTGTTCACATGTACTTTATTTCTTGTGGGTTTTTAAGTACAAACATATAATACAGTGGGAAATGGTGGTAAGCAGTTTCCCAGCAGATTTAAGGTCTTATTCAATTTAACACCTATAGAAGTATAACTAACAGGCTGCAGAAGATACTGAGATGAAAAAAAATGAATTCTTTTCCATCCGAGTCATTAGCTCACCTCAGAGGTGGTGGTCTTATTCAGGAGCTAAGTGAAGGGGACTGGGATGGGAGAACCATCTTCAGATGCTTCACTGTGTTAATGTAGGAAACTCTCAACAGGTAGGCACCACCTGCTTTCTATTCTGAATAGTTTTCAGCAAACACACTTCATAAAGAGCAGACAGGAAAGACCTGACGTGAGCTCTTGCCAACTCATTTCCAATCTCATTAGTTGCAAGAGAACATGTGAATCCCTGGATGCCTGACACTAGAAGCTCTGCTTTGGGTTTTTATATTTCAGATGCTCTTCAGACCTCTTGGGTAGTAACAGTAAAATAGGGGCGGGGACCCTATAGATTCAACAAAATCTCAATCATTCACAGCAGTTGTGTGTGTGTTTAGAAATCAACAAGCCGATTTTTAAATTTATGTGAAAATGCAAAGAACCTAAAATATACAAACAATGCTGGAATAAATTACAATTTAGGGGAAATGAGGAGGAAAAGCATTCATTCATTTATAAGGTAATGCAATTTTTAAAAATTACCTCAGATGGGACATTTTCAACAGAGAGAAGCAAGGGACATGGGGCATTACTATATGGTATTCCTACCTATAAGGATTTTTGAATCTCAATTACAGTAGGTGAATGGGGTAAAAATAGCTAAAATAGATGCAAAGATTTTCTTAACAAGGTGGCCCAAAGCAAAACAGACTAATTAAAGGCCTTAGCAGTTTTTCTGTGTCACCAAGAAGGAAGCCCAGGTAAATAATAAAACCATGTAAACTAATTCAAGGCATGGTCTCAAACTGGAAAAGTGAAGCCAAATCAGCACCATCTAAATGACACATCATGTGCTCTGACTTTGAAGAAATGGAGGTTCTGTAACTTTAATGACTGCTGAACCCCTCTGAAGTTCCTTTTCATCATCTGTAAAATGGATACAATTAGAACACCTGTAACAGAGGGTTACTGTGTGGACCAAATGAGACAATGTACTATTGGGTTGGCCAAAACGTTCCTTTGGTTTTTAAGTAAAAATAAAAGACACATTTTTTCATTTTCACCAAGAACTTTATTGAACAATGTATTCACCATTTTGTTCCACTATCTTCCGCCATTTTTCAGGCAGCTTCATAATTCCATCTTCTCAACACTTTTTATCTTTTTGAGCAAATAACTGTTCCAGGCACCTTTTACAGTCTTCCAGGGAACTGAAATTTTTTCCATTAAGAGAATTTTGTAAAGACTGAAATAAATGGAGATCCGAAGGTGCAAAGTCTGGTGAATATGGCAGATGAATCAGAACTTCCCAGCCAAGCTGTAATAGTTTTTGCCTAGTCATCAAAGAAACATGCAGTCTTGCGCTATCCTGATGGAAGATTATGCGTTTTCTGTTGACTAATTCTGGACGCTTTTCGTGGAGTGCTGCTTTCAGCTGGTCTAACTGGGAGCAGTACTTGTTGTAATTAATTGTTTGGTTTTCGGGAAGGAGTTCATAATAGAGGACTCCCTTCCAATCCCACCATATACACAACATCACCTTCTCTGGATGAAGACCGGCCTTTGGTGTAGTTGAGGGTGGTTCATTTCACATGCCCCATGATATCTTCCATTCCAGATTATTGTACAGTATCCACTTTTTATCACCCATCACAATTTGTTTTAAAAACAGAATGTTTTTGTTAACGTTTAAGTAGAGAATCACATACGGAAATACGGTCAAGAAGGTTCTTTTGCTTAACTTATGTGGAACCCAAACATCAAAGCAATGAACAGAAGCAAGCTGGTGCAAATAATGTTCAATGCTTGAGTTGGATATTTTGAGTATGTTGGCTATCTCCCGCGTAGTATAATGTTGATTGTTCTCAATTAATGCCTCGATTTGATCGTTATCAACTTCAACTGGTCTACCCAACCGTGGAGCATCACCCAGTGAGAAATCTCCAGCACGAAACCTCTCAAACCACTTCGGACACGTTTGATCAGTCACAGCACCTTCTCCATAGACTGCACAAATCTTTTTTTCCATTTCAGTTGCGTTTTTACCTTTCTTGAAATAATAAAGCATAATATGCCAAAAATGTTGCTTTTTCCCTTCCATCTTCAATATTAAAATGGCTGCACAAAAATTCACCAATTTTGATAAGTTTTTTTTAAATGTACGCTGATACGATAGCTGTCACAATACAATCTAACAAAATTGTTTCAAATGAAGTTAAAGACAACTAAGTACTACTAGAGGCATCTTAAGGAAAAAACTGAACGAATCTTTTCTGGCCAACCCAATACTTATGAAAGCGTTCAATAAACTTTAAAAGACACTAAACCAATATTAGCTATTATTAATTTTATTTACCTCATCTACCTTGATATGCTGCTCTCAACAAAAGGGGGAAGTCACCTTGAACAGGAGAGAAAATCAGGGTGGGACAAGCAATTCTGATTCTACAAAGGCACACTACTTACATGAGCATCAGAGAGAAAGAGGGGAGGGAGAGGTAGAGAGAGACAGAGAGAGAGAGAGAGAGAGAGAGACAGAGAGAGAGAGATTGAGAATGAACAAGTGCAAGCTTCCTAAGCTTCGTTTGAAATTTCAGGAGAAACAGCCAAAGGAGCAGTGGCAGAGAAGTCAGCCAAAAGCTTTCTACTGCCCATCACAACAACAGCAGGAACAGCGCAGATTCTGCCTCACTGGCTCACCAATGTTAATCAAAGAGGACAAATCCACAGTCTTTAACGTCCGCTATTAAGCAAGCAAGCTAATATCCATCTGTCAGTCTATCAAGTGTTAATTAAATGCATCTATGTGCCCAGAACTGTGCTTGAAAGACAGCTGTGTGGGGTTCCAGTGGAGGCAGGAAGGGCAGGGGAAGGACTGAGAGGCTCCGGAGCAGCCCCTCCTTTCCAGCCCCATGCCTGTAGCCCTCCTTTTAATCTCTCTGGGCTCTGCAGCCTTGACAAAAGCTACTTCTTTGCATCTATTAAGGATGCTCTTCTTTTCTCAAAATACATGATAAAGATACATGACAACACACTTTAAGGTATAGTTAAAAGTTGTTTAATATAAGGGTTTGCAAATTTTTAATTTTCTTCTAATTCCTGAGAAATATATGAGAAAAGGGGGACACAATTAACTAAAAGGCCTACCTAATTCTCAAGGAAAGATAAACAAAATGGAAAATAACTCATGAGCGTATCCGATGCCCACAAAGAAGAGGCTTTTCACTTCTCCCTCCCTCCTGCCCCAAGAAAAAGCTTCTGAGTGACAGGTCAGCCCAGTAATGGCTGAAAGAAAAATTAATAAAAGAATGTTTTACTGAAAGATGTAGAAACAGGAATTTCTTACGTTCCTTCAGATAACTACTCTATAATTTCACTGACCCACTATACCCAGTGTGGGACAAGACAGGGAGGATGCATGAAACCTCACGGTGAAAACAAGCCAACTTCAGATAAGGAATGGTCAAGAAACCATCCCTTTTATACCCGGAAAGAAGTATTTATTTACACGTGAGAAATGTGTCAGAGCCCAAGATGGCTACCAACACTCTGTGGAAAGGGGGGAAGTAGCCCCAGGCTGCCTGGCTTCCTGTCAAGAGACCTCAAGAGGCCTTTCTAGTTAATTCAGTTTTATATATCATGTTTGCTGAAAGTGGACACAGAACATAGACCTAGACTTTTAGATAGAAACCTTGGAACTTACCTCATTTAAGTGTCTTTTCTATTGCTTGCAGTTAATAGTCTCATAAAATTATACTCTCATTACATTTTGTCAGTATCTATGGATTTCATTACGACTATGGCGTCTAATTACTGTTTTCTAAATGAAGGAATTAAATATCCTGCCTCTTACGCTTTACAAGATGTTGGAATGTCAAATACCCTTTGCTGTTGTGGCACATTCCATTTATATTTCTCTACTGTATCCATGGTGCTTGACTGTAATACCAATGTTAAAATACGGGATTTAGTGTCACTACTTAATTTTCTTAACAAGCTATCAGACAATAATGCAAGCCTTAATTACTTTTTTTAAAAAGGTGTATAAATTGCTGAAAAGCTTAAAATTTCCTGGGAACTGAGAAATATTAATTCTGTGAAAAACTGAGCAAGTGTTTCATATAGAAACACATCTTACCTATGCTAAAAAACGTAGCCACATAAGTGGTTGTTAGAGTGGAAGACTTGATTTTCCTCAGTACGTGTGGTCCTTGAAGTTGCCAAGTATCCACCGTCCCATGTAAACATTCCTTCCTGCAGTTGGCCCCTCTGCGGTAGGTCTGCTGACTGGTCCCTGGTTCCATGATGCACTTCGGGGGCAGGGGGTGGGGATAACAGGGCCAAGCAGGAAATACAACACTGACAAGTTTCTCCTTCTGATGAGTCTGCTTTAGTGATAAAAACCAAACACCTGTACCAAGATGCAGATTTTTTTCATGAAATTTTCTTGTTTAAATCAGGATTAATTTGCAGTTTTACAAGGCTGAAAAAAGTTCAGGCAAAATTCTCCTTTCTATAAAGCTACCTTATTCTGCATTTTGAGAGAGAGGAAGACAGCCAAGGCTGTCAAACAAGAGAGCTCCTGAAAATCAAGGCTCCAAAGAGGGTGATTGCTAACACTCACATCAAAAACACTTAAGGCCTCAGTAGCCAACATGGCTTCAGAGTTATTTCAGGGGCTCTTCAGGCCCTTAGGAGCAAGCGCTGTCTATTTGCAAAATAAATAGGGCGTCCCACACAACCTATGTCCTAACATTTTTCAAATGCATTTGGATGTTTCCGGGAAGCATTTGAAATAATGTTTTTTTACCCAACCAGATTAAAGGATAAAGGATAAGAAATCAGGGTCTGGAGAAATGCTGTACTTAAAGGCAGAGATATTGTTCTGAGCCCCTGGAAACCCACTCTGCTTTCTGCCCCCAGATGAGGATGTGGCTTTGCTGACCAGAAGTCTGATTCCAGAGCCAGCTGCTTGCAAATTTTTCCTTAAATGGAAAGATCCAGACTGTTAACAGTACATTCTTCCAGAATGGGAATGTAAACCCTTAATAGAGAGCAACTATCGACATATGCTAGCAAAATTCAGTTTTGATTCAGATCCAGCAGCAGCCAACCCCATGCAGATACTGCCACAACTGGGTAGCCCACTAGGGAACAGTGTGCAGGAGAGGTGGCACACCAAGGCATTTGGCCTTTCTCTGCCTGCATGGTCTCCCCATTCTGATTATTTTCTGTATCCTTGACTGAATTAAAATTGGAATCTGCACTGGAGGCACCTGTAATCTCTTACCACAAGTTCAAAAATCCCTTGAAACACTTTAATTAGCATCAGAAATGGGTCTGGAATCTCTGCAGCTGGTGCCCGAGCTGGGACGGGCACAAAGACCCTTACCAAGTGGCCAGACTTTGAAAAGGAGCTGGAAAATGGGGAGGGACAGAAGGGTAAGCTAAAGATGGCTCAACGGAGACAAAAGAGCCTCTGGCCTAGGACCATGAGGTGATTGCAGGGAGCTTGTGGGGAGAGTGTCAGTGTCAGTGGAACTTTTCCTCTATGCCCCACAGCCAGGCCCAGCAGAAGGTAGGATGGCCCTCAGAGAGACCCCCTGGGTCTCTCTAACTACACTAGCTATGAAGGCAATAACAATGGGACCCCAGGGACCAAGGATGTGCTACAGATCCTCTGAAGCCCTTGTTCTACTGACTGGAAGCCTGGAGGAGAAAAGCTCCATGATCATTGGCCTCGCCCTTCCCCTGGAAATGTCTACAGAAGGAGGAGCAGGAAATTAAAATGAGGATTATTAATAGAGTACAGAAGTTTGAAGTGGGGTATAATTTTCTTGATATAATTAAGAAAAACACTGTCTTCACTGGTTCTACCTGACAGAGTGAACAAGGGAAAAATTGGTTCCAACTGTAAATATTCTAAAATTTCTGTGTTAAATATTTCTCCTCCCAGGCAAATCTGGCCTTAACTTTCTGTCATCTAGGATACATGGATTGAGATCTCCACAAAACACTCCACTGATAAAAGGGTAAGGGATTTCTTTTTTCAAATGTATGTATGATTTAGAAAGATTGATCAGATTCATCCTTGAATCACCATATTGTTTGTTTGTCTGTTTGTTTGTATGTTTGTTTGTTTGAAACCTTGCTAAGAACTTTTTACTCCAGACATTTGCTTTGGTCAGAATTCTCTCTGCTTTTCAATAACAGTACAAATTCAGAAGGGCATTTCAAAAATAATTTACACAGAAGAAACAAATCATATACAAATACCAGATTATTATGCGCAAGTCTAAGAAGAGCTTGTTATCTGGTCATAGCAAACTTTACTGACTGAACAGAAAGGGAGTTAGCAATATCCAAATTGTTATAGAAAAAACAACAACCACCAAACACTGTCAGTTAAGCACAAAGACACCCAGATCTGGGGGGCAGGAAGAGGATTGTGGAAATGGCACCATTCAGATCATTGTTAGATGAGTGTTAGCTAAATCCTGGTTCTCTTTCTTAAAAGCATGGAAGAGAAACTAGAACGGGACAGAGTCAAGCCATGGAATGGAAATCCAAACTAAAGGAGGGAAAAGAAAAAGAAAAAGAAAAAAAAAACACTGATGGATTCAAACTATAGTTTGAATCAAGAGACAACTGGATAACTGAGAACTAATCACAAGTGAGAGTTTAGTTTGCTTTCAGTGTGGCCTTCCGATGCCAGCGAGTTTGCCTGGCTCCAACAGGGTCAACACATCGACTCAAACTCTCAGCAAACTCAAACTCTCTCTGTTTAGAACCAGCACAAATGTTACCTCCTCTGTGAATTCTACCTGGCTGCCCCCTATAGAATTAGTGACTTCCTTCCAAGCACTCCCAAAACATTTTATTCATATCTTTATTTAGCCTATCTTATTATGGAATAGAGCATAGCAGCTAAGAGCCTCGTTCTGTGTCAGAGTGCCTGGTTTTGAAACCACATGGTCAAAGTGTGACAGAAGCACCAAGAAGAAAACTACAGTCAACTGGTACCTGTTGGATCTCTAAAAGGCTAGAACCCATAATGATGCTCAAAATGGTCAGTGGGGATTTATAGTGGGAATGAGTATTTGGGGTCTCTCCCTATCAATCCATAATCAACCTGAAACACTACAGACCCTTTTTATAATTAATGAATTCATATAAAAGTGTTACTGATTTCTTAATGGTTTTTTTTTTTTTTTTTTGGTCACTTGGTGTTTTCTCAATAACTGATACTGAAAGTACAATACACTATACAATATTCTAGGGTTTAGAATTTAGGGGCCTTGATCGTCCATTGCTCCACATGCTGGCAAGGTGAAAGTTGTTTCTGCACACCAAGGAAAGGTTTTATTGTCAGTGATGACAGGTATCCTCACCCCATCACCACCCAGAGGTTAGTTATGTAAGCATAGATTAACCAGAAGAGCTGCCTTGCTATAAGCCCTTCACCAGATCCTGGGCAATGCGGGTGTCCCTCCTGTCCTGAGCCACACATAGTGGCAGCAGGGAAGGAGTTGTGCTAAAGCTTGTCTGGGCAGCTGGCCTGAAGACACAGGTGGGGAAAGAAGTCAGTAAGTGCTGAGCAAGAACTCAAGTTCTATTACAAAGATAAGTGCTAGAATAGAACATGAAGGCAAGCTAAAGGGGCAGAATAACAAGAGAAACTTTCAGAGTGTGGGGGGGGGGGGTGCCATACAGAAGCCAACATAACCACTGCTTTCCATTGCCCACACCAAGAACACTGCCTTGAAATAAGGTGCCCAGGTAAAATATCTAACACACACACGACATAAAAGATGCTCAATAAACACTAGCTCTCTTCTGTCCACTAAGCTCATTCCCTAGCATTAGCGAGTTATTTCAACAAATTTATACCAAGCAGCTTCTACGGAAGGCTGAGTACTAGTTTAAAAGATAAAACACTGGTTAAATCAGTTAATATAATGATCTAGTTAAAATAATAGAAAAAAATTGAAGAAAAGGTACACAAAATAGCAGGAAAAAAATTGACCACTAAGATGTTTACTTCAAGTTCTTCCTCTTTTTTGAATAGGTGTCTGTCTCCCTGCTAATAGCCACAACTTAGAAAATTATAAAGGAAATAAATTTCTCAAATGTCTTTGATAGGAGAGGGTATTAAGATGAAAATGATGTACCTTGTATAAGATTCTGTATTAGATAAGCCTTGTTCCTTACAGTGTATTAATGCATAAAGTAAAAGTGATTCTGGAGCTCCAACACTGTATATATGGAACAAACACTATAAATCTAATATGAAGGTTTATTGAAGTAATTTGCTTGAAAAAGAAATCTGTGCATTCCATCTTTCTCAGTTCTGTTGCCCTTCGTTATTCAGGCATCTCTTCCATCGGACACCTGTCTAGTTTACTCAGGTGTGAGGAGATGGCCCAGTGGTGGCTGTACTTTGCAGGAAGTATACAATTTATGAGCAGCTCATTGTTTGCTCTGGAGAAGAAATGTTTTCAAGGCTCCCAGGTTCAAAACCATTTTACTATTTATTGTGTTCTCTGTCTTTTCCTTATAAACATCTGTGCAACATGCATGTAAGTGGGTTAGGAATACATCCAATGGAACCTTCAGAAATAGAGCCAGAAAAGAGGTCACAGTGGCTCACGGCAAAGGATGGTCAAGTACCACAACACTACACACCTAAACACATGTGCACACATACATGCACACACGAATGAAACCTCATATTTGAAAGAAAGTAAGGTGCCAGTCAAAAAATATGTTTGACAAAAACACTGAAAACTGCGAACTAAAATTTAGATTAACAAGGATTAGCTGAACACTTTCTGTAATATGCTCCTTTCTACTTTAAGAATTTGAAAGCTACCTATTTTCCCAAATACTATCATTCTAATTACAGAGTATGATTACTGTCTACTGGAAAAGTGCATTATAATAAATCAGACAAAATTTTTATACCATTATCCAGAATGACTTTACACCCAAAGCTCAACAACACTGAATAAGCTAGTATATTTTAAATAATTTATGGCATTAAAGGAGGAGTAGAATTTACTTTAAAATGGTCCTTTTGGACGCAAAAAAGCAAATAATGGAAGAAGCAAAAAAAAAAGGGAAACAAAAACTCTAAAGTGAGTAAAAATGGAATACTGAAGTAACTGTAGCTTTATACTTCATTTCACCTAAATTGTACAGGCATCCTCTACTCTCTAAAATGCCTGTGTTGGCTCGCCAAGTTAGCCTGAAATTTATCTCAGTTTTTTCCACTGCTATGATTCAGTGATTGCCCATTACTCCCAAACAATCAAGGCATGGCTAAGAACATAGACAAACTATACTTCCGACTCTTGGGAGTGTGTCCCCTGGCACTCACAGTTTACACAAAGAGAGATACTTGAGTGAAGTTCAATTTTTTTATGCTTGAAAAAGGAAAGGACACTTAACGCAGTAAGGGTAATTACAATGCTCTTAACCAAAGTTGCCAGATTCTATGAATTCCCTCTAGTTAGTTGTCAAACATTTTGGGGAGGAATCTATACTTGAAGTCTAATTAAAGAATAATGGATAAGTATTAGCTCTCAGGAATGTATTTTAGAAATCCAGTGTTCATAGTGCTTCCCCCTAGAGAGCTTTGCAAACGCAATTTACGATCACTAAAATGTTCTCCTCATAAGGAAAACCTGCCACATGTAATGTAAATTATATGATCTTTTCCCTACCCTTTACAAAGTATACCAAGCTTAAAGTAATCTGTAGGGGAGAGTAGTTTCTAAATCACCTCAAAGTCAAATATTTTCCTTTTCATCATCATTTATGAAACACATAGTAACATAAACCTGACTGAGCCACACGTCAGAGTTAAGAGGAATGAGGTCCTGATTGAACACCTGGATCTCTTTAATAGCAACTTCAATATAATCATCAGTAACCACAGAGCTCTGGAATATTAAAAAGGGAATGTATGATCCCAAGCAAAGCTTTAGATGAACACCTCTAGCACCACTGGAGGTTTGGGGTTTGGAATTCAACAAACAGTAGAGTAGGGGCTGAAAAGACATTTACATTCCAGCACCTGTCGCTCATTAACTGAATCTATTTGGGCAAAAAACTGAACCTCTGTGAACTTGAGCTTCTTATCCTTGAAGCAGGGATAATATTACTCATGTGGCCCAGTTCATGTAGGATTGTAGCAGCAACAGCAGCAGAAGTAGCAAAAAGAGAAAGCAGTAGTACAACTTTCATTTTCTGAGGGCTTACAGTGTCTGGTGGATTGAAAACCACATGGTAAGGTAGGCATGCCATTGTAGACAAGGAAGCTGAGACTCAGAGAGAAGAACTTGCACAAGGCTGCACATGCGTTACTGGCAGAATCTAAGTGTGAACACCAACAACTCTGACTCCAGAGGCCATGACCTGGTTCACATCTCAAAATGTATTCACATGTGTCATCTAATGAGGTAATGCTAGTGACTTCACTGTAAATGGCAAAGCGCCACGTAATGCAATGTGTTATTAGTGTAATTTTTTTAAGCTGCTGAAGTGTGTTTTCTGCTGAGTACATATACTATTCTTAGCAAGAGCCCATCAACTCAAGAAACTAAGGAAAAAGCACGAATGAATATGTAACTTGAGACCTAAGACAATGGAAAAGTATGGAAAATGACTTTAAAATAGATGTGACAGTTGGTGATGTCATTTTCTACATTTGCACATTTGCATGCATCCACACCGAGTTCCAACCCACAAACATCAAGCATCTCTCAAGACACCAATGGAAATTGCCAGAATCATTAAAAAGCTGAGAGATCTGTTGTGTATGCGTCATGGCTCCCCAAGCCCATACCGACGACTTGGCAGGCTGCTCACAGGAGGTGATTAGAGACATAGGACAAGCATGTTAGTCTGCAAATAATCTGTGGCCAAGCTTCCCAGGGATAACAAGGGGCAGCACGTTAGCAAAGCTGAGGGTCGACAGGATGCTTTAGAGTCCTCACTGGCAGCCAAAAACAATGACGGTGAACAGGAAAGCTAACAAAGGCATAGCAACTACCTCTACACTGTCTTAATGATTCTAAGCCTTTGAAACAGAGGAAAGACTCCATTCACCAAGGACAGGTAAACTGAATTACAGTTAAATTCACATGTTAGTTAGTTGCAAACACTCTTTTCCCAGAAATAGGTTCAGTCCTGAGTGAAATGGAAAAGGCAGAAAACGCTGCCCTCTGAACTTCCCTTCTGCATTTCTGCTTTTCTGAGCTTGTCCTCACTCCTCCCGGGGCCTCGATGCTACCCCTAACTTATCCCATCCCAGACAGCAAGTCCCCAAACATTTGTGATCACCCTCTCCCTCCCTTTACTGGGTTGCTGCTCTCTGTTTTCTCTAGAAGGGATTAAATAAACCCCTAAGGCCAGAGTGTACAGGTGTCTGGATTAAACACTGCAGAATCTCAGGAGATGCTTTCACATCAGTCTCTTCCCAGAAATGCTCTCCCCCTCATCCCAGAGATGTGCAGGACACAACCTGTACAAGCATACTCAGCAGCCCTGTATACAGACCCCAAACCAGAACAGGCATAAAGAGTTTTATCCATTCATCTGTTCATTCACTCATTCAACTCAATAAATATTTATTGCATCTAGCATGTGCCAGACACTGATGGGTCTTGGGCAAATACTAGTAAATAATAATGTATAATACCTGCCCTCAAGAAACTCACAGTCTAGACACGTCATCAATGAGTAACATTACAGAGTAGAGCATGCTAGCCCTGGGAGGTGTGCAGGAAGGGATTCATATGCAGTCTTGGCATCGGTAAAGGGAGAGCAGGCCTTACCACATTTGGGTTGACTTTATGTCGAAAGCACGTGATGTTCACCACATACGGCCAATCGTCAGGCTCCATCAGCACCCCAGCAGCATGAGCACACGTGACGTGGAATGAGGCCGGGCAGCGGCCATAGGAACACTGGATGCAGGCTCCAGAGACCTTCTTAACCCGGTGCCTGCAGAACATGCATTTCTGGAGGGTTAACAAAGAAGAGCATCAATTCAAACTCGGTTAGCTCAGCCAATTTCCACACTTCACAGCATAATAGCTATTAGAGAGTAAAAAAAACTGATTACATCAACAAGGCCTGACCTCCAGGGCCCCTAACGGTGAGAGTGACTGTGACAACATAAGCTGCGTACCTTCAAGGAAACACACAGCTACGGCCGCATACTACCAGACACATGCTGAAATACTCCTTGTGGTGAGGAAAGCCAAGCCCTTTTGCACATGCTTCTCCAGGCACAGAGCTGAGGAATAGGCCCCCCGGGTGCTCCTGTAAATCACCCATGAATGCTGAAGCTACTTCTCTTTTACCTTCTGCATGCCAGGCCTTTCTGTACATCAAGAGATACACTATGGGTTTGACAGACAGGCACATACTCTCCTAAGTTAGATGAGGTCTTCAGAAATACCCAAAGAGCACACAGCTGGGCTCACGTTTCCATTTACAAGGAAACGTAAAGTGTTAAATGGTCCAATGTGGAAACTACAGGCTCAAGTGTTTAATAATCCAAATCTGAACCCTTCATGACTGAAACAAAAATATGCCTCCCAAAGTGAGAAAATTGAAAATCACCCCAAAGGGCATAATTCTGTTGGCTGACTATGCCTGGGGAAGAAAGAATGGAAATAAAAACTGCAATAATAATTATCACAATATGAAAATTAAATTGCATACAATTAGCCCTAAACATTATCAGTACATTTGTTATGAGAGATGGAAAAAAAAAATCAAACAGCTTCACTAAATGCAAGATTTGTGAACTAATACTTGAAGGTTAGGAAAAAATAGTTGTAGAAACAACACAGGGTCAGGTTCCGAAAGCAGAAGAAACAGAATGATCAAAAAGCTCAACTTTTCATTCCTAAGGATAAAGTAAGTCTGCAATCTGATCAAATGATGATGCAAATGTTCTTCTTTTATAGGTACATTTTCCTTCCTGGGACAAAAAAGGTACTTATACTCAATGCCTTTTGAGGACTGTAATATTTTATCAACAGACCTGTAAGAATCAATGTGGACAAAACTTCTAACTCTTCTTTGCCCTCACATCTGATCAGCATCTTCAGTCTTATAGATTCTGCACCTTAATCTTGCTCTGATCTCACCTACCCATCTATACCAACTTTCACCATCTCTGTCCATGGTGTCTTGCCCAGTGTAGTAATGGCCTCCTAACCAGTCTCGCAGTCTTTTATTTCATGCCATTTTGATTCACCTTCCCATAGAACTAAAAAAAGATCCATTACAATACGAACAAAAGCATTATTTAACATCTTGATATCTCTTTGGCAATTCTTGGTATAAGTTTCAATATATTCCTGGTAATTCTTGGCTTACCAGTATCTTTTTGTCGATTCCAACCATTTGAAATACGAAGACAGATATAATAGAAAGACCTCATATCAGGAACCCCAGGCATAATCAGATAATCTTTTAAGAGCCTAATCACACCACAAAGAGGTCAGTGTTTGAATAAATTCAGATATTGACAGATGTACGAAAGGAGAAATTGTTTCCTATTTTACCAATTAAATAGGATTAAGAGTAAGAAAGAGTACTATGACTTAGCTAATTAATGAACTGGTAACTCCCAGCCTCTTCTACCATTAACTTCCTCAATAAACAGAAGCTCTCCAGAAAGAGGGAAGGAGACAGAGAGAATACATTTAAGCCTACTAATAACTCACTCCTTGGAA
This sequence comes from Eubalaena glacialis, assembly GCF_028564815.1. Lineage (NCBI taxonomy): Eukaryota > Metazoa > Chordata > Mammalia > Artiodactyla > Balaenidae > Eubalaena > Eubalaena glacialis. Next base: position 58,371,677 of record NC_083724.1, on the reverse strand, counting down.
TCTAGTAAGGGGAGTGCCTCCTTTCCCAGGAAGACCAGAGGTGGCCATTTCTAAGGATAAAACCAGTATCCTTAGAAAGTCAACCTGCAGACTATTGTAATGCAATGCTTTGGAAGATGTTTATTCACAGAGTTGAGAAGTTTGGCTTAAACATCTGATAGGTTCTCGCAGAGATAGAGAACTCCACAAAACTTAGTAGGGGAGCCATTCCGTATGCTGTATTATGCATACTACATAGTATTTCCAAACCCCAGTTTCACTTGCTTGCTACTAAACCAATTGTTCTCTACCCTGGCTAAAGCATCTATGGCAACTTAACACCTGTACTGCTGGGCTGCGGAATTTAATTCAATAGGGCAAAGATTAGGACATATAAGACACTTCCTAGAATGTTACAATAGAATTAAGTACTATGAAAAAAGTAGAAACAAAATGCTATATGAAACTAGAATGACCAGTGCAATGAGGTATGCTTGGGGGCAACACAGGGAAGAAGGCTTTAAAGAAATGCAATGACTGACTGGATCAAGATGGTGGCCTCAGCCCCTGCTACAAACCCACCAGCCCCAAACCCTAAATAAACAGAGATAGGAAAAAGAATGAAACCACAATAGCACTAACTAACAAAAAAGAGAGCACTTAATTCCAGGGAGGAGAGCCCCAGCAAAAAACTATTAGTAGGTATCTCTGAGGAGGCAGTTCTGGCAAGGCCAACATCAAGAGTGGAAGCAAATAATTAAAAGACAAGGACCCACTGTCAGGCCAACCCCATGGCCCACCTGCCCCCACTCATCATCAGCAGGTGAAGTAATCTGATCCGATCTGAATCCGAGTCCTGTGACCTGACCTATAATTTGCCAATAAGACAAGTGAATTCTCGTTTGGACTAAGGAAAAAAAATAGTACACCCAAGATAAAATACAATCATATATTTTAAAAATCAGGAACACTTGAAGGAAAACAATGCCATGAACAAGAGGTACTACAATTAATAAATAGAAGAATAGCTGGCCTAAGGAATCAGGTAACGGGAAACAGAAGACGAGTTTAAAAGAGATGCAGCACGTGTTATGATAGAGATTCCCAAACAGATCCCATCAATTGAAAAACAAAAACAGTAACAACCACCCAGTTCTAAAATTAAAAATATTATTGTAAAAAAAAAAAAAAATTAAGATGTGCTGAATTCTGAAATGGATCCCACTGAAGATCAAATTAGCAGCTGGCAGATGAGGCCCAGAGATTGTACAGAACACAGAAGAAAAGATCAAAAAAGAAGGAAAACAGAACACAAATGCTAAGCAGTATGGAAAAGACATCCAGATGTTCTATTATCTCTCTAAAACGCATTCTAGATGAATAGAAAAAGAGAAAATAACAGAAGTTTTCCAGACCTGAAAAAAGGCCCAACAAGTAGGGTTAATTTTTTTTTTAAAAAATCACCTAAACACATCTTAGACACATGTTATATTTCCAAATAAAAAGAGAAAATCCCAAAATCTTGCAAAGAATAAAAGAGAAAAATCAGATTACTGTCAGATCTCTAATCTGCAATAGTGAGTGCTAAAAGACAATGAAACAATGTCTTCCAATTTATAGAGGAAAATTAAATTTGGTCTACATCCAGCCTAATTTTCATTCAAATGTGAGAGCAAACATAAAGATTATTTTTTCTTTTTCACATTCAAGGATCAGAAGTATGCAATGAAGAAGTAAAGAGTAACCAAAACGCTAAATATGTGGATAAATCTAAATGAATATGGACTGTATGAACAATAACAGTAATGTCTTCTGGGTTTGAAAACAGAGAGAGAATTTGAATAGATGACAATTGTAGCATATAAGGAAGAAGTAGTAAAAGTGAAGTTTTAAATGTTCTAAATGTTCTTGAATTGTCTGGGAAAAGGGTAAAAGTACCAATTCACTAATAGTGTGAAAACAAATAGAATAAGGAAAAATAATAAATTCAAACAAAGACGTGAAAGGAAAGAAACAGAAACATAGAACAGGTGGGAGCAAAGGAAAAAGAACATTGTAAATTGGTGGAACTAAACCCAAACATATCAGTAAGTTAACTGTAAACAGACTAAATTTTATCTTATAGACCAAGGGTAGCAAAAGTTTTCTTAAAGTGCCAGATAAATATTTTAGGCTTGTGAGCTATACAGTGCCAGTTGCAAGTACTCAACTCTGCATTGTATAGTTGAATTGAACAATGTGGGGCTTAGGGGCACCAACCCCAACCCCTGCGCAGTCAAAAATCATGTAACTTTTGACTCCCCCAAACTTAGCTACTAATAGCCTACTGCTGACCAGAAGACTCACCCATAACATAAACAGTCGATGAACACATATTTTGTATGTCGTATGTATTATACACACTATTCTTACAATAAAGTAGAGAAATGAAAATGTTATTTAAAAAGTCAAAGAAGATAAAATACATTGACAGTACTGTACTATATTTATCCATACCTAAGTTTATGTCATCTGTTTACAATATGAATTGTCTGTCGGTACCTATATCAATATTGTCTTATATGATATGAAAAACTGTAGATGTTAAACATATTGCTAACACTAGGCATCAAAAATGAAAAGATAATGTTAAAAAAATTCATATTTATTTACAGGTATAATGATTCATGCATTAATAATGAAGAAGCAGTAATATGACTGCTCTATGGTAGCCGAATGTAATGGGTGGCGCCATGTGTGGTCTGTGTTTGTGTGTGTAACTTTTGATAAATTTTAACTTTTATAATAGATCTGTGTATATTTTATGGTAGTAAATGATAAAATAGACTAGTATCTACATATAGTTTATGCATTCATGACATACCTAACATTTTCTTAATTTTTTCCATATTTCTAAACTACATGGTTCATCTGCAAGTTTTTCAAATTGCCACGAATCTCCAAAAATTTTTCCAATATATTTATTGAAAATAAAATCCACAGATAAATGGACCCATGTTGCTCAAGGGTCAACTGTAGTGTAAAAGCCGCTACAGATAATTCATAAATGATGGGTGTGGCTGTGTTCCAATAAAACTTTATTTACAACAACAAGCACGTGCCCTAGTGTGCTGACCCCAGCTATAGGCTATGGGCACGTATTTGAAGATAGTGAGCTGTGAAATGATGGAATCAGTATTTAAGTGAGATCACTCTAGCAGCAAGGTGGATAAAGAACAGACTGGTGGGAAATGAAACTGTTAGGAAGCCACAGAAATACTGAGGCAAAGGATGATGAGGACTTGGACTAGGGAAGTGGCTATTAGGAGGAAGGTAAATGTTAAGTGCTTTTCACTCTTGTTATTCTTTGTTGACAGAGATTCTATATCTTCCTTTAAATAGAGCTACTCACTCAAGGCCACGGCTGGACAGTCTGCGTGCTGTGGGAAAGAACCTCTTTAGCAGCTGCTTTAGTTTTGAAATAGATGAGGGTTGAGGTGACCAATTTCTAGAGGGATGAGGACTGAAAGGAATGTGTGAACAGTAAGACTGTTGGGCACTTAAAAGCACAGAAGGTTCAGAAAGACACGGCCATTCTTCCTGCAGTTCCTGTTTGAGATGCCAGTGACCCACTGGGAAAGGGATAAGGAACCAATTTCTGGAAGACGATAAATAAAGGAGGTTTGAGAAGTCAAATGAGGCAGCCTAGAGAGCCATCACTTGGGGTGCTTCAGAACAAAGTCGAGGAGGGCTGATGTCCAGGGAGACCAACATAGCAGAGCAGGAAAATGCTGACACAGATGACACTGGAGAGTGACTTTAAGGTGTCATTCACCTTTATGGTTTTCTAGTAAAGATGCCTGGGACATAACAGCTGCTCAATGTTTGTTGAATTAAACTGAATCCAGGCAAGTATATTTTGGTCAAGCTATAGACCTGCTCACCTGTTTCCTCAACAGTGAAAAAAGACCCCACACATAACTATGGCACCAGAGATGTTAGAGGACTTCAGAATCACTGGGAGGCGTGCTTCAAGCACAGGTTGCAGGCGCCACCCCCAGAATTTCAGTGTGTCTGGGCTGGGGCTGTTGAATTTGCATTTCTGACAAGTTGTCAGTAATACTGATGCTGTTGATCCAGGGATCACACTTTGAGAACCACTGGGCTGGAGGGTTAAAGTGTTAAAGGGTGTGGATTATTCTGAGAGGCTCTAGTATAAGGCAATTCAGGAAGTACAATGTTTTTTCATCTATTCTTCTGTGTCAAGGGCTGAGAGAATCCTCAGGCAAGTATGATTTACAGATCACTGTACTTTCTTGGGGGACAGGATTTCCATACTTATTCCAACGGCATAGGCCATTAAAGCTCCTAATGGATTGAGGATTTAATGAAGTATCTGGCAATGAGGCTTTGTGTATCATCAGATTCCTTGAGCACACAGCCTGGCAAAGGGCATCAAGAAATGATGGGCTGTGAAGGAATTACAGGTTCAAAGCACATCCCCTTCCCTTCTTTTTTTTTCTTTTAATATGATTTGTAGTATGATTTTATTGTTGTTTTGCCAATTTTATGATTCTTTTTTCTTCCATAAATAAGCTGATAATTTCAAAACAGGCACAAACACTTTTATTTTAATTAGTATTTCCTTATTAGATAAGTAACAAGCTGATATTACCTAATTCCTTTTTCCTTTTGCTCTCCAAAGACACTTTTTCCAGGTACTCCATGGCAAGCTGACGTTTCCAGCTCCACCAGGGAATACTGTTGGACTCAATGGATGTCACTATTGTTGCAGGCAAGTCAGAGGACTGAGGCTGAAACTTTGATTTTGCTCTATATCCTTAAATATAGGTTTTAAAAGAGAAACCCTTTTTTTTTTTTTTACCTGTAAAATTTATGTTCTGCTCATAAATATTCATTAAGTCAGTCACTCACGTGCCAATAATGGCCAGCACTGGGGGAACACTGTATGATGAAGTCTAAGATCTACAGCAAGGAACTTACAGTCCAGGGGAGGAAACAGACGTGTAAACAACTTAGGCAGAAGGCAAAGCAGAACACGAGAGCTGTCATGTGAGAGCAAGATTCATCAGGAGCAGAGAGAGCAGTAGATTGATACCAAGAGAAATCAGTTTACCCAGAGAGCTAAAGAGCGGCTGGGGAGGAAGGGAGAAGGGAAGGTTGAAAACCGAGGTGTCCACGGTGAACTCACACTGCAGGGTATGGGCTGCTATAGTAAGGGGCAGCAATTAATATGCAGCCTCACACCACTCGGACCAGACAGAATTGTTCTGATCTCAGTGGTCTAAGGATGTTACAAATGGCAGACATCATGAAATGATACAGTAAAACTCAATTCTGAATACTTGTGCACCAGCTCGTAACATGGTGAGCGCTCTGTCTCTCCACACCCCCATCAAGAAAAGTTATTTCTACTCTTCAAGTTCAGAGCATTAAAATAAATGGCTCACGGTGTCAAGTGTGTTGAATTAAATCATTATTTATGATATGTATCAGAAGCCATTTATCTCATTGCTTTTTGTTTAGTGAGATTCACCCCACAAAAGGTGAGAAGCTAAGAAAAAGTCAAACAGCAGGCTAAAGAGGAAAGGGCAGAGGAATGAGCTCAGCCAGGCCAAGAGACAGAGCCAGAAAAACGGGCAGAGGTGGTGGGGATCAGCCAGAAGGCTGCACTTATTCAAAACAAGCAAGGGAGGCTTTGTTGGCCCCGAGAAATATTAAACAAGAATCACAAAAGGATTCTAGAACTGGAAAGGCCATGGCAGTTCATACACAAACTGACAAATTAACAAATGACTCTTGAAAAGCATTACGTCAACAGCCCGGTCACACTTTTTTTTTTAAATTTTGGATCAGCAGAAAACACCGCCGGGAAGATCACCAAATAGGAATCCTCTGGAAGCACCTTTTAATACCAGTACTAGAACACTGACTGCAAACAGTAGGTGCTCAATAAATATCCATTGACCACATGAAGGATTGTTTCCTTGTTATATATAACGCGTCAATTCATTCTTTCAGCTCTCTCGATATTTATTAAATATCTTCTATATGAAAGGCATTTCGAAAAATGCAAAAGGAGACCCAAAAAGATGCCATCCATTTATTCAAGAAGCTTAATTTGGCAAATAAAAAGAGCTGTGACAAAAGTGTTGCCACGGTCATCACAATAAGCAAGATGAAGGGCTACGGATTTGGAAGGAGATGGGGCTGGACCAGGAGAACAAAGGTGAGGCCGGCACGTGCACCTGAGCAGTTACCCATCTGCGCCCCGCTCTTCACCACTCTTCAACTGAGAAAGAGGGGCAACGAAGAAGGAACTTCACGACAGCCACCCGAGGGACACCAAACACAGGACAAGGAAGGAGGTGCGATTCTGCTTGGACGGCTCAGGCCAGGTGGCAGGATTGCTCAGGCAGGTGACCTGTGCACCGCTCTGAACTGAGGGCCATGAGTCACCACGTCCAGGCACTTCTGGGTCAGTTCCACAGGCTGGCTCCCGGGAACTCATAATAAAGTAAAAAGGGGGTTTCTCCAAAGTCAGAAGTTCCTTGTAATTAACTTCCTGGTGTTCAGAGGCTACATGCAATGCTTCTACACCAGATCCTATGCTGCCTTGCAGGGTGTTGGGGACGTGCTGCATGATGGCTGAGCCTGCAGTGGCGGCGGGGACACAGGGTCCCCCGCGTGGCTCAAGGAAGCTGTCCAGCGGGTTTTAGAGAACTGGGGAAGCCAGCGAGAGCGGGCTGCCTTTGAGTTCACCTTGAAGGACTAGCAGGTTTCAGCCTGTGCACATGCAGTGGGATGAGGAGGGAGGGAGGGAGGACATTCTAGATGGATGTACCAAAGCTAAGAGTTTCTGAGTGGCTTCAGCAACCAAGCAAGTCTCCAGAGCAGCCCAGAAAATCTCAACAACATTGGGCTAAGAATGCCTGTTGCCCAGGCATGTCTCTTTGCTCATCCATCTTTTGCTCTTTGAGGGTTGGACAAATTCTACTCGTATTGTTATCGAAGGCACCTGGCATGTGTACAAACTAAATATCTAGGGAGTGCCCTGACCAAACACCACACTCTCCTGTCTTCCTTACGTGGACAGTATTTCACGGTTATTAGAAGCATGGACTGGGAAGTCAGACAGACCTGGTTTTGAATCCAGCTCAGCACAGGCACAAAGGCTAGTCACAGAAACAGCCAAAATAACATGGCCTGAATAAACAGAAGTGGTGAGAAGTCATGGGGTCAGCAAGCTAGCCCCTGAACGTCTCCTGCCCTTCTTCCTGACACCCCCTCAGCAGAAAACAGAGCTTCCCCTCTGCAGTTACTACCTGGGCTATGCAGAAAAGCCAGACATATAAGCAGCATTTGCAAGTAAATTAAATATTAAAGGCAACATCACAATCTCATGTTGAAAGAGGCACTTCACTAATAGTATAAAGCAGCATTTGCTGAATCACGAAATAGGCTATGTTATCTATGCTGAGAAAAATCAATCACTTATCATTTCTACTTCTCTAACAGCCTGTTTGGGTTCTATACTTCATTTCAAGTTTATTTCAGATTTAAAGGGCGAAGGAGGCATACAACTATAGCATATAGAGAGCTTTAGAACAAATCTTATTCTGAGTACTTATTAAGTGTCACTAAACATCTTTCAGCTGATGGGTGGGGAAAGCAAGCCTCCTAAACCACAAAATAAACATTTTCTAAGTACTTTTTATTTGCACTTTTATTTCTTTTTATGTTAATATTAAAGAGCACCTGTTTCCTAGAGGAAATTTCATTTTTTGAAATTATTGTTTACAAGAGATCAAACAGAAATTCTTACTCTCCTCGAATAAAGCATTTAATTGAACCCAGAATTACTGAATTACGTACTTACTTAAAAAAAAAAAAAAAAAGGCACTCTGTCCTTTCTGATACAACGAGGTCCTGCTTAGTCACTGATATGTGCTCTCCACCCTACAAAAATTGACACAAATTTGTGAGGTTACTTATAACTTAGAAGAATTTTTATAGATCGCTCTGAATTAATGCTGGAAATGATAGCATTTTAATCATTTAATTCTCTGTTAAATCTAAAAAGAAACACAATTTTCCTGTTTGTCACAGTTTAGGGAGGCTGGCTTACAAGCTTCCTGCTGTTCCAAGGACAGGCAAAAAAAAAATCTTTATTTATTATGAATATCTGATACCACTTGCTATTGGCATTATCAGATCAAGGACTAGTACACATTTTCTATTTATTTCTGGCCTCAAGCCTGAAGGCCTTAAGATATCTGACAAAAAAACAGAATAAATCAAAGACAAAGACTAATTATCCTTAGCAATATTTGTTTTGAGACAGTGCAAACATCCAACACTATAAAGTTTGCAGGGTTGCTTTGTTTAAGGTTTTTTTTAGAGAGGAGTGTATGTTTCTGAAATGCCTGTTTTCTGTATATTTACTGAAATTGCGTTCATTGGTCGGGTCTGAGAGGAAACAGTAAAGGCATCTCTAATCGGCAGTGAAGGAACTGGCTCCCACGAGCCAAGTTTCAACCGCCTCTCTTATCTGACTTTCCACAGGCACTTTTTAACAGTTTAAATGAACATTTATGTACACTCCTGCTACATATACTTATCTTGGTGAATGGTACTTATTTGAATGTTTGGGAAAAGGAAAAATAAAGAGATCTCATGATTTTTTTTTGATCACTACACAAACTGAGATGCTGGGGTGTACTTCCTGCTCTAAACACCAGAAGCTGCCCCAAGGCCCCTGAATACATCTGACTCTTGTGAGAAACTGTTACCCATGAACGGTTCTCTCTGTGGCCTGCTGCAACCTCTTTGCCTCTTGTCTTTCAATTACACCAGCAGCAGACCACATTGAGAAAATTTATGCTTAAATTAAAATACCCCAGCGCCATGTCTCCAAATAAAACTGAGGAAGCAGTGATGAAAAGCTATTAGGTCAACATTAGCAGACCTGCCACAGGTGGCCTTTCAGAGGAAGACCCTCTCCCTCTTCGGTGGGGAAAACTGTGGCCCTGAGAAGAGCCAGGTCAGGGTACAGCCCGCTGTGTGGGCACTGCCCAGTCCAGAGCCCATCCCTCCTCCTGCTTCTGGAGGAAAAATGACCTAACAGTGAGCTTGGGGATTTGTCTTCTAGATTAGACAAATGTGGGGTTTCAATCTCAAGTGGCCCTTAGGGTCACTGAGAAGTTCTTTTATCTTTCCCAGCTGAGGGAATGGACAAAAGGTGGTAAAACAGGCTCTGGTCAAAGGATTAGGATTGAATCCTCACCCTGCCTTGCATTGATTTACTAACCAGGATATTGCTTCTGGATTATTTAGGTGGACTTCCTCTGAGGACGAGTAAATGGTCAATATTTTTTTCAATGACCTATTTGCGGGTAATCTTTCCAAGCTTAGCTGCTTCACTGGTCAAGTAAAGGTGACAACAGCAACTCCTCCTCAGGAAGCTGCTCTCAGGCTTCAAAGAAATAACATCTGTAAAAGGTTTCTCAGTCCCTGGGACATCGTCAGAGCTAAGCCAAGGCTGCCCCATCTGTTCCCAGACCTTACGACTCTGGAACCCAAGCCCAAACCCTCACATTCTAAAGACAGCTGAGCCTCTTCCTTCACCCAGATAATAGGGGCCATCAGGCATGAAGTTCCTCAACCGCCTAGCCCTCCCCTTCATCTTCAGAGCCACAGTTTCAAAACACTGATGCCCGTAATCATTCAGACACTAGGTAACTACAGATTTCCGCATCTTGGTATTTAATGCATTGATAAAAAAAAGCACATGTTACCATGTCACAAACTAATTTTTTAAATATTTTAGTAGATGTACTTCAATATTATTGTCTCCTCTGTAATCCTATGTATTTTATTTTTAATATTTTAAAATACTTTTCTGAAGAACTATCCACAGCCTTTACCAAAAACTGCCAAAAGAGTCCATGAAACAAGTTAAGAATCCCTGACACAGAACAATTAAAAATGTCTAAAATCATGATGAATGAATACAGTGATTATAATCACCACATAAGAACAAATATTTCAGTGAATAAGCAAAAATGGAAAACATCATGATTAGATTACTAGAACCCTAGGTTTCTCTTTTTTAAGGCTGTTGTTTTACTGTTTTTACAATAATAATCAAAAAAGGTTAGAGCATAAAAACCATGGTATCTTTAGAGCTTTTTTTCTTTTCTTTCCTAACATTTCAAAATCAGAACTGGCAGATTTGCTTCCACAATGAACCAAAGACACTGTGCACTACCCTGTTTCCCTGTTTTTGCAACTAGCCATGAACAGGTCATAAAAAGGTGTATAGCGGCAACAGAGGAGTCAAGTAATTCTAACCATGCAGATTTTCTTCATGAAAATAACAATACCTTATCCACATTACCTACAATGTTTTTCTGTCACGAAAAATTGGCTAAACAACATCAAACAGGTATTAGACTGGCCCAGCAACTGACTCTTCAACAAAAGGGTGAGAACACTAACTTCTCTGAAAAGTTCATTTAGATTAAAAGTAAACATTTTTCAGATGTGGGCCACATCTTGCTTATTCTTGGCATGGCTTTTATGGTGAGCTTTTCATTCTCCCTCTATTTCTCAATGGAATTTTCTCAATATTTAAAAATTCCATTTCTGTGAGATCTGTTCAAACAGAACAGTGAATTACCAAAGCAGATGTGTGAAAGAACTCTAAGAGACATTTACTGCTTCTATTATGGCTCACTGGCAATCGTAAAACTAAAGTGTGGTCGTCTTCTATCGTTCACATTACTTTTTTAAAAGATGAGGATAATCCATTTCATCCTGAAGTTCACAGCCCTACTTCCCTTATGTGTATGCCTGTGTGTGATGAGAGCCCCTCAGCTGATCCGTGGAACAGGAGTCCATCAAGCTTCAGGTAGTAAAAGTCAAGCTGCTTTTGTCTAAGTATGTACACATATAAATTTCAGTGCTACAATTTTGAGGCCAAAGTGGTACTTTTCAATGGTAAATGATAAAGAAAAAACAGTATTCTTTGGAATCCCCTTCAAATGACTGTGGTTAAATGAATGAAAAATGAGGAAACAGAAAGAAGAGTTCAAGACCTCTAGGTTTTTTTGTACTAAAGGTTAAGATTTGGGGCTCATAATGCTTGCCGGTATCTGAGCAAATTTCAGGCTAACTCACACCCATCCGGCTCCCTGACAGAGGAGCGGCACTGAGGAAGACTGCAGTTTGAGCTCCAGCTCCCCCACTAGGGAGCGGGGTACTTGGGTGAGTTCCCATGTGCATCTGAGCCTCAGCTTCTACAGCTGTGCTTCATAGGATCACCGTGGGAATTAAGGGGGTAATGGATACAAAAGTGCTCTCTAAACACAAAAGGCTTTGCAAACATGGCCATTGTTACTGTACCCTTGAAAAGATGAGGAAAAAAAGGGAAAAGAAACAGTAGAATGTGACAATGTATCTGTTCCTTTCGGGTTGCCACAGCAAAAGGCACAAGAGCTTGAACATAGGATACAAATGAGTCAGAAAATCAGATTGCACCAGTTATAAGGGGATTATACCACTGAGGAACAAAAAGGGTGTGATTTTTCAACAAATCTTCACAGAACAGTGTAGCCCCATTTGCTGAGCCTGTGGCTGAGCCCCGTGTCCAGACAAGCACCAACAACTCTTCTCAAACTAGTCTGTACCAAGTTCCCCTGTTCAGCCTCCCTCAGCACCATGTGATCTTTTTTCCCCTGCTGATGTCTTCCCAGCTGTGAGCCAATGTGCTCATTCTTCAATCCTGGCTTCCCATTTCAATGGCAAGTGTGATGACCACAGCTTAATTCTTTATCACCAGTGTGTTTTTTTGAGATTTACTTTTAAGAAGGGCTGGGGGGGGATCTTCTTACTAGATTCAGGGTTTTCATCCAGGACTTTGAGTATTTTCTTCATTTTTTCTGCAATAGCCATGTTTATTTAATTATTTTTTAAAGCAGTGTCACTGAAATCATACATTTATCCAGTATTCATCAAAATGTAAGAAACTAAACACCTGGACTCACAGACCCTTCTTAAAGTATAGGGAGCATGTATTTCTGCTTTCTTCCAGAGGGAAAACTCTTTTTTTTTTTTAATGATGTTAAGTTTTTTTAGGGAAAAAAAACAAAAACTCAACAACGTCTATATTACTGGGGTGGAAAATTTATTCTATTCTATTACTAGACTTGTGTGAAGTTTGGCAAAATGTCACACGGGGTTTCCCTATTTCTCTTAAGTGAATTCTGACCTCCACTTTGGACTTAAATAGTGTTAAAACCATTCCTACGAAAGTGACAAACTGCATGTTTCCATTGAAAACCACCCAGTAGCCCCCAGGGAAGAAAGAGTAACCTGTTCAGGTTCCCTTGAAATATTCATGAACTCAGCAGAGGATCAGATTAAAAACAGAGCCCCCAAGCACAGGAGGTTTTGGTTTTTTCCCCAAGTTTTAAGCTTTATGATGGTCTTTTCACAACTTGGCCCACCTGCTCATAAAAATGCTCCTATGCCCGACCAGGATTATAGTTTATCTTGCAAACTTTTACCTAGTGAACAAAAACAGGATGTACAGTTAATTCTTCCCCTTGCAAGTGAAGTCTAGTTATCAGCAGACATATATGAGAAATCATGACAGTGGGTTAATATTGTGGTATGTGCCTATTTTTTGAAAGTGACAGCTGGGCCCATTGGATATATAACATAGGAAACATAAACCCTTACCACATGAGTCAAAGAAAAATATGTTTAGGAACTATCTGTCAGGGGAAAGGGGACACACCACACATCTTAAAGTCAAGTGAAAATGGTGTTATTGTTTTGACTGGTCCACTGTACTGAACCTCCTGTGGCAAGGTTGAATAGAACATCATAAAAAAGCCCTTTCCAAAGCCATCCTCCATTTGACCACACCAGACATTAATGCAAGGGAAGCTTAACCCTTCTGAAAACATTTTAAACCTGATCAAATTAAAAGCAGCACCAGAGGGATTATTTTTTCCTAGCAAGAACCCACAAGCAATTTACTTGACTAGAGGAAAAATGCAAAGAAATCCTTTATCACAAAATAGCTTCTTGAATCTTTCCACCAATAAACCTTCCATCCATCCATCCAAGAATGCCTATCCTCCCTGCTGATAACAAGCTGTGGAGATACATATTTTATTTTTTTCTGTAAAACCCCAAATGATGTTTTCAAATAAAATGAAACTACTACATGCCACTGTCAAAAATGGTCCTAGAAGAGGTAAATGTCATTTTAGAGGCTGTGTGTTAAAATATTTAGTAGAAAGAATCTACTTGTCAAGTTCCTACAGAAAACTCCAAAGAGGTTATAAGCACATCTATCAAATTTTCATCTACCTTGGGGCTGACATACTGGGGAAACCATAGAAAGCCTGGCCTTGTGCTATGAGGGAGCTGGAGGTTTAGAGTTCTGGACAATAATGGGGTCACCATCAAGTACAAAGATGGGGCCTGATAGAGTTTCTGCAGTGATTCCCCAGTGAAGGCATACTGGCAATAGGCAGCTGCATTCTGCTTTAAGCCACAATTTGAGCTAAGGAAATGAACCCATGTGATGGACCATCAAACTCCCTTGTGAGAATTCTGACCTCTCACTCCAAACCTAGCAAAGAAACACCCATCAAATATTAGCAAAAGAAAGACCAAGCCAGCAAAATGTGGGAAGGATTTTTTTTAAGCCTCATTTAAATAGCTTCCATACCCTACCCTTTGGGAATTATATTAGGTAACTTTTTTTAACAAGGAAAATTTGGTTTTAAGGAGCTTATGGGAACACTTAACTTGGAATGGAAAGGTTATTTGCTCAGAGTTAGGCTAAAAGCCAAAATCCACTTTTAGCCAGAGATGATTTTAATATTATACCTCACAAGAGTATTGTGTCATGTGAGCAGGCGGCAGAGATAAGCAATGTAGCAAAGTTATGACTTCCCCCAAAGGCTCATTAAAATGTATTATTAAGTATAAAAAAGTTGGGAAAATCCAAGAGGAACCCGTCTGTACTATCTCAGAAACAGTAAAAATTCTTTCCAACTTATCACTTCTTTCACTCTGCCTCCTCTACAAATACCACTCAGTAAATACTGTGAAGAACTCGATCCTGATGAAAAAGAGGATGAAAAATGCCCTAAAGAGCCACTATGATGCTCTGCATATGATTTTTCCTTTAAATGTGCTACAGAGGAATATATGATGAATTCCAGTGACTATAAAAAATAATAAACCTGTGAAGAGGCCATGATATTTTTTAAATTATTCAACCCACAAAACACTTTAAAGTATGTTAAATTAGAAACATTATTTTGAAGAAAAATAGTAACTTTTCCCACTTTAATTTTTATAATCTGAAATTTTAATAACTCCAATGTTTTTCTTTTTCTTTCTGTTTTGGTTGTTAACTCATGTCAAATTGTTTTCCCTTCATCAGTTCTTGAAAATGTTCTCCCACCTCCTCAATTTAAAAAAAAAAAAAAAACAATGACCTCATTTAAGTCAAGCAAATGGGCTCTAGAAAGCTCGAACAAGTATCGACTTTCTTACCCAATCCTGCAAGAATGTGAAAGCACACTTGCAAAGGCATTCCAAGCTGCTATGGAAATGACATTCTTTTTTCACTATACCAGTACTCCGGGCTGAGAACTGCTGGCACGCAAACCCCCAATCCAAGCCCATTGACAGCTTGTGGAGTGGACAGATGAGGCATGGAAAATATTTTAAATTAGTTCATTTATCTTGTTGAGACACAGGAAACGGCAACAAATGTCTCACATAAAAGAAAGTATAGAGAAAGACAATGCACCCCTAGCAATGTGTAGCAAATTTAGTCTATTAAGTCAAACCCTTCAGAATATTCTATACTGCCTAATAATAGCCACATCTCGTATTCTGAGGGAATTTTTTACAATCAAAAGGTCCAGAAGGATGGCTAGAAATCACTGACTGCTTCCGATTTTTTGATGGACTCAAATTTTGCAAGTCAAATAGTTTTTAAATCAATGGTTTTTCACTGATCCCAGGTAGATCTTGGGCCAATATTAATTCTGCTTAATAAATCTAGAAAATTGCAGTAAAGAACTGAAAGTTCTTAAAAAGAGCTCAAAAATGGCACATCTTAGGATGAGCCAGGCAAAGATGATTTAAGGAGACAATGTGAACTGCCCCTAAAAGTAAATGGACAGAATGGCTTCGGTTCTAGGTCCCCATTCCATGGCTGACACCTCAGGAACTTCTGGCTCCGTGGTTCCTTCCCACCTGTGTCTCTGCCACTGCACCACTTCCACAGCAGCCTGTCACCTCCTGCTTCATGAGTCCCTCCTAGGAAGACAGGGCAGGGTCTTCAGGCCTGGAAGTAGAAGCAAGTGGACACAGGGGCCAAACACTGGTCTTGGGGTTGGCTGCACCAGCACCACTGGGGATCAGAGGATTGTGTTAAAAATAAGGTCCCATCCTCCCCACAGCTAGAACTTCTGATTCGTAAGTCTGAAAAGGAGCCCAGAAATCTGTATTTTTAATACACATTCCCAAGCCAGATTTGGAAATCACTACATCCCAAATCCTTCACGAACTAGAAGCAGATAATTCTTGAAAATCTATGTACTTACTCCCTTGAGTAATTTTAAGTAGATACATCAAATTTCTCATCATAACCTTAAGTTGTGAAAGTTATAATTCTCTGTATTAAATATTGACTTTTAAAAGTAAAATACATCGTTTCTAAATACTATGGTGATTTGATACCTCCATCATCCATTTAAAAACATAAAAGAACAGCCTCTTTTTTTAACAGATTTTATAGTATTATTTATTCTCTTTAAACTTCTGTTACCTCTATTCCACTTTCCCCACAGAATTTTATCTGAAGACAAGATACTTCTATGCTCAAAAGTCTTTTATTGACCACTCCACCATAATTCTGTCAAAAGAAATATGCATATTAATTGAAGTTTCATTTTTTAAAATTTCCTATGACAGGCTCTAAGTTGAAAAAAATCTTCTGATTTGAATAATTACACTTATTTTCAGTTTATAGCTGATCGGAGCTACATATATATTACAATGTTGTTAATTATTAAAGTAAAAAAGTAAATTTTTATTGGATATATATATTTGTTAACCTGATATACAAAGATTTTTTTAAAGTAGCTTGTATAAATACAGATAATATCACACACTGCTAGTGATATAGTTCCAGTGTCATTTTAATTATATTTTTGTTTAAAAAAAATTCACATTAATAAGTGGATAGGATTGGAGGAGCTCTGTTGCAGCAATGTTTCTCAGTTCTTCTGAACTCTTTCTCAACTACCATCCATCACTATCTATCAGCTGACTTCCTTTGGGTAGTCCTTCAATTTTGTCAAAAGTAACAAAAAGGAGCCACCTGAGTTGCAAATAAGTACTTGCTACCCAGTCATTACATTCATTCCCTTTTTAAACTTCACTAAGACCAGCGTTTTGCATCATTCCTCTGTTTCACATGCCAGAGGTCTTCTGACACAAGCAGGGTACCACAGTTAAGATCAGAGACAGACGCGAGCCAAGTAGGAGACGGGCTGTGAGGGGGAGGAGGACAGGAGATGCTGTAGACCTGTAGACAGCAGGTCTGTTCTTGGGCAGATCGACTTCAGGGAAAAGTGTGGATTATCCTTGTACACGTTCTTAGGAAGGATATGCGGGAACGTGGGCATCAGTTCAAAAGTGCCTGCCAGTTGATCCTGTACTTCACGATCCCAGGGGTCTTCTGGTAGCAACTACAGTTATCAAAAGTGAAGAGCACTCTGACAGCACCTCGGTCAGGAGCAAGGGCTGAAGAGGGCAGTGCCCAGGGCAACATTTACTTCACGAGGGCAGAGTGGCAGCTGGCTCAGGGAGGGACTGGGGCTGAGAAGCAGGGTGGGCATCTTCCTCAGCGCAGCCTATTCCAAAGCGTATTCTCCCAACTTTCCCATCTCCCCCAGCCTCTAAACTTGCTATAAAGTTTCCACTGAGAAACACAGCACAGACTGTGGCTAAAATTGTTCCCATCTGTGACAGAGGCATATTTACTCAACAGGGTAATAACTATTCTGATGCTGGTGTTGCAGCAATCAATGTATGTAAGAGGACACACAACCAAAAATCCTCTGTGGCCTAACTCAGAAATTCACAATGAGGCCAGTGGAGTTTTAAGATACAGAAATATCTACCAATTTTTAAAACTTTTCTGCTTGCTCTTGGGTTCAAACGTACCACATGTGAATAACTTTTTAAAATGAAAAGTAATAAAAGAAAGAAAAAGAGAAAAAAACTAAGTTCCTCCACTGCATGCTCCATTCACTTTAGGAGGGGTTAATGTATAAGCCCAGTGGGGAGCACCATTTTCTATAAATGCTAAAATTATCTCACCATGCAGTCTGAGAAGAAAAACACAACAGAAAAAAAATTTTTAAGCCCACACTCCTACGAGCAGGGGAGGAAGCGGGAGCGTAAGCATGACTCCTGTCTTTCTGCCTCTAGCAGGAGCTTTCACTGCAATGCCACCCAAGGACCCAAAGCTGCTGGAGGGTCAGCCGTCGGGACTCTGCATTTTACAGTGTAAAAGTCAGGTTAAGCATCAGACCAGAAAGAGCCTACCCTCCCCCCTTTCTGGTTGTTCCCCTTAGTTCACCCTACACAACTAGACTTGATTAGAAACAACTTTCAGCACAGCCTCACTGGCTCTTTTGGAACCAGGAAAAGGTAAGAAAAATCCCAGAATAAGAATTTTAGAACTGAAAGGATCGTTTATCTTAGAAATAAGGAAACTGAGGCCTGAAGCAGATGAGCTTGCCCACAATCACACACCCAGGGCTGAGACGCGCCCAAAGGCATCCCTCTCTCCTCTGCCACGCGGCTCAGAGCTCTGTCCTCCGCTGCTCCTGCCCCACTGGTTCCTTTCTCTTCTCTGATGCACCTCGTTTCTTCCGGCCTCAAGGACCTTGAATATATGACTCACCATCCCTACCTTCATCTTGGCTGCACCTCCTCACGTTTTAGTTCTTAAATGTCATTCCTTCAGGGTCATCCACTCTTGACCCTCCAAATTAGGTTAGTCTGATGGACATTGTCATGGGACGATTCCTTTTCATAAATAGCCATTTTTTAATATACCTCTCTTCCTAGACCTAAGAGCTCCAAGAACATTGGAACCAATATGTTCTGGTTCATCCTTATAAGCCCTTACATGTAAGCCCCTATAAGTAACGGCTCAGGACCTGGAAGAAGGTAAACACTCATTAAATATTTACAAATAAATTTAATAAATATTTACTACATGTTGGATACTGCTTTGAGGGTAATACATATACTATTCATTATTTTTTTTTAAATTTATTTATTTATTTATTTTTGGCTGTGTTGCGTCTTCGTTTCTGTGCGAGGGCTCTCTCTAGTTGTGGCGAGCAGGGGCCACTCCTCATCGCAGCGCGCGGGCCTGTCACTATCACGGCCTCTCCTGTTGCGGAGCACAGGCTCCAGACGCGCAGGCTCAGCAGCTGTGGTTCACGGGCCCAGCCGCTCCGCGGCATGCGGGATCCTCCCAGACCAGGGCTCGAACCCGTGTCCCCTGCATCGGCAGGCAGACTCTCAACCACTGCGCCACCAGGGAAGCCCCTATTCATTATTTACTTAATTTATTCCTCTAAACTCCATGAGATAGGCAATAGTAATATTTCCATTTTATAGATGTAGAAACTGAGGCACAGAGCAGTTCAGGAACTTCACCAAGATCACACAGCTCATAAGTGGAACAGTCGCGGCCCTGGGTAACATTTATGGTAGTTGCTTTATAAAGGGTCAATGGAGACCTGCATGAGAACTTAGTGCTTGGAAAGATTTTTAAAGAACAAGCTATGAGCATAGTGGGCCCTGATATCGGACACTATGTGAGCATTTTCCAAAAGAATATGTTAGCAGACTTTATGTTAGTCATCTTTCATGCTCCAGCAGCAACAGTCTCCAAAGCCTCATGAAATGTTTGTTTCTTGCTCATGTTGAATGCTGGCTGTGACTCTGCTGCAGGTCTTTAATCTGGGCCCCGGGCTGGGGGAGCGCCCCTATCTGAACCACGCCGTTTTCACAGATGGGAACGGAGAGATGGTGGCACCACGCAGAGGCTCCCAGAGCTTCAGCCAGCAGCAGCACAGGTCATTACCACTCACATTAAATTAAAAGCCCCAAGCTCGTTATTTTCTTCCCCTAAGTTCCCCAGGGCATTAGAAGCAACCAACCACCTCCATTCAACTCCTTATCTTCACTAAAATGTCTATGGCAGCACATACTTGGTCCCTCAGAGCCTTGTCTCCTCTAGGCACTTGATTGCAGGGATCTAAAGGTGATAATCTGAGTAGCTCTCTGCCCCTGCTCACCATGTGCTACCAGTTGAATCCTTCCTATAATTCTTCGTAGCTTTTTAGTCTTCTCTTCATATAATGCTTTTACTCTTTCAATCTTCTCCCAAACAAAAAACCTCTTAAGGATCTGGACCCAAATTCTCATAGAGGTATGGTGGAGAGACCTTCCTATCTTTCTTTTGAGAGAAGGGGTGATGTAGAAGGAACCCAAACCGTCCCACAGTTTTACTGTTTAAATGCTACCGCCCTGTCTCACAAAGAACGTAACTTCCATCTGCCTCAGGCACTTTACATGCAGTAACTCATGATTCGTTATGTCTCTGGATGTTAGGTATGACTATCTCATTTTACAGGTAGCAAATAACATTAGACACCTGGAGGTTACATTCCCTGCCTAAGGTCTCGTAGCCAACAGCAGAACCAGGACAAGATCCCTCCTGATGTTCTGCCCTCTGCATAGAAATGCTCATCTAGGCTTTCTGATGATCTTGAGCTAAAGTTAAGACAGAGCCAGAGTAAACATCAACTCCTCTCTCCCCTGACATACGCAAATGCATACATCCACACATACTAAATATATTTTATATGTGTGTGTTTTATATAAAATACACACATACAAACACATGTACAAAATACCAACTCGGAATGGGGGGAAATGTTCCTGAACTGTCGAGTACATACTGACTGCTGAACTGAGAGAACTCTACTTATTTGATAAATTATTAAATACTGTGCAACGCTTCTTCAGGAAAATAGACAATAGGGAACTTCAGTCAGGTCTCATCCCTGCTTGAGATGGAACCCTAACAATGGCTAGGAATATAAATATTAAATAAGGAAGGAACCCTTAATGGTTGGTGCTCTACTTTATCATTTCTCCTAACTCTGACACTTTCCTTTTAGTGCATACAACATGATCATTCATTCTGTTGAATAGAATGAATGTTCCTATTGTCAGCTCTCTGTTTTGCTACCGCAAATCCTTGGCAAAATTGCCCGTTTCATTTTTTATTCCCTGTAGATATTCCTGCCCTCAAGGAAGCAGCTTTAAAGCAGTGTGAGTTCCGGAGCCAAGCGTGACAACCCAGCAGTCTCAAGATGAAGTGTCAAGTCAGCAGACAAGGCTGCCTGCAGTAGCGGGGCCGACTCTTTCAGGGAAAGGACTGCCCGAAGCCCTATGGAGGCCCCCTGGGTCCCACAGGCAGGAAGCAGCCAGAGCTCTGTCTCTGCAAATGGCTACACAACAAGTACTATCCTTTCCATCATCACCCTCAGAGAGGACTCAAGTGCAAGGCTCTGGAAGACTCAGTGAGGGTGTGCGGAGTTGCTCTAAATGGGATGCCTCTAGTGTCTTATCTTGATCACAGTATCAGTGACAATGCCTGACTGGGTTCTCCTCCTGACTCCTCCAGAATCTCACCTGCTAGGGAGGCTGAAATGAAACTCAGGTGAGCACACACCAGTCCTGATGGAATGTTGGTCCGAGTCCCTCCCTTTGTGCCATTTTAGTGGGCAAGGTTGGAGGGAAACCTTATAACCGGTCCATTCATTCATCGTTTAAACCTTTTCTGAGTATAGACTCTGGCCCCACCTGAGGCTCTGATGATACAAAGCCGAAGATCACGGTGGTGTCTGCCCTGGAGGAATCACAGAGTCTCCAGAAGGAGGTCTCAGGAGTATTACTTTGATGACTCCATCCCCAGAGCCACCTCGATGCCATTCACAGGGCGATAGGCCAGGCCAAGTGGAAGGCACCTAAGGTCTAAACATCGTCCACCAAATACCTCCCACAAAGTCCCTTTAGCCAGCAATTAGCTCTCTAGGTTCCTGCTCTCACGCAGTTTCTAAAGAAGTGCGAGAAACATGGGATGTTCATCCTGTCCCTTGAGTTCCTGAGGTAACACATGCCATTCCTTACTAGCACCTGGCCTACCTTCCACTGTTTGCCCCTCTGAACTCATCTCCAGGGTTTTAGATACTTGTTTTGCAGATGCTGGAAACACAAAGGATACCTTCCATCAACTCGAAGAGGTCTGTCTTCATACTTCCTCATGCAGAGCAGTTATTCTACTTCCCAGATTTCCCCCTAACCCCTTCAGGCTCTGGACCCACGGGGTGTTCAGTGTTTTTCAACAGAAATGCCAGGTGTGACTCTGGCATTTATGACTGCCAACATTTTCAGAGTGGATGGATGCCAGAGACACACTCCTGGAGCACTTTTAGTCAACGGGGTAGTGCCTCCCGTGAGACGTGATGAGTGCCTCTGATCCTTTACAGCTGATCTACCCGGAGGACAAATGCTCAGGCTGCACTCTGCTGTTCCTTGCTTGCAGTGAGTGTGACATGCTGTATGGGGCACAAGTAGGAATGTTTCCCTGAAGTTATTTAAAACCCTACAGGTGCCAAGCTTGCCAAATCATAAATTTAGGAAATTGCATTCTGTTAGACTAAGTCCTTCCCTTAGCACTTTAGTCACCTAGTTATTCTTCAATTTCTTTCCTACAAACACTTGGCCCAGGTCCCGAGGTTCATCCCATATCTATGTGTCTCCTCAGCACATAAAAGAGATTAAGGAAAGGAGAGGGAACAATAAAATTCAGGTTTACTGGCACACTAAGTGAAGTAATCCCCCTATGCATACACTTTTCTTACAGGAAGCTCACTTACTCAACCTTTCCATTCACCTGCTTGATGAGATCTATACAAATATTTTAAGAGGATAATTTGGAAGACTTACAAGAGTACAAGTTGTTCAAGCTGTAGCATTAGTCTCTGTTGTTTGCTTTAGGTTTAGCTCATTTACACAAGTGAATAACTAACTGCCTGTTAATTAATCAGATCAACCAAGACTCATTTAAACTACTTGCTAACAGTCCTCTTTTATATACCAGCAGTCTTCAATTGTTTTTGCTTACAATTCCCCCAAAAGAGTTTTGGAAAACTGTATATTTCCTTGCATATGTTAAAGTTAACCCTTATAAATTTTATTTTTTAATTTTAAGATTGGAAAAAAAAAGTAAAGGATACTCTTTTCCAGGATAGAATTCCAGGATATAATTATACGTGTGCTTTAAATATATTTTTGTCAAACTTTGGGACTGCAAATTAAGCCAAATTTATGTGAAATGTCAGCCATATATATAACCTGACAGACAAAGGTGGTCCTCATTATCAAACCAATCTGCCAAAACAGATTTAGTTTCTATCAGAAAAAGACTGAATTCATTTTTTAAAATACAATAAACATACTAATATGCATCCCCATATCAAGCACCTCATTTCTGAATTCTAATTCTAAGAGATAATCTTGAGTGTATTAGGGTAAAATATAGGTCCAACGATATAATGACTTAAACATAACAGAAATTTGTTTCTGGCTCACATAACAGTATTGGGCTGGAAAACAGTTCAGTGGGCTAACATTCCTCCACAGTCATTTAGGGACAAAAGCGCTGCCATCTCAACGTTTGGGTTCCGGGGTCTCTCTCTGGGTCAACTCCTTTCCAGAAAACAGTAAGGAGGAGGACAGATGGGGGTATTTAGAAGCCAAGCCTGGGAGTCACCCATCATTTTCGTCCCATACTTTTGGCTGAGCTCCTTCCTGCAAGGGAGGCTGTGATGTGAACTAGCTGTGGCCCAAGGAAGAGAAGACCATGGATGTCAGTGAGCAGCTAGTAAATAAGGTCACAACCTTTGCAATAAATTTATGGTCTAAGCGAAATAATGTGCTATTCTCTTCAGTATTTATTACCTAATCTGTCTTTGCTTTGGTCTCTGAACACTTGCCCTCAGAATCTGTCCCTTTGTTTACCTACCTGAGAGGAATTCACTTATTCTGTAAAGCAAAAGGGGTGGTGAGAAAGGAGAACCAGGAGCTCCTTCCAAGGTTCTCTCTCCTTCACACCAATATGAGGAAACAGCATGTACAAAAGTCAAGGATCTGGAAGTTGATCCTCAAAGAACTATCACTGCATTGTACCTCTGAGACAGTGTTCACATAACCCTAGGGTACATGGACCCCAGTTTGAGAATCACTGATGTATAGAGTATTAGAAAACATAGAGGATCACAGAATTCTAAAGTGCAAAGTACTCGCGCATTTTACAGAGGTGAAAAGTGAGCTAGAGGGAAGATGTCCAAAGTCACTCTTAAAGAGGTTAATGCACATATTCTTTGCTCCAGCAAACTTATTTTTGCCTTTGGTATAAATGGATATTCTAGCTTTCTACTGCATGTTGTGTAGAAAGGAATTAACATAACAGGCCTGCGAATGCTATCCTTTGAGAGTCCTGCTGACAAGGTTGGCCCCCTGGCAGGTGTCTGGGAACTTGAATTTCGGGAGAATTCCCTCCATCTCCTGAAAAGGATGGCTCACGGTGCCTAGACTGCACAGTACAAACAATATGGTTTATGCTGAACAATTGCTTCCCTTCTGGGAGTCTGGAATTGTGATACGTGCTAGGCAGAGGGTGCCTATGTGATCAGTTTCGAGTAAAAACTCTGGGCACCGACTCTCTAATGAGGCTCTCTGGTTGGCAACATTCTACACGTATTGTCATAACTCATTCCAGGGGGAATTAAGGAGCACTGTGTGCCTCCCTGGGTGAGAACTCTGGAAGCTTGCAGCTGGATTCCTCCAGTCTCCACCCCATGTGCCTTTTCTTCCCTTTGCTGAGTTTGCTTGGTGTAATCACAGCTGTGAGAACAACTGTATGCTGAGTGCTGTGAGATTTCCTCGTGAATCACCGAACCTGGGAGTGGTTTGGGGACCGCCAACACACATAGAAATCAGGTTTGACAGACAAGAATACATTGATCTCAGGATACTAAGAACATAGTAAGTAATGAAAGAAATTTCAGTACATTTTAAATTTATTTTTTGGATATGGAACCTCTAGAAAAGGGTGAAGGCAATTTATATTGGACTTACTTAAGCTACATACTTTTAAAATGACAGACGAAAATAATTTAAAATACAGATATTGGTCTTAGTTAGCAAGCAAAACAAGGATTCCCTGAAAATTACTACCACAGACATCAGAAGAGAACCTTCCATATTGAACCATTAAGGAGAAAATGAATATGGAATTCTGAACATCACTAAGAAAAAAATGTGTCCAGAATTGAGAGAAAGAAAGAAAGAGAGACAGAGACAGAGACAGAGACAGAGAGAGAGAGAGAGAGAGAGAGAGAGAGAGAGGGAGGGAGGGAGGGAGGGAAGATGACTCAGGGTGTCTGTGTTGAAGACAAAGGGAGGAAACCAATGAGGACTCTCTCTGCTGTAAGCTGGTCCCATATCCCTCCTACTGGGGTCACTAGACAAAAAGTCATATAAAAGACCAAGGTGTTAAATAACATTTTCCCTAATTTTATATTGTACTTTTTTTCCTTTGATTTTTTACAAGCAATACGAAGCTTCTTGCAGAAAAACTCCAAAGTACACAATAGTATGTAAAAAATTACTTTTTTTAATCACCTAATATCCTGCCATCCACAGGCAACCACAATATGGCATTCAAGTCATTTCCCTGTTCATTAAAAAAAATAATAATTGGGAACATTCTGTATGCATAATTTCTCTTAAATTTCCTCCTCATCAAAGCATGGTTATGAAAAACTTATTAGTGACGTGGATTAAACAGGCCTGTTGAAGAACTTTTTTCTTCCTTTACCTGTACTAAAGATGCTCAGATGTCCCTGAGCCCAAGTATCTACTTGGAACCTGAGAAACCCAAGGTGAGAACGTGCCTACGTGCTGCCATGGCTCAGGATGACATTTGACCAAGATACAGAAATGAACACTGAGTACAGATGCTTTTCTCCCTAGAGTGACTGGTCTGGCTGAAAATGTGGACCACACACTGTGTTGCCTTGATGAGCTGACTTCTCATACAGCTGGGGTCCAGGGCACAGCGATGAGAGACTCAGGAGTCGTGATGCCGTTTAAAGGTGTTCCTGTGAGTCACAGAGCATCGTTTTCTCCATTTGGTACTTTGCGCCACATCACATTCCAGAAGCAGTAAAGGCCGCACAGTGGTTGGGATTAAGCTGAGTGGCTGAACAAACTCAAATTACCAAACTCCTCTTAGCCTCGGTTTTATCAAATATAAAATGGGATCAATGATATCAACCTCAAAGAGTTATTGTAGGATCACCTAGACAATGCCTGGCACAGAGCAGCCAAAATGAAAAAGAATATTCAACACAAGAACATTGGTATATCTTGCTAACACTAAAATATTGTAAGCTACCCTGTTTCATGTTTACTATTTTTTAGCGCACGCACAGGGGGTGGGGGTGAGGACAGCTTTCAATTACCTCCAAAGCAATGCAAATCAAACCACAAAGACTAATCCAAGAGCTATGCAAACAACATATTGAATTCACCAGATTGTAGGTGCTCCACTCTGAATGCTAACAACCTGTCTTCCTACAGCATGTGTGACAATATGAGCTTCAACAACAGGGCCATTCTCAACGTCTGTCACCTCAGTTTCCACATCTGTTTTCAAAAACATATATCACCCAGACAGAACTTTGATGAATGAGTGATAGTTGCACCAAAACTCAAAATGTTCAGCTGCTTTGATGTGCTGCCAGAAGGCAGGAGTCAGGCTGAGAGATACAAAGTGGATTCCCCAGGAAACAAGCCTCTGGCCTGTGCTGTGTGGCAGGATTAACTGCTCGACTTCTGAGAGTCCCATTAAAATGCCTCCATGCTACGAGAGGTGACCCCAGCATGTACCAAAACCATTAACTCAATGCACCTTGGAAAGATTTCGATTCCGATCACTATTTATCAGGCTATAATAGCATATATGTTAGGCTCAATTACAAAAGAAAAGAGAAATTCCAGGGTAGGGAAAGTACACTAGTCAAAATAAGTAGCTTGGGACTTCCCTGGTGGCGCAGTGGTTAAGAATCCGCCTGCCAATGCAGGGGACACGGGTTCGAGGCCTGGTCCGGGAAGATCCCACATGCCGCAGAGCAACTAAGCCCGTGCACCACAACTACTGAGCCTGCGCTCTAGAGCCCGCAAGCCACAACTACTGAGCCCACGTGCCACAACTACTGAAGCCTGTGCGCCTAGAGCCCGTGCTCCACAACAAGAGAAGCCACCGCAGTGAGAAGCCCACACACCGCAACGAAGAGTAGCCCCCGCTCACCACACCTAGAGAAAGCCTGCGCGCAGTGACGAAGACCCAACGCAGCCATAAATAAATAAATAAATGAATGAATGAATGAATGAAATAAAAAGAAGTAGCTTTATCCACACATTAGGGCAACAAACAAAACTTAAAATAACTGAACACAAAGTCCTAAAGTTCCAGGGGAAAATGACAGGTGACATTTTATCTTAGGAAAAAATCCATGGATATTAGACTCCAACAGGAGCTCAGGCTATTGTGTCCCCATCCTAGAGATGATGCTGACTATTCCCATCTAGAATGAGAACCATCTTAAACAAGATTTTGGGGGTGGGGTGCCCACACAACTGTCCACTTCCTACTGAACTGCAGTTTTCACAGTGAGCCTTCATTATTATTGTTGGTGTAGTTCTGTGTCTAGATTCCTAGCCTACCCTAAAAAATTCAGTATATTCTAAGTTTAAAAAGTATGAAATGCCAGATAATATGCCAGACATTAATGAATTTTAGTGCAAACAGAAAGGGCTTTAGTGTGATACAGATCAATTTAATCCCAGCTCAACCACTTCCCACATGTATATCTTAAATGAATAGTCATATATCTCAATTTCCTTAAAACCATCTGAATTTCCAGTAAAAATGGGCTGGAATAATGCTTAGCATAAAATGTTATGAAAGCAAGAACTTTGGGCTTTTGTCGTTGCTGTTTTTACTGTTTTTCATTTCAGTAGGGTGCCCACAACAGGCATGGAAAAGAGGGGACTGAAATCCTAAACACATGCAGAACTGTTGAAGACCACAAGGGTGATGCACATGATGGCAGTGGCACAGCACCCAGTGCAGGGCACACACATGGTAGATGTCAGTTCCATCCCACAGGCTGTGTTGCTAACTGCACCTTTCCATGAGTGGGGACAAGTGAGGGTTGACTTATTTTAAGAATACTAACAAGACAAATCACTGTCCCCAAGATTTAATTTATCCCCCAAATAAAAAACTTTCAAAAAGACTAAATAAAATATCTAAGAGAAAGGTTATCTCTTTAATTTCTCCAGCAGCTAGCTTATCCATCCTGATAAGTCAGGTCAAACCAACTGAACAGGTCAGCTGAATCTTTTACTAAAGTATTAAAAAATTCAGCATACACAGAAAGAATTATAACTAACTTCCTACATGCAAAGAGGTATTAAGCTCTGGGATCTGTTTTGGGGGACACTGACAAGACATCTGAATGTAGAGTTGTTTGGCTGACCGTCTACTCATTCCATATCACGCTCACCCATCACAGCTGGGGTGCTTTCCTCCAGGGTCTGCTTGAGGAGAAAATTGTTTCATATCCCTTCTTTTGCTCAAGAAAGGGGGAATTCTGTTGACCACCTCATATATAAAAAGGAAGGAGACCATCACTCTCAAGGATGCAAATCACCCATTCACCATATATGGTAGAAGATTTTGTCAGAGGTTCTAAGACCTCTGTAAACTCCCAAATTCATGAGAAGCAATAGAGCACATACCTTTCCATGTAGAACATAACATGTGTTCTGACATACAGAGGCGACAAGGTTGCGTCTATATGTCGACACTAGATGGTCAGCTAGGCTCATTCACTAATGCCTTAGACAACAGCCACAGAAGTCTCGGCAAAACTACTAACTACAATGATCTGGCCTCTTAAGGTTATTCTCAAATAAATAAAATTATGAAGGGTGGACAGGTGAAACGTTAATGTTGAGTTTAACACAGTGCCTGGCATGCTTCAAAAGAACCAGAATTGTTTTATAATATAAAGGTAATAATCGCTTATATGTGGAATCTAAAAAAAATGATACAAATGAACTTATTTACAAAGCAGAAACAGACTCACAGACTTAGAGAACAAACTTATGGTTACCAGGAGGAAAGGGTGGTGGAGGCTGGGTGGTGGGGAGGGATAGACTGGGAGTGTGGGATTGACATGTACACATTGCGGTATTTAAAATAAAATGCCTTTCCATGAAAAAGAAAAAAGAAAAAGAAAATAGAGATAAAAAAGAAATGTATAAAAGCATTTTTAAAAACCAATAAACCTCAAAAAAAAATTACTGCAGACTTTTCCAAGACTTGCTCACAAGCATAAAAATAAAGTGGTCAAACCTTAATTGTACATAACTTTCCATAACCAAAGTTTTCATTCTGGTCAAGTTTCAAGAACGGTGGATATAAAAATTGCTTATGCATTAAGAGATTCAGATGTTAGGAAATAAACACAACAATGACATCTTTCTCCGCTCTTATAAAGTGAGCTGCACTACAATCTTTTCATTTGAAGGCAAGATTAGTTTGCAGTTCTGCAGATAGTAAATTCCTATCTAGAGCTGTCTTTTTTAGAAGCTGTCAGTGTTAAAATGCTGCTTCTGGTTAACAAAACCCATGTGCCCACATCACCGTGAGTTAGAGTTCTGAGACACCTGCCACTAGTGGAGTTCATTTAGATGATAGATTTACGTCTCTATGCACCTCTCTGAGGCTTTTAGCTGTCTCTGGCATATCAACTGTTTGTCAAAGCCTTCCAACACATCTGACACCAGGCAAGAGTGAACTGGAGGTTGACAGGCCCTGCAAGGCTAATGGCACTGTGTGAGAATATTTTTACACTTAATTTAAGAATATTTCCCCCGCTCTCTTGCAACCTCTTTCTCCCAAGGACTTAGATAACCCAGACATCATCTTATACTACTGCACACATTTAAAGTCCTCTGAAATGGAAAACAGAAAAAAATGAAAACCAGATAATATACCTGAACTGTGAAAATGGTTTTCATGGAAAATCCTGCAAACATTTAACTTCTGCACGTCAGTGTTTGTTTTCAGCCTTTGGGAAGATCAGAAAGCTACCTGACTCCAAGGTGAATATAACTTAATAGGAAAGAGCATGGGAGTTGGGTCAGGAGGCCAGGTTTAACATGGCTCTTCAGTTATAATCTATAAAACAAAACCACTTTAAACCTCTGATTTCTCATCTATTAAATAAAAGTTGACCTCATCACTTCATGACAGTTAACTATTGAAACTTATTCAGTGCCAGCCATTGTGCAAATGTAACAAATATCTCATTTAACCCTCAATGAGATAATAATTATTATGATGAAGCAGGAGAAACTAAAATTAATACCTTTCTCCGGACTGATTTTGGCGGTAAGATTTCAGCTATGGAAATGGCAACCTGAGATCAGAACTTTCTGAATGGAGGGAGATTTACGTGAAAAGCCTTTAGAGCGGAAGGCGTGGACATCTTTCTGTAGCCTGGGATGTGGGCCGTCATGGACTCCAGTTCTCACTTCCCCAAACACTCCCCTTTCTACTGTCACCCACATTCTTTCCTTTCACTTCCCCTCCTCCCAGTTTTCTTCACCACATTTCCCCTCTCCCCATACCACTGAGCTCTCAATAGCATCCACAGTCAATCTAGTAACATTAAAAATATGGTTTTACAACCCAATCCAAAAATGGGCAGAAGACCTAAATAGGTATTTCTCCAAAGGAGACATACAGATGGCCAAGAAGCACATGAAAAGCTGCTCAACATCACTAGTTATTAGAGAAATGCAAATCAAAACTACAATGAGGTATCACCTCACACCAGTTAGAATGGGCATCATCAGAAAATCTACAAACAACAAATGCTGGAGAGGGTGTGGAGAAAAGGGAACCCTCTTGCACTATTGCTGGGAATGTAAATTGATAAAGCCACTATGGAGAACAGTATGGAGGTTCCTTAAAAAACTAAAAATAGAATTACCATATGATCCAGCAATCCCACTACTGGGCATATACCCAGAGAAAACCATAATTCAAAAAGACACATGCACCCCCATGTTCATTGCAGCACTATTTACAATAGCCAGGTCATGGGAGCAACCTAAATGCCCATTGACAGATGAATGGATAAAGAAGTTGTGGTACATATATACAATGGAATATTACTCAGCCATAAAAAGGAACAAAATTGAGTCATTTGTTGAGACGTGGATGGATCTAGAGACTGTCATACAGAGTGAAGTTAAGTCAGAAAGAGAAAAACAAATATCGTATATTAACGCATGTATGTGGAACCTAGAAAAAAGGTACAGATGAACCGGTTTGCAGGGCAGAAGTTGAGACACAGATGTAGAGAACAAACGTATGGACACCAAGGGGGGAAAACCGCGGTGGGGTGGGGATGGTGGTGTGCTGAATGGGGCGATTGGGATTGACATGTATACACTGATGTGTATAAAATTGATGACTGATAAGAACCTGCAGTACAAAAAGCAAACAAAAAAAACAACTAATACTAAACTTTCTTTGGGTTATTTGTATGGAAATATGCTAATATAAATGTTTCAGACATTACATGAAATTTCTAAAAATCTTATATGTTCTGGTATAATGTTATAAGTCATAATTCTAGTTATTACTTTAAAATGTGTATCTCAGAAATAACTAAATTTCCTTGTCAATTGCATTATTATGAACTTTCATCAAATCTTTAACCGTGGTCATTTTTAAGTCTTTTGCCATTTACAGACAGTTCTGGGTGTACTCTGATGCTTTTGCAAAAATGTTCCTAAAAAAGGGTTTCATCTTCAAGGAATTCATGGAAAAGACTCTGACAAGTACAGGTTTCTGGTAACTGACTATACTGCTGAACTGAATGAATAAGCATTTTCAGAACTCTAATGAAAAACTGATGAACTCATAAAAGTGCTAACAAAAGATCAACATGAAAAAAAAATTAATTACATGGGACTGAGTGAACTGATGAGGATGATTATAATTTTTTTGACTTTCTGTTTGAATAAAAAAAAAAAATCCCACAATGACTCAGAGGCAAAAAATATACAAATCAATTTTCACTGCAAAGTAAAGGAGCTGTTACAGTGGAGGATTACTGGACTGAATGTCAATATTATGACATAGTATGAGTGTGTTTTGTGTTTGGTAATTGCAATCATTGTTGCTTTTGCTGTGGTCATCCATTTACAATGCTTGGTGTCAGTTTATCTCTTGTAAAAATAAAATACAGTGTGTGTGTGTGAAAAAAAAATATATGGTTTTTATACTTAACGTTTTAATTGCGATGTAATTAACATGTAATAAAAGTCACCCTTTAATGCGTACACTTCCACAAATTTCGACAAAAGAATACAGTCACACAACCTCCACCACAACTAAGATATACAACAGTTCCACCAGCACAAAAAATTCCCTTATTCCCTCTGCAGTCAACCTCTCCACCCGGCATGGTCCCTGGCACTAATCTGGATTCTGCCCTCAGAGGTTTATTTTTCACGAGAGTACAATATGAATGGAATTACGCAGTATGGAGCCTTTTGAGTCAGGCTTCTTTCACTTAGCATGACGCATTTAAAAGTCATCCATGTTGATGGTATCAGTAAGTAGCTTGTTCCTACTGAGAAGTATTACACTGTATCGACATACCATGGTTTGTTAATTCAGTCACCAGCTGAAAAACGTTGGGTTGGAGGCGGAGGGATGGACTGGGAGTTTGGGGTTAATAGATGCAAACTATTACATTTAGAGTGGATAAACAAGGTCCCACTGAATAAGCACAGGGAATCATATCCAATCTCCTGGGATAAACCATAAAGGAAAAGAATACAGAAAAGAATGTATATATGTGTATAACTGAGTCACTTTGCTGTACAGCAGAAATTAACACATTGTAAATCAACTATACTTAATAAAAAAATAAAAATAAAAATAAATAAAAAAAGAAAAACACTGGGTTGTTTCCAGATTTGGGTGATTATGAGCAAGCCACTATAACTCTTACAAATTTTTGTGCGAACATATATTTTCATTCCTGAGATAAATTCCTAGGAGTGGGATTGCTGGATGGTATGGTAAATTGTATGTGTACCTTAATATGAAACTGCCAGACTGTTTCCAACATGGCTGTACCATTTTGCGTTCCCACCAACAATGAAGGAGGGTTCCAGCTGCTACACATCAGCATTGGTATTGTCAGTTTCACTGATTTTTAACTATTCCACAGACATGTAGTGGCGCCACATTGTGGTTTTACTTGCTTTACCTAATGAATAATGTCATCAAGCACTCTGTCCTCTGGTGAAGGGTAAGATCAAATTTTTGCACAGTTTTAATAGAGTTCTTTTACACATGCTATAAACCATATACATTGCTGCTACTTTTGTTTTACCTCCCTTTTAACCACATTTCCTTGCAATAAAATGACAGCTATAAATGTGATAAGATTACATAAAACTAAAGGCACATATTGTACCAATGTCAATTTCTGGTTTTGATATTGTACTATAGTTATATAACATGTAACCAATAAGGGAAACTGGGTGAAGGGCACACAAGAATCTCTATACTACCTTCACAACTTCCAGCGAATCTGTAATTATTTAAAAATCAAGAGGTTTTTTTTAAAAATTAAACATTTGTGAGCTTTATTGATACTTAATTATTTGTAATATTTTATATATGAGAAAATGTTCCAAGCAATAAAAGTAAACTTTAAAACAAACTTATTATTATTTATTTATTAATTTATTTATTAATAATATTATTAATTAATTATATATTATTGCTTTATTTTCATATCATTGTTACTGTAAAGGTATTATTAGGGTAGTGTACTTATAATCACAACAATAAGAAGGAACATTTATTGAGCAATTACTATGGCCAGGCACTGGGTGAAGTACTCTAGATGCCTTATCTTATTTGATACTCACAACAACAAAAGAAAGTACTATTATTGTGATTCTAATTTTACAAATTGTTACTGAGAAGGCAAAGAGTGAGCAAAGAGCTTCAGATAGAAACTGGGGGCACATAAACATTCAAGCGTCAGACAAAGGAAGAGGAACCTGCAAAGAAACCTGAGACCAAGAGGCCAAAGAGAGAGAAGGGATATCAAGGACAGCTGTCATGAAAATCAAGGACAGACTTCCAAAGAGGATGACATATTCTCAAGTAATTGGTATGTGGCAGAGCTGAGACATGAACCCAAGTTGTCAGGCCCCAACACTCATATGCTTTATTATTGCATTCAGATGCTTTTACATTTGCAGCAAATGACACACCTGAGGACCACTCAGCACTACCTTTATGCGGTTCAGGTGATGAAGTTCTATTCAAAAAAAAAAAAACCAAACGAACTTTAAAAATGCAGCCTGAAAATTTTCTGAGTGAGTGACATAAGCAAAGGTGTGTGAAGCGTCATGAATGCCGGTAGGTTCATAATAAGACCAAAGGAAAGGAAAAACATGACTACCCTTAAGAGAGGGTTGATATTTTTATAAAACAGATTTATGTATATGTGTCTGAGTATCATACGTATATAGTATGCTACTGAAACACTCTCTTAATTATAACACACTATGATAAAGCTATATCCTTCCAAGCTGTTTCCTCCATAGAAAAAAGTCAGGAATCATTACTCCAATATGTTAAACATGACCACTTCTGTGGAATGGCATGAGGCTAGAGATGATTTCATTTTGTATTTTATATACTTCAGTTTTAAAAAAAAATTTTATGACAGGCATTGCTTTTATAACTAAAATAACAGGTCTTTGAAAATAAAATTTTAAAATAAGGAACAAGAACCTTATAGGATCTATATATTAAAATTCTAACTTTAAATAAACAAGTCAAAGTTCAATAGTACAGTTTAACCTTATCTGCTGTGGAGATGCCCTGCGCCTTATATGTTTCAGGCTGATAACCTGAACTCTGAGCTTGGCCTGTCATTTTCTTGGAACGTCTCTGAGAGAAACGGAATGTGATTAAGACGAACGCATCACGCTTGCTTGTTTGCTTTCCCCAGTGCAGGTGGGCTGTCACCCTCTGCACAAACAGCAAGCTGAGGTTAAAAGGCTGTCATGTCTTATCTATGCAGAATGTACATTGCGACGGTGCCATAGCTGCGGGGTAGGGCTACCAAATCAGTGTGTGGCGAAGAGCACAGAAACAGTAATACTGTCACAGACAGGAAAGGGAGACTCAACAGTTCTAAGGCTATCACTAAGATAAAGGGAATTTTGAAATTAAATGGTGATTGCCCCTGTCAAAATGAGAAGGCTGAAAATGCACATATATTAGCTGCTGGGCCTGCCAGGAAAAGCAGTGATTTTCCTGTTGCTGGCTTCTTCATTTTCTAATTATGAAAAGGGATTCTTAGAGAAACGGTACCTGAGAATTAGAAGTATTTAAATTTGATTGCTGTTTCTAAAAACATTTGGGTCACTGATCTCCCCCTCAGTTCTAAGTTGACCTGCCAACTAAAATGTTCTGTAATGCTACATTATTATTTGAAAAATGTTTATGAATTGCTTTGAGAAACATAAGAAAAGGATAATACCAGAGGATAATTTTCTCTGGATAGCCTCTTCCTTGAGAAATTTTACAGCAAATTTCTGCAGCAGTATGAGTTTATACCTTTTACTGTGCATTATAAAAGAAGTAATAACAACAACACAATAACTCAATTCTTTAAAGAAAAAAAATCCAAGACGTGGTATTTGAAACAGTACATATTATGAAGAATGTTTCATTATTATAAATGTTTCATTATTCATAAGATATTTCATTTTGTTGTAAGCTATGAATAATTTGAAATTTTATGTTAACAATATACCACCATTTAAAATTTTTTGTTTTTTGAAGATGCTTATTATTATTTATAAAATGATATCAAACTAATTTCATAATATCTGAAAAAATGTTTTCTTTTGTTATTTTAACCTATTTGTTAGAAATTATCTACATGAGATAAATACCCTGACATTAGGAGACAGAAATGCTTATTATACCTCTCTGTAAAGAAATGCCTTAGAAGAATGCTTTAATCTAGCCCTTCCTGTCTGCCTTCCAAAACAACCAAAAACACAAATGACATTCTTGGAAGATCTGTATCTAAATTCTTCCAGAATATAAACCTCACAAGAGGGATGACCCTGTCCACCTAATGCCACTTGTCACCAGGCACCAAACACTATGATCACCTCCATAAGTCTTTACTGAATAAAAAGATTGATAAATGAAAGAAATGCTCTTTATTCCGCAAGTTTCCTCAAAACCTTTAAAATGACGACAAGCTGGAATCCCCAAATGAACCAATGAAAGATGATTTTATGACATTTCAAGTATATGTTTTGTGGTACAAATTACTCTAAGTAGATCCCCACAATTGTAAAGAAAGCTGTTACTCATTCAGTGCCCCTGCATCAACAGCTGTCAAATATAAAGCTGTGACATCATTACAGCCGGGAAAAGACAACTGAATAGATCTGTGGATCATGATTTGGGGTTTTTTTAAGTACAGTGGCTGACTTATTACATTTCACACCACTTAAGAGTCTTTAGAATTAAATATGGGTCAACAACCACTAAACACAACAAGTGACACTCATTGAAATAAATCATACCAAATGGCCAGCATATTATAAGTTGCTATGACACTACCACTGCTTTCATAAATAAAAAATGAGAATTAAACTTTCATAGTTAAATATTTCACCAGACTAGATTGCAAATTTTGACACAGCCAATTTATCATTGTAAAAATCAGATGAGGCTCAGTCGGCTCTGGTCAGAAAGCTCATTAGTCTATTAAAATTATACCTTTGCCAGGATGTCATGATTCTTTTACTGAAAAATATCTGCCATTTAGTGAAAAGACTTTGCAATTTTTTTGCTTTGTCCAAAGAAAATAAGTGCTTAAAATTGATGAATTTTAAAAATCAATTATGAACAGATGGCTCTAAGAAAAAAATCTTGAAAGTTTTAATTAACCTTAAGCACTATTGCTACAATGAAGTGGTCAATTTGACTATTTTTTCCATTTATTTAAAGTAAAATATTTTGTTACTAAAGAAAGGTGGAATGCATTTTATATTCTGAACAGAAAAAAAAAAAATCTACGATTTAAAATTTGATCCTAAAGGCAGTTTTATCTCAAAAACTATTAGTGAAAAGATG
This sequence comes from Eubalaena glacialis, assembly GCF_028564815.1. NCBI lineage: Eukaryota > Metazoa > Chordata > Mammalia > Artiodactyla > Balaenidae > Eubalaena > Eubalaena glacialis. The sequence goes on along the minus strand of NC_083724.1, from coordinate 58,335,142 downwards.
CTTTTAAACTAAAATTCAACTGAAATTAAAAGGAAAGGCCATTCTGAAGTGAACACCTCCTCATGAGTCTGTGCAAACCCTCGTGATTCTTACTGCAAATCTCCTTTCCCCTGTGGCCACTCATCCTGGCAACGATAGCCCCACGTAGGCTGTGTTTTTACTGGTTGCAGGACACATTTATCTTTCATGAGAACCTTGGACTTTCCTTCTTGCTCATTTTTTTGCAAATCAAACTATTCCATTTCTATAGGTTTAGTTTCCATTTTCAATGTTCTTCATTTCTTTTGCTCTGAGAGAAGACAGAAATGAAACTCCCAAGGCTAACGCTGTTTTACCTGATTATTACACTTCAGAAAGAGTACAGAGAGGCAGATACAATATTATCACAAACCAAATTCACATCCATACAAAGCACAGTTGCTCACTGTTCCTGAATTTCTGACCAGTAATAGTTACTGAGCTTCATCTGCTTCTCGTCCTAACAACCTAAGAGCAGCTGGTAAATAGCTACATACCCATGAGAAGTAGAATTCTGGCACATGCTTACCCTGTGCTACACCCAGCTGGACTACAAGGACCTCAAATTAAGGATGTCCAGGTGTACTTCCCCCTCAACCCCGTCCCCTTCCAGTGATGACGAGCCCTGTGCATGGCATGACCAGTCCCCCAGCTGCTTATGCGAGAACCCCAGCTCCCCCCACACCTAGTCCAAGCCAATCCCTCCTATGATCAGTTCACTGATCTCCATCCCAGGTTCACGCCAAAATCATCTTTCACGTGATTACTGAAACTGGCCTCTCTGGCTCCAGTCCTACTCTCTTGAATACATTCTCCCCACCAGAAGCACAACACCCTTCTGAAACACAAATCTGATCATATTATTCCACTTCTTAATGAGCACTAAAGGTTCTTCCACCTGTTTGGGATAAAGTACAAAGTCCTCTAGAATGGCACTGTCCAGTAGAAATAAAATGCAAGTCACATGTGCAATTTTTAATTTTTTAGGAGACACCTGTGCCACAGGTGAGGAAGGGGAGAATAGGGAGTTACTGTTCAATGAGTACAGAGCTTCTGTTTGGAAAGATAAAAAAGTTCTGGAGATAGAGGGGCATGATGGTTGCACAACAATGTGAATATACTTAATGCCACCATACACCATGGAATTGCACACCTAAAAATAACTAAAATGATACATTTTATGTTCAGTATACATAATTGCAATAAAAAAGACATGTGAAATTGATTTTAATAATACATCAATACGTCTTAACAAATCCAAAACATTATCATTTTGACATGTAACCAATATAAAAATTATTAATGAGATAGTTCACATTCTTTTTTTTTCATAGTAAGTCTTTGAAATCTGCTGTGTATTAATTTTATACTTACAATGTATCTCAATTTGGATGCTCAATTTTCAAGGGTGTTTGAAATGTAAAATGTGGACCTACCAAAACTACAGTTGTACTTCATGTGTTTATGCTGCTTCTGTTTTTTAACTTAGCTTACTGAAATTAAATAAAATCCGAAGTTCAGCTCTTCAGTAACACTAACCACATCCCAAGTGCTCAGCAGCCGTCAGTGGCCAGAGGCTACCGTACTGGACAGCACGGTGCTACATCATCTGAGGCTTCCCCTTCTCAAGACTCATCTCTCCCTCCTCATACCTCATGCTCCAGCTCTGCTGAAATTTCATTTCCTAGACCTTACGGTTCCCTCCCACTTCCAGGATGCCGAGCATCCTGTTCCTGGTCCTGACCGCTCCTCCAGCGCCCTCTTCTCATCCTTCAGGTCTCAGATGAGGCATTATTAGGCACTGCTTCTTCCAGGAAGCTTTTCTACACCCCTTTACTGCCCTCAAACCCCAAACTGAGTAAGATCCTTCACTGCATTCTGGATTTTTACTACAGTAGAACTTTTCATGCTGCTTTGTAGCTGCTTTTCTAATTTTCAATAACTTCCATTATTCTGTAATATCTATAAAAACAGAAATGACATACATCTAACACCTAACCACACAACAAGTCCTGAGGAAATATTTATTGAGCAAATGGATGAACAAATGAGATAGCACAAAGAACCTACTCCCTCCTTATAAATATTTATCCACTCCAATCCTAATTGGCCAAAAGGCAGTTTACAGAGATTTAGGCAGCAAGGGGTTGCGTCATTCGCCGATGATGCATTGCATCATTGCATCATGTCATCCTCACAACCACCCCGGTTTGCAGATGAGGTTCTGAAAGGTTAAGCTGCATGGCCAAGGTTGCTTAAGTGGTGGACGCAGGACTCCAACAGTCTTAGTCCAGAGCCTGCACGCTCGATCTCAATGTAGCAGAGGTTTAGAATTCATGACCCAAAGGGCAATACAGATGAATGCACAGAACCCTTGATATTTAAATCAATAAATGCAAACTGGGCTGGTACCTGTATCTATGAGCTCATCTTAGAAAATGACATCACTAAATTGTGGGAACATGCCTAAAATATACCACACTGACTTACATTAAATTAATTACAAGTATGAAAAGATTGTCACTTTATATATAACCTTTTTGTTGATTTTTAAAAGCCGCTTTCAAGGGAATAAATAATTTATACTAAAATATTAGAAAAATAAATAATTATGGACCCACTGTTTTACAATAATGACTGTACCTTTCAAAAACTATAACCTCTCTGCTGTCAATCACTGTTGACCAAGCAAAACCCTATGGATTGTTTAGAGCCATCTAGCAGCTGTCTCGGTTTGGCAAGCATTTGTTGGTATTGACTCAGTCGATGTTGGAATGAAACGGGTGACCCCATCTCTGGAACCCTGACCCCAACTCACTCAATTAAAAGATCCATCAGTAATCACCACTCACACAGACAAGATCAGAAAAAAATGGACCATTCAGCAATGTAAGCTAAAAAACGAGATGACTCTCGCACTATACTCTTTAATCATGAATTATCTGAAGTTCTACTTATCTATTTAATAATGTTTTTAAAATTAGTCCTCAGGAAAAATGAGTTCAAAACTAAAAAATTTAAAGGCTCCAATCAATTTCCTTTCGCCTCACAGTTTTCTTTCGTCAGATAAAGAAAAATCCATAGTAACAAGATAATATTTCATGCATTTACACATTTTCTCCTATAGACATCTACAGCCTTCAGAAAGTATATTATTTGTAGTCATGCCCATCTGACATTTTCCATTTTACTCAAAAGATTTTATGGTTTGGTATTACAGCAATATACAAATTTGACAGCTTGCAATAGGATCTAGTCCCTGTAGCAAATCATTCTGACAGTAAAGTACTATACAGCTACTAATGTACTTTTTTTTTTACACCACACTCATTTAAAAATCTTACAAAGTTGGGGACATGTGTATGTTGAAATCCTGAAGAATGTTCTTAATGATATAATAAATTTTATACTGAGCATATGAAATAATAGGACCCTACACACCACACCACGATTCTGTCATTTGTGGTGTCACTTGTTCTCCCTTCAGTAGTTCACTATTACAAGCAAATTTTCCCTCAACTGCATTTAACCAATAAACTTGCTCATCATTGTCAATGTTTATTATTTTCTTAGAATTCCCCTTTGTCTTTAAAAATAACTGAAGACGTGAATAAATGAGTACATGAGCTAATGTGGAACACAATGACTTCCGATTGCCTTTACAACGCTACTTTTTTTTCTTTTAAAGTGATGAAGGATAATCAGTATGTCTTTGCATCTCCCAAACTGCAGTAACAGAGGCTCTGTCAAATACGACCATGATTTCCTCTAGAAAGAAAGCGAAGCTGCTCTCCAAGGTTGCTGTAACTTCAACTAAATAGGACTCAGAGTGATCTTACAGCATGAGAGGCAGACCCCATCTCTATCTCTCAGTAATTCTATTTTTAGTATCCAATGCATCTGATAACATAAGCCAGTTAGCAAGGGATCAAGTGCCTTCCTTTAAGAAATAGGAAGGCTGAATGTATTTTCTTCCCCTTGATTCAGCTCTTCAGATGGAATACCACAGTGAAATCACTCTATTCTCAGAATTGATGTACCTTTCAAAACTATAATCTTCGGCTTTCAAGTTCACTATTATTTGCCTTCAGGTACAAATTTTAAAGTGTATAGAGGCTTCTAAGCAGAATAGTTGGCCTCAGCCAGGTACTGAAAGGCTTGTAGCTCAGTCATCATTGCAGTGTAAATTCCTTTTCAAAATAATGTTCTTCGCTCGGAGAACACTTGTGCCTGTGCTTGGTTCACTTGTCAAATACAAATCGGAGGTCATCAAATGCCTGGGGGCAACTTCGGCTATTCCAAAAATCATTTCTCCCTCTATTTTGTTGCAGAAATAGGATTTCAAATGTAAAATCCTAGGAATGTCTGCAGACATAGAAATCAGAGGTACCCTCCATGCCACTGTGAGGAAGGTGTGTGGTCAACGAACACCACCAAGTTCTCTATGCACTGACAGCAAGCAAGATAGACGTCATTTGCTTTGATATGTGCAGTTTAATATGTAAATATTCTCACAACACTTCTATTTGAGAACTTTCTCTCCAAAAGGGAAGACTGTTTAAACTAATGGTTGCATTTTGAGTCTGCTGCAATTTTCCAAGATTTCTTATAATCCACAAACTTGCCTTGTTGTTTCATTTCTATAAATTCCATAGATATTTAATTAATTTAATCGTCAAGAAGTGATGAATGTATGTAATAGACATTCACGGCTAAATATCTAACAAATACCAGAATTTCATGCTGATTTACTCCTTTTTCTGGGGTGTTCTTTTTTTTTTTAAATGTTCTTCTCTTAAATTTTATAATCAGATCTAAAGACTGGTGATCTGTTTCCTGACGATACTGCTGTCTTCTGTGTGATCATATTATAAAAGCACTGTCCTCTCAAAATTCCTGTTTTAATTCTTCCTGAAAGTTTTTGCCGTCTTTTTTTCTATTACAAAAATTTTTTTTAAAAGACATTCTAATTTCATGTGTGTTTTATATCTCTCTACTTCCTTTTTTGCTGTTATCATTTTTGCACAATTTTGTTTCTCTTCCAGAGATTCAATTATGACCATGACCAACCAATCATATTAGTAGAGAAAATAAGACAGAAAGAAATAAGAAAAGGAAATGACTGAGTACATTTTAAAATCTATACCACATGGGGGCAATTTTTTCTTTGTGTCCTCAGGCATACCAATCATCTGTGATTTCAAGCAAGCCCCAAGACTGGCTATCCCTGAGCACACCACTCAAGTGGGGAGTAGGAGATGTCCCCAGCATCCTCCTCATTCTTTTTCTTACCAGGTGCCAAAGCTCTGATGTTCTCTGGATGAGTGGAGAAGGTACCAGAGGACATGGGGAAGGGGTTGGGGATGACAGGACTCGCCACAAGTATAATTTTTCCCAAACTGAAAAGTTACTCAGAAGCAAAGAAATTCATTCTAAATGAGTAGATAAGAAAAATACTAGGTAATCTAGAACCTGCATTAATAATCAGAAGAATGCTTAAACTGACAGAGAAAATGGTTCTCCCTTTTGAACATGGCTTTGGATACAAAGCCTATTCAGGTAACTTACAGCCATTTCCTTCCTGTTAAAGGATGGTTCTACTTAATAACTTGGTACTTTTATTTTTTTTTAATTAATTAATTTATTTTTTGGCTGTGTTGGGTCTTCACTGCTGTGCGCGGGCTTTCTCTAGTTGCGGCGAGCGGGGGCTACTCTTCATTGCGGTGCGCGGGCTTCTCATTGTGGTGGCTTCTCTTGTTGCCCAGCAGGGGCTCTAGGCGTGCAGGATTCAGTAGTTGTGGCACGTGGGCTCAGTTGTTGTGGCTCGCAGGCTTAGCTGCTCTGCGGCATGTGGGATCTTCCCGGACCAGGGCTCGAACCCATGTCCCCTGCATTGGCAGGCGGATTCTTAACCACTGCGCCACCAGGGAAGTCTACCTGGTGCTTTTAGATAGCAACCTCTAGCATTTTTAAGATGGAGCAGAAATTACTTTATTAACCCCTGAGATAATTATTCTACACAAAAGCAAAATATTGGTAAAGAAAGAAGAGAACAAACTAATTGGATAACTACCACTATAGCCAAATATATTTTTGCAGTATTTTGTTTAGTTTAAAAATAATGAATTTTATTAAAGTATTTTAAATTAACAGCCACATAAATAAAATAAAATACAATGTCTTAAAAATAACTCCAGTGCCATCATTGATGTCCATTTAATTATCTGATGAGTAGAGGCCACACCTATGATAATAGCAAACAAGGTGGCTGGATGAGATTAAGGTTCTTCACAAAGCACACACTATTTTAGGATCAACACTGAAGAGCACTGAAAGAGTTGTTTTCCATTTGCTGTCTCTTTTTTTCAATGGTCATTATAAGAGGACAAATCTGCTAAAGCAAACAAATCCTTTCTTACATCCTCTACAAAAATCTTCCTACACAAATAATTGCACAGAGGAGTATTTCAAAAGCTGCAAGTTGAACCTATGAATAAATAAAAGGCTAACAACAATATTACCAAAATATTCAAATACGTCTGCATAAACTCCAGTATTCCATATTCTAGAAAGACCGCTAATAATACTAAGCATTTTTTATATACAGCTTTCATACTTCAGAAGACATTTTCAACTCATGTTTGCCATAAGCTGTTCTTTAAGACTCTTGCAGTTACTAGCTTTTACTAGTGTTGCTTATTACTTACACAGAAAAACACTAACTTGCCCCAAGGGAAAGCAGCTCTTTTTTATATGGCTAAATCAAAACCTGAACTAAAAAAAACTGCCCTCTGGAATTCAGCACTTTGAATGCACAGCAGCAAGCAGCACTTTCTGCTCTGCCGTCATCCCTTGGGCTAGAGCAACCCAGTATGCATCACATCTCACACACATACACCCTCTACCATTGGGGCCAGGCTCCGATTAGGCACTTGCTAAAGGAGGTGATTTAAGGGCAACTGGATGAGAAACTGGTACAGCAGCACCACCTGGTGGGCACTGGAGAGAGGCTCAGATTTCCCTTGCTACTGCTTCAGTCAGGTCACTCCAGTTTTCAATCCCCAACTGACCAGAGGTTCCAAGACCAGAACTCTCAGACAACAGGGCAAGGGCTGCAGGGGTGTTCAGAGGCTCTCCAAATTACTGCTCGGCGCTATGGCCTAATCACATGTCCCCCGTGATGCAGATAAGGTAACCAATGCCTTGCTTTAAAGCAGCACGCACAGAGATGTGCATGAATTTACCACTGTGACCTTTAAAGGGTTTTGCCTTAAAAAAACAAGTCATTTGGTATTGTCTGATCAAACCCTCCAGCCACAATAATTTTAAGCCAGAAGCACAAATAATAAGTAACAATTTGCTGCCTTTTATTCATTTCATGAATACTTACTCAGTAACTACCACATGTGTACACATACACACACATTACAGAACTGTAAATCTTTATGATACTTGATTAGTAATCAAGGTTGTTCAATTTCTATAAAAACAGGTAATGTTAAAATACTAAATCAGATTATAAAATTAATAATTGTACAGTAGCAAATATACACATAGGTTGCCAAATTTTATTGCTTTATTCACAAATAAGAAATTCAAACAATTTGCCCAAAAAAATCCCTAGGAATGTTTTTAAAAGCAATTAAGAACTTCCATTCTCTCAGTCTCCAACTTACTTCTTTCAACCAAGATATTCTCTTTCTGAAAATGACAAAAATGAAAATTTTCTCCTTATGTTTATGTCTTCCCTGTAGACCAGTGGGTTCTCAAATGGGGGTGATTTTACCCCCCAAGGGATATCTGGCATTGGCTACTTTTTTCCAGTTTTATTGAGAAATAATTGACATGCATCACTGTATAAGTTTAAGGCATAGAGCATGATGGTTTGATTTACACATACTGTGAAATGATTACCACTGTATGTCCAGCTAACATGCATCTTCTCATATAGATACAACAAAAAGAAATAAAAAAAGAAAAAAGGAAAAAAAGTTACCCTTCTGATGAGAACTCAGAGGATTTACTCTCTTGGGAACTTTCCTACATATCCCACAGCAGTCTCAGCTATAGTCATGACGTTGTCATTACAGCCCTAGTGCTTATCTTATAACTAGAAATTTATACCTTTAGTATCATCTGTTTGGTCAGGGATGCTGGAATCTATGATACACATGACAGTCACCCACAACAAACAATTAACTTGTCTAAAAGGTCAAGAGGGCCAAAGTTGAGAAAGCCCAGTCTAGACTATAAGATGCTAGAAGACAGAAACAATGTCTTACTCAAAAATGTACACTAAGTACTTGGCGAGGTAAGGTAATAACTGTTTGGTGAAATACATTGACACTGACATCTAATTCTTATACTCCCCCCCCCCCATATCTGTGTAAATAAGAAGGTGGGTGAACAATCTAGCATCCAAAAAAGAGTTGGCTACAGCTCCAGAAAAAAGACTGAAACTGACACTAGGAGACAGACATACATCCACTAAATAGACATAGTAAAATAATCCATCTACACTTAGGTTGGCTTGGATGAAATACCACAAAACTACTGCTCTGACTTCTAGCTCGATGTGCACTTATTAGCTTAATTAAACTTCAAAAGAATGCTGATGTTAGGAACACTTGATTATATGTTCAGGGCAGAGCATCCTATTTCCTGGAAAGGTGCATTCCACCCACCCCACACACAAGTGATCATTTATAAATTCTGTTATTCAAAGCCAGCCTGAGTTCAATCACCAAGAGACAGTGGGCAAGGCTGGGGCACAGACGCCATACTACAGGAGATGTAACAGAGTCATGGTGCTTTCTTGAGGATTTCTGGTGAAAAAGTCACCCACGCTTCTTTCTGGCCATTGTCCCCTTTCAAACTATCACAGTATTTTTGAGTGATTTATTTTTCCCTCCCAAAATGAAGGTTCCCCTTGTATTTTCCCACTTAAGATAACCACTTTGAGCATTCTGATAAACATCATTCCAAAAACCTCGCCATGCATATAAAATTATATTAAAAACAGAAAAAAAATCTGATCTACAGCCTGCTGTTTTCACTCAAGTATGTGTCATGAATATCTGTATGTCAATAAAGAGCTCTCCATTGTCATTTGAAATAGAGTTTAGGTGATCTGAAATTCAGTCAAGACATATTCTTTTAAAGGTGCCAATTGTTTAAGGACAGAAATCCTTCTATAAAGAATATGTAACATGCACAATCAAGGTGGCAACCTTTTACCACTTTCGGATGCAACCATCAGATTTCAGATTTCTGAAATACAGCAAATACTATTTGCTGACTGGCACGGAAATGATCCATGCTGCCCCTCCCTGCTGTTCCCTTAAAACCCCTTTGAGACTGGTGTGAGTGACGGCAGATCACTAAGGAAGCATTTGTGGACAAGAGTAGCCAGAACATAGGTCCTTAAAGGGAAGCATCAAGAGCAATGACCACTATTCCAAGGAGCATTAAACTGATAACAGAAATCATCTTTCAGAAGAGAGAACCAAAGGTGGTTGTTAAATGTAGTGTTTGAATTTTTGCAAATATATATTACTTGTAAATCAGAAAAATATTAAAATGTAAGACATTTGTTAGTATTTGTCACACTAAGCATTAAATGTTGTAGCATGTCATGAACTCAACATTTTTCTTTATAACCTGCCCTACAGTCCTAATTCTGGCAAATGTTTTTGTTTCTTTTTGGTGGTTTTTTTTCCCCAATGAAAAATATTTTTATTAGTTTTAATGGAAAAAACTAATGCATTTTGTGCCAATCATAAAGGCCCAAACAATATTCACAGATAGAATATGTATCAATTGAATAATGAAAACAAGTTTATATAAGTAAACAGCAATAGTTGAAAAGCAGTTTGCGCATAAAATGTAATGTGATATAAGGTTTATTGTATTCATTCTTTTTTCTTCTTTCTGCACCAATTTTTACACAACTTTTCACCCTTTTGGGTGTCACAGTTTTTGCACTCAGAATGCACTTATAAACAAAGTAACAGCCCAGTAAAATGAAAGAAAGGGCAAAATAAAGAAACATGAGATTTCTTGAAAGCAAGTAGAAACAGCAGTCTGAAGAGTCACGGAAGATGACTTCTGCCTCTCTCTCGTGTCAGTGTTTTTCTTTTTTAAACTGGTGAACAAGATATAAGATTTCAAACTTTTTCCTACGGAAGTCCATGAGCTGAACAACCTTACTCTCTTCTGATAGTCACTATGAGCTTTAAAGGGCCATTTAAATGGCCCAATCATTTCCATCTCATTCACAAAACTTCCATTACCACACCCTGAGCATCCTTGATCCCACCACTCATATCTGCCAACAGCAATCATCAGGCCCATAAAGGGCCACATATTTTCTAGCTATGTGAAATTCCTGATGGAGCTATAGTGGAAAATAACAGTGTTCACTGAAAGACAGCAGAATAGATTCTAAGTTCCTGAGACAGAAGTCCAGAGACAAAGCACCCAGCTCCCCAGTGGGGGAAAGATGACTAATAACAAAGCAAGTAACACTCGGGTAGAGAGTTACAGCTCAGCCTCTGAAATAGTGGAAAGACCCCAAGTTAGACGTAATAAGGACTGAAGAAACTGTAGGGTATTAAGTCCACTTGTAAGACAGGCTTCAGTATTTTATGGTCAGGCAATTTAACTTTAGGGAAAATTCTCATTAACTATGAAATATAAGGGCCTAAGCTAATGATCTGTTGGCTCACAATTTAACAGAACTCCAAGGTTACCTCAATCTTGAGGATGTTAAAGGCCTAACTTTTCAATGAAAAAAATACTCTTAACAAAGAGAAACAATGGAAAATAACCAGCCAGAGAGTTTGGCAAATTAAATGACTTGTCTCTATTCGTGGGAAAATCCCTTGGGAATAATTAAAGTTTTTGCATTTCTGTGCAAGTCTCTTCTTGGTGAAGAGATGACGTAATAGGTTAGATGCGTTTTGCCAAGTCAAGGCCAACCAAAAAGAGGCAAGAGAGAGAAAAACTAAGCAATTCAAATAGACATAGTTGGATAGCTCGGGTCAGTTCTAACAAACTTCACCGGATAGCCTATAGTTTGAAAATTCACATTAATCCAGGAAATGCAGTATTCCTTTGCCTCACTGAAAACAGAAGCTGAAGAAAGTTATAGGCATACTTAAAATATAACAGGAAAAGAATGCGTACAGATAAGTAAATTTAGGCTAAAGGAAAAAAAAAGGTAGAATGAAACAATGAAGCTAAGAAAAAAATTACCTTGGAGTGCGTGCATAAATAGAAATATTCAGAACTTGAAATTAACACTAATTTATGAGGGGAAAAAAAAAGAAGCTTTGGTACTCACCAACTTTAACCTCTGTAAAGGTATTCTGCCTACATCTATCTGTGTCCTTTCTGGAACGTTAGTGAATCGGACTTCTGGGACTGCAACGGCGCACATGACATGGGCCCACCTACAGGAAAGGAGACATAAATGTAAACAACCGTTCCCTAAACTTATGTATCCCATACTTCAACCAGAGGATGGCAATTCTCTCGGATGGGAAACACACAGATGAGAAAGAAAGCCCAAAGCCTATATCCATCACAGACTCTTTGAATTTTAAACCTACCGGATGATACCTGGATAGATTCAGTACCACACCTGCCCACAACTGTGGCATGAAGAACTAGGTGAAAACCAAAGAACACTATCATTATATTTTTCTACACGTGACCTGCAAAATACTGAAATGTAGGTCCGCTATTTCATTTGATACTGAAATATAGAGGTGTTTAATGTACTTAAGCTAATTATAATTAGTATGTGGCAAAAGATTAGTTCAATTAATAAAAGGTATAAACCGGGTATACCACATAATCTTTTTTACATAATACGAATATCATGAAGCAAACTAGAACAATAGCAAAAGTTTTCTAACAGAATTAATACCGATTAAGTTTTTAATTGTTTCTTATTGCAATCCTACTATAATCAAAGGAACCAAGAGATAAGGAGAAATGAAATTTAGCTTGTTCCCTTGTTTCCTACTAAAAACCTAGAACATCTCCTTTCAAATTCTGAATTACTCCAGAAAAATGACAACGTCCTCATTAACACTATTAAGTCTCTCATAAATCTTATGCCTCAAATAAATATAGAGACTCTTGAGGTTTAAAGAGATTTTGAAAGAATTATCGAATTTGTCAACCTATTTTTAAGTCAAAGCATATTATTTCACTCTAAATATAAGACTCCATCCTGCCTTTAAAGACCACAGGGACAGAGGGTGAGTGTCAACCCCATCAGGGCATTCTTTTGTATCTAAATAAATACTATACTTCTATAGCAAACACTACTTCTTTGTGTCCTGCCCAAAGGAAGGAAGAGAAGTTCTTGTCACCTCTGTCTTTACAGGAACTGCCTAAGTCATCTCGCAGTCTGCATAACCCGTGTAACATCCTAGAACTAGTCAATGGTTTTTAGCATAGTGCCAATGACATTAACTAAGACTGTGAGAGATGAACATCCAAAATTAAGCAAATATACAGCTTCTTAGACTAAACTTTATCAATGTAGGAATAAGTGCCTTCACTCTTCCTTATAAACAATCAGAAACATGCACATGCACATAATTATGCCAACTCCATCATTACATGACAGGACATGACATTATTCCAAGGGTACCAACTCCAGTGCCCATGGGGCCAGGCAAGATGTAACCAAATACACACATACTGGTAAATCATGGTAACCCGAGGAGCGCCTGCCCCATTTAGGCCAGGTTCTCATCCTAGCTTGTTATTGTCATATAGAGATACACAATCATTTATTAAGTAAAGATGAACATCTGGATTTTTATATAAAATCTCTCAACTTTTAAATTTTGAATTAAATTCATAAAATGGTGTGTCAGTCAAATAAAACATATCTTGGGGCTGGATCTGGCTCTCAAGTACCATAATACAACCTATACCTAAACCATTTCTACATGTTTCTATTTCCATAGGAACCTATAATTTGCTTTGGCCCCATTTAAAATATTTAAATCGGGTCATAAAAATAAAATTCACACAAAAATATATTTCAACAACTGCCATAGAAACAAGACTTTCTTTTATGTTCACTTATGACTCTCTTCATATCCTCCAACTGTCCCCTTTAAATTGCAAAATCAATCTTTTCTCCCTGTGTTTCTATTTTAGAATACACACTTTCTTGTTAATTTGCTGGTGTTAAAAGTAAATGGTTTCATTCTAATAGTATGATTATAATTGATTTTATTTACCTGAAGATAACAGATTTCACTGTTTTCAGGCATATTCTGTTTTTATTACAATGAAAGCATTCATCATATTAAACACAAGGATTCCAAAGGCACCTAGAGGATATGGGCTCTCTTCAAACTCTGTTAGTGAAAGAGGGGTTATTCCTCATGATGCCAAAGACACAGAACAGAAGCTGACTTAGAACACCTTTGCCCAGCAGAGGTGAACGTGCTGTCAGTAATGGTTTCTGGAGACATGCACAGAATCCCCACCTCAGACCTAAACAGCAAAAGCTGTGGAACGTGTACAACAATGAGAGGCAGAGCACACTGTCACCCAGAGGTTCAACACTCAAGAGAGAGAAGGAAACGATGAAATTCAACACAATTAATGTACTACTTACTTATTGTTCTTAGTTTCCTTAAGAGCACCCCCTCTCAAATTGCAGAGACAGCACTCCTAGGGCAGAAAAAACACCACACAATTATTAGAGCCATGTAATAAAAGTCAGTACTGTTTATCTAAATATCCCCATAAATGCTAATTTTTTATTTTAAAATTAAAATTATCAGGAACTTCATGAAGGACTCTCTCTAAACAGTTCAAGAAGAGAGAGGAGAAGAGAGGTAGGAAAGTGAGGGGACACCCAAAAGTGTTCTCAGTGTATGTATCTCCTAGGGGAAACCATCATTATCCTAGTATCATGTTCAATTGCCATCGCTGGGGGAAAGCTGTGACACAGAGAAACTGGTAGGTGGGGAGATAGGTACCAAAATTCTAGAACAGAGAAATATACATACAACTCGGTTCCCTTGAGTTCTGGGAATCCACTCCTGTATACAGGATGGCTAAAAAACGGTATTGGCAGGCTTCATTCTGATATGTGGATAAGAAGGAAGCTCTTTTTAAAAGACACGCTTCACAAATCTATCTCTTGGGTCTTTCTATGGGCAAACAGTGTTGGAAAAATTGCTCTGATAAACCCAGGCTTTCCAGTCCCAGAAAACAGTGCCATAAAATGTTTTCCTTTATCTTCCCCACATAAGTTTATATTTTTGGCACTTCTATGTGTCTTAGATTGGCACAGACTTTTCATTCCAAGATGACTCCCTTTACTACAAACATAGACTTTATCATTTCTCATTACAATTTTATGAAAAAGTCCACGAGAAAACAGGGCCAGAAAGTAATGCAATGCCTTTTGTTGACCTAGAATTTTTAATTAAATACCTAAGTAAATTTTTTATTTTCAACCTCAAGCTTGTCCTCCCAATTTACTGCACTAATAGTCTGGGTTTTTTTTTTCAATAGTTACAGGTTATTTTGTGTTTTTTTTTTTTCCTCCAAGCTGTCTATATAAAATTTCTTTATCTGTTCTTTAAGGTGATCTCCCTTAACTGATTTTGACAGCTTTGCTCAGCTTTACAGGGAATCCCTCTAACTTATCTACTATTAATAATGGGGTGTCATACTCCACAGCTTTTCTTTTTCTGAGAACACCACCAAAACCACTGAGGAGGATCAACATATCTGTAGAACTCTTGATAGGCAGCAAAAAAGGCAAAAAGACTAGAAATGTTCAATGGTTTTACTTGTCTGGAAAGTCTCTGCACATCTATTTGAAATTTCCCTGGTGATTATTAAAGGTTCAGAGTAGCAAAAGCTGCCCTGTGTATATCCATTTGAATCCATTATAAACCCAGCTCAAGAAGATGATTTGATGGAGAACATTCTCTATTGCAAAGCCATAGTCCAGCGGCCTTTGAAAGGACTGGTTTTGATGAAACACACAATGAAAGGAAAATTTCACAATCCAAATACTGAAAATGAGAAATCCAATCATTCACATTATTCAATAATATCCAAATTATTCAATAACAATTTCATAAAATGTTACTGATTTTATTTTTTTCAGTAATTTAACACACTTTCTACAGAGAGAGGATGAAAATGAAAACAAAACAGGAGGTCAAATGTTTTCACTGAAACTAGCATAAAGAGATGTTAATACGGAAGTGGGAATGCAGGAAAGGAGAGCTGTGGACGGTGAGGAGCGCAGACACTGAGAGAATTAGATGTCTGATTAATGAAACTAGTGGTGAGAAGACACCTAAAGGGACGAGTGAGCAGAATTAAACATAGCAAAGCAGCATGGAAGCTGCTTCCATGCACCTGATTAGGATCATGAACAGGTACACGTGCTGCAGAGCCAAATAGAACAGAAGGAAACAGCCTCTAAAGTGGAATCTGTAGACTCAAGATGTTAAGTGGAGTTGAGAAGACTCCCGCCTGCCACAACATGAAACTTCTTCTTTCTAGGGTCACAAGCGACCTCCATGTCACCAAATCTAATGGATATTTCAAGTCCTTGGTTCGCCTGACCTCTTAGCAGCATTCAACATTGGCAACTGTGCCTGAAACAGTTTCTCCCTGTGGTTTCTATGACCCGACACTCTCCTCATTGTCCTTCTCCATCTCTAGTTGATACTCAGCTTCCTTTACAGGCATCACTTTCATGCTCCTTAAACACTGTCATTTCTGCAGCAGGGCCTATTCACTCTTCTCTCCACACTTGTTTGCTAGGCATTTGATCTACTCCCCTGATTCCCAAAAGGCCGCTGACTCAAACATGTCTCCTGAGATGTCTCACTGATAGCTCCACTGGCATCTCAAATACACGTGCAGCACTGAGCTCATGTCTTCTTCCCAAGCCAGTTTCCCAGCAGTGGCATCAACCATCCAGTCTAGCTCAGGCTTTAAGACATAATTTTCCTCTCAACCTAGGTCCAATCAATTGAATTCTGTCAGTCCCACCTTCCATGAGTTTCCCTCTGACCCCAAACACACCAGACACACGCTGCTCCGTTCTTCATTAAACTGAACACATCCATGACATTTCAACCTAAATGTTGATTTCTCAAAGAGGGCTCTCCTTATCCCCTGCTCAGTTACTTCCCTCTCGTTACTCTTGTTAACTATTTGTTGAATCCCTTCTGCTGTCTTCACTAAACTGTTAGCTCAATGAGTGCTGGGAGAATATGTTAGGTGACTCTTTCTCTATCACGACAGCCAATATAGAGTGCACCCTCCATATGAATTTGTTAAATAAATGAGAAAATATGGCAAAACAGGGCAGAGCGAAAATCTTGTAAACCACCAAAGCATCACAAAATTGCCAAGACCATTTTCACATATTGGTGGTGTACTAAGGAAAGAAAGCTTCAGGCTCCAGTGACTTAACAGGGAGTTAAGAAACGTGCTAAGTGAGAGTGGCATGGACATATATACACTACCAAATGTAAAACAGTTGGCTGGTGGGAAGCAGCAGCATAGCACAGGGAGATCGGCTCGGCTCGGTGCTTTGTGATGACCTAGAGGGGTGGGGTAGGGAGGATGGGAGGGAGGCTCAACAGGGAGGGGATATGGGGACATGTGTATGCATATGGCTGATTCGCTCTGCTGTGCAACAGAAACTAACACAGTATTGTGAAGCAGTTATACTCCAATAAAGATCTATTTAAAAAATAATAATAAGTTATACAATGAGAAGAATGCAAGCACTGTTTAAACTCTTGATAAGTATTTTACAAAGAAATAAAACTTTAAAATTCTGCAAAAAAAATAGAAAAAAAGAAACAGTGATTTGACATAGTTATTTTTGCCATGATTTACTTGAGTGAGAAATCATATTTCTTAGTAAAGTACAAAAATATTCATGGCCAAGTAATTTTGATTTACATGATATTATATGATATCATAGTTTCTATTTGATTCCCTTAATTTGGAAAAAATAACTAGGAAAGAAAAAAGTCATGTCCAGTTACATCAGTTTTTTTGACTCACCATCACTCATATGGGTGAAACTAGCTGGTCTGATAGAAACACAAAGATGTCAACCTGTCAAGTCATTCATTTGTAAATTAATTTGAACTAAATGCCTATGTTCATAGCTCAATAGAAGACAATATCAGATAGGACAATTTTTAACCTTTCTTTCCTTTGTCTAAGTAGTACTTTATTGTCAGAAAACAAAAAAATTTAATAGATTAACCCTTACCTGAAAAGTAGCCCAAGTTTTCTTAAGAATCTGTACAGATACACAGACTGATATACAGAAAGGTTGTATACAATGTGATATACAGAAAGGCTGGCACCTACCAAATATACTAATTGTACTAAGTATTGATCATCTTCAAATTCAGTGAAAGAATTGAATGAGAAAGTAGGAAGTGATAGTGTCCTTCAGGACATTAAATCATTGAATTGGTTATCAGTAATAAAAATTCTTCCATCAGAAGAACAGAGACTATATTAAAGGTCTTATTCATTCCAGATACCATGCCAGAAACATGTACTTCACCTCCCTTCCTTAACATGAACTTATTAGGTAACTAATATCACACTTCATAGATGAGGAAACTAAGATGCAAGAGATTGAGTTACTTGACTAAAATCATCCAATCCAGGGGTAATCAAACTTCTTCTGTAAATGGTCAAATATTCACTAACTTAGGCTTTGCACAACTACAGAGTTACTGCAACTAATCAACTCTGCCATTGTAGGACAATATGTAAACAAATGGATGTGGCTGTACCCCAATAACAATGCTATTTACAAAAATAGGCAGTGAGCCGGCTTAGACCCACAGGTTGTAGTTTTCCAACCCCTAACAAACTAGCAAAAGGAGCAACTGGGTTCAAGCTCAGCCCTTCCTGACCACATGTCCACGCTTTTTTCTCCAGCATCTTCTGCCCCTATGTACAAGGCAAGGCACAAGGTAGAGAGACAAAATAAACAGGAAACTGTACCTGCCCTGGGACGCTCACAACTGAGAAGGGGTGAAGACCTGTGTGTATTTAACCATGCTATGAAGAAAATAACGAAAAAGGGCATAACCAAGTCCCCATTTCCTCATTTCTATAAGTAACTAAGAATTCATTTTTTAAACTAATTCCCTCAAAAGAACTCATATCATAAAAAATTGTTACCAAGCAGCATATATTACATAACAATCTGTGTTCCCATTTGTTTCATTAACCTAGCTAATAATAAAACTTCTCATTGGTATGATATTAAATTTATCTCCACTTCATCCTTCAAAAATGATACCATTTCAGGCAAAAGCAATGTTTTAGTTGGTCTGTGCAATCAAACCTCAGGCTAAATGAATCCAATTTAAATGAGAGGAAGAACAGTAAAACTAGGGAGCCAGCCATATCCGGGTGCTTAACAAAGTGCAGATGGCCAAGGTTCAAATCACAGTTCTGCCATTTACTAGTGATATGACCTTTGGTCAGTTACTTACCTACCCCCTACCCCTCAGATATCTCACCTATAAAAGAGGAAAAAACTACTACTTCCCTAAATGAGTTTATAAATATAAAGCAATTCATAAACACACAATCAATACAAGAAGAACAGTAGTTAAATATGTGAAAGGTTAATTGCGGTTCCAGACCACTATAATATTGTCAATGGATGAGCTGGGTATAGTAATTTAGCAGGGAATAAAATATGGATCTGTCATTATAATTCTCTTGAGGTACGAAAAGCAAGACAAAGAAGTAGAGAGAAAAGAAAACTCTCCAGGAATCCAAAATCCAGGTAGCTGGGCTCTAAAGCAAAGAGAAATCTTTCCTAGTTTTAAAAGCTGCCAATCCAGCTATGGAAACCAGACAAATGCTAGAGTCTCCATAGTCTCAGAAACAGACACTGCTAAAGGCAGAAGTCCTAATCCCACCCTCAAAACACCTGACACCAGAGTAGACTGAATCAAACAAAAGCTGCAAAAAAGCCCAGACCCCACTCAGGTGCAATCAGGTTCACTTCGCTTCTACTCTAGAAATCTGACATACAAAGGGGCACACTCTTTTTGGAAATAATAATATTAACTTCATTTGCTACAGACAAAATGTCCACCAAACAATCAAAAAAAAAAGTACAAGGTACACTAAAAAGCAAGAAGATATGACTTATGATCAAGAAAGGAAATAATCGATAAAATCAGACACAAGATAGACAAGATATTGGAATTATCAGATGGAGAGTTTAAAATTAGTATGTTTGAATTGCTAAAGGATCTAATGAAAAGAACAGATAACATATGTGAAGAAATAGGAAAATTTTAGCAAAGTCATAGAAATTAATTTAAAAACAAATTAAAATGGTAGAAATGAAAAAATATGACATTAGAAATGTTGAATTCAATAGACAGATTTCAAAGCAGTCTGGAATTGGCAGAGTAAAAGCTCAATTAATTTAAAGACATGAATAGGAAATATAAGGAAAAAAGCAGTTATAAGAATTAACAGAGATCTAAGGGGAAATAACAACCAATTCAATTTATGTATAATTGGAGTCCAAGAAGAACAGGGAAGAAAGAATGGATGATAAGAAATATTTGAACAGATAAAGGCAGAGAACTTTCCAAAGTTGATAAAAGACATCAACCCATAGATCCAAGATGCCCAGCAAACCACAAGCAGATGACTACAAAGGAAACATATCTAAATACTTAACAATCAAAACTCTGAAAACCAAATATGAAGAACATATCTTAAAAGCAGACAAAAAAGACACATTTAGTAAACAACCATATAAATTCCACCTAAAATCCAACCAGAAACATTGGAGGAAAATGGCAATGGAACAATATCCATAAAATACTGAAAGAAAAAAGCTGGCAACCTGAAATTCTATTTCCAAGGAAAATAACCTTTGAAAATGAAGATAAAAATAATCTCATAGAGATAAAGATCTATGAGAATGAATATACACTATAACAACCACTAAAAAAAAATCTTCAGAATGAAGGAAAATGACACCAGCCTGAACCATGAAGTGGCAGGAAAGAATGAAGAACACCTAAAACGGGTAAATATAAAATAAAGCTTTAGTATCTTCAAAACACACACACACAAAGAGAGCAAGAGAGAGAGGCAGAGAGACTATACAAGTTTCATTTAAAAACTTGATTGTTTCACACAAAAATAACGATACTATGGAGTGGAGTCTATGCAGAAGTAAAATGTAAGATAAGACCACAAACAGAAGGGAAGTTAATCAAATTATACTGTTGTAAGGTTCTTACACTGTTCATGAAGTAGGATGATACTACTGGAAGGTGAATTTTGATAATATAAAAATGAAAATTGTAATTTTCAGCAACCACCTATAACAAAGCCCTCAAGAAATTCTCAAATATTAAGTTCGAAGGAATATAAGCTTACAATAAAAACTCAAAAAACATCCAAGAAAATATGGTTACATAAGCAGCAAAAAAAAGACAGTAGAATTAGATGCACATTGAGCTCAGATATAAGGTGTAAAATAAGCATTTTAATATGTTTAAAAATTAAATATGGATATTAGGAATGTAAGTGAGAGACTATAAATAAATAACAAATCAGATTTTTAAAAACAATATAAAAATTCTATAACCAAAAAAAAAAAACTGAAATTAAAAACTTAGTGATATGTTAAACAGCAGACTACTCTTGGTTGAAGAGAAAATTAGAAAACAGAAAGTTAGAGCTGGATAAATAACCAAAAATTAATACCACAAACTATTCAAAAATGAATTCAATTGAATGTGTGTGTATGTATTTCTGATTCATAAAAATAAATTCCAATTGATTTACAGACCTAAACTCAAAAACAAAGCAGAACTACAGAAGTATTAAAAGAAATTTTAGGCAAATATATTGATGAATTTAGGATAAATATGACTTCTTAATATAACATTTAAAAAACAAAAGGCATGTAGAAAACATTAATAAAGTTTGACTACATCAAAATTTTTAAATTCTAAAGGATAAAATACTATATAAATTAATATAAAATAAGATTAAAAATTTACAATAAAAAACAAAGATTGTTATCCAAAAAATAATTTTTAAAAAGCCACACTTTTGAAAAATAGGCAGAAAATTCAAAGACTCTTCATTGCCAATAAATACATGAAAGATACACAATTTCAAGAATAAAGAAAATGAAAAATGAAATAATGAGTGTTAACCTCAGATTTTTAAATCAGAACATCTATAGTCTGGGGGTATGTGAGTTGTTATGGTGGCTGTGGAGAGGAATTTGGCATTATCAATCAAAATTTTAAATGTACATAAATTACGACAAGCAATTCACCTTCTTAGAATCTATCTTAGCTAAACATTTACATCTATGCAGAAGTAGGAATATACAATGACTACTATTTCATTTCTGTTCATAATAGAGAAAACAGTTACCTCTGGGAGGAACTGGAATTGTCAGTTACTTAGATTTTATTTGTAATGTCTGAATTTTTTAATTAGATTCAGGTTTGAAATTTAAAATAGTGATGAAAAAGATATGGTAAATCCAAAAATTACTGAATTACTAAGAATTACACAATGAAATATTAAGTGAAAACACTAAGGCATGTTTAAATAAACTGTGACACCATTTGGGTCTCCCAAGAACAACAAAATATAGCATTAGTTTATGCACAGAAAAGATCTGAAAGGCTGATTGACTAAACAATATGAGTAGTTTTCTGTAAAAAAAAAAAAAAATGAGATTTGAGAATCTGAGAATGTTGGGAATGGGAGACCTTCCTAACAATACTTATTACTCTTACATTAAAAAAAGAAAACTCACAGACACACAAAGAAATTAAACCTTCTTCCATCTGTACCATTTTTCTAGGTTCCACATATATGCGTTAATATACGATATTTGTTTTTCTCTTTCTGACTTACTTCACTCTGTATGACAGTCTCTGTATGACAGAAAGAGAAAAACAAATATCGTATATTAACGCATATATGTGGAACCTAGAAAAATGGTACAGATGAACCGGTTTGCAGGGCAGAAATAGAAACAGATGTAGAGAACAAACGTATGGACATAAAGGGGGGAAAGTGGTGGTGGGGGAGTGATGGTGGTGGTGGGATGAATTGGGAGATTGGGATTGACATATATACACTAATATGTATAAAATGGATAACTAATTAGAACCTGCTGTATTAAAAAATAAATAAAATAAAATTCAAAAAAAAACCTTCTTCCATCAAATATGTGTAATTTAAAATTAATGTAATCATGGAGGTTTATCTTTTTTTCCTAAATTTTTTTTTACTTAAATGAAAATTTTAAATGGGCATCTGTGATTTCTACTAGAGTCTTTCAGTGTATGGAAACTTCTTTCCAACCTAACCTGAGGAGATACCAAAATTGTTCAGCCTTGCAGAACAAAACAAATAAATAAAATTCTACAGTGAACACTCATTGCCAGGCTTTTTTTGTCTTATGTTTATGAGCATGCCTCTTCTAGAAACAATAACACCCTGTGTAAAATGACTCACTATTATAAAGATTTAGATATATTGCTAGTCAACTAATGTTTCCTAAAACAAAACAAAAAAATGCTGAAATGCCTGTTACAAAATGATTACTCTATGAGCAGCTGTTATTCCTGGCTCCCAAGGACAGCATCTAAAGAGCCATTCTGTTGTGTAACCCACCCACAGGGCAGCTAAAAGCTGAATGAAGAAGTATAAATTGAGATCATATTCTGGACATTGTACCTTTCCTACTTAGGTCCCTTTCCCTCTCCTAATACCATTCACAAAATCCCCTTTTAGCAATACCAAGTTACTTTTAATATTTGGTTTCATAAAAAAATCACCGCTGAGATGAACAGCTAGTATACCAATTTACAACACTGAATGATTTCTTTACAGCTCAGTTATTAAACTGAAAAAGAGTGTTTATAATCAAAGTGCTGACACGTTAACAACAATGGTGAGAAGGGCATTGTTAGAATATGGCTATCATAGTTGTTTGTTATTTGTCCTAGAGGGAAATCATGTTCCAATGGCTCTTCTATAAAACATCAATTAAAGAAATGTCAATACCAACATTCTCAAGCTGCCTTGTAAGGAGCTCTCATTTTAGCTGACATATCCATAAGTGACACTAAAGCCAATTTTCAGTGCTATAGAAAAATTACAAGATTGAAGTACCTCCCCACAGCCTTATTTATCTGACGTGTTCATAACAGAAATGCAAAACCATAAAATAGGGCTGTCTGAGCTGGGAAAACAAAGACTAATTAATCACATTAACGGAAAACTAGCTTACAAAGTGCTGATCAACAAAACATGGAAGAACAATTTCTGGAGATGGGGCTCAGTTATCAGGGTTGGAGAGAGGATGGAATCTCATGTTAGGATGGGGCTGGCAAGAATTCTGAGTGATTAGGAAATTGAATGACAAATTTCCTGCAGTAATCTTCTGAATGGAAATTTCACAGGGTCCAATGAATTTTATACCAGCAAGTGAGTTCCCTAATTTAGATGCTCACACCTAATTTGTATTATAAGTGAAAATATATATTCATTCAACAGATATTGGTGAATCACCATGCTGTGTCCTAGACACTGGGCAACAGCAATGAATGACAAAGATACACTCTGGCTAGGAGAGAAGACAAACTAAATCAGTAGATTATTTAAGGTAAAGGATGTTAAGCACTTGGGAGTGGGCCATGGAGTTCTCCAGGGAAAGGTGATGGCAGCAGATCCTGGCCTTTTCTAATAGGAAAGGTTATCAGAAAGTAAGAGAAAGAATATCTGGTAAGGTTTCATAAGCCATGAAAAAAAGTCGATGGCCTGAAGCCACTGTAAGGTTTGAATGCACCAAGGACATAGAACCTGACTTATATTTTAATCAGATCATCCCAATTGCTGTGTTGACAGACAATAAAGGCTCAAAGGTAGAAGGGTGAAGAGAAGTTAGCAGGTTACTACCATATCCAGGAAAGAGGTAATGAGCAGATTAGTCTGGATTATGTCAGCCAAGGTGACTAAGAAGTGGACAGGATGCTAGACTCATTTTAAAAGTAGACAAGACAGGATCTACTGTCAGACAAATGTGAGGTATGAGAAAAAGAAAGCATCAAATCTAACTCTAAAGTTCTTGGCCTCAGCAGCTGGAAGGCCTGGAGATAAGGAAGCCTGCAGAATATCTAGAATTCAGTTCAGGACAGAGTGAATTTGAGCTATTGGACATGCTAGAGGAGATGCTGTCATGAAGTTGGCCACAAGGGTGAGACTGAGCTGGACTAGAGATGCCCAAGCCATCAATGACTAGATGCTGTTTACAACCATTAAAGCTATGAGATGGGATGAGGTTACCAAATGGGTTAGTGTAGAAAAGAGGCCCACATTTTGAACTCTGGGGAGTGAGAGGAAAAGCAGGAGAGTGCAGGATCCTGGAAGCCAAGTGAGGACTGCTTCAAACAGGAGACAGTGATCAACAGAAGTTTCTAAGCAAAAGTGGGGCAAAGCCTATGACTGGAATAAATTTAAGAGAGAAGTGGGGGAGAAGGGTTGGAGAGAGTGAATAAAGATAAGTCTTTTCAAGAGTTTTACTATATATATAGGGGCGTGGAGGAATAGAGTGGGAGCTAGTGGGAAGAAAGATCAAGAGAGGGTTTTTTGGTTTACTTGAAGATGGAAAAAATAACAGACTGTGTGGATGATAATGAGAATCATCTGGAGAAGGGATGTGGGCAAGAAAGGGATGAATTACTGTAACTATGATCCTGTGTATAAGAGAGTGGATGGCCTTAGAAGAGATATTATAGATATGAAGCAGGTAGAAACATTAAGATCTCTACTGGTGTCTTCCCATTTCTCCATGAATATGAAGAGACTTCATGAGGTGAGGGTGAGGATGGGGAAGATGGGGAAGCTTGAGAAGAAGATATGAAACAGTCAATCAGGAGAGTAGTAGAGTGAATGAGTGATGGGAATGCAACATGAATTACCCACACCGTTGAGGACCAACCTCCAGTTACAAACTGAAAGCAAGAGCAATCTGCATATTGGGTGTTTCTCCACAGCCATACTCAGCTACAGAGGTGCAGGTACAGAGTAGATAGATAGTTGGATTTATCAGGGTTGAGTTATACCAAGGAAGAGTAACAAAGTCAGAGAGTGGCAAGAGAGCTGAGAGTATGTGCAAGGAAATATAGTAGCTTAAACAGAAGTAAGGATATGAGGGGAGGGAGAGACTGAAAAGTTGGGAGCATTACTGAATCATACGTCACAGTGAGGTGAAAGGATTGCTGGAGTCCCAGAACCAGAGGGTGTGGGCTAGACAGACAGAAGGTAGTCAGAGAAAGATGCCTGAAAATGAAAGATGACACTGAAAATACAACATACCTAGTGGAATGCCGAATGGTTAAGAGTGAAAACTAATTACCCTTTCAAAAGGCTGTCTTTCTATTGTACACCCTTTAGTTCTCTGTTACTGCAATAACAAATTACCTCAAATACAATGGCTTAAAACAACATAAATATGTACAGTTCAGTAGGTCAGAATTCCAAAATGGGTCTCACTGGGCTAAAATCAAGGTGTCAGCAGGTCACTCTCTTCTGGAGGCTCTCAGCGAGAATCTATTTCTTTGCCCTCTGCAGCTTTTAGGGGAGCCCACGTGCCTTGGTCCTAGGCCCTCCTCCTCCATCTTCAAAGCCAGCAACAGCAGGACAAGCACTTCTCACATCACAGTTCTCTGACCTTTTCTGCCACCCTCTTCCTCATTTAAGGACCCTTCTGATTGCACTGAATGCACCCAGGTAAACAGAGTAATATCCCTATTTGTAAAGCCAGCTGATTAGCAACCTTAATGCTATCTGCTACCATAATTCCCTTTTCATGCAACATAACATACAGGTTCCAGGGATTAGGATGTAGACATGCTGGCGGCGGGGAGGGGGGGAGATGTTCTCACTACATTTTAACAATTTAAATACTATCATACAGCCATTTGTATGAAAGGATGATAAAAGAAGAGGAAATCATACTCTCTGTTTCAAATTACATCCCCCCAACCATTTATCTTTCTAATGCCATTCCTTACAGCAGTATAAAAATTACTTTGAGGTTTGCAGAGCACCTATCTGATACCAGGCATATGCTCGATAGCAAGGAGAAGCACCTCTATAATTTAAGACTGGTCAGAGGTAATCTACATGGAACTTCATGGCATTTACATAATAGTATTTCCAGGATCCTAAGCAAAGTACTTCAAATTGAACATACATCTTACTTTGTTAAAACTGTACAACATTTGGCTTTCAAATAAAAACCCAGCTGGTTTATTCTTTCTTCCCAGCATGACCTTCGATAGCAAATAACAAAGTACATGATTTCTTCATCCTGCCACTGGGCTAGTTTTTGCCATTCATGAGAAACGCCTGCACTGCACTTTTTTTTCTCCCCTCCACGCCTCCTAGGGATCTCTTTCCTCATTGCTAAGGAGATGTGCCTTTTAGCCCAATGACCTCCGGGCATGCACATCCTGGTGTGCACTGCAGTATGCTATGCTCCCCATAATGTCAGTCATTATTCTTCCTGACTTTACTTGTGCTCTCTGGTTGAAGCACTTAAGATTAATGAGGCATTTGTTCTCAATCAAGAAGCTATTTATGAATATAGTTCCACTTACAATAAGCTCTGTAGATTTCTCTTTCTCTCTCTCCATTACCAAAGTGGGGTAGGGAGGGATTGTGTCTATTGAGCAAAAGGGAGAAGAATGAACAGAAAAAAAAAAAAAGATTTATGACTTTTTTAGCCTGTAAGCAGTTCCCTAACAGAAAGGCCTCCACATCATAGCTATGCTGTCAGGATAATTGATATCCTCAAATGTGCTGTTCTGTTTGCTTAAAGTAAAATAATTGTTACCACCCTGGCCTTTGTGAGCCAAGGTTTAAGTCTGCAGCTGTTCAGAAAAATCTGCCTCCTCAGGAGGGAAAAGGTAATTCTGAACTCAAATGCGTCACCTCAAATGGAAGAGTGTGGTCTGGCTAGCGGCTTCCAGGGACACCTCACTGGAGAGGAGAAATGGCACAAGCAACCACTTGGCTACACACAGTCATGGCATTTAACAAGAATACAGCCTTCCTTTTTCTACTAGTTTTACTGTGTCTGAGGATCAAAGTCAGCCTTTCAGACTGACAGCCTCTCACCACCTGGTCTTGACAGTATCCCATGGAATAAAAAAAAAAAACAGCATAAAACACATCACACGGAGCGGGAGTGCCACCACGCCCTCTCAAGGCCATAGCCAATCAGATCTAAACATCAATGGCTACAAAGCCAATTCAGAGCTCCTTGTTAAAGAAAAATGCCAACTCAGTTGTCAATTGGGAAACTAGATTCAGGAGATTATCCAGCTCTGGGAAAGGTCCTCCAGGCAGAAACTAGAGTCAATATGAAAGAGTAAGGACACTGCTCTACTCAACCACCCAATAACACTAATCATTCCATATTAAGTATGTGACCAATTACACTATTAGTGCTGACTTTATTTTCAATGTAAACAAACAAAAATCATTCAAATACATTGCTCAGAATTAGGCCGGTTGTTCAGCCTTCTTTCCACTCTAAAAACAAGTAACTGAGAAGAGTAAAAAAACAAAAAAAGGAGTGTGAGCCTGAGAATCTAGAGGCCTGAGTACTGCCATGAATCTGGGCTCTCTTACCATATACAGGGGTGATCCTGGACAAAGGAGTTACTCTCTCAAACCCCTGGCTCAGTATCTGTAAAATGAAATTTCTGAGATAGATGAAGAATTCTTTAGTCTTTGCCAGTACTAAATGTTATGGAAGCTAGAAAAATTCTATCCTTGCTACTTATATTGGTTTATATTTAAATCAGCAGTTATTCTGAATCTGTAGGTCAAACATTTTAAAATGAAACTATTACTTTTTTTAAAACACAAGACTTCCAAGAGCCAAATGATTGGCAATTCTAACATCTATTATCAGTACCACTATTTTTATTTGAGGAGTTGGAGAGGAGATATAATGGTTGTATTATGCGATAAGGGTAACATAATCCTCAGCCACATACATTTTCCTTAATTATCTCTACCCTAAGAGAATTCCCATGTCAGAGAGAAAGAAGA
The DNA here is from genome assembly GCF_028564815.1 of Eubalaena glacialis. Taxonomy (NCBI): domain Eukaryota; kingdom Metazoa; phylum Chordata; class Mammalia; order Artiodactyla; family Balaenidae; genus Eubalaena; species Eubalaena glacialis. The sequence continues at coordinate 58,306,921 of NC_083724.1, read as the reverse complement.
GAAAGCACTGCCTTCAGATTTAACAGAGTGCGGTTAGGGTTGCTTCGTATCAATCACGCCCCTATCTATAGGACCAGCCTCAATGCAAAGTAGGAGTCAGACTCTACCTATTTGACCACCTTCCTCCATTATTAGCCAGAGTACATAGAGTTATAGGGATTGGGACCTCATTGTTCCCAAAGATGAGTTACCAACTTTCCAAGAAGTTGATCATTTTTACTTGAGCCTTAAGAGTAGGGAGTTAAGACTAAGGTATACGGGCTTCCCTGGGGCCGTAGTGGTTAAGAATCAGCCTGCCAATGCAGGGGACATGGGTTCGAGCCCTGGTCCGGGAAGATCCCACATGCCGCAGAGCAACTGAGCCCATTTGCCACAACTACTGAGCTTGCGCTCTACAGCCCGCGAGCCACAACTACTGAGCCCGAGTGCCACAACTACTGAAGCCCGCACGCCTAGAGCCCGTGCTCCCCAACTAGAGAAGCTACCGCAATGAGAAGCCTACACACCGCAACGAAGAGAAGGCCCCGCTCGCCGCAACTACAGAAAGCCCACGCGTGCAACGAAGACCTGACGCAGCCAAAGGTAAATAAAAATAAAATAAATAAATTTAAAAAAATAAAGACTAAGGTATATTCCAAAGATTAAGAGTTCAGATAAACGTGTTCCAACAAATGACATAGATTCTTTAGCTCACAAGCTTTAGCAACACTATGGGGTTGGGTTTTTTAAAGACCACTACCTCAGGTACTTCCAGATTTTAACTTTCGGACTATGATTCATGCAGAGAAAACACTTCACTTTCTTTCAAAAGCCAAAAAATAGCTATGTGCAGCCTTGGAGGGCATGAATGGCAACCACTACTCAATCTATAGATGCCACTTATTTATAATCAAGCAATAAAAATAAATAAACAAACAGTACCAAAATGTTTATTTTTAATCACTGCAATTGCTTATTCCACTCTTTGTAAGAGGAAAGAAGACGCTAATTCCAAATGATTATCAAGGTATAGCTTGTGCTCATATCTGTTAGTCCATTTTAAAAAAAAACAAATAAGCAAAATAAAGAGAACAGTGAATAGATAGGTGGCCAAGGTGAAAACCTATTTCATGTTTGGGTTTTGATTTCTTAAAATCATTTTGAAAAAAAAAAAAACAGAATGCTATACTTGTTAAACATATATAGTACAACTTCATTATTCTACAGAGTATAATAAATGCTCTTCAATAGATAATAAATGTGTACCTAGTTCATGTATTTCATTATACAGAATGAAAATTCTAACCTTTAAGGTGTTTTAATTTTCCATTTCAAAATCTACCTTTTCATAGCATGACAATATCCATCCAACAATATAATATACAACTGTGTATTTTACTGTATTACTTTGAAACGAAAATATTTAAACAAATTCTCCTAAATTAAGAGCAAAGGGATATATTGAAATAAAAAGAAATCCCGAGGATGATGTGCATTGCCACAGATTCCTGAACATCAGGTAGATAAAGTTATAGTAAGGCCTTAAAGTCACTTTTTAAAAAACAACGAAAGTTTCCTTGAACACGTAAAAACTACACTGATCCAGCCAATAATTACCGATGTCACTTCTATTCCTATACTTTTCTGTTACTCATCACCTCTGACCAGGTTAAGAAATACAGGAATAAATTTAGATTTCTTGAAGGTGCCCAATTCTTAAGGAAAACTAATTAAGGCAAAATGGAAATAAAAAACAACACAGAATCAAGGGATTTTAGGGTGAGAAGAGGTCTTAGATATACATCTCTAGTCGAACCTTCTCATTACGTTGCTTTTAAATCTTCCTGTAATTAAGATTTTAGATTATAGGTATGTGAGCTACTGTGTCTACCCCTCCCTTCCCCCCAAGAATTACATATGGTGATTAAAAAAGCTCCTTAGTAAGGCACAGCACAAATGATACTTTATTTGGACTTTTTCACACTGACAATGAAAACCTACAGCACAGGCTTAATGCTACCCTGGACAGAAGACTGGCAACTCAAGATTTGTCAGAGTCATAAATCTGAGTATGACGTGACTTCCCATATGTTAAACTACCAATCTTCCCATGAAGTTTTCACTCCCATTTTGGCACTAAAACAAAACCTCACAGTGACCCCCACCGCAAAAGAAACATCCAAATTTCCTGCAAAGAAACAACCACCAAAAAGCTACATTATTCCTAAATTTTAAAAAGAGAAAATCTTATCCATATTCCTCTTTAACCTCTTAACCTGCTTCTATTTTATTCTTTAGAATTCCATTTATAAATTCTTTAGAAGATAGTATAGAAAATCCTCCTGTGATTTATTAGCATATTACCTCTTAATACTCTACAGAGTATTCAGCACATAGATTATTATTTTTTACAATAAAAGTATTTACGTTACCAGTTCATTTCCAGACATTAAACTAACATCCTCCTTCATAATTAGAAGTGAAGCCCTAAAGTAGAGTTCAGGAATTTTACAGAAATACTCAGACTCAAAAACAATTTTTCAAAATAGGGATAAAAAAATGGGGGGCTTCCTTGGTGGCGCAGTGGTTGAGAATCTGCCTGCCAATGCAGGGGACACGGGTTCGAGCCCTGGTCTGGGAAGATCCCACATGCCGCGGAGCAACTAGGCCCGTGAGCCACAATTACTGAGCCTGCGCGTCTGGAGCCTGTGCTCCGCAACGAGAGAGGCCGCGATAATGAGAGGCCCGCGCACCGCGATGAAGAGTGGCCCCCACTTGCCACAACTAGAGAAAGCCCTCGCACAGAAACAAAGACCCAACACAGCCATAAATAAATAAATAAATAAAAATTAAAAAAAAAAAAAAAAGGAAATGGTAGGGAAAAAAACCTGAAAGAAAGCAATACAAATTCTGTATTTTTACAGTGAGAATATTACATTATGTTTTTAATTAGCAGTAACTTGTAGTCATTATAAAATGGAAATCCATAAACAGATTAGACACAAAACTCTAGTAATTTAGGTCAAAAGTGATTAGATTCAAATTAAGACTCAAAATAGCAAGAAACACATTCTAGAATCAGAGTAATGACATTCAACACCTAAAAACAGAACTTGGTAATATTTGGAATGCACTCTAAAGCGCTACTATAATGAAGGAGTAAAAATGGCTCCAAAATGAATTACATAATCACAAAAGGGTTGGAAACAAACAGAGCTGAAAATAAAATACTCTAATAAAGCTGGGTTATAAGCCATAAACGCAAACATAGCTTTCATACAGATCTATTTATCTGAGCAGTACTGAAATGGGACAAACAGGCACAAAGCAATGATATTTAATTAGAACTATGAGATATACAACCCGAATGTCAGGAGAGACAGGTATGTGGGGAATTATTTCACTGTTTCATTTCATTTCATTTGAATTTGAGCACGGAGCTAGGATTCTAGAATCCAAGTTAGGGTGTTATTCAAATTTTGTAACTAATCTCTCCCTCTAACACATGCAGCTAAAGCTGCAATACAGCTTGTTGTTTCTTATTTTAGATAACATAAGTGGCTAAAGTAAAGAAATAGTAGCAAAATGAAAAACAGTGAGGACTAAACCAAAACTGGAAATGGTGAGAGCACTGAAGGTCACAGACCAAGGTCACAGATAAAGGCTCTGCAAGGTCAGAAATGATCCAACACTATACCAGGTGTTAGGGGTGTTACAGAGAAAAATGAGACAAAGTTTTGGCCTCCAGTTACTTAAAAACTAGCAGGGCAGTTTGGTCCGGAGCAACTTCCACGCTTTAGAATTGGTAAGTAAAAGGACAGCTGGTCTATGAACATTGATTCCAGCCTTCTGTACATTCTCACCCACCAAGCCCAAGTTGAAGCTGACAGAATCTTCTAATGTATGAACTTATTTACTTAGTTATGGTCTGGGACTGGATGAAATAATCGCTGAGACACCTTTGCTTCCAAAATTTAAATAATTGATACTTATCTCTATGATATAGTGTTTCTCTTTTTTTCCCAGCTTTATTGAAATATAATTGACATACTGTATAAGTTTAAGTTCTTTAATGTGATGATTTGATATATCTATATATTGAGAAATAATTACCACAATAAGGTTCGTTAACACTTCCATCACCTCACATAATTATCTTTTGTGATTAAATCATTTACGATCTACTCTGCTCTCTGTGGTGAAAGCATTTAAGATCTACTCTGTTGGCAACTTTCAAGTATCTAATAAAGCATTGTTAACTACAGTCACCATGCTATATACTAGATCCTCATAACGTATTCATCTTGTAACTGAAGTTTGTACCCTTTGACCACCTTCACCCATTTCACCCACACCCCCGCCCCTGGCAATCACCAATCTATGCTCTGTATCTATGAGTTCAGGTTTTTTTTTTAGATTCCAATAGAAGTAAGAGCATACAGTATTTGCCTTTCCCTGACTTATTTCACTAAGCATAATACCCTCCAGGTTCATCCATGTTATCACAAATGGCAGGATTTCTTTCCTTTTTTATGGCTGAATAATATTCATTGTACGTGTGTGTGTGTGTGTGTGTGTGTGTGTGTATCTACACACACACAACCTTTTTTTTAATCCATTCACCCATCGACAGACACTCTTTTTAAGAAGAATCTTTAAAAAATAGAACTACCACATACAATTCTCACACATACCTTATGAAAATGAATACAAGGTGTTTCAGGCTACCCTCTTCTTACCCTCAAGATATTCAAAGCACTAATCATAAAAGGAAACAGAATTAACTGAAACAATCACATTTGTTGTATAAATACATATCCCAAGCAAAATATGCTCTTGGAGTGTTCTGTGTTCATGATGAATAAGCCTTACCTTCACAAACCATGTTTAAAAAGAAAATCCCAGGAAATAATTAGTAATTAGAGTTAGTGAAATAAAAGCCAGCAATGAAATAGCATTTGACCTCAGCTGCTTCGTTAGATTTCCATTAGCTTTTTTAGAGCTTCTATTTATCAATAAAAGGAGGTCTAGGACTCCTCTGGAACCTAAAACTAACAGTGTGAGATTGATTCCTAAGAAAGCAAGTCTAAGTGTACTTTCAAAATGCAATCATTCCAGCCACAAAATCCAAAGAATCATACTTAAGTGCTTAGTAAAAAATTAATATTGCAACACTCAATGCCACACTAAATAAGGGTGTTAAAGCCAAAATATCAATATTATCAGTTACTTCTCGGCAACGCTTAAAATAAAATTCAATTCTTTTTCAGGAGAAAAATTTAGAAATAGAGCTTCATGGACAAAGTTCACTCAAAACGAATAAACTGAAAAAACAATTGGCTCACTGTGAATTCAGATCATTTCCAATTAGAACTAAGAAATTATGTAGGTCTAAAAAAATCAATGCAAAGCTGTATTTAAGAGCTCCCATTTTTATTGCAAATTAAAAGAGATTTACATGGTATCAATATTAAAATACAAAAGGCACACTATATTTTCTGAGGGTGCGGAGGGGTTGAGATTAATAGAAAGATGCTTCAAATCAGTTGCAGAGAGTGATTATTTCCTTCTGTAGACATGCTAAAGGAAAATGACATAATTGATCAGAAGCTGCCTTAGAATCAGGGTGGCTGGGCTAGACCTGGCCCTGGCTCTGCCATGCAAAGGACAGTAGTACCTTGGGTAACAGGACTGCTCGGTGTGTGAGCACAGGAGCCAAGCAGTAACTGTGGATGGAACAGAGAACTCTTCATGCCTTGGTGAACTGGATTAGAATATCTCTAAATTCTAAATCTATACTTCAGAGTGAATGAGGGGATATCATTAGTAAAACTGACTCTACAAGGCTTTACTTTGGCTCATATAATATGAATAGAACCAGCTTGATAAACAAGAGCTGAATATATTTATTATAGCAGGACTTCATGGCTGTTTTAAAGATGCTGTACATTTATACAGTTTTTGTTAACATAATGAACACACCAAAGGAAATACCAAAATGTTACCTGGGCCCACTAATGAAAAGAATTCTTAAGTTGGAGATATTACCTCTAATATGAAATCAGATTATTTGGACTATAAAGAGTGTCCATATTTTGCCCCATTTTCCCCTCACTACCCAGAGTGAATGCCAGCAATAAAATCATACAGAAAGACATTCTCACAGATGCCTTTAATTTACAGTCACCATATGTCTATTTCAACACTGAGAGCTAAACATACATAATCATGACATAAATTTTCCTCACGTAAAGCATTGTCCTTATATTGTCCTTCAGGTTTTTAACTCTGGTTGCAAGGAAATTTAATTCATTATCATTAGAGATCATTAAGGAATAAAGCAAATGCTACTATTACAATCAAAATCAAGCTGAGCATCTGCTCTGAGATCAAGAGTGAGGGATACAGTCTTGAGATCTGATCGGTCTCCACTTTCAACCATGTTCTGATACCTCTTGAAAGAGAATTTTTAAGAAAAGTTAAGGTAGCACATAATCAAATGACAAAATGGGTGACATGGTGGATTAACAGAATGGAACGCAACGCTTGGATGTAAGCTAAAGTTTCAACAGGGTCTTCAGGAAAAACAGTTTAGGTGAAGAGAAATCTATGTTCTCCAAGTGGGGAATCATTTGTTGTTGAAGTTTCTGTCTCAAGTTCACAGCAATGCCTAGCACAGAACACTCTAAAATTTTCTAAAGTATGAATGTACAAATGAATAAGCGGGGAAGACCTCACGCTAGTGGAGTAGTTGTGAATTAGCACAGTTTCCTGAGAGGTCACTGAATATTCCCACCTTCACTGTTACTTAGAAGACTTATTTTCAAGAATTGCAAAATAGAGCTGGGCAAGAACATGAAGCAATACTTTGGACATGCTCTAATAAACCAGTAGTCTCCATAGGTTCCTGAGCAAATGGTGATGCCTAGAAATGTATTTAACATTTCCACAATCGATATAGAGCTACCAGGTAGGATGATTTGGAAAGAGAAGACGAGAAATACAGGTAACTGTGGAATGGCACACAAAAGCATGTGCACCATCTTACCTGACCACTAGATTTAAATGGACCCACAGTGGATGGAGTGAGAAAAGGAGTTAAAAGATACTAAAATTAGCCACTTACTGCTGTCCATGCATTTCTTTTGCACCGGGCACATAGCCATCCATCACAGATCTCATGAGAAGGGATACCGTAACAACCTATAAAATAATAGTATGGATCCATTAATTAAAGTCTTTTGCATTTCGACAATATTACACATTTTAGCACTGAATAAATAAAATCGGAACAACAGCCTACCATACCATTTTTGATTCTCACTGCTTAGAACAAAACATTAGCAAGGCTGGCTCAAAGATACTTTTGGTTCCCATGCCTCATAGCTAATAGGATTATCATTGCCAGAAAAAATGAGAGCGTGCATCTTAATAGTTACCAGTGCTCACAACAGTTATTATAGAGAATACTGATGATAATACTTAATGCGTGATTAGAAAACTTCTAAATTGTCAAGTCTAGTCCTTTACTCATGCAAAACATATTTCAAAATAAGTTGCAATTTATGAAGCAAAGTTTGGGGAAGTTTTAAAATGACACAATAAATAAACTGTGACATAATATTTATGTACATAAAATCAGTGCATAAAATTAATGTAATGTAAAACTACATTTCAAAAATTATGTTTAATTAGCTTTAATTTCAGTGATAGGAACAAAGGATGTACAATTCATAGTTAGTGATGAAGAGCTGTCTTCAATTCTATTTGTCCATTCAGTACATGCCTGACTCAAAATAACGATGTAAAGAGATAGCTGATGATATAAATATATGTAGCAATTATACGGTATCAACAAACATGTGTTACTCTGGTTTCCTGAAAAAAGAGTTTTGAAAGATTTAAATGAGTAAAATTTAAAGGAGTAATTTTTAATATCAAATTTCTATAACACTTGACATGGGAAGAGAAAATAACAGAAATGTAATTACCCAAAGAAAAGCCTATCATAGTTACCCAAGACCATAAAGTGTTTAGTTCAAGCACATGTTTATAAAATATTATGGCTAAATTGCATAGCTAGTGCATTCTGGAGTCAAGATTAAATCCAAACTTGTTTGTGAAATGGTGCACTGTTTCTCATATAAACATAATCACGTAGAGTGAATGTGTGTGTGTATATATATGTGTATGTGTGTTACAAATTGATAGAAACAAATAAGAAGTTTTATATAACTACATTTCAAGCACATCATGTTCAAATCCCTTGGGGAAGATGAAAGTATCTAATAAATAAATGCTAGATAGCCAGGCAATTTCAACCTTAACACAAGACTGGTATTACTCTGGGGTAAATATAGAAGGTAATACCTTTATTATAAATCATTCATCCTACACTGACAGACTCACACCATACATAAGAACGTTAACAGAACATTTGACTTGGTAAGAGTTGGAATATTAAAATGCTTTAAAATAGAATTGCAATGTTTAATAGATCCATTTTATACATTTTAGAGGATTTATATGGCAGACCAATCTAAAAAAATGTATTTGCCACTTACACAATTATGTAAAAACACCAAATTGAGACAGGTATGGAGCCTAACCTTCTCAGTCTTGGGGGAAAACAACTCTAAGCACTTTTTCCCCCTGGAAGGCAATGAAGATCTCCCTACCCTTACAAAGAGTAAAATTTTAACTTGATAATTAAATTTAACAATAATTCCCCAAATCACCAAAAGAATACTCATTTATCTTTCAAAAGTAACAAAGGAAAACAGTCATGAATCAACATTAGAGATTAAAACTCAGTTTTTACAAACTTAAAATAAATAAAATTCAAGCATGTGAAAGGAATCCCACAATGACCCCACATTTGGACCCCAAACAAACAAACAAAGAGAACCAGACCTGTTCTCCACTGATACCACATAAAATTGGAGGAAAAAGGATGATTACACCTATTCATACTTTCATTAGAAGAAATGTGAGAAAGAATGACCTAACCATTAATAATGCCAATAGTACAATGTGATAGATTTGGCAAGTTACAAAGGGGTGAGAAATAGAGACTTTGTGAAGCACTGAAAAGCCAGCGATTAATGAGTGATAGACTCATTTACTTGCATGAACCCGTACGCGGCACTTTGCACAGGAAATCAGAAGACTTGTTCCATCCTCTTCCAGGAAGGCGTTAGGTGGAGAATATTCTATATTTTCCTCGCTATAAATAAAACACATCTCTGGAATGAGGGGCTTAGTCTTTCCTCCTGAAGTAACCACTTCATCTAATTTTGTCTCCCATCTAGAATCATTTTCTTCATTGCTGCTATCTGGCTGAAAAACAGAATATTTCCACGTGAGTGAAAAACATGGAAAAGAGCTCAGATCACTTGCTCTGGTCACTCAAATCCACTAATAGCTGTTCATCCACTAACTTCCAGCTTCTGTATTTCCTCTTGTTCTCCCGGACCCAACTATTAGCTCTTTATCAGTGCTGCTCCTCAGGCTCCCATCCAGAAGCTAAGCTGTAGGAATGAGAGGATATTCTGTACATCTGCTGGTACAGAAATCGATGAGCTACTAAAACTATGTTCTTAAATACATAGTTCATGAAAAGCATCAATTCTTCTGATGAACTTTTTTTGCTTCTTTATTTGCACTAGGTTAACAGATCTGATTTCATTTACTGAAGAATCTTACCTGGTTACACCTGAAGGAGTATCTTCAAAGACCTCAGTTTTAATTTGTACGACAGTATTTAGAGAGTTTTTGAAGGCTTTTTGACTCACCACAAAGTTTTAAAACAGCAAGACAGAAAGATCTAGCATATGTCATTAAATAACAAAGGATAATGTTCAAAAAGAAATTGTCACCTCTCACCAAAATATACAACAAATATTCAGTGTTTATTTGAAACTAATTAATGAACTACCTTATTATCCCCAGAGACCTTATATTAATAAATTTCCCCAAATCTTATAATTTTAGTTGGAATTTTTTAATTATCGGGGAAATATACAGGCAGATTACGATACAGAAATAAGAATCAATATAAAGGTAAGTTTTTCCAAGAAAACACAGAAATTTAGTGACTAAATGGGAAATAAAAATAAGGTTAATCACTCACCAGTGTCACATTCAAAGACAAGTGAACGAACTACTTCCTCTATTTACAAAGGTCTGAGAATGTGGCACATCATACATATTCATGCTCCGAAACGTCTAACCAGAATTACTTAATGTGGAACTCTAGGAATGATGTGATCTTGAGTAAAATATTTCTGACTCTACCAGTGAAAATATAACCCAGAACACAATGTTCACATCAATAGACTTTAAAATATATTGTATCTAAAAATGGATCTGGTAGTTTTACTCTTACCAGATTCTGAAAGATCATTTTGTCTGTGTTAGTGCTGGAGAATGTGGCCCTCTGTGACCTAAGATGCTATCAGCATAACATATACAAAATGACATCTGAAAATAATATCATGAATGGCTGGCTGATGAGGGTGAACTGGACAATTCAGTTTGCATTGAGTCCTGCTGTGTCTTTTGCATGTTCCACGTGGGAAGATGAAGAGAGATATTTTAAATGTGGGCCCAGAGCCGACATTTATATGATTGAGAGTAATATTTTCAAACATAAAGCAGAGACTAGATCTAAGTTCTCTCTTTGTAAGCTTCTACTATTCTTAAGCTTTAAGTTCTGTGTTTCTTGGTGAAAGGGGAAGAAAGAAAGGTTGGAATTGCCCCTTGACTGAAATAAACCAAGACTTTCAAAAATGATAAAGCACTGTCAGAGAAAAGTCTCTCAAGTGGCACTCAGGAATTCCATTTGCTGCTCTATGATAGCCATCAGCTACAGAAGTACTAATGTCTTCCTCTTCATGTGCCTACTAACCCTACAGAGATTCACCTGGGCTTCCACAGTCACACAGAAAGTGCTGCAGTGAAAGGAAACGTGGGCAGGGGCCCCGCCCCCTGGCTACCTTGTAGTAGGGCATGAGCAGAGCACAGATGGCACAGTGCGGCTCCATTCTGCCCATGGCTGCATTATACTCTTGCTCGGCCACAAAGTTTGGGGACTTCGTCTGCCAAAGGTGGACCAGAGGCTTTGCCCAAGACTCGGTTTCTTCCACTTCCTCCTCAATCGATGGAACCTCGGGCAACTCTTAAGAGAAAGGGTGTGAAAACACAGTGAGCAGGGGACTCAGGGAAAAACAATCACCCTGATTATAAAAGAAGCACACACTCCAAAGTATCTGTGATATTAATGTCAGACAGGAAACCTATTTTGTCTTTCAAATATATTCCGAGAGGTGAAACAAAATCTTCATCGTCCGCATCATCAAGGACTACCTAAGATCCGACGGCCACACAGACCACCCTCCTTTCCACTCCTTCCCCATCCCTGCCAGGAATCACCAGACTGCTCCCTCCTCTCAATTCCACTCCTTCCGTGTTTCTTGTGCTACCATGATACCTCCCAGGGTAAAAGGGTTCATATGTGTGAGATTATCTTCCAGCTAGCAGAGGAATTTGCTAGCCACTACCTGTCTTACCAATATTTTTAGTTTCCTGACCTAACATTGTGCATGATTTAATAAAAATTTATTAATTGTATTTCATTTAATTAACTTTTAGGTTCAAAATTCATGTAAATAGCATTTACAGAGCACCTATCATGTGCCAAGCGATATACTGCCGTTACATGGATATAAAAGACAATCCCTATGCCAAATCTCATTTGTTCAATATGATTTCCCAGAGGGTCAAATCTCTTAAGCATGTATATCTGTTAACATGAAAGAGGCATAGATCTATTCCACAAAAATGACATTTTACAAAAATTTATAGAAGGCCAGAAAAATACAGAAAGACATAACAGGTTAAGACGAAAAATTCCTCATGCCTATAGCAGAGGACAGTATATCAAAGCGGGTGGCAGCAACCGCAGCTACCTCTAGTACTTGATGTCTATACAGCTGTGATACACTCTAAACTTCCTCACCAGTAGCTGTCTCAGTGCTACAAATAAATACTGTAGAGCAATGTCCTCAAGTCCCAGAAGGGGTATACCTGTGAACTAATGTGCTCCTGTCCTTGCCTTGTTGACTTACCTGTTTTAGAAAAAGTCAAAGTGGATTTGCTCAAGTGGAAAATAGGAAGAGCTAAATTAGGCTGAAAATAATTCAAAAGACATCAAATGCCAACTGAAGCAAAAGGGAACGTTCCTGTTTCCATGGCGGTGCTGGTGGTGGTGATGGTATCAGCAGCAGCAGCATTATTATTTACAATGGAAAATGCTTAGCATTCAGTCAGAGGCAGTGTTTGAAACAAAACAAAAGGTAAGAACCTTTGCCTACATTTGAAATAAAGTAATCTGACACTAAACGTTAACAGTTTCCACCTCAGTTTCCTTATAATACACAATAGAAGACTTACTGTGAAGACCAAAATTTGACAAATGAAAGATGGGAGTGAAAGTTAACCAGGAACTTGAAATCCCATAAAGTCTAATAGCTAATATCTCTAACATATATACTAAAAATGAGATCTAAACTGAAAAAAAAAATCCTTGGGTTTAAATAACTTGGACTCTACTTAATTGGCTCACAGTGAATTTATCATATCATTTGCTTTATTAAAAAAGATGGAAACTCACAAGATGGATGATGCTTTTATTCCTTTAGATGGTCATAAGTTAAGGTGATGAGTTCTCAAAATATTTTTAGGGATTAAGGAAATATTTAATTCCTAAAAGCCTAGTGAAAATGAACAAGAAGTACAGGAAAAGAACAATTCTTAACAATGGAGCCAGAGAGCAGGAAAGTGTGTGTGCCAAGCCCTCTGGCAGACTTGGTCTAAGACTTGATCTAGGACACACCTTGAGCTTGTCCTCAGACTCAACACTGACCTGGTAGAGGACCCTGCTCTACAGCTGTCCTGCCCCCAAATGAGGTCACATTCTGGCCCAAAGAGCATTTGTCTTCTGTTTGGATGCTCTCCAGGCCAGAGTATGCAAAGCAGCATGGCAGAAACACTGTGCAGTCCCAAGTACAGGAACTGTCTGTCCAGAGACCTAGCTCCCCCCCACCCCCGCACCACACGGCTTAACAGGATCTTAGTTCCCTGACCAGAGATTGAACCCGGGGCCACGGCAGTGAAAGCGCTGAGTCCTAACCACTGGACCGCGAGGGAACTCCCCCAAAGACCTAGCTTTAAATTCTAACTCTTTCCGTAAGATAGATTCTCATATGGTGATCATTCCCTTCTCACCTATTTCAGGGGTTTTTTTTCTTTTTAATATTAAAATGAAATAGTAAATGTAAAACTTCTTTTAAAATTCCGAAGTGCTAAAATTCTTCGTAAATTCTAAAGTGATTATATAATGCATATATTATTACGTAAAATCCATCCAATTATCTTATTTTCATATGATCTGTCTGTCAATTCCATGCTGAATTTTATGAGGGGGGAAAAAGAGACGGCATTTAATCATAAGTACATGATAATGATTATTCAGATTTTAACTTAGTTTTAAAAGTCAGAAACATTGGCACATTCTTGACGGTATTTTGTCTTCCTGAAATTATCTCATCAAATTATTCACCCCTCCGCTATCTCCAAGAGCCTTGCTTACCTTTGAACCATGGCATTGTTCAAGAATAGACTAACCTTGGCTATTGCCTTTCCCAGATTCATGATATTCATGTAAACTACAAGTCTTAAATATTCTGGGGGGCAAAGTACTTTCAGGATATCTAAATACTCTCATCATCACACAATTTCAAATGAAAATCCTCCCTTTTAGCCTCTAAACACCTTTCCTGTTTCTGGTCTCTTTTTAGTGTACCTTCTTCATCCAGTTAATTTTGAAAAAAATACTTTCTATCTTCCAATATACGGAAGAGGGAAAATGTTTTTTGCTTCGTAGCTTCTAAATGTTTTGATCATTTGGAATCACTATGCCTAGGAATTTCCTCTCCTCCTCCTCTTCTTCAACTATAGTTAACTAATGAACCTCTAAAGTTACACTGTAATCTCGTTGGTATATATTTACTTCCCTATATGATGCATTTTGTAAGATCTCAGGCAATGAAAATAGACCACACTGTTTTAAAGTTTTTTTAAATATCAAATTAGTTTTCACAACACCTTCACAAAAGAAGAGGGCAGGGGCAGATATTAAACATACAAGGAGAGGGAGGAGATATGGGGATATATGTATATGTATAGCTGATTCACTTTGTTATAAAGCAGAAACTAACACACCATTGTAAAGCAATTATACTCCAATAAAGATGTTAAAAAAAATAGTTAACTATTATATAATATTAAGATATCAATAGTATCAGTAGTTAACTATTAATAGTTAACTAGTAATTGATTGATTAATACTGTATTGTATATTTAAAAGTTGCTAACGGAGTGGATCTTAAAAGTGGATCTTTTTCTCACCACAAGAAAAAAATTTGTAACTGTGTGGTGATGTATGTTAACTAGACTAATTTTGGTGATCATTCCACAATATATAAAAATATCAAATCAAAAAAAAAAAAACACCATACAAGGACATGGACATTGTAAGCATTCAATGAATACCAATGTTTTTATTACTATAATTATCTCTTTTTTTAATATACCAGCACAGCAACATTCAGAAGCTCTGAGTCTCACCCCGAATGCCACAGTTTGCTGTAGAATCAAGAGAGAATGAGGCAAAGGAAAGGTCCCTTGTTGCAAATGCATCAAATTCTGGGAAATCTGTGAAAATGTTACCAGCATAGAACTCCCTTCTTTCCCAACTGTATTCTCAACAAGAACAAAAGAAGAGCTAATAGTGTAACAGCAGTTCTCAAAGTAAGGTCTGTGTACTCCAGGAGATACACAACACAATTTCATGAGGTCTGTATGGTCAATTTCATAATAACATGAAGGAGCAACTATACTCTAATAAAAATTAATTAAAAAAATAAACTGAAAAAATAATAACACGAAGACATTATTTGCCTGTGTCACACTGCTGACATCTGTAACGGTGACACAAAAGCAATGAAGGGTAAAACTGTTGGTGCCTTAGCTTGAATCAAGGCAGTGGCACCAATGCAGTCGTTATATTCTTGACTATCTCAAATTTGCAGTTGGCGGTGGGGGGGTGTTCTCTTAACAATGCCTTGATGAAGCAAAAAAAAAAAGAAAAAAGTATCAATTTTATTAAATGTGCAATAAAATGGGATGTATGCATAAAGCACTTTTGCCGCACACTGAAGTTCAATGGTTGTCTTGGGAAAAGCACATGTGCAATTAATTGAATCGCACGTTGAATGAGCTGCCTTTTTTCATGGAACACCATTTTTACTTGAATGAATGATTAACAGACAAGCGGTTATTCAGACTTGGGTATCTGGCAGCAATGAAAGTGAACAAAGAAAGCTGTCATTTCAACAAAAAAACTACTGACAGTATTTGTTGACAATGGTGAAATTCAAGCTTCTGAGTCAAAATTAGAACTTTGGAAAATTTGTATCCACTTTTGTGAGCTTGACAGCTTCCCAATAATTAAAGCTATTTCTGATGGAATTGATGGTGATAATAACAAATGTAATTTTTTTATATTATATAAAAAGACCTGTATGACACAGATCTTTGTTTACCAATGCATAACGTTACAAAATCACGCATGCATAGAAAAGCCACTCGAAGTGCAAGACAGACCAATGAATTTTTAGCTTAATAGAGAACAAAAAGTTCACTGATGGGATTTCAGATTTCATGTTGCAACTAATCTTTAAAAAACCACCATTTGTCAAGTTTTATGTAGTGCCAAAGAATATTCATAATTATCTGAAAAGGCTATTAAAATACTGCACCCCTTCTAACCATGTATCCTTGGTAAGCTGAACTTTCTTCAAATATACCTCAACCAGAACAACATGGTCCAACAGACTGAATGCAGAAGCAGACATGAGAATCCAATTTTTATTAAACCCAATATTAAAGAGCTCTGCAAAAAATGTAAAACAATGCTGTTCTTCTCTTTATTTTTATGGTTTGGGAAAACTGTTATTTTCTTATGAAAATAAATGTAACTGTTTATGCATTTATTATTGTTACTTTAAATTTTTCCATTTTAACTTTCAGCAAATAAATACAAAACAGAAACAGACTCACAGACTTAGAGAACAAACTTACAGTTACCGGGGGGAAGTGGGGCGGGGAGGGATAGACTGGGAGTTTGGGATTGACATGTACACACTGCTATATTTAAAATAAAATGCCTTTCCAGAAAAAAATTTTTTTAATTAAAAAAAATTTTTTTTAAAAGAACAAAAAACAATAATAATTGTTTTAATAATAGAAAACCTGAATAAAGATGAGAGTAATTTGGGGTTTTTAACCTAGAAAATAAAACTAATGGATGAATTCAAGAAAAGAAATGTAACTGTTTATGCATTTATGACTGTTACTTTAAATGTTTCCCTGTTTTAACTTTCAGCAAATAAGTACCATTAAGGTAAATCCATGGGAAGGAAAAGGGGGCAAAGGGGCAAGGGGGCAAATGGGATGGGGAGAGAAGAGAAGGGAAGCGAAGGGAAGGGAAGGGAAGGGAGTTAAAGAAAGGAAATGAAAAGAAAGGAGATGAAATGAAACCTCTTTGGGGTCCTCAAAATGATTATGAGCATAAGGAGTCCTGAGGAAAAGATTGAGAATCACTGACATATACATGCGCATTTTCACCCAAAAGTATTAGTACCACAGAGTCACTGTTAAACAACACAGCCCTAATAAAGCTGGTGTAGACTGTGTTCTCACAGCCAAGCAAGAATCTCATAAACTGTTTTCCTCAATCAACGAGTAATGCTTAAGCAAAAAGAAAACAAGTCAATACTGCAAGAAGGCCTTCTTTTCTCTCGTTTCTTCAAGGTCCGCAAGGTTTGCCAGCTATAGCAGGGAAAAAAAAAAATTCTATGCCGACACTGAATTATCTTTTTTCTTGGTGAGCCTCTTACCTCATGGCAGAAATCTAGACTCCTGGACTGTTGTATTTACAGAAACACAAGAAGAGAGATGTTTCCTCAGTTTAAGCGCGGCCTCCTATGAAGGATAGCCAGCCCCCTGACAAGCATGGTGGTGGGGGAATGGGGAAAACAGATATGACCCTGGATAAACGTACTGAAGTAAACCACTGAAAACACTGCTGTCATCCCAGCAGCACCCTCAATGGCTGCTCTGAAATTTTTCAATCGCCACATCACTAAAAAACAATCAGTAGAACCTGCCTGCCTACAGACCAAGCACCAAGCTCTTGGATCATGCACACAGTATCTCAGAATATTAAAAATATTCTTTCTGACTTACACCTAGGAAACCAAGCTTTTGCCTCCAACTCTGAATATTTTTGGCAGAAATAAAAGCTCTTGGAGAAAGGTAGTAGAAATAGATACGCATATAGAACCCACTAAGAGTGCTCAAGAAGAAATAAAAGTTAAACCACAATATTTGATTTATACCTGTGACAGCTGTGTATTAAGAGGTCGACCACAACTTCTGCCTCTAAAATAACTTGCAGATAAAATCACAGGAAGTAGCCCCTCACAGGCCGCCTGCTTACAACTCCCCTCAGTCCTTCCAATGTATTTTAAATATTTATTTATCTTATTTATTTATTTATTTTCTTTATTTTTTTGGCTGTGTCGGGTCTTAGTTGCAGCATGCAGGATCTTTCGTTGTGACGCTCGGTCTCTTCGTTGCAGCGCTCGGGCTTCTCTCTAGCTGTGGCGTGCGGGTTTTCTCTCTCTAGTTGTGGTGCGTGGGCTCCAGAGCATGTGGGCTCTGTAGTTTGCGGCACACAGGCTCTCTCATTGCAGTACGCGAGCTCAATAGCTGTGGCGCCCAGGCTTAGCTGCCCCGCGGCATGTGGGATCTTAGTTCCCTGATCAGGGATCAAACCCGCGTCCCCTGCATTGGAAGGCGGATTCTTTACCACTGGACCACCAAGGAGGTCCCTCCAATGTATTTTAAATACTTCTCCAAAATGATCCTCCCTGCTTGCTATTTAAATCATACTCGCTATGATACTGTGACATAAAAAGAAACATATATTTGGTCTTTTCCTGGTTTCTGGCACAGAGCTTCTAAAACCCTTGGAATTTCCTGAATGATATGGGTGAGAGGAACATCATTGGTTAAAATATTAATATTTGGTCTTAGTCCCTAGTTCCTGACACAAGAGCTTCTAAGACCCTTGGAATTGCAGAACTGAAAAGTGTCTTTTGTCACCTAATGAGATGACTGGTGGCTGGGGCCGCCTAGATAGCTTCAGGATTGGGGCTGGTCACCAGAAAGACCAAGGCATGAATACAAAGTCAATGCATGAGTAGAGGGTTAGCACTTCAGCCCCACCTCTGACGTCAGGGGAAGGGAGAGAGGTTGGAGATTGAGTCAATCGCCAAATAGACAGTGATTTAATCAATCATGTAGCCACAATGCGGCCTCCACAAAAACCCTAAATGACAGGGTTCAGAGAGCTTCTGGGATTGAGAGGGTAATGTACCTGCAAAGGGCATGAAAGTTCTTCACACACCTGCCCCCACCTCATACCTTGCCCTGTGCATCCCTTCTTTTTGGCTGTTCCTGAGTTATAAACCAGTAAATGTAAGAAGTGTTTTCCTGACTTCCGTGAACCATTCTAGCAAATAATCAAACCTGAGGAGGGAACTGTAGGAAGTCCCCAGACTTCATAGCTCAATGGTCAGGTGTAAGGACTTGCAATTGGCATCTGAAGTGGGGACAACTGGTGAGACTGGACTGAGTCCTTAACCTGCAGGGGCTGTGCTAACGCTGAGTCATTAGTGTCAGAAAGAAACTAAACTGTAGGACACCAGTTGGCGCCTGGGAAAAGTAAGCCACACCGTTGCTGTCAGAAGTACCCTCGCTTGTAGGACCCGCCCTCTCCTCACGACCATAAACAATGCTGTTTCTCAAAAGATCAGTCTCAAAGGGACAACTAGAAATGTGTCCTGTCCATACATAACTATAAAGTCTGCAAGTCAGTAGTACATCCCAGGCTGACCCAGAGACTTCACAGCAGCAACAAGCGTACTGCAGGGGAAAGAGTCAATCCTGCAGAGCATATGGAGAGAAGGAGGAGGAGGTCCCTAGAAAAGTGGGAGCTCAGGGAATTCAGAAAACTTTCTGGTTCTGAAAAGAAAGTCAGGCTTGCTGCTATTCACTTGAGAATCTTAAGATGTTCAGAGAACCTTCTTGAGACTTCTACTTATACTAATCTAGAGGCATACCCCATTGTTTAGAGAGCAACTTTCCCCCTCAATTAATAACACTTCCCAAGGCGTGGTGGGGGCCTCACTAAGACATGATCGCAGGGATTATTATAGATGTACACTGTTAACTTTAATGATTAAGGGTTTATATTTTACTTTCTACATAAAACAATTTACACTGCTCGTCATATAAAAGCATATATAAGTTTTTAAAGAGTGCAACTAGTAAACAGTGAAACTAAAAAATAATACTTAAAAATATTCGTTTAAGTGATCACAAGATCAAATCTATAACAAACATTATACAGTTAAAGTAATAAATTAGGAAAGAAATGTTATAAAAGCCCTGACTTTGTGTGTTATTCAACTATTTTGAGGTAAGCATGGTTACAAGAGTAGAGCTCTGATCCAAACCTATTAGAATAAATTAAAACAATGTTTCATTCATGTAATCTATGTCATCTTAATGTTTGGTTATAATTCTAAACCTCAATTCCTTCATCTGCCAAATGAGCATACGAGCTACCAGTTGTACAGCTGCTATTCATTAGTAAGACAGACCTAGGGCTTCAACAGATGATGATTCTTTCCCTTCTGGGTCTCCAGCATAACCTGTAGGGTCTCCAGCAAATCTCTTCAAAGATCATCCAGAAAATTACTTAAAATATATGCCCTAAACACTAAACTTTTAACATGACAAGACAGGTTGGAACAGAAAGAGCCAATCTAGACAGACACCCAGTTATCTCCTATATAAAAATATTTCAAGATTTATCCTTTCAGGAAAAAAAAAGGCCTTTATTCTCCCATTCAGTCAAAAACATCACTGAGTATATTTATGATAATAAAAAGATTAATATCTTTTACAGAAGTATTCAAAAGAATGTGCCCCTCTATGACATAAATCACAGCAAGATCCTTTTAGACCCACCTCCTACAGAAATGGAAATAAAAACAAAAATAACCAAATGGGACCTAATGAAAGACGCTTTTGCACAGCAAAGGAAAACATAAACAAGGTGAAAAGACAACCCTCAGAATGGGAGAAAATATTTGCAAAGGAAGCAACTGACAAAGGATTAATCTCCAAAATTTACAAGCAGCTCATGCTGCTCAATATCAAAAAAAGAAACAACCCAATCGAAAAATGGGCAGAAGACCTAAATAGACATTTCTCCAAAGAAGATATACAGGTTGCCAACAAACACATGAAAGGATGCTCAACATCACTAATCATTAGAGAAGTGCAAATCAAAACTACAATGAGGTATCACCTCACACCAGTCAGAATGGCCATCATCAAAAAATCTATAAACAAATGCTGGAGAGGGTGTGGAGAAAAGGGAACCCTCTTGCACTGTTGGTGGGAATGTAAATTGATACAGCCACTGTGGAGAACAGTATGGAGGTTCCTTCAAAAACTAAAAATAGAACTACCAAATGACCCAGCAATCCCACTACTGGGCATATACCCTGAGAAAACCATAATTCAAAATGAGTCATGTACCACAATGTTCATTGCAGCTCTATTTACAATAGCCAGGACATGGAAGCAACCTAAGTGTCCATCAACAGATAAATGGATAAAGAAGACGTGGCACATATATACAATGGAATATTACTCAGCCACAAAAAGAAACGAAATTGAGTTATTTGTAGTGAGGTGGATGGACCTGGAGTCTGTCATACAGAGTGAACTACGTCAGAAAGAGAAAAACAAATACCGTATGCTAACACATATATATGGAATCTAAAAAAAGAAAAAATGGTTCTGAAGAACCTAGGGCCAGGACAGGAATAAAGACGCAGACACAGAGAATGGACTTGAGGACACGGGGAGGGGGAAGGGTAAGCTGGGACAAAGTGAGAGAGTGGCATGGACTAATACATACAATACTAAATGTAAAATAGATAGCTAGTGGGAGGCAGTCGCATAGCACAGGGAGATCAGCTCGGTGCTTTGTGACCACCTAGAGGGGTGGGATATGGAGGATGGGAGGGAGATGCAAGAGGGAGGAGATATGGGGATATATGTATATGTATAGCTGACTCACTTTGATGTAAAGCAGAAACTAACACAACATTGTAAAGCAATTATACTCCAATAAAGATGTTAAAAAAAAAAAAGCTGGCATATCTTTGGAAAACTAGCTGACAACATGGCACCAAAAGGAAGTTATTCTGAGAATCAAATCAAAGATAGGTGAAAGACAGCATATGAAACTTATTGTGTACTGGGCAATATGACTGATGCTGGAGATAAGAAACAAAAATCAACAGTCCCTTGCCTTCAAGGAGTTCAAAACTTCCCATGGAAGAACGCTTCAGTTTCTTAAACTATTTCATTAACAGCATCTATATTAAAATGGCCAAAACAAGATCTCCAAGCAAAGAACAACTGGTATGTTGCACTTTACCTGCAAAAAAAAAAAAAAAAAAAAAAAATTGCTCCTCTTAGCTAAAAGCCAGCTCTGGTCATCTGTGTAAAGGACAGCAGGACCCTTAGACACTTTGACCCAAGAACTAACAGAGGTGTCACTTGGCAGATCACACAAAACGGCTGCTAAGGAGACAGAGAACTTCATGCAGAGCAGCCACAATGACAACTACTAGAGAAACAAGGGTGTGGACTACTCGAGAGGATGTACGGAAATAAGAAGAGGACAAGGCAGCAAACGTTCATTCTGTTGTTCCACATCCAAAGCCATCAGGGGTTCTTCTTGCTGTTCTTCAAACATGGCACACTAACTGCCTTCCTTTGGGGCCTTTGTACTCACTGTTTTCTCCCAAGAAGATTCTTACCCCAGATCCTTGGCTAACTCATTTAAAGGCATCATAAAGTATGATTCCTCAAGGAAAGACCTTAACAACTATAGAAATATTTGAGTAATATTCAAATATGTTCATATATCATCACAAACCTTTTCTCCTTTGGTTTCTACTTTTTTATTAGCAAAACAAAAATCCATACACTTTTCAATCTTGAAAATGTCTCCCCATAACAAAACCAAACCAAACATGAACAGTAAAACAATGTAGAATTTAGAGGTCCATGTGGTATGTATAAAAAAAAGTCACCTCATCACTTCCCTAAAACTGGGAACCTGAGAATCAGAAAAAAGAAAAAGAATAAAACAATACTATATCGAATTTAAATGATGATAAAGTGAGCCACTTCCTAACCACTCACTATTTGGGAGCCTTACACATATTACTTAACAACCCTCCCAGAAGTAAAAAGTCTTTTCCTAAAATCCATGACAATGGTCCCCAAATGTCAGCCTGCAAAACATTGCCAGCCCAGGCTAAGTTTTCAATAGTCAGAGACAAAACAAAGAAAATGAAGATCGTAAAGTAATTATAAAATTAAATTTTAAAAGCTACATTAACTTTGCAAACTGCATGCTTATTCTCGATATTCATAGTTTCACAACCAAACAAAAGATAGAACTAAAAATGCCGAAAATGTAGTACAAAACACAGGATAATTCAATGGCCTATAGGGTAAGACATCCTTGTCTCCAGGGAGAAGGGGTTGTGTACAAGTTTAAGGAAATGTAAAGTAATACATGAAGATATATGAAAATCAAATATCAGCAATTTCATACATTTCAACCTAATACAATAATTTATTTTTCTAAAGAATGGAATGAACCACACAATTATAATATCAAAAGCTGTTCCTCAGATGTTTTCTACAAGACTTTAAGAGTAAAACAAGGCACACATGGATTCAAATAAATCCAAGTCTTGACTATCATTTTACAATCCCAATGCTTTCAGCGCTTATAGACAACTGATCATAAGACTTCATGCCAACCACTTTAAAAAAGTCTCAAGACTGATTCTGAAAACTACAGAAAGCAACCGTGTAACATGAGTTAAAAAGCTAGTGCATTTTTGTCTAATTCAATCAAACCCTTACCAAGCCACTCCATAATAAGGGCAAGGTGTTTTTTATTTTTATTCCCTATATTGCAGAAAAGGTCAATGCCCTTGGGACTCCAATGGGATTTGCTAACAGAAAAATCAAGCTAAACTGAGAATGCCCGTTTATTACAAAGCTAAGTGTTAGATAAAATATCCATTAAATCTGAGTGCCAACAACATCTAATGTTTTATGTCCACATAATGCAGGAAAACACTGGTTGTGACCTAGCAACAAACATTCCAAGCCAATCTGCTTAGTCATCTGCTGAAGTTGCTGTTTTATTGCTTAAACAGACAGAAATATAACTGTGCTTATTATGAAAGTATAATATTACCTCGAGCTAATAAGAATTGATGGAACGAAGAAGAGATCATTATGTAAAAATTAATAACATTTGGAGCATGACATGCAACGATCATAAAACAGCATTTGTTTTTCAAAACTGGCAGAGAAAAGGACTTTTTACAGAGGGGAAACACTGTTGATGAGGAATGTTCTTATACTTCACTATTTTGCTTTTCCAAGAAAGGCTAGCATGAAGCAAGAGGACTACACAGTATCCTCTCCTATTACGTATATATATTAGGATTGGGGACCTTACATTTTATTTTATTTTATTTTTGGAGGGGGGCAGTATAGTTGATTTTAAATGTTGTGATAGTTTCTTCCTATTATATTTTGATAGAATTAAAGACTTTTAGAGTTTGAATGAAACTTTGGGATCATTAATCCAACAATTTCATCATACATATGAGTAAACATATGATAAGCCTTAGAAGGTTACATGACTTAGTTTTCCAATGCCATACAGCCATTAACAGCCAAGGAGAGACTAGAAGGCAGGTCTCAGGTTGCTAACCAAAAACACAGTCAGGTGCCCATTACCATCTGGCAAAAATGTTTTTGGTATTAAAACAAATTTTTAATTTAATCTAATACTTAGAATAACATTTTTAAAGTTTGAATCAATAAAAGACATCACTATTATATTTGGTCAATATATCCACTTAAATCTTTGAAATAAAAATTTTTTTACAAAATGAAGATTGGCAAACCTATATCAATGCTCTTACAAAGGAGGGAGTTACAGCATGCCAGGGGCAGGAGGGCATAAGTCTCCAAAACATCTCTCTGCCAAAGATAAAGTGAAACAGCCAATTCAAAGTAATGTCCTTTTATTTGAGGGATGATTACAAAGTGCCCAAAAGCCAGCTTTTGCACCAACAGAACTAACAGTTACCAAATGACACAGGGTAAAGTTCAGAAAATACCCAGGAAATATCAGGCAATCCCAGAAGAAAACAAAAATCTCTAATAAAGTGAAATCAGTCTTGGGAAAACATGTTTAGGACCAATTTATCATTCAATTGCATTATAAACACGAATGTTTTCACAAAATGAGTGTGAAACAGAGAAAAACATTGAGGAATTAATCAGATTTTGTCAGATGTGAGTTCCTGAGATTTTCCTTGCTTAAATGTACTTAAATGTACACATTTTATTCTTCAAAATAACTGAAAATGTAGCTTAAATAGGTTACATAATGGCCAAACTCCAAGAATAATCTCTAATTAATGTAGCAATTTCCACCTCTTCCATTTCTATATTTAAATATTTAAACTATTACTAAATGAATTATAATATTAATATAGACAGACTGTCCAAAAAATAAATTGCTGTAACACTGCCTGAAATACACTTTTAATGTAACCCTCAAGGCATGCAGACATTACAGAGACAGGATCAGGATCTAAGCTGTCTTTAATTTCAGAGAGATCCGTAACAGCTCATTACGGTACTGCACTTGCTGAACTGATGATTTAGAAAGAGTTATCCAGACAGTTCAGATTAAAGAAAATCAGAGCCATAACCAGCGCTTTAATCTGAATCTTGTCAATATTCAAACGTGTAGGTGGCGTCACCTCTGCACTTGGGTAAACACAGTACAGATGGGTATTGGCGTCTTTCAATCTTTCCGTATAAAATTATAGTTGAAGAGTTACAAATAAAAATTTGGTCCCAGGGTGATGAGCTCAACATATCACCATGTTATTTCAGAGTATTTGAAATGTCCAAAATCCATTCATGAACCTGTAGGTTAGGAGCCCTAATTACTCAAAACCAAGGCTCACATTTTATACAAAAGGAAACTGAGGTCAGAGAGAAGACTTGGCAGAAGTCAAAAAACTTCTAAGGGACAAAGCCAGGACTTCAGTCAGCGTCTACTGTCTTTCAGTCAACTAAACTCCTATTCAGGTGGGTTCAAAAGATTTTGCAGGGCTTCCCTGGTGGCGCAGTGGTTGATAATCTGCCTGCTAATGCAGGGGACACGGGTTCAGGCCCTGGTCTGGGAAGATCCCACATGCCGCGGAGCAACTAGGCCCGTGAGCCACAACTACTGAGCCTGCGCGTCTGGAGCCTGTGTTCCACAACGAGAGAGGCCGCGATAGTGAGAGGCCTGCGCACCGCGATGAAGAGTGGCCCCCGCTCGCCGCAACTGGAGAAAGCCCTCGCACAGAAACGAAGACCCAACACAGCCAAAAATAAATAAGTAAGTAAATAAAAGATTTTGCAATTGCTTCTGCTAGATGCCCTGGAGGCACTTTTACTTTAAATTTCTGATTGGAATAAGAGGCATAAATGTGACGGCAGCCCTATGGTTAAGAATTGTTAGGGTGACTTTCTCTTATCCTATCCTCTTTCCCCACCCAAGCCGAGACCCAGCAGCAGGACCTCTTGTCCTCTGCCTGGGCCTATGGTCCATTTTGGTCTTTAGTTTTTCCCTAGCACACCCTTAACTAAGGGCTTAGGCTTTCAGGAGTCCTGCTTTATGAGTCTTGGGGATCCTATGAGGTCTTAGCTCTGATTTCCCAGCCTCCACTCCAGTCCCGGCATATTTCCTCCAAACGACATGGCATTCACTCTCTCCTACCCACCTGAATGTCATCTCGCTCTGAATCCCCTCCGGATTTCCCTCATTTCTCGAGAGCTCAGCTATCACCCACCTCCTGCTCCTCCGCATCATGTCACAACAAAGACAACAAACATTCATTATGTGCCAGACACTGTTCTGAGTGCCTTACACATAGTCTTTTAACCCTCCTAAGAGCTCCATGTGGCGGATGCTGCTATAATCTTCACTTGGTAAGCACAGAGCCAAAGCATGGAGGGTCATGCAGCTAATGGAGCACTGGAGCTGGCTGACCATGATCACAGACATGGAGAAATACAACCCTTTATGTTACTTTTGCCTCTCCATGCATGTATAAAGGTTGATTGTTTTATTTATCAATTATTTTTCTGATTCTTTTGTAACTGGAGGGTTATCTGGTAATCCAGTACATCACATCCATACTCTCTGTCTCTTTAAAATATTTTTTTGCCCAAATGTATGAGAAATGTATTTATTACAAAAAGTTTGAAAAGTCATCAGCAAAGAAAAGAGAACTAAAATCACCTGATAACAATCTTGTATATTTTCTTATAAACTTTCAACTTAACTTTCTAAGTCTCCAGCAAAACTCCACAGACAGCATTAGTATGTCAACTCAAATTAACACCAACAAACACGGGAATCAATGAGTAGAGTATCACTGCATCAGCCACTGCCACGTTCATGAGGTCTCCTGTGTGTTTGTAGGGATTCTCCCTTACAGTTGCTTTAGAAACAACATTAACCTTATCACTTCACCAAGGGGGTTATGTGCACAGTAACTACAAAAGCAGTGAAGATACTGTAAGTCAATAGTAGGAAAAGTTGGAAAATTTATACCGGAAACAAATGCAGTAAAAAAAAAATTTTAGGTGGGAAACAAACACATACATGACACCTGAAACATTGTAAATCAACTATACTTCAATTTTAAAAAACGCACATACGTGTGCAGGAGAAGTTCAAAGACCAAACAATGAACCATAAAGGGCAAGGCAGGGGGATGGATAAAATGCATGTTCAGAATATGGATGTCAATGTACAACGTCTATTAGCCTAATGTCAGTTCAGGAAAAGTCCTGAGTTTGTGTCAGCACAAACTGCTGCCAATGAAAACTAGTCAGAAAAAGCATACATGAGTGAAAAATTTTTGAATAAGAATGCCTTCAAACTGGAAAGGAAATACACATACGCACGCACATGCGCGCGTGCGCACACACACACACACACACCCCTACATACACACCAAGGTGCTAGCTAAGCAACTATCCCAATCGTTACTCTGGGGGCCCTCAGGTCTCCAAAGCACTGGCCACATCTGCAACACGTCAGCTTCATATTAACTTTGAGTAGGTTCTAGGATTTGGCAGAGTAGAAAGAGGATTCCCACACATTCAGGATACAAAACTGAGTTAGGTGACATATTTTATCTACAGCTAATTAAAACCGTATGTTCTTCTATGCACGTATATAGAGAGAGAATATTGCCTGGACAAGAATTTTGGTTTTCCTTTTAACATGACAGCATACGTTATATCAAAGTATTTCATTATCTTTTTTAATGGCTGATTTCAAGGTTACTAATCACCAAGGACTTCCTGCTTTTGGATCCACAGGTGAGTTAAGCCACAGACTGACCTTGGACTTGGAGTGGGGAGACAAAAGGAGTGCGAGTGAGGAGACAGACATAGAGAAAAATAATGAAGCACAATGTAAGATGACAAGCGATATGCTAGAGTTAAGTATAGATGGAATAGGACAGTAGAGGAGAAGGAAGAGAAAGGAGGGGTAAGTGGTGAGAAGTAGGTGAGAATGGTTCCAAGATGGAAAGGTGCATCACAGGTAAAGCACGAAAGCATAAAGCAGCAGACATACTCAGGAGAAAAAACAAACAGTTGTCTGAATGGATGGAAAGGAGGATTCACGTTGAGTAGTTGAGGGAAATGAAGCTGCAGAGAGAAGCTAGTACTGGATCATGAACAGCCTTAAAGTCACTTATCCTCAATCGAATCTGTAATATTAAGGGAAACATGTGACAGCCTTTGGGCAGACATCTTCGGCAACCAAAGAAAAAGAATTACTATGGCAGATTTCTGGGCTTCCCGCCCGGCCAGGGTCCATCCTCTCACACTCAGGGCCTTCTGAGGCCAGGCAAGATGTTATTCTCAGAGCCTCCCTGGCTCACCCGTGCTGCATACACACCCCCATCCCTGTAGACACTCAACCACAAAGCTCTGAAATCGGAAAACGGGAACATGCTGTTATAGTGACACATCACAAGAGGAGAATGGATACATACCCAGAAAGTTTCAAAACTAAAACGACCCACCCAAGCACTTCTCTTTCAAGTCCGTTTCAATTCAACATTGTATAATTAACTTAAAAAACAGAAAAATATATAGAATATTAATCCATGCTTCAGGATCACCTTGTGCAGCTGCCTGCCTTAAGGGAAAAGGGAACTGAAAAACACTTCACTTAAAAGAAAACCAGAGACAGATTAGTAATTTCTTTTAAACTACAAATAATGAATATGCAGGGACTTCCCTGTTGGTGCAGTGGTTAAGAATCCACCTGCCGATTCAGGGGACACAGGTTCGAGCCCTGGTCT
The DNA here is from genome assembly GCF_028564815.1 of Eubalaena glacialis. Lineage (NCBI taxonomy): Eukaryota > Metazoa > Chordata > Mammalia > Artiodactyla > Balaenidae > Eubalaena > Eubalaena glacialis. The sequence continues at coordinate 58,278,176 of NC_083724.1, read as the reverse complement.
GGGAAGATCGTACATGCCGTGGAGCAACTGAGCCCGTGTGCCACAGCTACTGAGCCCACATGCCACAACTACTGAAGCCTGTGTTCCTAGAGCCCGTGCTCCACAACAAGAGAAGCCACTGCAATGAGAAGCCCCCGCTCGCCGCAACTAGAGAAAACCCGCGTGCAGCAATGAAGACCCAACACAGCCAAAAATAAATAAATAAATAAATTTATAATAATAAGTATACATTTGAGACAGTTTTTCATCCTCCTAAAAAGAATGAATTAGATATTAGTTTTTATGTAAAAATGCTATATACTCTGAAACATCAATTCATTTCTTAGGTATCTCCCCACTCTGCTCCACCACTGTAGACCCTCGTGTTTTTCTGCTAAGTATGGAAAATCTTCTTCCAGGAAAGAACAGGCTAAGAGTCAGGAAATCCTTGCTGATCCTGTAATTACTGGATCTGCCACCAATTAGAATGATCTCTACAGTTTCAGGCCATTTGAGTATCAAAGAGCCACTGCACTGTCCTTTGAGAAGAGCAGCTTAGAGGTGGTGACTCTTATCTCCCAGCTGCACATAAGCTCCCAGAGGTGCTGGATCAATATCTTTCCCCTCTGCTGTTTTTCTGTTAGGGAGTCAAATGCCAGCTTGAATAGAGAAATGCTCATTCACCAATAAGGGACACTGCTGTTTAGAGATGCAATTTCTCAGATGCTCCAATCTAGTCATGCTCCTGTCTGGCATACACACTTACTTCTGTAAGAGGAGTGCAAAAGGAGCCCAGTAGTTACGGTAGGAAATTCCCAAAAGACGCTAGATTTGGAGTTGTGTGCTCCCAATGAGCACTAACCCCACCCTTCGTCACTTTCTAATAATGACGTCTAATAATGACATAATTATAATCATAATAATGATGATTTTCATTTACTTTTAGATGTGTAAGACACAGAGGGAGAAGGCTGAGGTAAAAACATTCAATGCCCAATAAATAAGTAATTTGCTCCAGGACATGGAGTATTATCTACTCTCTGTTTGGAAGCTTGTAAAAATCTTTAGCCATCACTGTAATTCTCTGATTTTTCCTCTCAATTCTCAAAAATCCCCAGAGGACCCCAGCAGTCCTTAATATATTAACATAGAGGGTGAGACTGCTGCAAAAGCTACAATCACCAGTGTTTCAGCAAGATATTTAACCTCAGACTTTTGAGATGTCTTCGTTAAACCAATCCATTTAGAAATTTTGCAAGCTATACTGATCAAAATCAGAACTGCTCTCCACGGAGAAACTCTGGGCCAATTTATGATGATTCACATGGAAATAAACTTCCTAGGAAGATAATGACACAGGAGAAGGCAGTTTTCCTTATGTGTTAGGATAGCCCATTCCCTTCCAAGAAGCTATGCTGTTAAAGGCTATGATGGGGAAGGGTAATGAAAATCCGTAAGTAATGTAAATTAAGTATTAATTACTTTATACAGAACAGTTCTTTATCTTGGCACTAAGGGGAAAACGGTTTGTGCTGCATATGATAAAGTTGGAGAAAGAAAAACTGAACATGATGATATACGGAAATAAAGGCAAATATGTTTCATTACTTTTATTACTCAAGGCAGAATTCTACCTTGAATTGGTATTACAGAGACTGCTACCATCATTACCTGATCCCTACACTGATGATCTTTTTTTCTAACTAAACATGTGGCATAAAAGAAGACAGTGAATAAAAGTTAAAAAAAATCTGCTAAAGATGTGTACTCTGATAAACTGGATTTAAACTAAATGGAAGCCTGAACCCAAGATTCATGTTATTCCCTTGACAGCATCCTCATAGACATAGGACTTAATTAACAATTTCCACCATGAAAGGAGAACATCTCAAAGAAGGGCTTTTTACAGAAAACCTGCTTGAACTGATCCTTTTAGAGATGGAAAAAAAATAGACCCTTATGATGCTATGAGACACTTGCAAGGAAGAAATAGCTGGTCAGTGGTATGATTGAAGACAACAAAAAAACATTTTTGGAAAAAGAGAGGTAAAAGGGGTAACTAGGCAAGACAAACAGATAAATGTTACATCTAGGAATAGTAACTGGTTGTAAATAAAACTACTTCACACCAAGCCACATCAGTAAAATCTAGTTAATGAGAAAGGATGTTTCATGACACACCAGGTGTAACAGGATATAGAAGTACTGCATGTAGTTTCTTACTCAGATGGTGTTAATAAATTTAAAGGATTCAAGTTAAAAACAAAGGCAATGCAAAGAAACACAAAGCATGTTAATTCCGTAATTTGATACCTTGAGAAAAATGATTGTCAGCTTCTTCTGGAGGGTCTTAAGGCAAATGTCAGAAATGACCAATTTACCCCATCATATAAAAAAAGGAAGACTTTAACATGGCTAGATTATGTGAATCAAGTATGTATCCCTAAAATATAAATTCCAAATAAATTATGTATTACTTATGATCTCCTTATGGTGTATATATTTGCCACTTGGTCAGATTTCTTCTCTACCAGGCCATTTTTTAGAAAAGTTTGTTACAACAAACTGACAGAATAAATTCTGAGTTTTATACAGTCTATATGGAATAAATACTGGAAAACAACACAAGCTCACCTTCATCACTCGTTGCCTGCTGCTTCACCAGAGTCATTGGGGATCTTGCTGGAGGCTTACTAAGTGGATGGCGCCAGCTTTTAGCAGTTTTGGTTTCTCCTTCTATTCTCTGGTTACAGAACACAAATGGGGAAGAAACAGCCACCATTAAAGACTTGTTTTAAAACAAATAACTATGGTTATGATGATTTTCAACAATTTAATTATGAAGAACTCTTATACTTATTTACCTGCTGAGGAATTAACACTTCGTTAAAGAAATTTAAACCTACAAGTCAAAAGAAATAGGAATCCATTCTATTAATAATTTTACTGACAGGGGAGTCAATTAACTATTCTTCCACTTCATATTAAAATACTATCTGGAGGGACTTCCCTGGTGGCACAGTGGGTAAGAATCGGCCTGCCAATGCAGGAGACACGGGTTCGAGCCCTGGTCCGGGAAGATCCCACATGCCGCGGAGCAACTAAGCCCGTGAGCCACAACTACTGAGCCCACATGCTTCAACTACTGAAGCCCACGTGCCTAGAGCCTGTGCTCCGCAGCAAGAGAAGCCACAGCAGTGAGAAGCCCATGCACCGCAACGAAGAGTGGCCCTCACTCGCCGCAACTAGAGAAAGCCCACGCGCAGCAATGAAGACCCAACACAGCCAAAAAATAAATACAAATTTTAAAAAAACAAAAACAAAAACACTATCTGGGGACTTCCCTGGTTGTGCAGTGGGTAAGACTCTGCACTCCCAATGCAGGGGGCCCAGGTTCAATCCCTGGTTGGGGAACTGGATCCCGCATGCTGCAACTAAGGAGTCCTCATGCTGCAATGAAGATCCCGCATGCTGCAACTAAGACAGGTGCAGCCGAAATAAACACATAAATATTTTTTTAAAAAAACAAAAACACTATCTGTAGTGCAGAGTACGCTTCTCAAACCTACAATAAACTCAGCAGTTAGCTAGTTTTCAAAAGTTCTTTAAAACTAATTTAAATTTAGGATTATATATTCATAACAAAATAGGACCATGGCATTTGGTCATGTGTGACTATGTGGCAGGTTATTTTGCTTTCTATCCTCACACAGGAGGCAATACTGCCAAGGTGAGCCTGTACTCTTCCTTCCATTCAAAAATGAATCGCCACTTCTCTGAGGATCAAACAGGAAATCAAAAGTTGTTGCTGTTGTTTAATATAGCACATTACTGTCATCTTGAAACCACTTAAATTTTATGTAAAATCTTTTGTCCTGAGCTGCCCAGACTACATTTTCCTTTCAAAGGTAAAGGAAAAAGTCATGTGCATCCTGACATCTTCCAGGCAGAAACTACTTACAAGCTTTCTTGCCCATGCAGCAACCCCCCAAAAAAGGCAGGGGTGTGGTTAGAGAAAGAGTTCGAAACTAGTGGGTTTGCATCAACAGTTGACTGCAAAAGAAAGGAGTGTCAGGAATTTCCCAGTAAGCTGAAGAAGCAGGGCCCGGAAGGAGAGAAACTATGCTGACATCTGACACCAAAACAGAATTGTGAGAACATGTGTGAGAACAGTCTAATCAAAGCTGGGATCACAAAGTATAATACAGGATGAGATTTACCTGTAGTTTATAACAGCTAAAAATTAATGTGAGGAATTATAACTTAGTCAACAATAACAAATATTTATTAAACCCTTACTACATGCCACACTGTTCTAAGAGTGAGCTACAGAAGGTCCCTGCTTCCAAGAAGTGCAATATAGATTGGGGGGGGGGGGGGAGCACAGACAATAAACAAGTAGAAAGTAAATATTTATGAAGTACTATTAAGCAAATATGCAATAAAAAAATAAAGCATGACACAGAATGCAAAGAGATGGGGAGAAGGCTATTTTATATGGTGTCATCAGAGAAGCCCTTTCTGACAAGAAGACATTTGAGTGGAGCCTTGAGTGCAATGAGGGAGCAGTACATTTAGCTCTCTAGGGCAGGAGTATTTTGGACAGCAGAAATAGCAGGTAAGGTGTGAACACATTTGATTTATTCCAGGAAAAGCATGGAGTCCAGTTACAGATAGACAGATAGACAGCCACTGTTTAAAAAATAACTCAATGTTTCTTGAGAAGGTTGACTAAAGCTGACTGCTACCAGCATACACATAGCATTACGCTTAATACTAAGAAACACTGGTCACACTACACAAAAATGAAATGGGTCTGTATTACTTAGAAGGACTGTCTGACACCATGGTATGAGAAAAGAATACCACACAGCCGTTTCTGATGAGAGCAAACCAAGTCCCTCAGCCCTCAACAGCAGCACTTGCTTTCCCAGGCAGTCAGGCTTTGTTCAGAGAAATGATAAAGATGAAGGTTAACAGCACTGAGAATCGAATTGCCTCCATTGAAAGCAAGGAAACAGAAAAGTTACTTTCAGTTCCATTCTAGTTTAAAGAAGCTGACCAAATATAAACAGGCATTTGACTTATTCACCATTCCAGAATCCCAATATCTATCCAGCTACAATCGCTATGTGATATTAAGTTGTAAATTTTATTTACTGGTATGTGAATACTATTTTCAAATTTCTCAGCAACCTTTTCAAATAAATTAGATCATATTTTTCTATTTCTCAGATATTTCTGAGAAATATTTTATAGTTCAGTAGGACAATCATGCATAAAAATGATAAAAGTTATTGGGTGAAATTAGGAAATCATCTATATTTTATTGGACATTTTAAAACTACTTATAAACAGAGTATTCCAAGTTGATGTCTTTATTTACTCTCCCTTGCTACTAAAGCTACAAAAGACCTGTGATGAGTTGAAATGGGCAGGAGCAATCCAGAAGTGGGTCTGTTCAGTGGCCAGCACAATTTATCAGCGCAAACATTTGAGGCTTCCCTTACTCACCCACTTGAACTCCTTTATCAAGTTGTACAGGTCAAAAGAGGTTACCAAATTATGACAATCACTACACGCAATCGTAGCTTGGCTGATACACTCACAATCTTAAAGTTACAGTGAAAGTTTACGCTGAAAGCATATGATATTAACATTGTACAAGAACATACGAGAAACAGGGAGGCCCTATGCAAAGGGTTAGAATGGGGAGGCTGGAAATCAAGAGGGATCTTGAGTTTTCCAAGAGGCAAAGGCCTGGTTCCCGCGGTGGGCAGGACCAGAAGGGTCAGCCTGGTCCTAGATTCAGAGTCCATGAGGAAAGAGTCAGGGAAAAGCATGACCAGATGAGCCCTAATCTTAAAATAGAGGCTGTGGGAAGCCTGCAACCCAGAGGTATTAAGCATTAGCAGAAGGAGGCCAGAGCCCTGCAGCTGAAATTATTTCCAGCCTGGCTACTATTGGAGGTGACAGAACCACTCTGTGTCTTGACTGGATCAATGTCAGTATCACTGTGATATTCTACTATAGTTTTCCAAGAAGACACTATTGGGGGAAAACGGATACGTAAGACCTTGTTATACTATTTCTTACCACTGCATATAAATCTACAATTATCTCAAAATAAAGAGTTTAGTGTTAGAAAAATTTTTAAAGTAAGAAAATTAAGCTCCAATATGTGGCCAAAAGTTCCATGTTCTCTGAATTATTACCATGTGAGCCAGACCTCACAGAAGGCTTACCTCCCGGTCATTGAAGGAAATATGATTAAGACCCGTAATGTGAAATGTTATTTCTGCCCTAAAGCAAGATTTTGATGCACAGTATTCTGTTTTCGGAAAGTGCCTTGACAACACAATAAATATGGTAAAAATTGACACTGCCACATACACTGGGAACTTTGAAGCCATTTCTCTCTCCACTGGGGACCTCTGGGACTTCCCCAGGTTCAAGGCCTACCCCATGGCTCTCCACATCACTCTCTTCTCCCTCTGTCAAAGCACTGTTACTCTCCACCACAGAGGAGCACGACTCAGGTGACTTTGGCCATGGAAGCTTGGGTGGCTCTGATTCCTTAGACATAACATGGCCACTAGACATGGAATCATCAGCATCACTGGGAATTGAAGGCGGAATTGTGGCACAGGTTTGGTCAGCCTCAGTTTTGATTTTCTCTGCCACAGATGTGCTTAGGCAGACGTTTCCTGAGGAGTAAAACAAAAGACTGTTAATAAATCTTACACTGTGTTATTGCTGAGAACTGTTGAACTATTCTCAACTAAATTTCTATCATCAAACTTTCCCTCTAAATTTCCACTAAAGACCTGAGTGGGAAAGGTCACCAAAGCACCATGCAGCCTTTGTAATTGTTAAGGTGGCAAAATAATATACTTACTGACAAAATAAGGGATTTAAAAAGAGATTCCACTGCAGACCAATGTCAAAAGCCAGGGCAATAACAATAATTACCCAAGCAATAGCAAGTTGAGATCTTTCTAAAAATAAGAATTTAATTCCAATATATGCTACTGAGGAAACATTCCAGCTCAGAGGATGTAACTCAAGAACACAGGCAGGGACTTCCCTGGTGGCGCAGTGGTTAAGAGTCCACCTGCCAATGCAGGGGACACGGGTTCGAGCCCTGGTCCGGGAAGATCCCACATGCCATGGAGCAACTAAGCCTGTGCGCCACAACTACTGAGCCTGCGCTCTAGAGCCCACAAGCCACAACTACTGAAGCCCGCACGCCTAGAGCCCGTGCTCCGCAACAAGAGAAGCCACCGCAATGAGAAGCCCGCGCTCCGCAACAAAGAGTAGCCCCCGCTCGCCGCAACTAGAGAAAACCCATGCGCAGCAACGAAGACCCAACGCAGCCAAAAATAAATTTATATTTAAAAAAAAAAACCACATGTAAAACTGTGAGGTCGAATAAAAATTATTTCCTACACTACTCCTGCATCATACAATGACAGCATATGAAAGAAGAATATCACATGCACTTCTCTTCTACAGCCATCTCTATTCACCCTCCTCCCTTCCTTACACATACACGCACACGCGCACACACACAAGCATCATTTCACCTATCACATAGTAGCTCGGATGCTGCACCTAGCCAAGTCCTCTGTTAAATGCTCTGCCAGGTCTCAAAACCTGGAAGTCAAAATGCAAGAGACCAGGCAGTGACAGAAATAATAAACCTGGGTACCCTTAGCTTAAACTACCCAGTAATTTGTAAAGTAGTTAATTTAACCTGGTGTGATTAAAAACAACCACCAAAAACTACGGTGAGAGACTATCAAGAAATATCTGTATGCACTGCATAACTGTTCTCTGTACTGCTTGCTATTCCCTTCCCTACCTTCTTTGCTTCCTATCTTCCATGTGTTCATCACAAGTCAATTCAGGCATCACCTACTCCAAGAAACCCTGCCAGTCCAGCCTCCTGTCTGTTTCAGGTCTTTCCTTGGTATTCCAGGAACACCCTATGCCATCGCTACTAGTGGCACTTAGCACGCTAGGTAGGAATTATATATTTATTTGTCTAGCTCTCCAATTAAATATAAACTCAGTGAAAAAAATGTCTATGATTTAAACTCTATTAATATAGATATTTCAAGAGCAAAAGGTAGTAAGAATAGAGAAGCAGCCAAGGATCCGACTAACTCGGACAAGACCTTTTCTTTTACTCTACGTGCAATAAGAGCAAGAAGATGGTAGGGACAAGACAAACCACGTCTTTTAAATGGATCACTATGACTGCCGTATGGAGAGCTGACTAGTAGGGGTGACTAGAGTGGACACAGGCAAAACAGGAAGGAAGGAATTTCTGCAACAGTCCAGACAAGAGATAACGTGCCTTGAACAAAGAGGAAGCAAGGGGGTGGCTGGATTTGGGAGAGTCCCACAATTGAAGGATACAATAGAGGAGGGGTATGAGAGAGAGACAGGAATTACCACCAAGCTCGATTAAGAAAAGGACAAAATCTCCAACAACTATTAAAGAGGCAAAGCATTAAAACAGTTTCAGAGAAATATGCTATAAAAGAGGGGAAAAGCAAAGCAGTTGAGATTTACAGATGACGGCTTTGGTGCAGAGAAACAGCCAGGGGACTATATATACATGTCACAGGACTGAATGATGTTTGCTGTTCTTTTGTAAAACCTTAATCTTTATTTTCTTCTTAAAATTAAGTCGAAGCTAAGAATCTGCAAAGAATTATCTATAATTGGTTTTCCCTATTCCATGTGAATTCAAGAGAAGCTTTCCAAAAAATGTATTGTATATCATAAATTGAGTTGCACTAAAAATAAATTATTTTCATTTTAGAATCTTCTTTTTTATTAAACGAAATAGGCACTGCTGGCTGCTTGTCTCAAAATTCCATTACCTGTACCAGTGGTGCTTCTGATTTTCATAACACTCCCTTGGCCTTTTGATTGAGTTACCGCATAGTTTTAGATAGCTTATTGGTTAAGCTACGTGGAAAAATAACATATCTGCCCTAGTAAACACAGATTTAAGGCAGATCAACAATCACCTACTACTAATATGTGAAACATAATCAGCTAGTTTCTCACCTGCGAATCTGATATTATCTGATAAATTGTGATCCAGCTGCATCCTGCTAGCAGAGGCCTCTTCCTCTGAAGGTGCTTCTGTGTTTGCTAGTTTCACTGCTTCTTCTGGCTTTTCACTGTCCTTGAGCTCATCTGGGTCTGGGTCAGGAGTGGGGCAGCTGACATCAACTGCAGCTGACACTTCCTCGTCCTCCTCATTCTTAGGCCTCTTAGAGTGAGAACTAGTGCACTGGAAGCTTTTAACAAAAGAAGCTAGAGTCAGAACACAATGTTTCCAATGGACAGGAAAAAACATGTATACAAATATTATTTTCACTTAATGAAAAAAGAGAAGAAAAAACTGATTGGTTTTTAATCACATTACACAAAGATAATCTTCACGATGAATAGATCAAATTTGAAATTGAAATGTTAACAACAGTTTTAATAACAATTTACTAAAAATTAAAATTAAAACAACTCTAAATTGTTAAACATTATTATTAAATATTATTGATTATTAAACATTATTGGAAAATCACTTAAAATTTTATAACAATATTAAAGCTCAAAATAAAAATAAAGTGAAAAATGATGACATAAGGATAAAAGCAAATATTATTTAGATAATGAAGAAAGAAAAAGGAAATGAGGAGATTCCATAAAGCTATTGTTAAAATTTGAGTAGATTATTTACATTCCAAGGTGAACTGGTGGCTATATTTCCCTGAGTTTCGTATAATTCTGAAATATGCATGAAAAGCATTAAGATTAAATGCCAATTATCATTAACTAAAGGAATTAAGAGAGGAGGAAGGCTAACCATATGTATTTAACATCTTATATCAATGTATTATTTATTTTCAGAGTGGACGCCGTTTTTAAATTTTTCCTCTTCTAGTATTTTCCAGCAAGTCACTTGATAGCTTTGTTGCAGATGCCTTTTGTATATGACACATTTCTAACACTTTCATTTAAGAAGAATTACAACTCAAATCAAAACGACATGTACTTCAGAGTACACACACATACAAGAAAACACATTAGTGTTTTTCTATAGGAAGTCACGGATAAGATAAAGGGGGTAGCCAGGGGTAACCTATGTAAATTAGCTTTGGCTGCTGCTGGAAGTAACAGTATTGGTATCATCATCACTTTTATTGAGAACGCATGCAGTGGCCTACGTGGAATTATCTCTACATTATGAATAGCATAGTACACTTACAATAAGATGGCTGACATCTCTTTGAGATTTCAGTGAATCATTCCCTTCATTAGATTTTCCTAGATATAGCATATTACTTAAGGGAGATCAGCAAACTCGATGATCAAACCACAAAGGTGAGCATAATAAACAAGTCCCTTAACATGAGGCTTTCTAACTGGGTGAGCGAAGACCACTGATTATTTTAACCTACTGAAAGGCACTTCGAATCTGTTCAATGTCATAGATCTATATTCAATGTCAACCCACAAGGACCACTGTGGTTAGTAACTAAGAGACCAGATCATACACCTAATTAGAGTATTGTGTTTTCTGTCCATTAAAGAACAATTCTCAAGATGTGCTATTGGCTACTGAACTCAAGACTGACTACTGCCTCCTTCCACAGTGAACTTTTTTGGCAATGCAGATTCGCACATTTACAAAACACAGTGACTCTCTAAGTCGGTGTTTCCCAAACTTTTTTAAATGCAACCCATAGTAAGTTATACATTTCAGATGATGACACAATACACACATGCTCACACATGTCATGAATTAATACTTACCCTTACCTCATGGGAAGAACTACAATGCATTTTATTCTCTTTTACTTCCTAATTTTAAAATGTTGTTCCTAACCTATTAAATTGACTTGAAAACTAAAAGTTTGAAAATTACTGCTGTAGACTATAGGGTGAAATAAGAACACCTGGGTTTTAATTCTGCTACTAACTAATTCTGTGAGTCAAGTATATCTCTTATAAAATGCTGGTTTGACTCCATGTTCTCAAGGTTCCTCCACTCACTAGCATTCTAAAATAGCAGAAAATAAATTGTTGGGGGTGGGGGGAAGTGAGAGAGAGTCAGAAAATAAGCAACAGAAGTGTGGGCAAAGACTTAAAATTACAGTGTTATTTGGTTAGTAGCAAAAAACTAGAAACGAGCTACAGGTCCAAATACAGGAGATTAAATACATGCAGGCATTAGAAATTACGTTGTAGCAAATCATTCAGGTACATGAAAAAACACAAAACTGGTCATCAGATTATTAATAGAGCATGGCCCCAATTTTGGAAATGTATATAATATTATATAATAAATAAAAATATATATGTAAAGGATATATACAAAATGTTAACACTGGTTATTTCTGGATTGTGAGGTTATGGGTGATTTGGGACTCCTTCATTATTCTTTTCCTTATTTTACAAATTTTCTCCAATGCACAAATATTACTTTTACAATCTGAAAGAAAAACAATGAGTAATACTGGAGAGTAAAAATGTAATATAAACCTGGAAAATATAAAAGTCTAAAAAGGTTGCCTGAGGACCTGAGCAACGTAACACACACTCTATTTAATGTGTTTTAAGACAGCAAGATGACCACGACAGGCCTAAAGCCTTTTGAAATGGCACTGGCCACGAAAATGGAATGTAGATTAAAGTACACAGGGACAACCACGTTACAGAAACACCACATGCTCTGATTTACATCTTGTGAAAGAATAAAGCCAAGTGTGTATAATGTAGCAAAATATATAGGCATCCCAATGAGAAAGGTAATATCTGAGATGTTTGAAAAATGAAGAAGAAAACTACTAAAAGTCAAAATCAGTAGCAAAATAAAAAAGTTGGAAATCGAGTTACTGAAGTTGACAAAAATAAGGAGATGAATAGAGGGCACTGATAAATCTTTAAATACATTAATGTAAGGGGTTTAGAAAGTCTAGAATTGTTCTATTTCTCGTGCATTGCAACTTCAAAAATATTCTCAAATAAAATATACATCTCTGTTTATATTCTATTTATTTATTATACTTCCAAAGAATTAAAAATACTTTGCCTCAAATTTTTCATAAGATATTAAGTAAACTTATGGTGAATAAACAGAAAAAAAAGCAAATAAATAGTCTTTGAGAACATTATGTTCAAGGAGCCATTTTAACTGAGTAAGTACAAGTAGGATGGGGTGTGGGCGGGATCATTACCTCCTGGATGCTTTTCTTACTTTCCTCCTCCTCTGCAGCCATGCTTTTACTTCAGGGGTGGATTCTGGAGTAGGCTTCGTGTGATCAATGGTATATATATCCTTTCCTTGTTTCCAAAGCTGGTATCTGTCTGGCTGAAATTTCCTCACAAAGATATCCATTGAAATTTTCACCATGTCTTTCCTGCAGGTGCACTGAAACGCAATGGGGTTGGAGTGCTTTAAACATTTTGCTAACTACAGAAAGTCACACTGAGCTGTCCTTTGAATGTACCATACACGAATACTTAGTCACTAATAATGGAGAATAATGTTTTACATTTTCAAACATTCAGTGAGTAGGGACTTCCCTCGTGGTCCAGTGGGTAAGGCTCCACACTCCCAATGCAGGCGGGCCCGGTTTCAATCCCTGGTCAGGGAACTAGATCCTGCAATGCATGCTACAACTAAGAAGTCCGCATGCCGCAACTAAGTCCGCACGCCGCAACTAAAAAAGATCCCGCATGCCACAGCGAAGATCCCGCATGTGCCGCAACTAAGACCTGGCACAACCGAAAAATAATAAAAATAAATAAATAAAATAAATATTAAAAAAAAAGTTTTAAGAAAAACATTCAGTGAGTATTAAACTCAATTTGTTCTGAATGGAGGTGACAACCTGTATATTCACATCTATAAACAGTAGAATAAGATGTTAAAATGCATTGTAGAGTTCTTGGAAACTGTGTACCAAGAACAATGGAAAGGAAAGAGCACACATTTGAAAGCATGCCTGCAACAGAAGGATTACTCTCCTAGCACAAGGATGCATCAGTGAGCTGAATACTGTAAAGCTGAAAACCTAGGTTGACAATGAATAAAAGTAGTTAATAAATGTGTGGTTAGAATAATTTAACCAATAGGTTGAGATAAATTTTCTCCAAGATATATTTTAATCACATAAATGTTTATTAACAAATATACTCTCACAAAGTAACCAACAATTAGGAGCAAATAAACAGTCTCTTCTACATCATATCACATGAAACACCCACCATCACCACTACAATCATATCCACTAGAAAGAAGGAATAGTGTTAAGATAAGAAGTTCAAAGAAAAGATTATTTTGAATCCACTAGAACTTTGATTCTCATGAATACATAGTTAGAAGTCATATCGTATAAAGCAAGTTTCCTAATAAAGACCTCACACAGGTTATACTGTCTAGGTTAATACTCCATGCAATGCGACAGATAGAATTCAAATAGTGAAACAGAGATAGTCTCAAAGATGTAACTAACATACCTTAACCATCCCTAACACACCTGGCGACAGACTGGTTGACTCAACAACAGCCTTGAAACAGTAGGTCTTTCAATATTTTGGCAATACAATTATCATCTCCATGCAAATTAATTTAAAATTTCCTAATAATCTCCAGCCCAAAACTTCCTCCAGAGAGTGCCAATCTTGCCTTGAAAGTTCAGGAAAAAGAAAAAAGGAAAAAAAAAAAAAAAAAAAAACAGTTTAGGACACAGCTAACAGTCAGTATGCCTAAAACCAGCTTCTCCAACTGCAAACAAAAATTTTATTATAAATGATATGACAATCCTTCTATTCTCCTATATTCACAATCAACATTTCCTAATCCCTCCCTTGTCTTCTACCCCTAGAAATCCAGTCTGTCGTCATCTATAATTAGCTCTTCCTCTACCTGCAAAAATCCTTTTACCAGGACACCTTCACTGTCAGATGCTAAAACCTAGCATAACAAAGCTAACTAATTTCCCTGCCTGCAGTCTCTCCTAGCACCAATTCATCTTTATAGCTGTCCCTTTAATCTCCCTCAAATATATCATAATCTTTCACTTTGGAGTTCAATAAGGTGTAATACTCTGCTCTGCCTTTAATATAAAGTCCTGAGCCCAGCATTCAAGGGCTCTAAGCTTGGACTCCACTAGTGAGATTTCCAGGTTTCTCTCCCACTGCAAGTCAACATGAACATTCCTCTTCAACCCAGGGAGCAGAGTCACCATGAGCTTCCTTACCTCAGTGCTTCTGCTCCTCCCATAATACCTTCCTGCTCACCATTCTGCCATCCAAAGAAAATTCATCCTAAACACTGAATGCAAGTTGTACCAATTATTCTTCTGAATAGAGTACTATTTATCTACACCACTGCTTTCTATTATTAGTTAAGTACAGGCAAACTTCATTTTAGTGCACTTCGCTTTATCGCGCTTTGCTTTATCACGCTTCACAGATAAAGGGCTTTTTACAAATTGAAGGTTTGTGGCAACCCTGCATCAAGCAAGTCTATCAATTTTTCCAACAGCATTTTTCAACAGCATTTGGTCACTTTGTATCCCTGTGCCACATTTTGGTAATTCTCGCAATATTTCAAACTTTTTCATTATTACTGTGATCTGTGATCAGTGATTTTTGATGTTACTATTGCAAAAAGCTTACAACTCTCTAAAGGCTCAAATGATGGTTAGCATTTTTTAGCAATAAAGTATTTTCTAATTAAAGTATGTACATTGTTTGCTTTTTTTTAGTCATAGTACTATTGCACATAATAGACTGCAGTACAGTGTAAACATAACTTTTATATGCGCTGGGAAACCAAATAATTTGTGTGACTCGCTTTATTGTGGGGAAAGGAACTGAACCCACAATATCTGAGGCATGCCTATAAAGAGAGAGTTCTAAGTCATTTTTACTATAATTAGCTTAGAAATATGGAAAATGAGGATTCTGAGAAATTTAAAGATATTTTGGTTTAAGATGCAACCTTTCACTAAAGGAAGAAATGAAGTTTAGACTCACCAGCAGAGACTCTCTTATTTTCGTATAGTGTTACTAATATTTGCTTCGTGAAGAAAAAGGAGTGGACAATATAAATGATATAAGTTTCCACAGCAAGAATTTTGTCCTAGATTTTAATTTCCCATTCCTCTTTCCTAGAAGTCTTGAATTTTGTACACATGCAACAAGATTTACCACTCAACTGATTGTTTGACTCAATACAAGAATATATGTCTTAAATTATAGAAATAGAGAACAAATTAATGGTTGCCAGGGTTAAGGGAGGGGATGATGGTGAGAGGGAACTGGGTTCAGCTATAAAAGGGCAATGTGAGGGATCCTTGCAGTGGTGGAAATATTCTGTATCTTGACTCTATCATTGTCAATTTCCTCTTTTTTGATATTGTACTATAGTTTTGCAAGAGGTTACCATCGGGGAAAACAGGATAAAGGATACACAGGATCTACCTGTATTATCTTTTGCAACAGCATGTGAATCTACAATTATCTGAAAATAAAAAGTTTAAGAAAAAAATAAACTCTAAGACTTCCTTAAAATAAAACATATATATGTCTTACCTTTGATTTTAAATATTCAGAAATAGAGTCATAAAATACCCAAAATAATGCAAGGGAACAATGCCAGAGTCAAAAATAGTTGTAGTAAACTTCAACAGCACAGAGAAAATCTACTCCTGTCAGTAGTGACAAATAATACACTCATTTAAAGCCCTAAAGATTAGATGAGATCATTTAATAGAACGTGCTATGTGACTTTATTAGTAGGAATGGAAGACATTAACACTCCCATTTAGAAACAAAGAAATTTACAGACTACATATTGGTACAAAGAGCAATAACCAATACTAGGTAATACTTCTCAAGTAATCTATTTTGGATATGAATTCAAAACACTAATAAGAATGGCTTTTCTTACTGTTTCTTTTAAGAACATTCATACTAGTTACGTAATATGTAATGTATGTAATGGCTAAGTCCAAATTTAAAGGGAATCGTCAGTAGTCTGTTAAGCACTGAATTCTTCCATATTTCACCACCCTAAGACTTGTTACACAGAATCATGATTATTTGTTCCTATCTCCCAGGAAATCAAATTCATGCTCTCCGTTATTCATACTGAAAACCAGCAATCTAATTTCAAGATGAAAATGTTTCTAAAAATCAGCAACTTTCTAAGGCAGCAAATACTCAGTTAGTCATCTGAATTGTAGAATTGGAAATTTCATATAACCGCAATATATGATTAATAAAATAAGAAGTTGATGCTTAATAAAAACCCAAACTGAGGTATTACTTTAACATATTTTCTTTGTGACACACAGGATGGCTCATTATGGGAGGAAAAAAAACTCTCATGTGCAAATGTCTGATAAGGAAGGCTTTGAAGGTATGCAAAAATGTGTGAAATTATCCTGCTTTTCAGTCTATTTATAACAATTAAATGATAATTAGGAAGGAACTAAGGAAAGAATAGCTTAAAATAAGATAACAAGCCTAATAGCCACTTGATGTGGCTGTTATGGGTTAAATTATGTCTCCCTTCCCCAACCCCCAAAAGGTATGTTGAAGTGCTAACCCCCCTCAGAATGCGGACCTTATTTGGAGAAAGGGTTATGGCAGAAGTAATTACATAAGGGGTTACTGGAGTAGGGTGGGACCTTAATCCAATGGGCCTGGTGCCCTTATCAGACAAGAAGAGACACAGACACACAGGGGACAAGGCCTTAAATTGGTCTGACTACAAGAATATAGAGGTTCTTAGTGTTATTAAATTTTGCCTTACTGGGAAAGTTGAAGCAACTGAGGAAGTAAGAATCAGGCTTCCGGTATAACAAGTGGTCTTAAGAGTGAAGGAGAAGTGCACAGAGGTTTTGAAGAATCGAGAGCAACTATGACCTTGCAGGGGATTGAGAGATAACGTGAGAGGACTGGGCCTTTGTCATGGGTGGAACCCACTGCGATGCACATCCAGCTCCTGGTTGGGTCCTTCCTATCAGACTCAACTCCTCGGCTTCCCCTCTTGAAGAAACAACAGAAACTGAAGGATCAATAGAAGTCAGGCATTTATGAGGGGAAACACCATGACCCAAGTGAATCCTGCCAGGTAGGATACTGTAAGGTAGAATAAGATGAGGGTGGGGGATGAATTCATGTGACTTCTCTACTGTATCCCCCAAAAAGGGGCCTCTTATCAATTTAAGAGCTTGGTGTTAGATGGCTCCATGTATGTAGTTTCAAGAGACATGAGATACTATCAATCTCAGAATTAAAAACTAATTTTCTGTACATATACAGGAAAATGTTCTCTTTTTTACATACAAAATTCCAATGAATGTCAACCACAGTATATCATAGCCCAAAGAGGATAAATAATGTTTAAATTTTTCTTATAAATTATTAATTTCTCAACAATTATAAAAAGGGACCAATGCATAGGATGAAACAGATTTACTGAATAGGACAATCAAAAAGAGGAAAGGAGCCAATGATGGCAAACTCTTGTTTTGAATATTTATAAGTGTCTGATGAAGCATATATTGCTGTCTGCTGTTGACACATAGGTAGTGGGTGTATCTTAAAACCTAAGAACACTGTAAGATACTGTCCTTTATGATAACCATTTTAATTGTACTTAACAATGAAAATGACTCATTTTAAAAACACAAACAAGCATATCAATTCCTATTTCCTTCAAAAATTCAAATCAATAATTGGAAAAGTTAGGTTTTTATCAAAATCTAGTCCCCCTCCAAGAAAATTATTGTTTTTGAAGGTTATCTGTTAATTATCTTCAAGGTACAACCAAATTACTATATTAAATCAGAAATACAGTAAGAAAGAAGCATCCATTTCCTATCCAACACACAGCAAAACTGTCTTACATCTCCAAACACAGAAGCTATGAAAATATGGGACTGTGTATCAAATGGGAAAATGCCAAACCTTCAATGGAATCACCATTCGTTTGCTTTGAGAACCCAAAAGTTTGTATTACCAGTTGCCCTTTGAAAGAACATCATAAATAAAGAATAAAGGGAAGAGAAATATTCTCCACTTCGTTGTTTTCTAACAACACACTTTCTTTAGCTATGACAACAAGAATTAAGAAGAATGTGTTATTAACATAATTAGACACAACCATTCATTATTGTTTACTCTAAGTAATAACAAAGATACTACTTAGGCATAGCAACCTCTTATTTAACCAAGAATGTGACTGATGGTGATAACTAATTAGAGCCAAAGGCAGTAACTAGGCCTGAAATATAATTATATTCTAAACCATCAAACTACCTTTTATAGTAAATAGATAATTTAGCACTCAGGAAGCTCAGATACCTCATTGGAAAAAAAAAAAAAGGTTTAGACAATTCTAGCGCTAGAGCATCAAGAGAAATCTTTGACCAACTGATCTATGATTTACTCTTTATTCTTCCAGATTTACATCTCTTTCATTCCTTCCTATTCTTTAACTCTTTTTTCTTTTTTTTTTATTTGTTTGTTTTTAATCCTTTTATCTGTTTTCAACTTAGTCATGTCCAAAACCTAAAAATTCTTCTTTCCCTCCACATGTAAAAAAATAACCTGCTGGTAAATTTTTTAGCATTAAAACAAACTATGTTACTATCAATCCACTAGTACTCTGGAATCTCCATCTTCATCTCACAACTACATAAACATACATCCAATCTACTGCATCATACCAAACTTATAGGAGAGAAAGGACCCAGCTCTTTGGAAAACTGCCACACTGTTAACCCATATTAAATTTGCAGAAGTCCAGGAAACCCAGACTTTTTCTGGTACAATTATACTTAGTTATTTCTCATTTCAAATATGAATGAGAAACAAAATTTTCCAACATGCACTCAAATTTTTAAGGTAGTATTTCTGATCAATATTTTCTGGCATTGTGTTCCAATGGAGAAGCCACTCAGTTTTTATGGAATTTAATTAATTATTTTAACAGAAACATGGCCTAATTTAAACGGTTGCCAAGAATCATTAAATAAAAACAATTTTAGAAAATAAATGCACTATGCAGTTAATGAAGCCAACATCTATTGACAGGGTATTATTATACTATCTGTAGAAGTATCTAACCTTTTGAGATACAACAAAAATTTTTGAAGGAACTTTTGTTCTTTTTACATTCACCATACAATTAAGAATGAATAAAACTATTTAATGTGTTGATTAACTGTAAAAAAATGTAAAGGAACCTATTTATATTGAAATTATTCCAAATAAATTTTTTTAAAAAGTAGAATATTCTACTTCTGTAGTCAATTCATTCTATTATCATAAAATTTTCATTGCCAGTTACAAATCTGAACAGAATTTCACCCTCCTTGGAGTACTCCAAACAGATCAGTATTTCTTAGCTGACTCAAAACTAAGTATACATTAGAAAAAGGGGAATTCAGAATCAGTATAATGAATGTACATGAATCTAATATACATTGTGCTGAGCTAAAGAAACCAGGCAATTTTAAAGTCCACATTGGTGATTATTCCACCAGATTAATGAATACAACTATGTTTAATATGATGAATAAGCAGTAGCCACACTGCTCTATCTATATACTTGTTGAACCCTGAACTGACTACAGCTCTTCTACTTATTAGCTGGGTAAAAATGGTAAGTCTTGAGCTCTGAGTCCGCTCCTTCATATAAAAATGTCTTCCTGGCTCTCTCACAAAGGTTCAAAAAAATTTAAGTGTGTAAATACACTTGATCAACCGAGCTCCTTAAACGTGATTATGATTATGATCCTCCCAACCCTCTTCCTCACAAAATACTGAAGGAAACTCAAAATGCTGTTGTAAAGCAATGTAATGCTTTAAAGTTTCAGTCTGCGCTCAAATACTTATATTTTACAGAACTGATTTTCAAAGATGGTAGAGCCATGGGATTCTTCAAATGAGCTAAAGAAATTGCGTGAAATTAATGTAACAGTAGAACAGAAAATGCCCCATTTCTTGCCAGTTCCTATCTATGGAACATATTTAGGCATCCATCACTGTACACCAAATGGGCCTTCATCCCTTGGTCATATGTAATATCCATTATAATACTGATTTACTTCATCCGTGTACTTATTCAATCATTGCTCATTTGTTCATGTACCCTCTTCATTAATAATTTTGGGAGAAAATTATTATAATTACCTTAACAATTTATAAGTATTATTTTAATACAAGAAACAGAGTTGTTAAATACTTAGAACTAATTAAGGTGAAAATAATATTTGAACAGCACTTTGATTTCCTGAGTAACATTTCATATAATATCGGTCAAAGACAAGTAATAGGCTATTTCACCAGATCACATGAAGAGTAAACTATATAATTATGTTTACACTGACTGAGCAGGGAGATAAAAGAAATACAATTCTAAGATCAGTATTAATCAACAATGAAAGTATATAAAGAATGCAAAGGTCATTTCTTTTGTCCTCATATCCATTAATGAAGCAAGTTCTGCAGGAGACCTGCACATCCCTTGTTTTTCCCCAGACTGCTCTGCAGAGCTCACATACCCCTGATGTTGTCAAGGTGCACAAAGCATTTAAAGGTTCTGGGGATCCCAGGATACACACCCAGAGAAATTTTCTAAATGTTTTGTTCTCATGGACATAAAGAAGAAAGTAGCTTTAAAATATCCCTAATGGCTAAAAAGATAATCATAGTCATAGTAAGAAAGTCTGATACCACTACTAAATTTCTTATTCTCACTTTAATAAATCATTATTGTGAATTATTTCAGATACTTTTGCCATATCTGACCTTCCCCTCCCATTTTATTTTAAACCATGAAAATATACATTGTGTCTGTCTTTCTGAGAAGTACATTCTATAGTTGCCTAGAGGATTGGAGGCCCTTAAAAATATTTTTTCAATAAATAACCTTTTATAAACATATGAGGAAACAGAGGCTCAGAGAATTTTACTTAATTTGCCCAATGTCACACCGCTAACAAGTAATACAGCCTTTACCAGATTCAAATCTAGAATAACTCCCATACTCTTAACCAATCTACTGTGGACATTCAAAACCAAACCATATTTAACACATTTTAAATGGTTTTAATTTAAATATGGGCCACATTTTTCCATTCTAAACTTCTTTTTCTATGACCCATAACCAAGTTGAAATTGTAGTTGAGAATAAATGCCTGGATCTCATTATTTTAGCTTTTTATGCATGACATCATGCTGTGTTGATAGAGTTTATCCAGTCTAGCTAGCAACTTTCCGAAATATGTTTCCTCCGCTCTCCCTACTTTTAATAGATTCAGATTAATTTCTTCTGAATATTTTCAGGCTTCACCATACTTTATAAGGTATATCTCCCTTATAAAGTAAGGCAATTATAAAGCAATTTAAGGTATGAGACTAGAAACTCTATCTTTCTGACCCATGGGAACACTGTTCAAATAGACAATGAAAAACTATGCAAAAAGAAGGGGAATGGGCTCAAATAGCTTGCTCCAGGGGTCTCTAAAAAACTGTAGGAATTATTTTTAGAATTTCTGCTTCTCAACACTTACCTAAGTATCTGATAGAAAGGTTAAGGAAGTTCAGAGTTACAGACATTAAACAATCTACTCCCACTGTGCCATGTAAAACACAGCATGAAATTGAACTCCTTAGTACTGGGGAACAGATGAAGTTATTTTGTTCTGAATTCATGCATTGCATGTCACACACTTTATACGGGTGATAAATTTGGGCAAGATCAGATAAAAAATAGGGCTCTGCAGAGTCTTAGGGATCTAAGTGATTTATGAATATAAATATTTGCTCCTAAGAGTCTGTAAGATCATATGCGAGAGAGCCAAAAGAAATGCATAGAAGTACACAACATATAATCCTTCTCCCATGATGCTCAGATACACTAACTTTTGAATCGTTCAAATATTTTTTAATGACTAATTGGACACAATTAGAAGTTCATCCTGCACCTGGAATGAACCTTAGGAAATAAAAAATCCACTCTAATTATCATAATTCATAGATGGGAAACTGAGGCACAAAAATACTAAGTCACTTGCTGGATGTCACAAGGATAGTGAGCGGAAAAAAAAGTTCACGTGATGCAAGACTCATCCTACTTACCAGCATCTCTGGGATTTTCAGCTTCCCATTCACTGAGCCACTAAGCACATAGGAACACGCTGAGTAACTCAAGGCGTTGAATGCAGAATTAGCCATGCCCCAGGTTTCATGATAGAACACTGGCCATGGTAAGAACCATCTGACTAATGCTGGAGATGTTCACCTCTTCACTTCTGTGGAACTGGAGATGAAGGCAACATCCTCTAACCCTTTTCCACCTTTTTTTGTACAGTTCAAACACTATTATCAATGTACGAAATATGATTAATAAGTAAATACCATTTTTCTAAAGGGGAGAGGGAGGAGGAAAATGAATAAAAAGGCCATGTATGCATAATGTAATCCCCAGAATGGAAGCGCTGGATAGTACCATTGTCCCTCAGTATCCTTGGGGGATTGGTTCCAGGACTGGCCTCAGACACCAAAATCTGCAGATGCCTAAGTCCCTTATATAAAATGGTATAGTAAATATTTGCATATAATCTATGCACATCCTCCCACACACTTTAAATTATCTGTAGATTACTTATAATACCTAATACCATGTAGCTGCTATGGGAATAGTTATAAATACAGTGTAAATGCTATATAAATAGCTACCAAAGTGGGTGGCAAATTGAAGTTTTGCTTTTTGGAACCATCTAGACTTTTTTCCCTAATATTTTCAATTCATAATTGGTTGAACCCACAGATACAGAACCCAAGGATTCGGAGAGCTGACCGTATATATCAAGGGTGCTCTCGCTTGGGAGAAACAAAAATAACTTGTTACTTTTCAAATAAATTCTAGGTTACCATATTTTAAAATCCTATATGTCATACTGAATTTTTAATATATTTTTCAGGAAAAACGAAACCTTTATTTATTTAACAGTCATGTCATAAACACTACCCCACACTCAATGCACTCTGATCACATGTCTCTTGCTACATAAAAAATTCTCTGGCACTATTTCCAAAACAAGAGACAACCGGATGAAAGCTAACTAGGTCAAAAAATTAATGCCTTTAGGAAGAAGTATAATTTATTTCAGGCTTTCTAATGTTAACAATATGCTTGGAAATTTAACATTAAATAATCAAAGGAAAACAAATAATTTTGTTGGAAATAAAATTATTTAAATTGACAACAGATACTTTTTCAGCAATACTTCCTTAGAAAACCACACAGCACTATAAGTAAATAATTCAGCATCTCAGATTCATTTTATCTGGCAATTCCTGCATTCCCATTCAAGTGTGAGAATATGTCTGGCACTGCTATTAGCTTTTCTGTTATTAATTTTGTGAGATGATTTAAAGCAGGGGAAAAAGGTAGATATATTCATTGAACCAGTAGAAAAACAAACAGAAGATAGAAAAACACACAATGGATTTGTGTTTCTTCAATTTCTCTCTGGCCAAATTTAGAAAACCATAAATAGGAAAGTCTATGGAAAAACATTTCTTATAAGAGACTTCATTGTTATTCTAAGAAATTAAGATGGGAAAAACAGGATTTAAATCAGTTTAAGGCCAATAGGGATCCAACATGCAGAACTAACTTCCATGACTATTACTATTATTTGCTTGACTTTAGACTCAAAAATAGCAAAAAATGGCTCCAGAGCCCACGAGCCACAACTACTGAGCCCATGTGCCACAACTACTGAAGCCCGCACGCCTAGAGTCTGTGCTCCGCAACAAGAGAAGCCACTGCAATGAGAAGCCCGCGCATCGCAACGAAGGGTAGCCCCCACTCGCCTCAACTAGAGAAAAGCCCACGCTCAACAAAGACCCAACACAGCCAAAAATAAAATAAATAAAATAAATAAATTTTTAAAAGAAGAAATAATGGCTTAAATTTTTTAAAAAATAGCAAAAACTGAAGCTGCATTAAACCAATCTGTGACATGTTAAGGATAAATCATGCCAATGACTTAGCAACACAGAACTTTTAAATATGTAATAAAACTTTTAAAATATGAATAATCTGTGACCAGTAATTTAACAACTGGGAACTTATCCTAAGAAAATAATTATCACTTAATGTACCAGCTTATGTTTAAGAATGTTCATTTCAGCAGCGTTTATCAAAGACCTAAAAAACGGGAAAGAAAACATTTTCTAGAAAAAAGAGGGTATTCCTTTAAAAACTCATGGTATAACTTATGGAAGAACATTTAGAGATATGGAAAAGCATTACTAGTAGGTGGAGAAAACAGGTTATACATGATCATATATGTAATATATATGTTTATCTACCTATAATGCCCATACATATGTTAGAGACTGATCCATTTCCTTAAATCCGATACTGGGGAGAGTGGTGTGGGGACAGAGGTGGTGGGTACAAGTAGAAGTGGGCATGGCATGAAGAGGTTGCTTGGACTAAAGCTCTACACTTGGAGTGGAAATATCCCTAAATAGATGAATCCCTTTCTTAAGTGATGAAGTTTCTCTCTCACTCTTGATCTCTCTATATTTATCCAAACCAAAAGTATTTCATTTCCTAGCACCTTGTTCTTTTCCTTCAGGTCACTTATAACAATTTTTAACCATATGTTTGTATGTTTATTTGGTTAATGTCTATTTCCTGCCCTAGAACCTACATTCTGTGAAGACAAGGCTCAGATCAGTTTTACCGTCACCAACACATAGTATGTGCTCCATAAATACTAGCTGAATGACTGCCAAACACTAGAATATTGCCCGTAATGTAAGAAGCAAAACGAAAATGAAAATGAAATCTAATGTTGACCTTACTATATTTGAATTATTTACTTGCCTCATTTCTATTTACATAATTTATTTAAAAATTGAATTACTTTATCATTATGTAGAACCTTTCATTAGAAGACCTCAAAGTATTTCATTAGCAAATATGAGGACTCTGCCTTAATTAATGGAAACATGTCATAAATGTTAAGGAATGCTTTTTTTGGTCCAGCAAATGACACACAGCTACAAACTACAACTCAGATTTCTAACTTTATATCCACTCTCTAAGAATTTGGTTGATACAAATAAAATGTAGAATTGTCATTGTTGCAATGATCATTAACAAGCTCTGGACAAGAGAAGTCCTTCACTACCCCAGGGGCAACAGGTCTACTAATAAAATCTAGGAAGTGATTTGGTAGGATGTGTTCTATTTTTACTCTACAGAAACTCATTAATCAGTCTAAATGTTTAAAAAAAGAAAGGCTACATAATAAGTGCAATTTTAATGATCTACATTCCCTCATATTCACATATACTTTTAAATATATTTAAATTCAAACTGGACTGAGTCCAGAAAGTAATCATAAACACAGCTGATATCAGCCTCAAATCCTGCCAAGTACTAAAGACCACTCCACTTTAAAACAATTATATCCAACCAAACTTCTGGTGCCAAAAAAAAGCCCCCTATTTGTACAACTTACACAATAATCAGAGTAAAGATTATTCATCTATATATGTGTAATAAGAAATTATTTCAGGGCTGTAGTTTCACTTATTTCCTCAGATGTGGCTGCCTACTACAATCCATCACTGTCAAGAAGCAAAAAACCAGGAATGTTCTGCCTTCACTAGTGAATAAATACAAGCTGTAGCAGTGACCCTTTAAATCAAAATGCAAAAACCTTTCCTCATGGGGTTGGAGAGCCCCAACTAAAGGGGAGAGGAAGGTAAA
The DNA here is from genome assembly GCF_028564815.1 of Eubalaena glacialis. NCBI lineage: Eukaryota > Metazoa > Chordata > Mammalia > Artiodactyla > Balaenidae > Eubalaena > Eubalaena glacialis. The sequence goes on along the minus strand of NC_083724.1, from coordinate 58,252,348 downwards.
GCACCGGGAATGGCAGGGTTAGGACACTAGTTCATCACTTCAGTTCTGGTTCATTTTACATTCCAAGAACTGTTGCTGAGGTCTTCTGGAAGGCAGGGCAGGGGTCAGGGAGGGCTTTTTATAGCAATAAACAACTATCACATACCACGTCTGCTCATCCTTTGCCTTTTTACTTTGTCTAAAAACATGGGAAATAAGTGGTAAATGGCTTCCCAGTACTCTAATTCCGTGTGGGAAATCCATTCTGCTTCAAACTGTCCACCTGATCCATACAATCTCTGGCCCAAGACTGTAAATGGCAAGCCTCCCCTTCCAAGTGCAGAAGCACGAAGCCTACCCTACCACAAGCTTTTATCTCCCCTCTCTGTGAAATGAATATGGAAAAGAAAACTAACAGTAGAAGGCCCAGTCCTTTAATCAAATATTAAATTACATCCATTCTCAATTCAATTTAATACCTGTGCTGCTGCAATAATGTCCAGAGTAACAAGCTATGACAGCATTCATTCCACAAACATTTCAGGGTCTAATAGGAGCAAAGAGGTATGACTACTAATATGAGCAAAGAGGTATGATGGGCACAGTTACCAAACTTCATAAATAAGCAGCTACATGAGGGAGGGCAGAAATCTGGAAAAAGTTTGCAATTCTCACCATTGGTTAAGTTTTGTGAAACTGAATAGGGCTGTTTTTATTTATAATTTACTATTCATTATTTAGTTTGTTCAAAAAATTTTACTGAAATTGATGTAGCAGGATTAAATCACTAAATTTCATTACGTGGTTCACTCCTAAGACTTTTCTTTATTAGGATGTTTTCTGACTAAAAAAAGCACTAAAAACAATTCTCCCCCAGGCCCAGGGCCTGTGTTTTAGGTGAGGCTGGACGAGCCAATCAAACATTCCATCCCAGTGACAACAGTGACTGGTTCAGGGATCCGCACACGACCCAGGAAGGCCAAGGGGATTCATCTCAGGACTTGTTCCTAGTCTACTAGCCTAGAAAAAGCCGACAGTCATCTATGCCACAACATGGGGAACAAAAGCCTGAGAAGGAAGCCAAGTGTGATAAAAGAACCAGAGAGAAGAAAGTGCAGTAAGAGGAACCAGACAGATCTCTGAAGATATACATCAAGGAGGTAGTCCATTTTCTTTCTGCGCCAAAAGGAGGTGGAAGGCTACAACTTTTGAGAATGTTGATCCATTAAGATCAACTTAAGACAGAATCTACACACTTAACTAAGTACATGACATACTCAGAAGAAAAGTTAAAATCATCTATGAGCATAGGAAGGATTTTTAAATCTACTTCTCCAGATTGTTACTGGAAATGTATCTACAGTTGAAACCAGAGCAATACAATTAGCATTTGAGTTACAAGAAAATGATCTTATAGTCAGAATGAAATGAAATGGGTTATCAGGTAAGACAGACATATACTGTGAGCCAGGAACAAGTCATAAAAGTTAAATTAACAAGAAAATCAGTAACAGAACATTATAATAAGAATTTGCCAAAGCAGAAGACTACATCAAATTTACACTTTTACATATGTTCAAAACAATTAAGGTCAATTAGCATGTTTAGAATATCAGGCCTAAAGATAAACAGATAAATTAGCCCCATGTTTTTAATCTGGAGACTTGAATCCATATGGCTGTCTAAACCAGTTAAGATTTTAAATGCCAGTCACAACACACAAAAAAGCCTTCAACAGGAAAAGTTTACACTCGTATAAATACATTTCTGTCTCTATATCATCAAGAAAGAAACATCAAAATAGCAATTACGTAGTGTTAAAACAAACAGAAGTTACATATTCCAATGTCCCAGGACCAATATTAAATTTTTAAAAACCCAATGTAAAATACATTATTTTAAAAGCCTAGTCTAAAATACCATCTCACTTTAACACTCAGATCTAAATACTACTTTTAATAATAAAATGTCAGAAATACGGCAACCTGTAACCACAAAGACATAAAATTACTAAGTGCCTGAAAATGAATTACGTATATCAAAGGATAATGTTAACTTACTGGTATTGAACTACAAAGGCTATTGGAATCCCAAATTTAAAAAAGAACCTTTACTCTGGACTTCTTCCAGCAATTCAAACAAAGTAAATGTGTAATTTTTTTTTTTTTAATATTCAACTACTTCCTTTTTATACTTTTAATGAAACAGTTTAACTTAATTATTACTCAGCAGCAGCAACATCCAAGAATCTTGTCAATCACAGACCAGAAGTCCTGCCTCTGAGACGGCCTGATTGAGCAGAACGTGAAACTCCTGCAGTGGATGCAGCAGGAAGAACTGTCTCACCAAGAGCGATCAGTTAAATGCAGCAATGGTACTCATGGCTTCTTGTGTCCAATGGCAAGTTATTCGTGGTATTTTTTCATTTATGTTTAGTCTCCTAAGTTCTTAAGTATAAGAGGAAGGGGGACCTATCTTAAATACCAGTTCTTGGTTTTTAAAAGGTTTTAATTGATTGTAGTAAAAAATAAGAATTCAAGCTGATGGTTATAATAGCAAACATCTCATACTGTGTGCTTTCTCTGTGCCAGGCACAGTGATAAATGCAAAGCATTTTCTCATTGCATCGGTACTTATATTAGTTCACTTAATCTTCACATCCCTATGAGGAACTATTAATAACTCTGTTTTACTAATGTAGGATACAGAGAATCAATGATTTGCCAAAGGTCATGGGACTTCCCTGGTGGCGCAGTGGACAAGACTCCGTGATCCCAATATAGGGGGGCCCGGGTTCGATCCCTGGTCAGGGAACTAGATCCCACATGCATGCCGCAACTAAGAGTTTGCATGCCACAACTAAGGAGCCCGCAGGTCGCAACTAAGGAGCCCGCCAGCCACAACTAAGAGCTGGCGTAACCTAAATAAATAAATAGATAGATAGATAAATATTTTTTAAAATAATAATAATTTGCGAAAGGTCATGAATTAAGCAAGTGGTAGAATGAAGACTTGAGTCTACATCCTTTCGTCATCAGTATCAGTGCTCCTAAAGACGAACAATATATCGACAGTACAGGATATACAGTGCTGATACTCAGCACCGTCCCAGTCCATCTGAACTCTTCCCCGTATGGAGCTGCCCCAGGCCAAAGGGTTCTGATGTGGCTCTGATATTAAGGAGACTTGCAGAGATTAGAAGGCAGAAGAGAGTCTAAAGATTTCAGCAGCAGGCTGCTGGAGAAGTGACAGCAGCAGGCCAGGGCTGAGGAACACAGGGGCACAAAGGTCCCGGCTGTTCCCGAGCTCAGGTAACACCATCTTCCCTACACACCCTTTCACTCCTCCAGTCCTTCCAACAATGTTGCAGCCTAGCTCATACTCGGAGCAAACTACTGGGAACAACTGTACATTCATGAACACGTTTTAATTTTGTATATCTTCCTTTGTGAAGAGTCTGTTATATTTTTGGTCCACTTTTTATTGAGATATTTTTGTTGTTTTATTATTGAGCTGTCTGAGTCCTTTATATATCCCAGATACCAGTCATTTATCAAATATATGTTTTGCAAATGTTTTCTCCTAATTTGTGTCCTTTTAATGATGTCTTTTAATGAGCAGTTTTTAACTTTAATGAAGTCTAACTCATCAATTCTTGTCTTTTATAATTATTGCTTTCTATGACTTAAGAAACCTTTTTCTATCCCCAAGTTATAAAGATATTCTCCTATATTTTCTTCCAAAAGCTTCATATTTCAGTTTTCTCCTTCAGGTCTAGGATTCATCTTGAATTAGTAGTTTTATATGGTGGGGTTCAAGGTTAATTTTTTTCACAAATGTTGAAGACTCTTTTTTCCCCCCTGGATCGCTTTGGTGCCACTGACAAAAATTAAATGCCATATAAGCGTGGGTCTATTTTGGGTTCTCTCTTCTCTTCTATTGGAGAAGATCTAGATCTATGTGTAGCTATATTCTTCATAAACAATCATCTACAAATAGGGACAGTTTTACTTCTCTTTTATCTTCATGCCCTTGACTACTTTTTCTTGACTTACTGCAGTGGCCAGAGTCTTCAGTGAAATAACAAACAGAAGTGGTGAGAATGAAACTTCTCACTTTGCGCCAAATCTTAGGGAGGAACTGTTCAATATTTCGCCATTCTGTATGACATTCATTGTAGGTTTCTTATACCTACTTTATTGACAAAGTTCCCTCTGAGCATTTTTATCTGAAATGAATGTTGCTTTTTCTACATTTGGTAAAATGATCATATGTTTTTTCTCTTTTATTCTGTTAATGTGATGGATTAAACTGATTTGATTTTTAAATGTTAGACCAAATTTTTTTGTGATAATTACCGTCATGTGTCAACTTGACTTGGCCATGGGGTGCCCAGACATTTGGTCAAACATTATTCTGGGTGTGTCTGTGAGGGTGCTTCTAGATGAAATGACTATTTGAATCAGTACAATGAATAAAGCAGATTGCTGTCCCTAATATGAACAGGCGCCATTCAATCAGGGGAAGGCCTGAATAGAACAGAATGTTTGACCATCCCAGGAATAAGAGGGAACTCCTCCTGCCTGACTGATTGAGCTGGGACAAGGGTTTTGCCCTGCCTCTGCACTAGAACTGAAACATCAGCTATTTCTGCATGTCCAGCTTTCTGACTACAGATCTTGGGACACCTCAGCCTCCATAATTACAGCCAATTGCTTACAATAAATCTCTTTACATATATGCATCCTATTGGCTCTGGAGAAACCTGAGTAATACTCTTGTGTTCTGGAGATAAATGCCACTTAGTCATCAATTACCCTCACTTTACCACAGTTCAGCTATAACATATCTGTATTAAGAAACATAAAAGGGGTATATGGTTTTAGGTATTTCCCTGCAAATTGCCTTAATTTAAGTTCACACATGCTTATGCTTACACAGCCAGAACCACCTTTCTCTTTTATTTCCTACTAATAATTATTCTCTCTTTAATTGATATAATTCCAAAGATGTAGTAATGGAGAAATAAACCATATAAAGAAGCCTCTTAGAAATTCCCATTTTTGTAAGATTGGCATTCAAGAAACAGAGATCAAAAGATAAAAAATATGGACAGAGATAAAAAGACTATTTAGGAGAATAATGCAGGTAGAAGTTAACTTAAGCTAGTCCTTTGATGATCAGGAAAAATTCTGAAATAGAATATTTCTTAGGTCATAAGCAAAAAATAAGCAAGACTTCCTTAGTCAATAAAGTACCATCAGAGTTATGTTCTTAGTGTCCAAAGAGCCTAAATTATTAGCTCCAACAGTTTGCAAAGAAGCTTCTTTTTACCCATTTTTCAAATATTCAAATGTTCATTTGGACTGAAGAATAAGTAGCTAACCTAGGAACAGTTGAAAAAGTGATAGCAAGAAAAAGCAGGATAAAAAAGGAGTAGGAATGTGTCAAGGAAACAACAGGATGATGGCAGCACCATCAAACAGAAGAATGTACAGACTCTGCTTGGCAGGGTGGGGGGGGGGGTGCGGTCCTTGAGCCACAAGGAAGACTGAGAAGCAGAAAAGGGGATGCTGCTCTGGAAGAATGTGCAGGAGGACAGACAACAGGGCACATAACAGGGGAAAGAGCAGATCTCATGAATTTAAAAAGCAATGAAACACCTTTATCGACTCGCGTTGTCATTTTTCTCCACTGTTTTTGCTACGCTACATTATAAATCTTCCCATGTACTGCTGCCCCTACTGGAAACATTCTCATCCTCTTGCTATAACCAAGCATATTTATCTAGCTAACATCCTTCATATTTCACCTTAAATGCATACAGACTAGGTCAGTTCCCCCTACTACAAAATAACTCAACACCCTGAATATGTGACACAAATGACATCATAATTAATTAGTTGTATAATTATTTTATAAATGTCAGTTTCTAAGCCTTGCCTGTAAAAGGACAAAGATCATGCTTGTCCTGCTCATCACTGTGCCTTTCAACGAAGGGGGCGGGGGGTCAATAAATACTTTTTGCATGAATTAATAAATTGAATGAAAAAAAGTGTCCTTTGAATATATTTTCAACAATAAATTAACACTAAAAAAAGCATTTGTCTACATTTATTTACTTATTTGTCACTTGTAGAGTGCATGTGCTAAATGCCAGGGACTGTTCTAAGCACATTACATTTAATAATTCAACCCTAGGAGGTTGGTATACTTATTATGCCCATTTAACTAATGAGAACACCAATGCACAGAGAGGTTAAGTAGTTTGCCGAAGGTCTTTGCAAGATTCAAACCCAGGCAGCTTGGTTCTACAATTCATTGCTAAGTAATTTTAAGACAATGCTATGAAAACAATGTCCATTAAAGGCTACTTGAAAGAAAAGTATCCTGTAAAATATGTCTGGGGTTCCACATTTTAGCTCTGCAATTCTCGTATATGTATAGTGAATTATGGAAAATGTCAGTAACTAATTCTTGATGCTGAGCTCTTCTTTTTTTCTTTTGGTAATGAAAATATTACACCAGATTTTAAGAAGAAATAGATAAAGTTTTCACATTGCCTATTGCTTTTTACATATTATAATACTAATGCCCAGAGGATTTATTGAAATAGAAACAAATCTACATGAGGGCTGAGGCAGTTGTTTAAGCTGATGTCTTTTCCCCCCCTCCCCTTTAATGGAACAAAGAAATAAGCATCTTATTTTACTGAATCTCTCATTTTGACTATAAAAGATTTATTTTGTAAAAATGTAAATGTTAAAAACGTTTATTTATAGTACATCTTTTTCCTTTAATAAAATCAAACCAATTAAAATGATCATTGAACATATTTCATTTAAAAAAGTTGCCTTCATATGGTCTAACTATGTGATTACCACAAAAGTTGAAAATCTCAGTTAGCCTTTAACTCATCTGAACATTAATAGCTTCGGTATCCAAAGGTCAGTTTGTATTTCTAAAACTAGAAAACTGGATAGGTTATCAATATCTGGTCTTCAAATGCATTAGATATAAATTTTTCTTTAACTACTGCTGTAACTGAGCAGGACCCTACGGGACCTTCCTGGGACCCCTCCACTGCCACTGACTCATCCCCATCCCATCCCATCCTCTGCCTGCCTCTTGTTTGTAGAAAAACTTTAGCCTCGCAGGCCTTCCCCAGGTTCCAAAGAATAAATTTAATTAAAGTAAGAAAATGCAGAAACAAAGGAAAACAGTCAAGCAAGACAAAATAATAATAGTTTAGCCATTAAACAAAGTCAAAGATGCTTAGTTCCTCCTCAAGGACTATAGATAATATTTTGAGCCATGTTCTTTGAGCTGTTTTGCAGATACTGAAACCTCCACCAGGTAGAAGAAGTTAACTGTATGCTGATCACAAGCACATAGACCCCAGACCAACTGGAACCGGAATGTTGATGATGTTGACTCGATCACCTCACCGCCAACCAATCAGAAGAATGCCCACAAGCTGGTCACGTACCCCACAACCCCCTACCCTCACCCTGTCTTTAAAAACATTTCCCTTAACCCCATTGGAGAACTCAGGTTTTTTGAGCATTAGCTACCTGGACTCCTTGCTTGGTGCCTGCAATAAACGCTACACTTTCCTTCACCACAACCTGGTGTCAGCAGATTGGCTTTACTGCGCTCGGGCGAGCGGACCCAAGTTTGGTCGGTAACACTGCTAACCTGAGCAAACATAGGAAGGGGTTTATGCTATGATGTAAGGGCCTCTAATTCAGGATGCTGTTGCAGGTTCAGCTGAGAATTTACTGGGTACAAGACATTTAATCATCATCAGTCCTATCCTTGCTTTTATCATTCAATTTATTTCATTTTCTTCAAAATCATACCCCATGGAGCTACCTGTGCTCGCCATGACTCCACGTTTCCCCACCACTCAGACATAAGTACATAATAGAGTGAATGTTAGCAAACATAACCTAGCCAGTAGCTTGGTCATGATTTTATAATGATTTATAAATGAACTTGAGAGAACAATGGGCATTTCATAGTCTCTGATTAATGCATATACTCAGTAGTGCAAAGAAACTGCATTCACAACATCCGTCAAACACCATAGGCCAGTAGGGGAAAAAGCATAAAATGATGGCAATTTCTATGGAGGAAAGAAATTACATGGAAAAATAACCATGGCAGTGAACAGATTACAGACAGACAACAATGCTAAATACCACCAAAGAGGTTACTAGTTTTTATTTTTATTTTTGTTTGAGAGGGGCACAGACCTTTACTTTGCCCGTTATGACTGCAAGTTTGAATTCTAATAATAAACATTACTATTATAATTTTTAATTTAAGTCACAGTTTAAGATATAAGAAGATATGAAAAGACAGTTTATGAATTACCAATAAATTATGCTGTGTATAAATGCTACATTCTTTCTGATAAAAAAAAGTTAAAATGTAACTTTTACCTGAAAAACAGAAACTTTATAAACTTTTGACAGTTTGTACAAATGACTTCTATCTCTGATGGAAAGTAACTGTATAATTTTCAGGAGCCAGACCTAGTAAGCCATTAATAATAAATACCATGTGCTAAACTTGTAAGCAAACCATCTAATTCTTCTTTCTGTGCTTGTACAGGATCTTCCACTCATCAGCCCCTGGTCAATGTGGCATGTATGTAGCTACATGATGGCAGAACTGCACAATGCAATTACCACTAGATAATTATAAAATCATCCTTTGATATTTCCTGGCTATTCAGTACTAGTAATATTTAAACTTTCAAAAAAGAGAAAAAGAATTTTAGATATCTCCTTCAGCAAACAAAATTTTTTAGTGCTTGAAAAGGCACAGTTCTGATATAACATAAACAACCAGATGACCTCTCAGATCTCTGATTGGAAGGATTACTTAATCATTTCTATATCCAAGAACATTCACCTCATGTAACAGCTTTTCATACGAGCTACCAGCTTTTATTATGGCAGTCGAGGCCCTTAGAGTATTTTACGCCACAGTCACAGCTGCTGTCAAGTCTGCAGTAACCATAATCTTTAGGTCAAGCTTTTATTTCACTATAAAGGGCTTTAAATATGAAAATGTCTGGTGATAAATTAAGTTGACAGGCATTTCTTTTTATTACTTCTCAAAGGAAGACACACATATCTATTCTGTTGTTTCGTGTAAACAACTGATAAGTGTCATCACAATTCGTATAGCCTAACTAGACTACAATTTCACAGAATTAACATACCATGGCTATAAATTACAAGTCACTTACACTCCTTGGAGTTGTCTTATGAACTATAATAGGAACTCATAAATTGAAACAAATCTAGAGAATGAAAGTAGCTGCATATATACTTGGTTAATCTGACTGGCATAAAAAATCCACTAAATGGCTTTTCAAGTTGTTCAGACTAAAGATGTGACATCAGGTACAACTGTGCTATGATAACCACAGGCAAGTTACAGTCACAACGCTTAACATTTATTAAGCAAGTAAAAGTTCAAAAATAACAATACAAGACATATTTTCCAAGAGCCCCTGACAGACGTTATAGCCTAAAATTCAAAAGAAAATGGCAATGATGCAAACAAACAGACCAACATTTTAAAGAGAGAAGGGGCAACCAACATCCTCTCCTCTGTCTGTGGCCACGTATGGGGAACAGTGCAAGATCGGAGGGTATTTTAAAGGACTGTAAAACCAGGAAGAAAACTTGGGGCTATCCAGCTCTCATCTTCTCACCTTTTTCTCTTAGAGAAAGAGTTTGGGGTAGGACTATATCAAGCTAAGTCATCTGGTCTTTGGATTCCTGGATATCTCAGAAAGGGAAGAGAAAGTGTGGGAATGACTGTAAATGTTTTATTCCAGGCTTTAGGTTTTGAAAGGGAGGCACAGGAGAGATCCTATGACTTCCCTTTAGGACTCTACAAGACCTTCTACTAAACTCTATTATTTCCTCTCTCCTATCATCATAATGTTATCATAAAGTTACATATGAAAGAAGGCAAATGTATCCTAACCTTTACAGCTGAACTAATCAGGAAAAGAAATAATGATTTCTTACTCAGAGCTATATTATTATTTGTCCCTAACTGCAATAGCAATAATTAAATGATTTCTATTAAAAACACTCTTTTAGTAGTTTTTTGGTAATTGTGTTGGTGTTATTGTTAATAGTTTGGCAAGACTGTGGAGTTGACAGGGTAAGGACAGCATTATGAATCAGTTTTGCAAACACCCAGCTGGATAAAACCATTCTTTGCCCTGCAATGGAAAGAAAATCTACAAACAATTAAAAAGAAACCAAAAGGCTACTTTGCTATAGCAAAGCCCCAAATGTTGGTTGCAAAATAGGATTAGCTGAATGCCACTAACGCTTGTATGTTTACAATTGTTCTCTTTCCCTTGAATGAGTGATACACTTGAAGGTCATACCATCTCACCACCCAACATCTCCGTGGCCCTAAGCATGGATTCTGTAGGTTTCTGATGATAATACTTTTTATTATTGCCACCATAAACATATATACTCAGATTGTATGCATTTTACTGTAAAGGAATGTGAGGGTCAGAAGGGCTAAGTGGTTTGTACAAGGTTGTCTAGCCAATAAAGAGCACAGCCAGTGTGTGGGCCCAGCTCTCTGCCTCCAAACCTGAGCACCCTGTCATCATCCTGCCTCGCATGATGTGACTCCTCTGTAACATGGACCCATTCCTGGTTCCATTGCACAGACAATAAAGTTGTATCTCTATTAGAGAATACTCACCACACCACGGCACCAAGTTTGTGAGACTGAATACCTGGTCAGAGGCATGCATGTCAGGGATCGTTTGCAACACACCATACTTCTGGGAAGGAGCAATGGTTCTGTGCACAGAAGAATGGAATGGCACAGCCTTCTGAGAATCAGCAGTCTCTGTGTTTCATCTCTTACCATGGTGGTGGGATCATCATCCACAAACATTCTTTGATGACATGACTACTACTGCTACTTGGCTGCCATTACCACAGAGGAAAAAAGTTTTCTCTAATTTCATTATGGTTTTGACCAGCTCTAAATGGCCAAAATGCAGCCCTCTTTTGCCAGGAGACCAAAAATAAAGTCCCATCAGAAAGATTTCAGTGATGAATGGAGAGGCAAATGGCAAAAACCTCCATGAAAGCTAAGACATAGATTTCAGTCTTGCAACTACTCATTTGTAAAGAAAATGAATGGTAGGTTTAGTTTGTACTATTTATTATAAAACATCGTGAAGGATTTGTGATAGAAATAAATACCAAAAGTGATGACGTTGAGAAGTCTATGTTATGTGATATATTATCTAAAACATTGACTTTAATTAGTAATTTTCTCTTATAAGCATGGCAGGGATGAGAAATTTGCTCATTGGTGCCTCTCCTTCTTTAAAATCCTGATTTTTTTTTTTTAATGAAGAGGTCATTTGGGATTGCTAGTAACCTGGGAAGGAAACAGAAGGTCCTTTTGCTTGGGGGGAGATGGATACGGTTTTGCTATTCAGCATTTCTTATTACTTTCTTATGACCATGAAAAAATATGCTAAGATTCTTTATGACCTAGTTTTAAAGGATAGTTTATTATAAATTTAAAGACTATAACTACAATAAAATCACATGTAGTTGGCCCCATCCTTCCCATTTTACCACAGTATTCTAGAGTTCTCTCACTACATTTTGAAATACCTTCGTGGAATTTTGAAATTCGTTACTTGCGTAGTTCTTTGAGGCTGCATCAGTGCTAGAAGAGGAGTTATGAAACATAGCTCTGCACTTCCCCTTAGTTAGTTCTTTACCATGTCGAACAGAAGATGTGTGCGTGTTTGGTGTCTAAATACAGAATGCCTATAGATTTTACCCACAAGTTGTATATCCAACATATTCCTCCACAAGCAGGAAATAAGTATGATTAATCAGAAGAATAAAAGGCACTGCTGGATGTTGTTTGAAAGGAATCCTTTATGGGGGGCTGTGAGTATTATTGTTTTTGCAGTTTCCATTTTTGAAATATCTTAGGTTAAAAACATTTTAAATTTTTGAGTATGCAAAGTATATGAGTAGATGAAGTAACTGGTATTTGTCTCTTTGTTTACTACTAAATTATAAGTAATTTGTATCATTATTGAAAAATTATCCTGGCTCTTGTCTAGAATGGTTTCATGCTGTGATTTTAGCACAAAGGTACACTTTTTCTTATTTTCATGGCCCAAGTACGATTACTTGAGGTAATAGCATTTCTTCCTGTGGACTCATAGCATAGCAGTGTTCCCTGAGAGCAGTGAAAGTGACTGTGCTTTAAGTGCAATCGCTGTGGACCTTTCTTAGCTGAGCCTTATTATTATAACCTCATTCCTCCTGTTTCTAGTTTCTATTTCTCCTTCCTTCTGTTTCTAATATGTAAAAGCTACACTTCAAACTTCTTAGAACTTATTTGTGCACTTAATATTCTCTCATTCATCAAATATTTGGGGATAAGATTCCCTCTACTTCTAAAACATGAGCAAGGTACATTGGTAATGCACAACGTTAAGGATTTCTTGAAATTACATATGATTTATTGGACTCTGAAGTCGGTTGACTTGCCTAGATCCTCCCAGCATTGTAGCTTTAATGTTCTCATGCTCTTTTCTATTTCACTGAAAAACAACGTTAGATGAATGTTTTGTTCAGAAAAACATTTTTAAACAGATATTTTTGATTTGTAGTAAGGAGAAAGAAAATAAACATTTAGGTGTAACTACTGAAAAAAAAAAAAAGTGATGACGGATGGCATTATGCAGAGCATAATCTTCCTCAGCAGCTGTGTACCAGGGAGAATTTGCACACATGTTTGCAGGGCACTACAAATAAAAGAGTTTATGCCCAAGTCATTATTTTCTACCTCTAGATGTTGTGGCCTAAAAAATATCACAAACAAGATCTATGCTCCATGCTAATCAGCCTCACTGCGAAATGAGTCAGCAAAGCCAGCAGATCCCTTGTCTGTCCAAGTGTGACAGTGCAACGCTCACTGTGAGTGAGTGTACCTCAAAGCAGCCTGACCCTTAAGACACCTTTTCAGAAATACAGCCAAGCCTGAATATGCTGGAAAAGGCTGTGGCTTGACTAGGAACACTGCCACAGAGCATAACAGAGACCCAGCTGAGTTCTCAAGCCAAAGAACAGGATACCACTATGCATGCTTTGGGAAAGGAAAGAAACATTTCTCTGCTACCAACAAGCATAAAGCAGGCCAGCAGGTTCTTTGCCAAAGCCGTGTAGACAACACCTGAATATGCAACATCTGAGCCCAGTCAGATCTCACAGAGAAGGGGTCAAAAATCTTTTTCTGAAAAATTCCAGGTAGTAACTATTTTAGGCTCTGTGGACCATATGATCATTGCCACACTGCTCAAATCTGCCATTGTAATACAAAAGCAGCCACAGACAATACACAAACAAATGAGCATGGCTTTGTTCCAACACAACTTTATCACAAAAATGGCAGGGAGCCGTAGCTTGCCAACCACTGACCTGAAAAAAATGTAGTTTCAGAGAAACAGGTGAGGTGGCATTTGACTTTTTGAACGGGCAGCCAACACAAAATCAAAAGACAGGAGTTATCAGCACCCACATCGCCATTTCTGAAAGAACTAAAGGAGGCTCTGGAAACAAGGCACGGACAGAGGTGGTGCAGCTCTGCTATATTTCCAACCTAAGCTAAAGGCAACTGGCTGTAATGTGCTCTTTTATTCACATTATAAAGATTGAGAATAATTTTGTATTAGACAAAAATGCAGCCATATGCCATTCGAAGCTAATGACTTGCCATGGAAATTAAAGTTAATACATCAAATTATGAGACACTTTGATATAAAGAGAGTATTTTTCCCCACAACTGAGTTAATTGACTTGGTACTGGCTGGTAAGGTAAATGTGGAAAGAAGACAAAAGATTATAACTATTTTACAAATCAAAAAAAAAAAAAGGAAGCTGAAAATTTTCCAAGTGCCTAATTTTAAAAGCCATCACGATCATGCCATTAATTAGAAGCCAGTCACACTTGCCTTTCCGGGAAGCATACTTGATAAGGCTGCAGCACAAATTCCGTGTAAATCTGCCAGCAACACAATGAGAGAGCCAAATGATTCCGTGAATCCAAGACAAGAAATTCCTGCTCAGCTTTTGGAGAAGAAAACTCTACACTCGGCTCTGTGGGGCCTGAGTCATGGTCCACTGCCCTCCATGAAAAAGAAAGGGTGAACCAAGGGCAAGGAACGAAATAGCCAACAGTTTCGTCTCCATTCAGGGATGAAAAGTAACAACCTACGGACACAGACAGCTGTGCAGGGAGCCTTTCATCTTTCTGTGCTTTACCCCACCTAAATAATCGATTGATTGCTCTTGGAATCAACGATATGTTTGGTGATAACACCAACCAAAAAATTATCCTCTTAAACCTGTGTGTCCACTCCTCTCACCCCATAGTAGAAGAATTACTGCTAAAACATAGAGAGGCATCCAGACATAAGCTCTGCATTAGAAGTCCAGACGCTTCCACCATCCAGTTACCAGCACTGTGCCCTTTAAACTTGCAGTGCACTCACCTGTTTCTAAAGGGGAGGCCCAGTGATCTAGTACTGAACCACCATGAGTATATGACTGCTCACGCTAGCAAACTAAGAGTTCCCATTCTTCCAAGAGAAATGCCTCTGGAGGTACTAGAGATGGAAGCAAAGTAATTAGGACCAGAATCCAGCCTTCAATTCTCAAGTTGCCATACTCTGTCCCTGGTCAACTTAACCCAAAATTGAACTGAGTAAGAATTCTCTGATTTTTCCAAGTTCTGAAATCTATGAAATAGGGAGAGGGTACATGAATTCTGGACCAGAGATTTTGAATGAACTACCCGACAAGAGTTACTGGCTTTGATTCTCCTTTGTTGGACTTACGTACTTTTATGAAATTACTTAGAAACCTAAATCATTTAAAGTAGATGTTCTTAACCTGGTAAAATATGCTGTTTACAATCAGATAAAAAGCTATGAATCTAAACTTCAGAAAAATACACATAGGAACATATATAAGGATTTTTCATATAATTTTATAGGGCTTCTTGGACCCCTAAGCACTTCTGAAAAGAAGAGTAAAGATCATGTCCTGTGCATTTTGTCTAACTTACTTGGCAAGTGTGGCTACCAGAATAGTTCATTATCACATAACATCTTTAATTTTATTCAATATAGAAGACACTGAGGGATTATATGTGCAGGAATTCCACAGGGTTCTAAGAAAGCCCAGAGATAAATAAAAGCACAGCCTCTCTCTTCTAAGAGCATAAAAACAACTGTACTACGAAGACATTTACATGACCCAGTACTAAACAGAGATTCAAACAGAGTCTCAGGAGCAAGTCATACTGCATGGGGAAGGGGGCTCAGGCTACCTGAAGTAGACACTGAAAGATACACAGGATCAAAACCGATAGAAAATGAAAGGAGACCGTAGGGACAGCACAGTTCAGTTAGAAGGGGTACTGCCTGGTCAGTTCAGTGTGGTTATAGAATGAAATGTAGTATTTGAGAATGGAGTAAAAGAAAAGAGCACAGATGGCCTCTGTGGGAAATACTGTTTACTGATTCCCCAACAGCTACACCTGAAAGTATGTGATACACACTCAAGACGTTTAGTAGAAAAAAAGAGGTGGGATAGCAGAACATTAGGAAAATCAGTGTATTTACTATCACCCAGAACTAATCCCATAACAGCACTTGAAAAAAATCCTTAGTTCTCTCAAAGCTCATTAATCATACCTGAGGATCGGCAGGAAAACGTCAGTATGAATTGGGGAAATGTTTGTATAACATTGCACAGTGAGACTTATCTGAAACGAAATGTTACTCTCTTAAATACATATTGTTTTCCAAATGAGCTATCAAAATCAAATTTGCATTTCATACTCTAATAAAAGAAAGCTTTACAATCTAGGCAGTTTAGGACTGTCTCCAGAGCAATTTGAAAAACAAAGGGATTGATTAGATTATTGCTTTGCAAGGATTAAATGCTTCTCTTAAAAATAAGAAAGCTAACAGCCAAGTTAATTCAAACCATAGGTCAAAGAAGAATAAATCATGTTTAAATCGCTCAATCTTATCTTCAAAAAATAAAGGCTGGGAGAGCCTTTACTCCACTGTGGATCAAGTTGCTGAGTAAGCAAAAGTGATTAAATAAACAGACTATTATAAGCCGTCAGCTCAATCAAGTGAGAACACTCTGGCTGTCTTAGTGAAAGGAAGATGCTTGATACTTTTCATAATAAATATCCATTCATAAAATGTGCTGAAATGAACAAAAAAGATCTATGGCCAATTCCAGCCATTTCACAGAGAAAAGTTGGCACGGAACTTTGTAACATCTAAAATACAAAAGTATCAATTAATCATAAAAATGGCTCAGATGATGTGTTACATTTTGTTACATATTATCATATTGGGCACCTTAAGCCATTTATAAAAAGACATGATATAAAAATGCAAGTGCTAGTCATCTCAAGAAGCAAAATCTTTTAAAAATATGCGTTGGGTCCCCTACCCCAACTACAAAGTTGAAACATGCTCACTGGAGTAATGTTGAAAAATGCCAAAGGATATCATGAGGAAAATAACCACCTGGGGAGAACCATATAACCACTTAACGTGATTTTCTTGCATTCACCTTTCCAAACGCACTTCTGTCAGTGGAACAATACTGCATGTGGTGTTTCTTTTAAAATGGTTCCCCAGTGCGGTCATCTCTCAGTCTCCATTGGGGGTACCGGTTCCAGGAAACCCATCCCACCCCCAACACCTCAGATACCAAAACCCACAGAAGCTCAAGTCTCTTATTTAAAATAGGGTATTTTTACATATATCCCCTCCCTCTTGGACCTCCCTCCCCCGCCCAATCCCACCCATCTAGGTCACCACAGAGCACCGAGCTGAGCTCCCTGTGCTATACAGCAGGTTACTAGTTAAGTTACTAAACCTATCTAGGTCTTGGTTTCTGCGAAATGGGAATAATAATACCTATTTCATCAGTTAAATGTAGCATAACACCCAAAGCACTTAGAGGAAGGCCTGGCACATAGTAGGTGCCACTATTACATTTGCTTTGCTAAATGCTGACAGATTTTGTTGGATGATCATAAAAGTCCACTGTGTGCAGCACACATCTCAGTGTATACCTGGCCCCAGTTCAAGGCTGGTTTCATAGGTCAAATAGGACCCCATGTCCAGAAGTTCCCCACACTTGGTTGAATTCTCTACTGTCACCATTCTGAAATGCTTAATAAATTTATGAACAAGGGGCCCTGCATTTCATTTGCACTGGACCCTGCAAATTATGTAGCTGGTCCTGCCCTCACTTTTTGTAATTAATCCAAGAGCCCAGGCACCTGTAGGCCACTATCATGTGTACTTATATGGGTAGTTTGCATTTACTCTGGGACATCCTTAAAGTCTGAGCTTTTGTGACAGAAGTTACAAACATATTCCTGTGCATTAGGCTTTGTCAGTATGGTCAGAGTAAAGGAGTTGGGGGTCAGCTGGGTTCTACTGCAGTTCTGTGCTTCTCCTAAGATCCAGAGGTATAGATGGAGATGGAATTATTGCAAGGGATGGCAAATCTGTACTTACTTCTCATAGTGTACTGAAGGGATAATGTGTTTCAGACATGCATTTCCTATTATGCAATAATATTATGTAGAAGTCATAACATTAATAAAAAAGAAACACATAAAAATAAAATGGGGTATTTTTAAAAAATATTTGCATATTACCTACACACAGCCTCCTATATTGTTTAAATCATCTCTAGATTACTTATAATACCTAACACAATGTAAATAAATGCACCAGCAAATTCAAGTTTTGCTTTTTGGAACTTTCTGGAATTTTTTTTTGGATATTTTTGATCTGCAATTGGTTGAATCCGTGGATGCTGAAGCCACAGACAGGGAGGGCCAACTGCATTCTCCAACATAACAGTACCCTGATTTATGTTACTAATCCTCTAGTGTTACACACAGAGGTGCTGTCAGGTTGTTGTTTTGTTTTACTGTTGTAAATAATGCTGTGTTGAACATCTTTACAAATAAAATATTGCATGTATAACTATTTCTTCATATCTCTTTCCTTAGATCAAATTCTTGGAAGTAAAATGCCAGATCATAGGGTATGCATATTTTTTTAAGTTTTTCAGACATTTTCTCAACTTTTATTTCATAAAGATTAGTTTATGATGTCACCAGCAATATGTTTTAAACCAATTCAAGTTCATTCTTATGACTGCTAGTTATTATATTTCTTAAATTATTAACTAAGTAATAGCAAGGCCAATTTTCAAAAATCATATTACTCTACTCCTAATATTAAAAGAATGAAGACATCTAAATATACTTAAAATGACAAAACATGTCAACTCTCATAAACTGTATATTAATAACACATCTTTTAAATAGTGTTGCTAATTACTGCTTTTATGATTTTATTCCCAATTTACTAACAAAGTATCAAAGTGAAGTAAATCACACAAATTTTTCTTTTACTTGATAACTAATTTGAATGTCTCTATGCTGCATGCTTACTTTATACTTAAATGTATAAAATATGTAAATAGTCAAATTCTCAATGTAGTGTTTTTTTCAATGTTATTTCTAAAATTGTATACCTATATGTCACTGTCCTATTATAACGATCTATAGGTTGCACACAGCTTAACACAGCTTAACTAAAATAGTTAATTCCGGTTACAGGAGATACTTAACAGCCTCCACCATACGTAGGCATTCTTGATGCCAGTTTCCAAGACATCCCTCAATTTCTGAGAAAGTCAACTCCCAATAACAAAGAAGATGCAACAAGTGGTGCCCAAATGTCACGGGCTGTATCAGTGTCCCTATGAGCAACTGAACATAATTAGATCATGGCTGGAAGAAACTGATACTGGGCTTCTGAGTCCAGAAAACAGGGTTTATCGTGGGCTTTTAATTTATAGCTCAAAGGTATATAGGTGGCCTTGGAAGTTTCAAAGTTAACTATCAAGAAATGTGAATCCTCTAGGCTAGAAAAAACGAAAGATACCCAGGACCTGTTTGAAAATGGCACATTAAATAAAACATAATATATTGAGAGAATAGAAGTATAAAACGCCTCTGCTTTCCCTTCAACCCATTAATCCATAGGTTGAATACAGGATCTTAAAATCCAAAAAGAACATCAGTTTATAATATTCTGATCCCTTTTCTTCATTTAAAAAAAGTGAGGAAAGAGAAAAATGGAAAAGTCATATATATCATCTCTATATTATTATCATTTGCCTTTCTACAAGGTCTAATTGTATACACATGTATGTGATATTGTATATTACATATTATATATGATAGATATATATCAGAGCATAATTCTACTGTTAACATATATCAAATATCTAGTACAATTACCACTACTGCTGCATCTCTGCTAAGGAGTTAGCTGAAGCTAATGAATGCTATCTAATAATTGTTGTAGAATTCAGGCAGTTTTGCAAAGTTATTCATATTAAAAAGAAATCAAATTATGTGTATCTTTGTATGGTGACAGATCGAATCTAGACATCATGGTTATCATTTTGAAACATATAAAAATATTGAGCCACTATGTTGTGTAACAGGAATTAACATAGTATTGTAAGTCAATTACACTTCAAAAATAAACTCAAAAAAAAAAGAGATCAGATTTGTGGTTACCAGAGGCCAGGGGTTGGGGGAAAGCGAGTTAGGTGAAGGCAGTCAAAAGGTACAAACTTCCAGTTATAAGATAAATAAGTACTACGGATATAACGCACAACATGATAAATATAATTAACATTGCTGTCACACAGGAAAGTTGTTAAAAGAGTAAATCCTAAGAGATCTCATCATGAGGGAAGAAAATTTTTTTTCTATTTCTTTAATTTTATATCTATATGATGTAATAGATGTTGACTAAATTTATTGTGATAACTATTCCATGATGTATGTAAGCCAAATCATTATGCTGTACACCTTAAACTTATACAGTGCTGAATGTCAATGATATCTCAATAAAACTAGAAGAAAAAATTTTAATAAAATAAAAAGTAATCCTTTAGGCAGAAAAAAATCAATTTTTGCGTAAGTCACAAAACAGTCAACTTTTTTTTTAATGTAGCTAGTTAGTAACTCTTAAGATTACAAATTAAAAATACTGATACTACAACTAATATCAGGTAACTTTATTTCCTTTCAGAAGTACCATAAAAATGGGAATTCAATTTATAAAGCTAGATTCAAACTCAACTGAATAAAAGAAGCTATAGCATCTCTCATAGAATAAAAACAAAATCAAATTACATTTGGAAGCTAACAACGAGTAAATCCATTATGAATAAGAAACAAATATGGGATGGAGAGACCAATAAAAACAAAATGAAAACTGAAGCACAAATGCAAATGTTTATGAAAGTTTACAGCAGTGCCTCTCAGTTCAGGAACATATTACAGTCTCCTGACAAGCTTGGAAAAAATATCAATGAACAGTCCACACACCCAGAGACTCGGACTTACTCACTCTGGGATAAGAGTCCAAATACTGATTAAAAACTCTCCAGGTAACTCTAATACACAGCCATATTAGAAGAAAATAAATAGGTTAGAGATAAACTGGTTAAAAAATGACTTTAAACTTGAAACTAGCACAATATTGTAAATCAACTAGACTTCAATTTTTTAAAAATTAGTTAAAACAAAATTTCAAGCAAACAATTTGAAATGAGAAGACTTGTGAAAAAATTAAGTTTGGTCTCTGCCTCACACCATACAATAAAGTCAATTCTAGATGGTTTAAAGAAAAGAAATTATAAAATTAATAAATGATAATCCTAATTGCTGTGACATACTACAGTAAAGAAAGTCTTTCTGAGCATAACACCAAATGTGTAATATATGAGTTAAAAAAGAAAACTGGTAGATATGACTGTCTTTAACTAAACAAAGAGCGCACAGAATGCAGCAAGAAAAACACTAGTGGGAAAATAATATTTAAAGGACAAAAAGGAAAAAAATTTTTAAAACATAAAATGAATAAAGATGATAAATGTTGACTATCTTATAGAAATGAAAGAAATGCAAATTGAAACAATTTCCATTTTCCCCAATAAAATTAGAACAAACATATAGTGTTCGCATTCACAGCCATTACAGATACAGAGGAACACAGCTGTAGAAATTATAAGTTGACATTCTTAAGAGAAATGTGGCACAAAATAGTCAATATAAATATTTTCCATAGATTATCCTGGGAAGGACCCAGATACGTATTCACATGGTTATGTGTTGTTTGTTAATTTACAACAGTAAAAGATTTTCATTTGATTCTGCTAAAAGCACTGACCTCTTCCATTTAATTTTTCTTCCCCCACTTCACCTTATGCCAGGTGGCATCAGAGTGTTGCTGGAGTATTTGGGATCTGGCCAAGAAGCAACTGAGTTGGGGTGCATTTAATTTGAAATTAGAGGTAAAATTTTAAATATAAGTAACGACAAGGCTTTAGGATTACTTTATTATCAAATTAATGAGGAAGAGCAAAAAAAAAGTGTTCTGCTATGGGACATTAAGTACTGACATCAACAAAAATAATGTAAAATTCATAAGGTACTATAAAAGAACATCAATGACATACTGGTTAATGAGTGCCATCAATTCAAAGAATATATTCAATATGCAATTATTCACTGTATACACATGCACACACACAAACACACCAGACAAACACACACCTTGAAAAGCCTGGAAATATTTCAGCTCACATACGAAAAAAACTAGACAGAGGTTTATCCCAAATATGGACATCAATCCTGAAAATCTGCATGGCCTGCGAATGAGTTGTGACAATAGAGGAAATGTTTTAGAACTAAATAACCATAAAAAAGTTTTAACTATACTAGAGCAAAAAATTAGTCATCTTTCTATAATCTCTTTAGAAAATGTTACAAAATTGCTGGTATGAAATGGAGATCAATGACAGGCAGCCAAAAAAAGTAAGGAAAAGTGTTAGGGAAAGGTACCATGTACATCTCTGTATAATTTATCAAAAGATAAAACTAAAATATGAAATTAAAGTATAATATTGATATAATAGTAAAAGAACTCCACTTTGCATAATTTGTTTTAAATTTAAAAATAAAGTAAGTATAATTTCATTAAATATGGACTATTAAAATTCCTGCATCTATAGTATCAATTACAACCACCTCATATTCTCCTATCAGTAGGAACCTCTAGCATTCCTGAGCAACACTATGAGATCATGCTTGCCCAGAACATAATTAATTTGTGGCAAGAAAGTCATTAAAAATTATGTTCTTTTACCACAATCAAGTTCTCATTCGAATGGTACAAATTTTGCCATAAACACCAGTAGAAAAGACACATCTGCATCAAACAAAATATCTTAAAATCTGTGGGTTCTAATTGTGCTGCTTCTGACCTACATGAAATATGATAGTTCATCCCCTTACATGACCAGGAAAAGCTCCTTTAATATCTCTGAGAGCACATATAAAAACACACTTTGCCTGTGATTCAAGACTTTAACATGTAAAAATTTATTTCCATTACCTTGAGGAAATATTAGTATGTACTTCAGATTAAAAGCCGAACTATACTAATAAAACATTATTAGGTTTAAGCCATATTTAAAATCTGAAATGATAAACATGTATATTATTTCTAAGTATTAAAATCTATCTAATTTCAGATTGATTCTCAGATTATAAATTTAATAGGCACACTATTAACCTTATCAAGTAAGTCCTACTTAAAAGCTGATGATTTTGTCAAAATTAAGTTAATAAATTTAATCTTGTGCTATTTTCTCCTTAATCATGAGTTCAAGAAACAGACACTTAAGCAAATGAATATTAATACAAAGACATCAATGCTACTTTTAGATGGTTTATAATTCCCAAATCAATTTGAATTTATCCTGCCCGAAATAATATTTACAGCCAGAGTGTCAGGTAAAAATGGTCTGTTTATTTTAAGAAGGAAGGTTGGACTGATTCTAACTAATAAAAGATAAATTATATTCTCTTTTTATTGTTTACCTAAATGAGCTGACTAAAACAAGAGAGAGAAAGCTTCCATATGTGGGGTAGGGGTGTGTGTGTGTGTGTGTGTGTGTGTGTGTGTGTGTGTGTGTGTGTAAAGCAAGAATGAGAAAGAAAAGACCACTCGGTGATCAGGAATAGAGCAAGACAAAAACATAATCACTGCACAACTGTGTTGAAACACAGACAAAAATAAGAACACTACACAAATCGCAACCATAACCTAACATCCCCAGTTCCAGCTAATATGAGTAACTGCTACTTTTTTACCAATTACAGCTTTAGCCTACTGTTTCTATTGCCCTATAGATAAAATTAAGATATCAGATCATACAATTTCCCACTTTCTGCCAGCATCCAATCCAAACCAAAACCACTCTTCCATTGAACCCTCCCCCAAAACACCTAAACAAGCCCAAAGTCAATAATTAGCCCCTCCTAGCATACATAATTTCCCATGCTGTGCTGTTTCCTTTGTTGCAAAGAGGCAGAAGGTTCTGCTTTATTTGACTACAAGTGATTTGGTTAGAGGGAATCTACAGAAAGTATATTCAAGCTAATTTTTTATCCAAAAGTAACCCATATGTTTTAGAGAAAAAAAGAACAGAATTTGCACGATGAGAATGAGTGCCAAAATACTTTGAGGGACCTCCCTGGAGGTCCAGTGGTTAAGACTCCGCGCTTCCACTGCAGGGGGCGCAGGTTCAATCCCTGGTCAGAGAACTAAGATCCCACATGCTGCATGGTGCGGCCAAAAATTAAAAAAATAAAATAAAATACTTTGATAGCTTTCACATATTTGATTATACCCTAATTTAGGTGAAAAAAGCAAAAAAGACATGAACCAAACTCTTAAAAAGTCACCAAAACTCATCAAAATAGATTTGCATCTACTGAACCACGATATCAAACTAGTAAATAAGACATTGCCGTTCCGTCATTGATGTGCATGAAATCTTGCAACTGAAAATCAATTTGCAGGAGGGAGTTTAACACCCTAGCTTTCAGGCACTTAAAGGTTTGACTGTCACTGAAATATTAACCACTTCCTGGTACCACCTAGACCTTCTGAACCCGGCATAAATTCAAATATAAAGATGTCCAATCAATAATAAATTCAGACTACAGAGCCAATTCAACAGCACCTGCTTTGTAGATAATTAATTGTAGATAATTAATTTCATTTTAGAGGATTTCTTAAACATCATAATTTAACAAAATCAATCTTTAAAACTGTGCAGTTTTATCTGATATATAAATTTAAGCTAACCTGAAAGAACACATTATAACATTTTACACTTAAGCCAGGAATGACTGAAAGGATCCAGATAAAAATCAAGTTTAGAATTTAACACTGCTCTCCTGGCAGCCCTAGTAAAGGGAAGTGGATCTCAAACGTTAGCAAGCATGAGAAACACCTGGAGAGTTTGTTTTTAAAAAAAAGAAGAAAAACATTTTTCTCAAGTAGTCTCAAGATTCTTCCTGCTCAGTGAGTGATAAAATGAGGCCCAGAAATCTACATTTTTAACAACCATTTCACTTGGTTCTGATACCGAAGGCCATTGGTTTTATACCTATACACACCTATACTTATACACACTACATGGAAATACCCTTTAGTAGCAGACCAAAGTATTTCCACCAGGGCAGATAGTTACTTGTACAATTTTTTAAATGGCGTCCTCTGTTTTGTCAAAGAAAGAGCACAAAATTTTTTAATAATTTTTTTTCAGATAATGATGACTTAAAATGTTTATACATTTCTAAAGAAAAGTAATTTACTTCTCTTAATATTTATGCTCCAAAAATGTCTATAGGTTTTATTCTGATTAAAGGAAAACATGCTCAAATGTTTCAAACTTGGACAATAGAGATAAGCACAAAAGATTAAATATCTCCTGAAATCCTATTACAGAGTTAATCAATGTTTAGCATTTTAGAATATGCTTTTTTTTCTTCTTTCCATGCTTCTATGTTTCTGTCTTGAGCTTTGCTTCATTATATAAAACATTAGGGTAATATCGTCAAAAGAAAGGTAGATGGCCACTAAATGGAGGCCTTCATTTACAAAAGTACACAGTCATATTCATAATAAGGTCCACAGGGCTAAAACAAAGGGGAAAAAAGCAATTGGTTTACAAACCATAAAGAAAGAAGTATCATAACAAAACACAGCGTAGCACACTTTATGCAGCTCCTGCCTTCTCGGTACCAGAAAAGTACTGACATGCTATGAAGTTCAAGACTCAAGTGGGCGCTGTCTGATGTAAAAGCAGTAGCCATAAGATTCAGTACCTAACCACCTAAATTACAAGTGTTAGTGCTACTAGATTTGGAAGTAATTAGAGAGAAAAAAATAAAATTCTGAGGACTAGAAACAGAAAAATAGACACGGCAAAACAGACAATAAAAAAGAAGAGGAAAGGAAACCAAATGTAGGTATACATTTGATAAAGATAAACCAGTTTCAGATTCACAGACATAAAGAACAGACCTGTGGTTGCCAAGGGTGACCTGTGGTTGCCAAGGGTGGGGGGGGCGGTGAGGGAGGGAGGGATTGGGAGTTTGGGGTTAGCAGATGCAAACTGTTATGTACAGAACGGATAAACAACAAGGTCCTACTGTACAGCACAGGGAAATATAGTCAATATCCTCGGATAAACCATAATTGAAAAGAATATAAAAAAGAATGTATATATGTGTGTGTGTGTATATATATATATCTGAATCACTTTGCTGTACACCAGAAATTAACATAACATTGTAAATCAAATATACTTCAAAAAAAAAAAAAGATAAACCAGTTTCACCTTAGTTTAATAATCACTCTACTGCTTCCCTGAAACTCTTAGGCAATTATATTTTCCTCCAAACTCAATATGGTAAAACCTATCCTAAAGAAGATAGAAGCAGAATAACTGCTCTTCCAATTAATATCCACAATCCCCTTCAAAGGGCTCCTTGTCACCTGGACTCTCAGCTGTACAGCTGCAGGGGTCACAGCAGCAGGGCTGGAGGCTGTAGTGCCATGCCACCAAGCTCAGTGGGCAGACGCGGAGAGCTTCGGAGGAGCGCGGTACAGGAGGCAGGAAGGCAAACCCACGCAGCACCGAGGGAAAGAGCACAAGCTCCTCTGTGTCTACACAAATATTCACTTTCACTGACTGGGGTGGGGAAGGTTCTTTTATAAAGACTTCTCCTTTCAGAAATTAGAAGGAATACTAATTCATATTTTAGAATTTTCACCACTGCTTAATTTTTCTGTAACTTGGTATGAGCATTATTAATGAGATATTTTATGCACACAGATGTTCATGGCTTTTTTAGTTTAATCCTAACTGATTACTATCAAGGGCCCCAAACAATCAATTGTCTTTTTTTTTTTTAGCATCTTTATTGGAGTATAATTGCTTTACAATGGTGTGTTAGTTTCTGCTTTATAACAAAGTGAATCAGCTATACATATACATATATCTCCATATCTCCTCCCTCTTGTGTCTCCCTCCCACCCTCCCTATCCCACCCCTCTAGGTGGTCACAAAGCACCGAGCTGATCTCCCTGTGCTATGTGGCTGCTTCCCACTAGCTATCTATCTTACATTTGGTAGTGTATATATGTCCATGCCACTCTCTCACTTCGTCCCAGCTTACCCTCCCCGCTCCCTGTGTCCTCAAGTCCATTCTCTACATCTGCGTCTTTATTCCTGTCCTGCCCCTAGGTTCTTCAGAACCTTTTTTTTTTTTTTTTTTTTAGATTCCATATATATGTGTTAGCATACGGTATTGGTTTTTCTCTTTCTGACTTAGTTCACTCTGTATGACAGACTCTAGGTCCATCCACCTCACTACAAGTAACTCAATTTCGTTTCCTTTTATGGCTGAGTAATATTTCATTGTATATATGTGCCACATCTTCTTTATCCATTCATCTGTTGATGGACACTTCAGTTGCTTCCATGTCCTGGCTATGGTAAATAGAGCTGCAATGAACATTGTGGTACATGACTCTTTTTGAATTATGGCTTTCTCAGGGTATATGCCCAGTAGTGGGATTGCTGGGTCGTACGGTAGTTCTATTTTAGTTTTTTAAGGAACCTCCATACTGTTCTCCATAGTGGCTGTATCAATTTACATTCCCACCAACAGTGCAAGAGGGTTCCCTTTTCTCCACACCCTCTCCAGCATTTATTCAAACAATCAATTTTCAATCTAATTTTCAAAGAGTTAGATTACAATAACACATTCAAAATAATAAATTTAACTGTCTGGTCGATTGAAGGAACACTGAAACTGGAAGGGAGCAAATCCAAATAGCCACAGAACCAGGCAAGTAACAATGAGTGAAGTGGGGCAGGTGTCCCCAAAATAACTAGGTAGGCACAGGTGGCAGTAGGGCCCAAAAATCCTCTGTGTGTGACTGGCAGAAGGCAAGCTGAGAACTAGGGGGAAATGGAGAGAGCCTCCATGGTCTAAAGGAGCAGGCCTCCACCACCAGCCAAATGTTGCCTGGGAGGGAATATGGGGGCAATGTTTTCAAATCATCCCAGTGTTTAAGAGAACCTGTAACTCCAGAGTTTTTTGTGAAATCTCCTGATATTTAAACATTGGCAATTAACATAATTCAAACATGTAAAGAACACTGTGAGCCACCACTGTGCACACACACACGTAGGCTGGTCATGGCTACATGACTGCTAGGTACAGATTCTTGAACTTTCAGGGGAATCTGGGGTTTTCAGGTTGAGAATGGCCGTGGCATGGAGTGGACAGCCATCTCTGATGGCTCTGCTGCCGTGAGGACAAGTATGAAGCTATCGATGATACACGTGATAACAAGCAAGTCATTCCATTTTCTCTCTCTTGCTTCTCTTGTCTACAGGCATGCTCTGTTCTCCTAATAACACTCAAGGGAAGTAGGATTTTTTTTTTTTTTTTAGTTTCTACATTCCATTGTTCCATGAATACATTCCATTAATAATCTCAGAATGAATTTGTTTTACATAATTTGGGGGCTATTGTGCATTCATTTCTAAAATTTTAATGCTTTAGGAAAATAATCATTTATGATATTAAGCCATAGGAAGCAGAGAAAACTATTCCAGAAGACAGCACAAGACATTTTTACAGACAGAAGCAGAGGCAAAATTGACTACCAAAGGAACCCTCCTACACTGTTGGTGGGAATGCAAATTGGTACAACCACTGTGGAGAACATTAAGGATGTTCCTTAAAAAAACAAAAATAGAGTTACCATATGATCCTTCAATCCCACTCCTGGGTATATATCTGGAGAAAACCATAATTCAAAAAGATACATGCACCCCAATGTTCACTGCAGCACTATTTACAATAGCCAAGAAGTGGAAGCAACTTAAATGTCCATCGACAGATAAATGGATAAAGAAGATATGGTATATATACACACAAACACACACACACACACACACACAAAATGGAGTGTTAGCCATAAAAAAGATTGAAATAATGCCATCTGCAGCAACGTGGATGGACCTAGAGATTATCATACTAAGTGAATGAAGTAAGTCAAAGACAATTATCATATGATATTGCTTATATGTCGAATCTAAAAAATAAAATAAAATGACACAAATGCACCTATACAAAACAGAAATAGACCCACAGACCTATAAAACAAACTTACAGTTACCAAAGGGGAAAGGGCAGGGGAGGGATAAATTAGGAATTTGGGATTAACATACACACTACTACTGATATACATAAAGTAGATAACCAATAAGGACCTACTGTATAGCACAGAGAACTGTACTCAATATTTTGTAATAACCTATAAGGAAAAAGAATCTGAAAAAAATAGATTAGATAGATAGGTAGATATGTATGTATAACTGAATCACTTTGCTGTACACCTGAAACTGAGACAACATTGTTAATCAACTATACGTCAATTAAAAAAATATTAATTACCACAAAAAAAAAGGTCAATTTCAAATAGCAAAAATTGCAAATGGAATAAACAAAATGCATCCAATATCCTATGCTGGACCCATGCTGGACCAAAACAGTAAAATTTTACACATCTTGACTTAAAATGAGTAAGGATCCTTCTTTAAGGGTCTGTCCACAGAACAGGAAATTACAACCAACCTATATTTTAGGATAAAATTCATAGAAATATAGTAACTTCATTCTTCATCAGCCATTAGTCTCACCTAAAATAAAAATGCATTATCTTAGCTGCCCATGATACCATTCATCAGAGAAAGAAGAATAAAATCAATATTTACATCTTCACTAGAGTAGTACTTTTTATCAAGTCTTATGAGTTATTGAGCACTGTTCTTCAAAAAAGAAAGGAGAAAGCACCTTCATCCTTGCTACATCAAGATAGTTTATAATTAAACAAACTCAACATTTTAAAAAAGGTTTTTATATGGGATTAAATTTTTAAATCATGAACTGAACAGCAAATATATACAAGGCAGCAATCTAATTTCTGTGAGGAGACAGTAAGTGCCATCTGAGGAGTGAGACCTGCAAGCCCACTGCTAATGAACGTGTCCAGGAACAGTTCCACAGCTGAGGACCCTCTTGAAGCTGGGCCCGGACATGCAAGTGGACAGATAGTAAGAAGGCCCTGAGGTGAAAACCCAAGGAAACTGGGTGGAGAAGGATAATGAGAACACACAACTCAGTCTGAAAAGGAAGAGACACCTTCACCTCTCAGGCATGAGGAAAAATTCCGAAGGATGGGTACTTTGAGGTTTCAAAATCAAGTAAAAGAATAAATATTTTATAAAGCCTCACTCAATGAAGGCAGCTAAAGAGCAACTAAGATGGTAAGAAAGCAATTAGGGAAGAAAGGTGGTACAATTATACATCTAGTGATGTATGAATATATATATGCCTATAAAACATGAGTTTTATGATGTTAATGAAATATATAATGGAAATGAAAAGTTATATAAATGTTGGCTATTTTTTCCCAATATTTCAATGTAAGTATGAAATTTTAGAGCTGAAATGACTTTAAAAACTATTCCTGCCGTGTGGATGATTGTGAGTCTTTCAAATAATTTCAAAGCATTAAATTATTTGCATTAGTATTTATCCCCTAACATTTTGGTCCTATTTTTGTGAGGGTGGAATTGGGAATTGTCACGATTCTCACAAAGACTTTTTAAAAGTTATACTCATCTTGCTCTCCAGAGTAGTGACGATAATAGGTAGTAATTGTTCACATTTTGAAGCTCAAATGATATGCAGGTTGAGAATTGTTATCTCTATGTTTAGAGCACATGTGAGCAAACAAGAAATGTGGTTTCTACACACAGGATAAAGCATAACTCTTTGCCAATTATTTCCTCTGCCAAAATATATTTTATATATATACATATAGCCGGGAGACAGTGGAAGTCACTTGCTGATTACCATATGATAATATTAAAATGTAGCCTTACAAATATGATTAACTTTTAAAACAAAAGGAACACATTCATTAAAAACAGGTTGATACCTATGCATCAATTTTAAAATATCCATTCTGTAGTTCTAAGAAACTGTAATCATTATAATGAGGTATAAATAAATTTAACATCAACACCCTTTAAGGAATGTTTGCAACAAAACTGTAACATCACTGAATTTGACATAAGAATGAAACCAACTAAATGGTAGAACTGAAAAATCTAAAACAATTTTACTTCGATTAACAGGTTTATGCATCCCCATTAAATGAAACATAAAAGAGCTACCATTTTATTAGTGATGTATTACTGGAAAATAAATGCTTATATAAGAAAAACCGTCTTTCTTCTTTCCTCAGACTCTCCCTCTTCCCAAAATTTATAAAACCACAAGTTCCACAGAAGTAAAAACCATTCAGAATTATATAAAAGAAGACTAACAAATAATCCTCTAAGTCACACACAGCTCTTCGAAGGGCTCTGCAATGTTGTGACGATTTGGAATCTTGTGGTTTCCCAAGGGGAAGCTATAAAAATCAGGGAGACTGAAGACAGTACCAGCTGAAAAACTAAACAGATGGCTTAGCTGACTAAAAAGCCAGCTGTTTTGGAAGATTGTTCTCATTTAAAGTATCTTCCAAGAACAGCTTTATATGGTTGGTTTCAATTTCCCCTTTCTTTGACACAGTTAAGCTACCTTTTCAGCCTTCACACAGGAGGAGCAAAGAAAATATTAACTCCCTTTAGAAGAGAACCAAAGACTTACTGTTTCTTTTTGTCCTCCTGAAAAGTTTTAAACCTGAGTTTACTCATTTAGTAAAACCATCACCTTCCTTACCCAGCTAGAGTATTCTCTGGATGACCACAAGCAACCCTCTGAAAATGTGTGTTATGTCATGGGAATGAAGCTATGAAATAAATATATTTATTTAAAATATATTATATATCAAATATACAAACATAACATATTCAATTTGTGATACAGCAATATATACTAAATTATGTATACATACGCATATATGTATCATTCATGCAAACATGAAACCTTTGGCTGGAGGAAGGAGGTGGAGGAGATCTGGAGAACACCTTGTGCATGTAACTATTAAATTACTCTGTTCTGTCCCATTTACATGAGATATGTCATCAATTTGTAAAAGTGTTGAAAGTAGTTGACTAAGAAGATAAATTTAAAACATATATTCTGCAGCAGAGAAGGGGAAAGGTGGGGAGGGGTGCTCCCAGGACTCAAAAGACAAAAGTATTACTCTGTAGCTGGCTTTGTGGGGAGGACTCTCAGCGTGGGAGAGCTACATAGGCACAAGAGGTAAGAACTGCTCGCTCTGCTACAAGAAAGGTCAATACCCAATAATATATAGTATTACAATAAAGATTGTTTTAATTCACAAGAATAATCTTATTATGTTACAAGTAAGAAGACTGGGGCTTCCCTGGTGGTGCAGTGGTTAAGAATCCGCCTGCCAGTGCAGGGGACACGGGTTCGAGCCCTGGTCTGGGAAGATCCCACATGCCGCGGAGCAACTAAGCCCGTGCGCCACAATTACTGAGCCTGCGCTCTAGAGCCTGTGAGCCACAACTACTGAGCCCATGAGCCGCAACTACTGAAGCCCGCGCACCTAGAGCAGGTGCTCTGCAACAAGAGAAGCCACCGCAATGAGAAGCCCGCGCACCACAACGAAGAGTAGCCCCCGCTCGATGCAACTAGAGAAAGCCCGCGCACAGCAACGAAGACCCAACACAGCCAAAATAAATAAATAAATAAATAAATTATATATATATATATATATATATATATAATAAAAAACAAGTGAGAAGACTGAATACTTGGCATTATCCCCAAAGCAAATCCTAACTGCATGAAATCACCTCCAAGGGAAATGCCCTCCTGAGGGGTACACTGTTATGTACAATCCACAGGAGAATCTGACATGCACCTTTCAATTATTTATGCTTCCACTAACCAAATGGCCATTTATTTTTAAAATCTGATCTGCATTTTCGGTTTTCAGAGTTTCAAACTTTAACTGTGAAACCTAATTTTGCAAGAAAAACAATGAGAGGAAATAGGAAAGGCTATGTATAGATTGCCAGTTCTAACTTCTTTAGAAAACTATACTGTATATCCTGATCCCATCCTTTTTGCGGTTTTTAGGGAGTCTTTCTTCCTCACCTCCCATGAACATCTCAGGCTCTTGTACTCCTCCTCCACGACAGCAGTCTAATTTGAACTCCCATGTTGAGATTCAAAACAAACACACACATAACTGATATTCAATTACTAACACAGAATTTCTAGGTGAAACAAATATATTTTAACACTAGAAACACAAAATCAGGGTTACAGTCTTCCACTTAACATCTATTTTTTTAAATTATTTTATTTATTTATTTTATTTATTTATTTTATTTACTTATTTTTGGCTGTGTTGGGTTTTCATTGCTGTGCACGGGCATTCTCTAGTTGCGGCGAGCGGGGGGGCTACTCTTCGTTGCGATGCACGGGCTTCTCATTGTGGCGGCTTCTCTTGTTGTGGAGCATGGGCTCTAGGTGCGCGGGCTTCAGTAGTTGTGGCTCGCAGGCTCTAGAGCGCAGGCTCAGTAGTTGTGGCGCACGGGCTTAGTTGCTCCGCGGCATGTGGGATCTTCCCGGACCAGGGATCGAACCCGTGTCCCCTGCATTGGCAGGCGGATTCTCAACCACTGCGCCACCAGGGAAGCCCTTAACATCTATTTTTACTGATCGATGTTTAAACCCCAAAAGCACATACAGCTTACAGTGTGAGCTACAAAGATTATCTCCCTAAAAAGGTTTGAACCATGAAGTTAGCAAGAGCCTTTTGATCAGATATTACAGATGCTGCTGCTTTTGTAGGAATAACTTTAAGTTTTTATGATGATGATGTTTCTTTTTTAAAACCTAGAAAGCTATATAGTTTCCATTTTAAAACCACTTAAGCTATATAGTTAAGAGACCATTAAGTCTTGTAAATACAATGAACAAGGAGAACATCAATAAACTTTTCCTTCTACTCTTTCCTAGTGACTACAGTAATAAATTAGTTGTAGTGTTCCCCTTTTTCTACTTCTCTGATAAAAGTGTCTATGATTTCCACATAGTCTACATAGTAAAATGGCCAAAAGATTTTAAGTAACTATGTGTTTCTGGTTTTAGAATCAGTACCTGAAACCAAGTCAGTAATAACAGACATTTAATCAACATTTCCTCAGTACTAAGCGCTGGGCACTGTGCTAAAATCCTTACATAAGGTACTTTCACAATAACTCTGGGAGGTAGGTGCTCTTATCTCAGATAAGGAAACTAAAGCACAGAGGAGATAAGTACCTAAATAAGGGCACCCAGTTACTAGGTGGCAGAAATGAGAGTTAAAGGCTGTTACTCTAAAGTCTTTGCTTGTAACCATTATACTCTGTACCTCCCAAAATACTATTCCCACATGGGAGCCTTTCTACAAACTGGCTCCCAGAGAATGAACACTTCCATTTTCTAAATAATCAGAGCAAGGGTCATTCTCACTTATCAGAATGCTAGAGTATACAACCTGAACCAGTCAACTACAGCACCAGGAGCAATCCAGAAAGCTCGAGCGAAAGGACTGAATGATTTCCATTGGGAAACCTTCCATTTATCTTAAGACAGTAGTATCTACTTTACTGGACTATCAAAAGAGATGATATCTTCACTGAAATGAAAAGTGAAAATATTAAATATCCAATGTCAATGTCTTTTTCTCAAGCCCTGTTATCTATGGATAAATGTATCTATGCGTTGATTTGCTAAGCAAATCAAGTCCACGTAAAGCAATACTGTGTATATACACGTCTCGTTTTATTGTGCTTCGTTTTTTACAAATTGAAGATTTGAGGCAACCCTGCATCAAGCAAGTCTACTGGTGTCATTTTTCCAACAGCATTTGCTCACTTCATGTCTGTTTCACATTTTGGTAATTCTTCCAATATTTCAAACTTTTTCATTATTATTATGTTTGTTATGATGATCAGTGATCTTTCACGTTACTATTATAAAAAGATTATGACTAGCTGAAGGCTCAGATGATGGTTAGCATTTTTTAACGATAAAGTATGTTAATTAAGGAATGTACATTGTTTTTAGACATAATGCTATTGCACACTTAATAAACTATATAGTGTAAACATAACTCCTATAGGCAGCATTGGGAAACCAAAACATTTTTGTGACTCGCTTTATTGTGATATTCACTTTATTGCAGTGGTCTGGAATCAAACCCACAATATCTTCAAGGTACTCCT
The DNA here is from genome assembly GCF_028564815.1 of Eubalaena glacialis. Taxonomy (NCBI): domain Eukaryota; kingdom Metazoa; phylum Chordata; class Mammalia; order Artiodactyla; family Balaenidae; genus Eubalaena; species Eubalaena glacialis. Next base: position 58,217,486 of record NC_083724.1, on the reverse strand, counting down.
ATATACACATACCTACAAATCTCCAATATTTATAGCATATGTAGTTTTAAAAATAGATGCAAAGTTACATAATTATGGGGTGGGTGGAGTCTTTCTAACTTAAGTAAAAACAACAAGGTAGTAAGCAATGGAGTTTAAAAAGAAAACACATGAACATCTGGATATCGTGAAATCACAAGGTATCTTTTTTTTTATGTTGTTGGTTTTATGAATTTGTTTCTCTTCTCCCTAGGATTTGAATAAACTTCGTGTGTTAGAGCTACCTTCTGGCTCTAAGTAATTCTAGTTCTCGCTTGAAAGCCAAAATAAATTAAACAAAATTATTTTTTTAAATCTAAACAAATTATGTGAAATAAACATAAGTATACTTGTCTGCCAATGTAATTCAATAGGTTTTATTAAACAGGAAGCTGACACTTTAAAATTAGTACTGTTTACTATTTTTCATAATGTCTTCAAAAAATTTAAGCTTTAAATCTGGAATTTACGTTGTTTTTCGGCAGGAATCAGGACTTTCCTATTCAGCAAGTGATTCCCTACAAGAACTTAATGCTGTTCAGTGACAACAGAAATAACACAAACTACACAGAGATACATTAAAGCAATATATTTACTAGACTTTTATAATGCCTTTTGTTTTATACCATACTTCCTAATATAAACAAAGTCTTGTATGATTTTCATAATAAATTTTTTTATGTTTATGAGAAATTGGAAAAGTAGGAATACAGGCACACTTTAAATATCAGAAATATTTTTTAAATCCTAAATATTAATAATGATCCTCAACTTGGTTACAAAATCTTGTTTTAAAAAAAGGATCAGCTCATGTAAGATAGTATAGAAATTTAATTCTAGAAAAAATTATCCAACTCTAATTTCGATAATGAGTTTTACAGTGTGGAAGATCTGGAAAAACTGTAATTCAAAGAACCATTCATTCCAGAAACAAACATGCCAAAATCCTTACCATCATATTATATTCCTTATTTGACTGTCAAACCTCTATGTTCTTGACTAAAATGTTTACTCCTTTGAGATTTACACATTGTCTTACATGTATATTAAAACTATATGTAAGTAAATATTAATCAAATTACCATCAAGTTCAATTGTACTGGCAGAACTTTTATTTGCCCTTTCAAAGTTTATTATTAACATAGCATTCTCTTTTAAATTGTATGTAAAATTTTAGCCGAAAAGTTATTTGCAGAGAACGCTGCTCATCAGAATTACTTTTTTCCATGAGGAAAGTCAACCCTGAACGTGGCCCAAGCCATTCCTTTCCTAAATCTGTTTCATTTCAACCATTGGTAGCTATGCCCCTCAACCAGCAGTGCATGCAGCAGATAACTAGAATCTGCTTCAAACAGGCAGGAAATGCTGGCATTTATCTTTCCCTTAGGCAAACAGCACCACCTGCAGAATTAAAGAAACCAAGGGATTTGGAACCTGTAGGCATAATTACCTGTCAGAATCTAATAGAGGCTTTCTCAAGTTAACATCCTAATACCTATTGCTCCCATAGGAGAATTCCAGAATGTGCTTTAGAAAAGCTGATTCAATTTATGCTGATGGTCTATTTGATGCCATTTCAATACAGTAATACTTAGCACAGGAGATACATATTTCTTATGGAACTAAAATATTTTAAGATTTTACTACCACAGACATATAAATGAACTCACTATACCTCCTGCACAATCAAAAAACTAAGAATAAAATAAACTGCTTTTTTTCTTAAATTAGCTCTAGAGCTTAATGGAAAACTTAATAGAGGTCTACATGAACGGTGACTACAAAGTCTGGTAGTACAGTTAGTACCATCTCCACACAATTGACATTTGGGGCCAGATAATTCTTTGTGGTAGGGCACTAACCTGTGCACTGTGCATTAGCAGCACCTGTGACCTCTATTCACTAGATGCAAGTGGCTCTAACCCCAGTCATGCCAATCAAAAATGTCCCCAGACGTTATCAAATGTCCGCTGTGGACAAGATTATCCCAGGGTTCAGAACTGATGTGTTAGTGGAAATGGCCACATGCAGGGTGCAGTCTGGCTCTGCTCCTTTGCGTATGCACCGGGGGGAGACATTCCACCTCTCTGCCTCAGTCTCCCCTACTTCAAATAAATGTTGTAAGGATTAAAGGAGAAAAGAACTGAATACTGACTACTGCTACTGCTATGACTGTTTTGATTGTAGATTTTGCAGCATCTCTCTCTACTTCTGACTCCCTAAGCTACAAATGTGTACTTTTCAAAAAAAAATTTTCTTAAGGATACAAAACTAAGGAATTTTAGAAGTGGGGGAGGGGCATTACTAGGCTTATGGATTACTTAGAGAGTTCTCCTAAAAGCCCAGGCTTGTAGGCTCTAAGAATATGATGCCAAATCCTACTACCTACTTGTAGTCTATGCACCAGAGAACCAGGATGATCTACTTGGTCACTGGAACACATCACATACTTTCCCCTCTGTACTCCAACTGTGACTCTTGTCTGATAGGCTACATAACTCCACCACATGTGTACCTATACACCTGTTAGATCCCAGCATCTTTCATGAAGTATTTTCCTGATGGCATCCGAATCATCTCTCTCTTACCCAACCACCAAACACTCTGGCAGAAACTCTCTCATAGTACTTGTACTCTTCAGGGCACGAATGACTCCGTGATGGCTACAGCCCATCAGGACTCATTTCCCTACCAAACCTCAGGTGCCTTTTTTGTTCTTACTCCTCTGTCTACCCTGCAGGGTCTAGCCGGAGCCCTAGCCACATTATCACTTAAGATTTCTTTTTAATTGCACAGCTACCTTAGAGAATGGATTGTAATTTTCTTATAGGCCAATATACTTCTTACATAGAACTACACGGTAAACACCTTTCTCATATAACACTGCCATTAAGATATGACCAGTGCTTACTGACAACCACAGCCCCAACAAGACTAATATTCAAGAGTAATATTCACTCAAACCTGGAGGGAGGGGCTTCCCTGGTGGCACAGTGGTTAAGAATCCGCCTGCCAATGCAGGGGACACGGGTTCGAGCCCTGGTCCGGGAAGATCCCACATGCCGTGGAGCAACTAAGCCAGGGCGCCACAACTACTGAGCCTGCGCTCTAGAGCCTGAAAGCCACAACTACTGAAGCCCATGCGCCTAGAGCCTACACTCCGCAACAGGAGAAGCCACCGCAATGAGAAGCCCATACACCGCAACGAAGAGTAGCCCCCACTCACCGCAACTAGAGAAAGCCCGCGCGCAGCAACGAAGACCCAACGCAGCCAAAAATAAATAAATAAAATAAATAAATTTATTTAAAAAAAGAAAAAAAACCTGGAGGGAATGATTATTAAGCATGAATTTTAGTTGAGGGCCATTAATTGAGTACAAAAAGTATCCCTGTTAACCAAATGAAGAGCATTTCTTAATAAAACATGATTACTGTGACCTTTCTTTAAACCTTTTAAATTTTTTAGCAACTCTACTTGTTGTGTATCAGCACATAGTTGTTAACCAATATATTTCTCACCAAAATCATTTTGTTCAATATATATATATCCCTTCAAGCAATTATAAACCTACTGAAGTGAGGTGATAGTAGTTTCACACGGTATGTATGCTGGTGGGGTGGGTTTGGTGGGGGGCTCCCTAAATGAAAAAACAAGGGGAATAACCAGCAATGCCTGTTGCACTCATGACAGGGGATCAAGGCCTAAGGTATGTGTGGCGAGGTGGGAGACAGAGTACTCCACACACCCAAGAGTCAAGAGTTGAAGCAACCCTGTGTAAATGTCAGTGCTGTCCTGAAGGATTCTGGCAAAAGAAGACAGTAGTCACAGGCAAAGAACAGTGAGACTGCAGCAGTGTACCTTCAACACGTACTCAGAGGATCACAGGCATCAGAATACTCTGAGGTGCTTCCTGCAAAATGTAGGTGCAGAAGAGTAAGACCCAGCTTCCCTATTTTTTACAAGTTCTCCAGTTTCCTATGTACACTAAAGTGAAAGGACTACCAGGTTAGAGAGGTCATTCTTTTACAACAGAGGAATACTGATTACTTAAGAGGTAGGAAGGAATTATGCTATGCAGAGCCTTTGAAAATATATTTTTAAATAAATTCAACAGCTGTTTTATTTTTTAGACATTCTCTATATTAGATGCTAAATTAAAAATGGATTTACATGAAAAGGTTATAGAGGGAATTTATAAAAGCAACTAATATTGATAATTCTGTTAATCTGGACAGATGGGACAGAAGTTACTTTGAGGATGTGAGAAGTCAACATACATACCCCTAAAACCTACCTGTGGCTTCCCTGGGGAATTTCCCACCAGTGGCTGAATCTGACCTCTAGGAGATCCCAAGAACTGCTGACTCTGAATAATGTGATTTCTGTAGGGAGTCCTGGGAGATAGAGACACTTTAGCACCGTACCAAGGAGAATGTCTTTCTCCTCTGACAAACTGGAACCAATTAAGTCAAAAGCATCACACTGATCCAATTACACCAGGAACAGTTAAAATGAGACTAATATCCCAAAGACCCTCAGGACTCATCAAGAGTGAGTAACATCCTTCAGGGGCCAATAAAATTAATGACATTTCAGAAATGAGACTCTATGAGCCATAAAAGAAAGAAGTGGCAGAGGGTTGTAGAAATCAAGTCTATTTTAATCCTTAAAAACCAAAGAAAACATTTGAAAGAAAATCTCTACAATTTCTCCAAAATAGGGAAGATGAACCTCTTAAATATTCTCTTTTGGCACCCACAAAATATTCCTCCTTCTCCCATATCCCAAGAGAATATACCTGAGTTGGAAACCTGACTGAAGTACCAGTTAGGGTTGCCACACTACTATGTATAAAATAAATAAGCTACAAGGATGTATTGTACAGCACAGGGAATATAGCCAATATTTTATAACTATAAAAGGAGTGTAATCTTTTAAAATTGTGAATCATTATGATGTACACTTGAAACTTACATAATATTGCTAATTAACTATACCTCAATAATTAGGAAAAAATGGGCTGCTAAGAAGAGTCAACTCAATAGTACAGGAAAAGTTCATGGACCAGTGACTGGGGCACAGTAGCACCTAACCAGAGAAACAGCTTCTGCACTTCAATTTCTGCCTTATTTTATGGTTTACATACACTGTCTCCTTACCGAACTGTTGAAGGGAAAAAGTCAAGCAGGATAAATGTACAATGTTTTGTGAAAAGTAAAGCATTACACTCAAATGTTAGCTGTTATTAACTTGGAAATGGAAGAATAAACACAATTAAAAGAGAACTGACACCCAGGATAGGTAAGTAAATAGTAAAAGGGCAGTTAGTTTTCTTTTCATGAGTTGAGTCTCCTTTATTCCTTCAATATTTATCGAACAAAAGGCAAGGGCTAAGCATCTGTCTTCAATGACCTACAAGAGAGATAAGACATAAGCAAACACAAAAAAAGAAAAATCTGAGCACTATCATTAAGGTAAAGATAACTAGGGATTTCACAGTAGAGACAGATTACTTCAAGCTTAGGGGGAGCAGATAGATCTTCACAAAGGAGGAGGCAGTTGAAATGGTCTTGAAGTATGTGTGGAGTTTGCATAAAGACCATATTCCAGGTAACAGCACGAGGCAAAGCAGGGAGATGAAGAAGCACAGGTGTGGGGTACAAGGTAACTCAGTCTTGCTAAAGCATAGGCTGTAGGCAGTGCCCACAGACTGGGAAACAGGCGACAGAAAGCTATAGAGGGCACCTGAACATGCGTGTAAGGAGGCAGAGACTTAGAATACTGGCAACTGGGACTCCTTGTTCAAAATCCTTTCTTTCATAAAGGAACTTCAGACTTTTGCGTTCTCAGCATAATCTGACAGATTTTAAGAGGCAGGGTCAAGACAAGGGGTAACTAACCATCAACCTCCAAGGTGGTTAAAAAGTAAAGGTTTGAAAAGGAATGGATGGGTAACAAGGCAGTAAGCAAAGTAACTGATCACAGGGGATAAAAAATGAGGGAGGCATCGATAACACAGCAAAAGGCCTCGGTTTTACCTGCCACAAAGAGGTAGTACCATTATTGGAAAAACAAAACATAGGTCAAGTGAAGTAATAAACTATATAAACTATATTCCAGGACACTGAAGTCACATTCAAAGTGATCACAGAACCACTGGCTACAATCTTTGTGAAACTACGGGGAGCTAGGACACACAAGTCCAAGTAATGAGAGGAGTGGTGAAGGGTCGAGCCAGTCAGTCGATACCTACAGAGCTCTGCTCTGGGCACAGTAGATACAAGCACAAACGAGACAGATAAAAGTGCCTGCTCGCAAGGGACTTACATCCTTGTACAGGGAAGACAAATTACCAAATCGATAAAGAACTTAAAGACAGAGAAGAGGGCCAAGGACAGAGCTCCGTGGCCTTCTAATATTTGGAGGCCTGATAAAAGAGGCTAAGAAACAGATAGGAAGTTGGAAGAAAACCAGGTGAGTATGGTGTTATGAGGAAAAAGAAGATGGTGTTTCAAGGCTGGGGAGGCTGAGGAGTTGAGTAAAGTGAGGATGGAGATTGACTACTGGCTTCGGCCCAGAGGTAAACTGGATAAAAGCTATTGCGACAGCCCAATATGAGTGTGCTAAAGAAGCCATCAGAGGGGACGAAATAGGGACAGTGAGACTCCTTCCCAGAGTTTGAGGGTGTGGGAGCCAAGATAAGAAAGTTTTTCAAGAAGGGAAGAAGGGCCCCCTGCTACCAAAAGGTCAAATAAGATAAAAACACAGGCTGATTGTTGAGCTGGGGTAAGGTACAGGCCAATGGCTCAAGCAGTTTCAAAGGAGTAGTCAGACAAAACAATGATGAGAGCGCCTTGGAAGGGCCAGAAGCCTCCCCGCAGAGGATGGATGATCACCTCAAGGGAAGCTTCTTGCCTTGGGAGGTAAATCTGATACGTCTCATAGTCTAATTAATGTTGTTTATCATCAGTTCCTTTACCACCATCACTTTAGACTCTAGGTCAAAATGATCAAGGGAGTTACTAAATATAAAGCCTGAAGAGTTTATTTTCTTCTAGTAATAATGGTAAAAAGCCTGCACTGATTTTACCAAAAAGCTATATATGTCACCTAATACATTTTCCATCAATCACAGAAACAACAATTTTAAAAAATGAACACGTATATTTAATTGCATGTACCAATAATATTGGCACATTTATGAATATGAAAGTGAGCAATAGTTAAAAGGCAACAATGCCACTAAGAATGACCAGATCATCTGAAGAGAATTTGCAATGCTGAACTACAAATTCTAAATCACTATAATAATCCCTAATAATAATCACTATAATAATCCCTCAGATAAGTCAAAATATCAGGAACCTTTCAATAATTTGTAAACTACTGAAAATATTCCAATTGTTTTGGAATTCTGAGCATCCATTTCCCTAGCCCATATCTGTGATAAACAGCGTTTGGAGGCATTTGATTTGTTTTTCCCAGCGTGTGTTCTTAGCACCAGGCCTTATTCACCCTAGAGTGTAGAATGAGATATAAATGAGGGTCTGAAGTTAATACTGGAAAGATCCTGTGGCTTCTCACTGAGAAGGATATAATCAGTTTTATATTGTAACTGCCACTCACAGGAAATAACTTTGATTATGCAAAGAACTGAATATGGCTACAAAATCTTATCAAAGCAAAAAATGAAACAAGCACTCAGAGATAAGATTCTACCTTTCACCTAATATTTCTCTCTCCTTCATTTTTACTTTGATCTCTCATTTGCTAATTTTCTCTCTACATCTGCTTCTTTAATACTATCTCATACTTGTTTACATTTACAAACCCCCTTATATTAGCTCATTTAATTCTCATACCAACACATTTTACAGATATTCTCATATGAGCGATGAGAAAACTGAAGCTCAAAGACATGAGTGGACCAGTCTATCAAATTCCGACAAGGCCAGTTTTATTTCCCCACCATCACCATAGATGCCTCTCCTAGCTGAAGCCCACAGCTTCACGAATGTTTTCTTGTAAGACCCAACGCTTGACACCCACTTACCATCACATTGGATAATCTCACAAAGAGGAGAAAAACCTGGTTCATCAACAAAGCACCATCCAAAGGGCGGGGGCGGGGGGGGGGGGGGAACCTGTATTTTCACTGTCACCAGCTGATCACTAGGTCATTTGTAAGAGCAAACTGAAGCCATGATGCCCATACAGGATATCTCTGACCACAAGCTTTTATTGCTCACAATGGCTGTTCTCTAGTAATCCAGGCTAAACTGCAGTTCAACACACACAAAAAAACAGTGCCTTTTCACGTCCCAGTGCCCTCTTATAAAATATATCTTTAGACCTCTCAACAGGTGGTATTACATCATTTCAGCTACCACAAAAATCAAAAACAAAAACAAAACTTGACTTTGAACTTGAATCTCAACAGAAAAAAAACTCAAATCTCAACCGAGATTTGAATTTGAATTTCAGTTTAAAAACTTAAGTAACTAGCATGTTAATTGAGGAGGGTGGTAAAGATGGACAGAGAAGTGAAACTAATGACTCACTGTAAAAGTTTTCCTTAAAAACCTGTTTATAACAGCATTTTCAAAAACAGTGAAGAAGCCTGTGATAAACCATCATTCCACTACAGCAGGCCAGGAGAATTCTGGAAGTGAGCTTATCCTGGGCAAAAGAAAGCAACCAAGGGCAATTTATTAAAGTTTGTGTCTCTTTTATTTGATCCACATCATATTTTTCTGTGGTAACAACCTCCTACAATGCTGTTCATATAATAATTATTCCATCAGAAGCTCCTCCATGGCTATCGGGTGAGATGTGTCACCAGCAGTGGCAGCCCTGAAATGTTTACATATGATCTTAACAAGTCCCAGCAAAGCGCAACTTGGGCACCCACAAAAGCGGCTAAAGAAGAAACAATAAGTGGCCTGAAATTAAGAACCCACACTTTGCAAGCTTCAAAATGGAATACTGAACCCTCAAAAAAGGTTTAGAACGTTAAATAGTAAAAAGAATATAGGTTTCCCTGAATCTTCACTGCCATATACACGGTTCATTTCAGAACCTCAAAGTAGGAAGACTAAGACTCACTAACACAAAATATCAACATTCTAGCTTTGTTACCAGAATGTGTTTTTAAAAAGAGTTTAATTTCAACAAATACATATAGTAACCTATATTGTGTCCATATTAATAGCAAAGCAGAATCCAGAGACCAAAGGAAAGAACAGTTTTCTATGAAGAATGACCTCAAACAATTTCAGTTTTTATGTTTAATAAAAACTCCTCAGACAAAATCCACAGGAGATTCCTGGGTCAACACTGTATGAGTCTGAGTCCCAGCAGAAAACAGGGATAAAATGAAGCTTTGGAATAATTTGAATGAAGGGACAGAACAGGTGGAGGCAGGGTGTAAAGAAACAAGAGAGGCGAGGGATTGGGCCAAGATGGCAGAGTAGAAGGTCGTGTGCCCACTCCCTCTTGCGAGAGCACCGAATCACAACTAACTGCTGAACAATCATCGACAGGAAGACACTGGAACTCACCAAAAAAGATACCCCACATCCAAAGACAAAGGAGAAGCCACAATGAGACGGTAGGAGGGGCACAATCACAATAAAATCAAATCCCATAACTGCTGGGTGGGTGACTCACAAACTGGAGAACACTTACACCACAGAAGTCCACCCACTGGAGTGAAGGTTCTGAGCCCCACGTCAGGCTTCCCAACCTGGGGGTCCGGCAACGGGAGGAGGAATTCCTAGACAATCAGAGATTGAAGGCTAGCGGGATTTGATTGCAGGACTTCGACAGGACTGGGGGAAACAGAGACTCCACTCTTGGAAGGCACACACAAAGTAGTGTGCACATCGGGACCCAGGGGAAGGACCAGTGACCCCCATAGGAGACTGAAGCAGACCTACCTGCTAGTGTTGGAGGCTCTCCTGCAGAGGCGGGGGGTGGGGGGTGGTGGCTGTGTCTCACAATGAGGACAAGGACACTGGCAGCAGAAGTTCTGGGAAGTACGCCTTGGCGTGAGCCCTCCCAGAGTCCACCATTAGCCCCACCAAAGAGCCGGGTAGGCTCCAGTGTTGGGTCGCCTCAGGCCAAACAACCAACAGGGAGGAAACCCAGCCCGACCCATCAGCAGACAAGTGGATTAAAGTTTTACTGAGCTCTGCCCACCACCAGTCCCTCCCATCAGGAATATGTGGAACCTAGAAAAATGGTACAGGTGAACCGGTTTGCAGGGCAGAAATAGAGACACAGATGTAGAGAACAAACGTATGGACACCAAGGGGTTGAAAGTGGCGGGGGGGAGGGGGGCGATGAATTGGGAGATTGGAATTGACATGTATACACTAATATGTATAAAATGGATAACTAATAAGAACCTGCTGTATAAAAAAATAAAATTAAATTAAAAAAAAAAAAAGAAACAAGAGAGGCAGAGTAGTACCCTGGGCCTGCTAACAGCCAAGTTTTCACTAAAGCTCAGTCTAAAAGGCCTGGAGGAGGGAGCAATGATCAGAATCCAGGAGAGTCCCTGGAGGATGGCCTGAGGCAACCCTGAGGGTGGGCTGCATTCTCCGCCCCCCTCAATCTCCTGCCTGTTTCCACCGCCTGCCTCCAACCAGGAACCAAAGGGCTAATTTGATTGTATTGTGGCCTACAGAGCAGCAGGGTGGAGACCCTGTGCAAAGCAGACCTGGGGGCATAAATCCTGTGCAGTATAGGAAACTAGCCCACGCCCTCAGTGAGTTAAAACAAACAAAAGCTCATGCAACCATTAACCATCTCCTCCTTCCTAGTGTTCTGATTCTGAGCTTAAGTATAAAACCTCAGCTTGCATTTCCCCAGCAGCTGTGTGAAAGAAGATTCTGGATTACCATACCTGAGGTTTGTAAGAAGTAAACACTGTCTTGCCTAAGGCACCGGAGAGAGACATGCGCCCCAAAATTACCAAGAAATGTCCAAATATCAGAGGAAAGAAAGGAGTCGCATGCCCCACCTAAAAGGCTAGAGGTGCCAGCAGCACCAGTGTCTTCTCAGACTCTGCTCCTTTTCCTACAGATGAAGACAAAAACAGACGTGCTCAAAGACACAGTGGTACCCCTTTGATTCCCTGCCCCCAAATAGATAATTCTGGGTTCCGTAGTCAGTGACACAGAAAGCATTTGAAACAAACAACAAAGATAAGAGCCATTTGCTGTGATTATATGAACGTCTTTTTCTTTGATCATTAATTATAAGCAATTAGGCCAGATACCAAACCCCACAAGACTCAGAACTTGCTTACTACGTTTGGCTTATTCTGTGTTCTGCCACCTGATAGCCCTTAGCACATACACTCAAGAAGACATTTCTTGGAATTCAATGAAAGGTTAAAATTTGCATCCTTTCTTCTGTCACTGTAATCACTCATTCATTCATTCACTCATTCAAATAAACCCAAGAATATAATTCACTAGCAATGTACATTCACACAAAACTTAAACTGCAGTCGTTATGGACTACAAAGATTTCAACTGCATTTGTAAGGTAACCACTCAAAAAAAACATAAGGTCAGTATAAAATGATTCGGCATCACAAAGGAAACAGCACTTCAATAAAAACTACAAATATGAACCACATTACTGGCCCAATTCCCAGTCACATTAATCAGAAAGGCGAGTCAGATGCAACATCAGTGCAACATTTTTTAAAGGAGAATTTTTTGAAGAGTTTAAGAATCTATCTGATTCAAATGCTCTATGATAATAAAAGAGCTAACATGTAACTGTAATCTTGGTCAACAAGTGGAAGAAAAGGGGTCTTCCAAACCCAGTAAAGAGTACAAATGTTAAATCACACAGGCTTTACCAAATAAATATCCTAAAAAAGGCTAATTTAGAGGGAAGAAAATTCACACCTGAGAGTCTAAAGGATATGACAAAGCAAGAAATGAGGGGATTTATTGAGAAATCTCCTTATGAAACTGTCTTTGAAGTTAAAATAGAAATATCACTGTGGAAGGGACTTCCCTAGTGGCACAGTGGTTAAGAATCCACCTGCCAATGCAGGGGACACGGGTTCAAGCCCTGGTCTGGGAAGATCCCACATGCCGCGGAGCAACGAAGTCCATGCACCACAACTACTGAGCCTTCGTGCCACAACTACTGAAGCCCGCATGCCTAGAGCCCATGCTCCGCAACAAGAGAAGCCACCGCAATGAGAAGCCTGCGCACCACAACGAAGAGCAGCCCCTGCTTGCTGCAACTAGAGAAAGCCCACGCACAGCAACGAAGACCCAACGCAGCCAATAAATAAATAAATAAATAAATATATTGAAAAAAAAAAAGAAGTTGGTGCAAGATGGCCTGGGGTCAAGTGCACGAATGGCCTCAAAAGCAAAAACAATTCATCTGGGATACTGGAATGGGAGGTCAAGTATACGGGCATTGGGCCTGGTAAGTAGGTAGGTGTGCTGGTGGGAATCCATGGAAATTTCTGTTTTCTCACTGTAACGAAAAGCAAGGTAATTAGCAGAGAATGAGGATGGAGAGAGAGGAGAATGTGGTTGGATCTCTGGGAATGAAATGAGGTCTTAGATCTGGGAAGAACAGCTGGGATGGCTGTATACTTGTCCCCAGCCACAGCAGCTGCCCAGGGACAAGCATGGAGAGCAGGGAGATAGTTGGATGGAATAAGATGGGGGTTTTGCCAGGTGAGTATGACACAGTGAGAGAGGCAAGGGAGAGTATACAACAATAGATCACAGAATATAAGCCTGACAGAGAAGGAAGTAAGAGCATGAGGGTGTGAGTGACCATGAAAAGTAGGATCAATAGATTTTAGTCCCTACTGGGGTCCACAGGCATGCTGGAGTTGGGGTAGCAAAGGAAATGAGCTGAAAAGTCAGGAGATGGATGTCACAGGATGGGATGCCCGAAACTGGGAATATGAAGATAGTACATGTGTTAAGACCATAAGAATTACTGATCGAGTAGGGTGGACTCAAGATTATCAGAAGAGAGAAGGTCAAGGCAGGAGCTTCCCCATCAGTGATTTCCTCAGGCCTTTCTGAACATCTCTCTCACAGCCTGCATTTTATGCCTAATCTTCTGTATTCTCTAAGTCATTCCTGCCAATGAAAATAATTCATACCAGTGTAAATGATTTAACCTAACCCTCTTCACTCTTGCATTTAAACAAATAAACAAAAAGCCTGATGACCTAAATAATCTTTAATGGATGGAATATGAACCCCCCCATTTATATCATTTCTTAAAATTTAGAGAGAAAAATAAGTGGAACTGGGATGTTTCCACTGTCTCCCTGCAATCATTTGGCCATCCACACAAGCATAGGGAAACACCGTGCTGCTGCGTTGAGAGTCACTTGACCAAAATGGAAAATATTCAAAGGCTATCAGAATTTCTTTAAAATGTAGGCTTATTTTAGAAGACACAATCCTCTTAACAGGTATGCAATATTCAATACTTAAAATTGAAATAAAATGAAACATCCTGCTAAAAGCTCTTCTTAGGCCAGATTTGGTTTATTCATGTTTTATTCCCACATATAAACTATCTTGTATGTAACTGAAACTTAATATATATTTGCTGAATAAATGGCAAAGAATTTATTTGGTCAAAAGAACTAGCCAAAACAGAAAAATGCTCTTATTAAAATTGCAAACTTACTTATTGTTGTATTTTCACCACTGTGTTTTATAAAGAGTTTATATTGAAACTCTTTTCTAAAATGTTCACTGGCTCCCCATCACACAGAATTAAAAGGTCCAAATGCCTCTACCTAACATTCAAGGTATTTCGTAGCCTGCTTCCACCCGCCCATTCTAAATGTACTACATCTCAAACCACACAGAGACAATTGTCAAAAATATCCTACCACTCTTGCCTCCAAGACTTCACTCAAGCTGCTGATTCCCTTTCAGACACATACTTCCAAACCACCAAAATCCCATCTAATCTTCACCAGCTCAAATATCAGTCCTCTCAAAAAAAAAAAAGTTTCAGATCCCTGCCATGTTGGAATTAATCTCTCCTCATCCTATATTCCTGTATTACCCTGTACCTTTGTTAGAGCATTTATCAGTGATAAAAGCCTAGCCTCTTACATATTCAAGTGCCAAAAACTGTCTTAGCTTCTCACACCCAGCATAGTCCTTGCACTACCACAAGCTGATGTTAACTCTATTAAGGGACCATTTACAATGGAAACAGAAAGCATTTAACTGGCCCTTTCCTTGTTCTTCAGAAGCTATGGGATGCAATGTATACCCATCAAGATTAAAGCTACAATAAGGTCCAAGTCAAAGATAAATAAATAGATTGCTACAATATTCAAGGAAAGCAAAACCAAACCAAGACATCTCTTTATTCTTGAGACAGACAAATGGATTTTTCCCCTAAATTGTTGTTCTCTTTCTGAAGGGTTAAAAACAATCAAATCTTGACAGTGAAATAGCATAAAAAGTGCCAAGTACAAGGAGGACAATGACTTCTTAATGACTAGACTGCAACAATCATTTCTGTCTCTTTTGAATTGAAAGGGAACTTAACCTCCAATCTCAAAGTGTCAGGCATCTCCAATTCCTCATCATGGTGGTAGTTAGAAGAGAATGCACTGAACATGATTGCTTCAGAGGAAGGTCAATTTCTTTTGTTTTCTATCCCTTTTACCATGCAACCCCCTAACCCCCTCAAAGAAATGTGAAAACCCTAAGACAAATGCTGGTAGGTAGATGAAAGAACACCCATTCTTGCGTAATCTAAACAGCAGGTACAGATAATGTGCTTAATAGTAACTGCATGAACTCTCATCTGGGAATTTTCAATTTTGCTTATATGTATTATCATAATAAAGTAAAACCTGTCCAGTTTTTCCCAAGTGCTAGCTTTGCTGATAAGAAGAGAACAGAATAAAGGAAGAGAAGGAAGAAGAGGAAAGAAGGCAGGTGGAGAGGCTGTCAGGGCATCCGGCAGAGCTGAGATAGCTCCCCTGCTAAGGAGCCTTGGCCAAGCCCACCCCCAGAGCAGGAGGGAAGGTGAAGTCCACTGCCCCACACCAGAAAGAAGAAGTGCCAAATAGCATTCCTCTCCCTGCCTCTCCCCAACCCCGCTGCGGAAGCACTCTGAATGTGACATGTATTCTTCCTCAGCTGGCACAAGGCATGGACTAAAGAAAGATATACTTCATAAAAATCCATTTTACAAACTTGAGCCTAAGACAGTGCATTAGATTCCATAAATGGTGCATTGCATTACAAAAAATGTGTTTGTTTCACCATATGCTTCAAGAACACCAAAACCTGTTTTTTAAGTTCTAAACCAATTTGCTTGCATTTAAATTTTAATACTAGGGAAACATTTTTGTGCAGGAATTTTTATTTTTCAATTCCTATCCCTGGGCAGCTAATTTTAAAAGAATATAATCAAGTTATATTACCTAGAAAGAAATCTGAACATTTACTTTTCCCGGTATGAGTGCTGGTGTTTTGTTTATTTGAAAACACAGAACTGAAACTCAGTTACTGAACTAAGGCTATATCTCAAGCATTTCAATCTTCATGTCCCATTTCTTTTCAGATGAAGGACAGAGAGACAGCCAGTATTTTGTTTGCTGTTTATTTTCGTTTTGTTAAATTTCTCAACATACTGGAAATAGCCACTGGTTTGCAACAATGTGGAAAAGTTACCATATGAGAAAAGAACTCCAAGAACAGAATATCACAATTCTTGAAACATCAACAGTATTCTTTCCTTCTAATTTCAATAGCAAAATTAGTACAAAAAGAAAGGGAAAACATCTTATTGAAACTCATAGGGAGCACACACGCACCTCCGGGAGCAGCTCACAGTTCAGAAGACACTGGTACCTGCTATCCTAGTTAGAAGCCAGTTAATGGGGAAAGAAACCCCTCCTCATCTAAACAGAAATGTCTTTGGAAGTACAGAGAAAGGTAAATATCATGTGAAATCACTTATGTGTGGAATCTTAAAAAAATGATACAAAACAGAAACAGACGCACAGCCATAGAAAACAAATTTATGGTTACCAAAGGGGATGTGGGGGGCAGATACATTAGGAGTCTGGGATTAACAGACACACACTACTATATATAAAACAGATAAACAACAAGGACCGACTGTATTGCACAGGGAACTATATTCAATATCTTGTAATAACCTATAATGGGAAAGAATCTGAAAAAGAATATATATACATATACCTATATATATATATATGTAAGTATATGTAAAACAAAAAGAAATGTCATTGGAATACAGCAAAACAAAAATTAGTTAACACACGAAGCTGTGAATCTCACCAGACACTACAGAAAAGGTTATGTCCAAGCATATTGCCCTTCAGATAGAAAAGCGAACAACTTTGCACATGGGTTTTCTGTACCTTCAACCTACTCTATTTACATATGTAAAAGTGCCTTTCTGTTTTGATCCCCTGTTTGGCTGAGGTATTTGCGTCCCTTCTACAGTGAATTCCAGGGCTCTGTGGGCTCCTGTAACTCTGCTTCAGAGAAGAGCTGCTTGCAGGAGCACTGCCAGGAACGCAAGCACCAAGGACACACTTTCTCATGTAACCTGCAGAGTAACCCTGAAGACAGATATGAGTCCTATTAACCTGCTTGTGGGGTCAGGGATGCTGCCTGCAAGACGTGACAGCAAAGCTGAGACCCGCAGCGTATAGTGTTCATCAGACTGGGAGGGAGGAGCACCATTCCCTGCTCCCTGCTGTAAGGAGGTACAGGACGGCCAAAAGGGAGGAGCTGGAGGGCAGTAGGAGGAGGAACAGGGCTGGCAGGTCTCAGGATAGCACCTTGCAGGCCCCTCCTTGGCTCTGCCTGCACCTTGAGAAAATCTATTCCCAAAAGCCACCTTCCATCTGCCTGTCTGTCCCAACTTGCTGGGAGAAACCTTAGAAATGGAATGGCTGGCAAGGAATTTCAGGACCAGGTTCCTACTTACTCCTTCACAGCTGTTTAAAGTAGGAACCTAACCCGCAGCCCCAGACCAAAGCAGGGGTGAAGCCCTGAAGAAGACTCTCACCACTAAGACCCCAGGGAGGGCCGGGCGCAGCACTTCCTCTCTCAGTGGACCGTGTCCAGCCCCTGCCACTGCCGTCCCTCGGCACCTACCATCCTATGCAGGACGAGAGGCGGCCAGCTACGTCATACGGGTTCATAAATACGCCTTTCAAATATCTCCAAAAAAGCCCCACAACCAAAAAAAAAAAAAAGATTTTTAATTAAGATTCCAGATAAAATAAGTTATTTTAGAGATCCAAGAGATTAGTCACATCCCCCCCTTTTGCTTGAAATATGAACGTTTGTATAAAACTGCTAACATTATTAACAGGCCTGATTTATCTAGCACATGGGGGTAGTGAAATACACCATGAGAAGGGTGGGGGTGAATTTCAACTATTTGACACTCTTAATTCCATCCGTCCCTAATATACTTGCTTTCTTTCTTTACCAGGGTATGCGATACATCAAAACCATTAACTAGCTTAATGGCTCACAGTCATCACTAGAAATATTAGATACAGTTATATGCACTCAGGGATTACTGATATTTATACTGCTGTTTGAAGCTGAAAATAAGTAATTTACCCAAAGCCTCAAATCTAGCAAGTGATGTAACCCTTGATTTATCAGATTCTTCATCTTGGATATTTTCTAAAGCGCCCCTCTTGTCTTTTTACCTCCATTTAAGCACTTCACCAACATGTTTTAATCCTCATTTGTGCCTCTCTGCACTTTAATATTCCCCACCATAAAATGGGGGTAGTAATACTACCTATCTCATATAACAATTGTTAAACTTAGATGAGTTAGTGTAAACTTTTATGCCTGACACAGAGTAAACACTCATTGAATTTTAGCCACGGTAATTACTAATGACAAGAATGAGAGGTTCTTCATGTGATGCCACCTCTCAAACTCGCCTGCTGAAGTACACCTAATGGCAAAGAAGAAAAGCTCGTAGCCTCATGCAATCTGAAGGTAAAGACCAAGCAGCATCCCAGATGTGCCAAATTTCCCAAAATTAACCAGTTTTATTTTAAATACTCCTGTAAATTTCACATTCTGCCTCAAATTATATCAATATTTGACTTTCTTTTTCAACTAATTTGTTATTAAGTAGCATCGAGGGATTAACTGGAGGTGCACCCTATTAAGGACATTAATCCACTATCTCTCAGGTAATGCCAGTAGTACACTTGTTTATTTAGTTTGCAACTTTTTTAAATTTAATTCCGATCTCACCATCTTTTCCTTCATGGTATCCAGCAATGGTGTCCTGCTTGGAAAGTCCTCCTCAACCCAAAGATCAGATAAATATTCCCCTAAATTTTCTTCTAAAATGTTTAACATGTGAAATATTTCAGCCATACAGAATTTTGTTTGGATGTGAGATGGAAATCTCAACTTATTTTCCCTCACTTGCCCTCCAACCTCACCCTCTTTTTCTCTGTGGAAATTACCCTAAAATACTGAAGGTTTTAAAATATAAGTACGTATTTCATTCAATATAAGTACTTGTTTCATTAAATGGTGTACAAAGATTGCTATATAAAAAGTACAAACGGAAACTTACTTTTGAGTTTTAATTATTTTTTTGTGAAATGATTTTTAATTTTATTTCAAGTTCCTTCTTGTTTTTCTATTCTGATTTATGTTGCTCTTTCATATCTTATAAAATTTACCCAAGGTCTTTTACCTCAATTTTTATTTGCGTTTTTATATTTTTAATAAAATTATATATATTTAAGGTATGTTATTTTATATAAAAAAAATTGAAGAGCATTCTATCATTTTGGAAACAGCATTTAATAGAAGAAATCTTTGAAACATCTCACAGTGGCAAAGATCCATCTATATCTCTGGTGATTTTTCATGGCCACTGCTGAACACCTTGAGTTTATCAAATTAAATTTCTATCCCCAATGCATTAATGCCCCTGGATGTGCTAGATCAGAGAGTCATAACACATCCAGATTAATGATCTGTGGGAGTAAAGAAACCTGTTGCATGCTCAAGCCTTTCTGTGTGGACCAAGCGCGTAGAGAGGGCAAGTGTTGTCTTTGCAGCTCAATGTCCCCTTTCTCCCACCTGCATTTGTACACTTGCTCTCTTAGCCACAGCCGCAGAATAAAGGACATCCTTCCACAAATGTAGAGTCAGAGTTGGACTAAGAACAAACCCTTCTTCCTCTGGGTGTTCATATCCAAGAAATTAAAGAATTACATTTTTTTACTTATAAATACTCTCAAGTAGAGTTTTGCATTTTCAAAATCTTTCATCGTCTTGCTTTATTTTAAAAAGAAAGAAAGGGATCAGTTGGGGGTGGGGGGATGTTTTAGAACAGGTGTCTCGACACTGAACCTTTCTCCCAGATAGTTTCTGTCTCTGATGTATGACAGATAAAAATTTATTCTAGAACTACAGCCCTTTGGTATGCTCTGGACACAGCCAAATGAAAACCAAAGAATAAATATTTTGACCCATTTGAAATCCCTCAGAACACGAATGATAAGAATGCATCCCCATGTTGGGTACCTTCACAGTTTATTCTGAAAGACAGTTAACATGGCATGGCTGCTATGTATTTCAATGATAGTTGCCCAACAGTGACATGGTATTAGATCTGCACCCACCAAAGGTGTAATTTCAGAACAAGGAGCCCTGGCTTACAACCAGTTCTTGGGGCAGATCTGGGAAGCAAAATGCAGAAATGCACTGATGGTCACTGCCATGGTACAATTTGAGAAGATGGGGATCCCAAATTGCTTTTTAAAGTTTAATAAATGTCAAAACCTCATGAGAGAAAAGAGACATTTATTACATGCCCTGTGTCGGTCACTATTCCAGGAATTTATATGAATTACCTGATTTAGTTCTTACAAGTAACCTATATGACATGGTATTATTATCCCAAATTATACATGTCTTGTCCAAAATGATACTACCTACAAACAACCAATCCAGGATTCAAGCCCAGGCAGTCTAAATTAAGTGTCATCTCTTCACATGAAGACTACTTCCTCGCCTAGGAATCTCCTGCGGTTCCTGGTCACGTGGATGTGTTTTGCTCCTGGTTCTCTGTAAATAAGGGAGCACAACATGACAAGGTCCAGGCTGGATCCTTCCACTGAAGCCCTTTCCCGGCAATACTCCCCAATTCAAGTCCACCTCACCCTGGGAGAATAGGACCTGCGGGGACTTACACTGCTACTTTGTCAGCATGTAAGTTTCCTCCAAATAAATATGTTTGTGCTGAGAGTGTGTGTGTGTGTTGTTTTTTATTGGGGGGGGGGGCATGCTCTCCCTTTGCACAGTGGCCAAACTATACAACATGTAGGAACCAAACCCATGAACAGCTTGCAATAGATTTGGGGGAATTATAACTTCATTTCACAAAAGAAAGCACTTCAATTTGATGATATTTTAGGCTAAATGCTTCCTACGCATAAAATGAGCATTCCTTTTAAGAAACAACTAATCTAGAAGGAATATAAACAAGAGTATAAATACCCCTTCCTACATTAAGTTACATCGATTTTATCTTCTCTTCCATATAAAACATATCTATTACAAATTCATAATCAATAATATCTTCTACATCTCTATACTTCAAATTAGGTCAAATGCTATGAGGGAAACCCACTCATTCCAAAGGACTGTGCAGGAAAAAAAAAATTGTGAAGAGACACTGCCCTCTGCTGGTGAATGATACACACTGTCCGTGAATCTTCACTGAGAACAAAATAAAATACATTAATATTTAAGCACCATAGTCCATGATACAATTTACAGAATCTGCTAGTGAGTTTGGATTATATGGGAAAGACAAACACACACATGGTATATGTCTTAGAAAAATCCATTATGCAATTTCAGGCTTTTTTACTACAACAAATACAGAACACATATTCTATCTGAAAATAATTTCAAGGCAAATTTCCACTTTAATTCTTTCAACAATTGTTTGAATGTGTATCAATGTTGTTTATTTCCATTTTGCAATCAATGAGGAATGTCACCTTAATTAAAGATCAATCAGTAATGATAGGATAAAGTTTTAAAAGTACTATAAGGGGGACATGGGACTGAGTGAACTGATGAGGATGATTATAATTTTTGTGACTTTCTGTTTGAATTAAAAAAAAAAAAAAGAATGATCCCAGGGAATCGTTAAAAAAAAAAGAACTATAAGGGGGACTTCCCTGGTGGCGCAGTGGTTAAGAATCCGCCTGCCAATGCAGGGAACACGGGTTCGAGCCCTGGTCCGGGAAGATCCCACATGCTGCGGAGCAACTAAGCCCGTGCGCCACAACTACTGAGCCTGCGCTCTAGAGCCTGTGAGCCACAATTACTGAGCCTGTGCTCTAGAGCCCGTAAGCCACAACTACTGAGCCCGCGTGCCACAACTACTGAGCCCACATGCCTAGAGCCCATGCTCCACAACGAGAAGCCACCGCAGTGAGAAGCCCGTGCACCACAACGAAGAGCAGCCCCCACTCGCCGCAACTAGAGAAAGCCCACGCACAGCAACAAAGACCCAAAACAGCCAAAAATAAATTAATTAATTAAATTAATTTAAAAAAAAAAAAAAAGAGTGGTGACCTCCCAAAACAACACTGCAAGGGCTGAGTCACTTTAAAAAAAAAAAAAAAAAGTACTATGAGCATGTATAGACACATATATTTATCACCTCCTCCTTCACAGTGAAATTTTGGTTACAAGCTAAATATCCTGAAGCAGAGAGATTTCAGAATATCTCTACCATGTATCTATGAGACACATTTAGACATTAGACATTAGGGCTCTCCATACAAAGATACTACTGAAAGCTGTAAGAAATAATTTTATTGGATATTTTTTAAATAGCACAAAATAATATATGAAAGCAGTCTTGTTTAAAAAAAAAAGGAAAGAAAAAGAAAAACGTCTCCAACAACACAGAAGTAGAGTGCATAAAAGGTGAGGGTCCCTGCTTTACACACCTCAAATTCATTCCACTGGCCAAAGGCCACCATAATTAACCATATGAATCCTTTCATTTCTTTTTCTAACTATTTACATTTTTTTAAAGATGGTTTTTAAAAACATAGCTTCATACTATACAAAGTACACATTAACTTGCTTTTTGCTTTTTACTTAACAATATATTTTGGAGATCTTTGTTGTATCAGTACATACAGATGTATTCCACTATTTTTAGCAGCTGCACAGTAGAAATGCAGGGCAGTTTTCATTTTTGCCAAACTAACATTTAGAAGCAACTTGATTTTAAAACCCACTTGAGTCTATAACTGTACACAATTAAGTACATAAAAACATGTAATGCCAACCCTTTTCAGTAACTCAAGGAAAAATCTTTAAAAACCAAAAGCTGTACCTATAAGAGGGAAAATGCATATCATATATTTGAGTATTCATATGTTTTTTACTATGCAAAAATATTCTCCTTATAGTAAAGAACTATTCAAAACCTCATAAAAATAATAAGCATGTAACCCTAAGAATGACATTCTTTTGCAACCATATAGCATCCCATTGATCTTTCCTCATTATATGACTTCTTTTAAGCCACAGCTAAAATCCCCAACTGAAAATACAAATAACTCTATAAAGAGCATCTTTCCTTGAAGTTCAAATTTCCTCATCTTTGTTCAGTAATCCATACAACTCCAGTGATTAGTTCTGCTGTGGGGCTTAAACCGTAACATACAAATGGCATAAAATAGGCTAGCTTTGTCCTCCTTTCACTTAGTTATAAATTTACTCTGAAGGTTTATTAATGAACAGCACAGTCACAAACACCCAAGCTGTCACTAGGCTCCTTCCTATTAAATTTACAGAAGCACTTACTCTACTGTCTGCACATCTCTACACACAGGCTTTGTAAAAACCACACATCTAGATTGGAACTGATCTTTATCAAGTTTTTCCCCCCTTGCAAACTGCCCAGTCCTAAAGAGTTTATCATCCTCTGTTAAATGTATAGCTTAGTGAATGAATGAACATTCAATCTATAGTTGTGTCTTGACTGTGTTGAATACCCATTTCCCTCTGTGTCCTATTTCTGTTTCCCCAAGACTGTAATTTCCTCACTGATTGCTTTCCCAGCATTTAACTCAAGTCAAGACCACTGTGTTTGGACTAGGTTTGGTTTCATAGTCATTGCATCTGGGAATGGCAGGCAGAGAAACACTTTCCCTTGACCTCTTGAGAGAAGATAACATGTCCTGCTCTGCGAAAATGAATCCAATAAAAAGCATCTATTTAACAGAGGTAGGTTCAAGGAAGAGAGATAAGCAAGGACACAATTAACAGAATATAGCTGCCCCAAGAAAGGCTTCATGGGAGAGAAGGGATACTAAGCTGAACTTCGAAGGATGTTAGAATTTCTGCAAGCTTTTTCAAGACATCTTTCCACATGTAATCAATAACGTATACAGTGTAAAGCTGTTTAGGGAAAAGAGCGCAATAAAGCAAAGCTGAAGCATAAGAGGGTAAAAACTGGGCAGTGGAGCTGAAAAATGTAGGTCAAGAACCTGGAAACAGTAAAGACCTCCTTATTCAATTGCACAGACAGAGGAACCAGGGAAAAGACATCCTTATCCCTATGAGGTAGATAGGACATAATCTGACCTAAAACCTCTGAGACTCCCACAAAGTGTGACTCTCAATCCTCTGTTGCCCTGCAGTTACTAGCAGTATAAATCTTAATACAAACGACATCTACAATTTGCTGCAGGAACAGAGTGGGAATTAGGAAGGCTACACCCATTCCACTGTCAATATTTGGAAAAAAGAAGGTCCAGGTGGGAGTATAGTGGCAGCTAAGAGGAAAAAAGGAACACAGGCTCAATCCTTGGGCCATAAGCAAACACTGACTCCTGTAAATAAAAACACAAAAAATACTCCAATACAATTTAAAAGCAAACAAACTGGGAATAATGTTTGTGGAAAATAAAGCCAAAGGTTCTTATCCTTAATTCATAATAATATTCATAATAATATTTTGAATATTAAAATATGAATAGAAAATATAAGCAATTAAAATTATTCAAGTTCCTTAGTAATTTTTAAAATGAAAATAAAAAATAAGATTATGGATTGACATATATACACTAATATGTATAATAACTAATAAGAACCTGCTGTATAAAAAAATAAAATAAAATAAAATTCAAAAAAAATACGATTATGCTTTTTCTTTAAACAAGAAAAATTATTTTAATAACAATCTCAGTGTTGGCAAAAAATAATTTTTTTGTGACCTGTGAGTAAAACTTCTGGAAACAATCTGACAACCTGTATCCAAAAACTATTTGATTCAATAATTACCCTTCTATATTACTCAGCCATAAAAAGAAATGAAGTTGAGTTATTTGTAGTGAGGTGGATGGACCTAGAGTCTGTCATACAGAGTGAACTAAGTCAGAAAGAGAAAAACGAATACCATATGCTAATATATACATGGAATCTTAAAAAAAAAAAATGGTTATGAAGAACCTAGAGGCAGGCCAGTAATAAAGACGCAGACATAGAGAATGGACTTGAGGACATGGGGAGGGGGAAGGGTAAGCTGGGACGAAGTGAGAGAGTGGCATGGACTTAACATACTACCAAATGTAAAACAGATAGCTAGTGGGGAGCAGCCACATAGCACAGGGAGATCAGCTCGGTGCTTTGTGACCACCTAGAGGGATGGGGTATGGAGGATGGGAGGGAGACGCAAGAGGGAGGAGATATGGGGATATATGTATATGTATAGCTGATTCACTTTGATATAAAGCAGAAACTAACACACCATTGTAAAGCAATTATACTCCAATAAAGATGTTAAAAAAAAAGAAAAAAAAAATCCTTAAACAGAAAAAAAAAATTACCCTTCTAAAATTGTATCTCTTGAGAAAAAAGAGGTGGACAGCAATGAATTCATAAAGCTCTTTAGTACAGTGTAATCTGTAATACTGAAATTTGTAAATAACCAAACTCCATAACAACAGGTAAACGGTTAAATTAGGGTACATTCATAGGATAAAATACTCAGCTATTTTTTTTTAATAAATTTATTTATTTTATTTATTTATTTTTGGCTGTGTTGGGTCTTCGTTGCTGCGCACGGGCTTTTTCTAGTTGCGGTGAGCGGGGGCTACTCTTCATTGCGGTGTGCGGGCTTCTCATTGCGGTGGCTTCTCTTGTTGCAGAGCACGGGCTCTAGGCGCGCGGGCTTCAGTAGTTGTGGCACGCAGTCTCAGTAGTTGTGGCTCACGGGCTCTAGAGCACAGGCTCAGTAGTTGTGGCGCACGGGCTTTGTTGCTCTGCGGCATGTGGGATCTTCCTGGACCAGGGCCCGAACCCATGTCCCCTGCATTGGCAGGCGGATTCTTAACCACTGTGCCACCAGGGAAGCCCCTCAGCTATTTTAAATAGTATTTTTGAGAATGCTGAAGTGGCATGAGAAAATATTCAAAAACAATAAAAATATAAGCAAAATGTAAAATTATATATTTGATAATATTCCAATTTTTTTTAATATTCTTATATGCATGACAAAAAGCCTGGTTTAGGGAAGTGCATCCAAGATCTCATCAAACTGACTCTCTATGCACCCACAGTATTCAGGATAACTGGGGCCTCCTCCCAGAAGTCCATCACAGGTCATTACACAGCAGGTAATTAACAGATGTTGAATTAAACTGAATGCCAGTCTTAAGAAATTTGGTGGACACTGATTAGTGGTTCCAGGCCTTCTGCTTCAGAGACAAACACATTGAAGCAGAAGGCCCAGAACCACTGTTACACTGAGGACTACTTTGTCCACAGACCCTATTAAGACAATAAGCAGCTAGGAGCTGAACACATGATATCCACTGAAGACAATCCCTTCCACAGTGGTACCTGTTTGGCTTTATCCTGTGGAATTCCCTTAAATAAGAAGCACCATTTACTTCAAAGCTTAATGATTATAAAGTCTAAGAATTATAAAGTCTGATTCAATCTGCTATCATGTCAATCAGTTCCAGAAGGTAAATGCAGAATATAAACAGGGGGAAAGGGGGATCTCTTAGAATGAAATCAGCCCAAACTGCATTATATCAATCTAATAAAAACTAAACTCTATATGTGTTTATTGAAATTCTATGTTTGTAAACTTCCCAACCTCAAAATGTTTCTTTGAAAACACAGTGAACTGCATCGCCCCAATTTTCCTGGTAAGTAGCTCCATCAGTTACTCAGTAACTGAGTATGGACTTCAGATTCTCCACTGCACAACTCAAAGAGTGGATACTTCTAGAAATATGGATCTGAGCTTCCAATTCCTTGTCTTCACTTTCACTTAGGCTGCTCTGACAGGCGGGATCACCGATGAGAACAAACAGTAAAGTGGTAAACAGGAACTGTAAAGGAATCTGTGTTCACTTTTCAGTCCAGCCCTGAGTGGCTGAGTACATCACAGACTGACTTAACTTTGCCACAGACACCTTCCATCTCTATTGAGGTACCACAAACACCTTCCATCTCTACACAAATACATCTGTGTAGTAACTGGGCAAAAAAGCACCATGAATTGATCATAAGGCAACTACACTACAGAAATGCCTTTTAAGACACACTGCTATAGTGTAAACTGTGTACAAATCTGAGAACAGCAGTTTATCTATTGAGAGGCCTTGGTCATGCTTACTCAAACTAAACACTTCAGGATCTATGATCCAGCACTAATTCAGAAGGTCCTGAGTGTAAACAGCACCAAAATTCAAAAAACCTTCCTAAAATTCTCTCTAATCAAATGTGAAATACTGAAATATGAAATCACGTTTTCTAAAAGTTATGACCATGTACCTAAATGGATGTGGTTTTAGAGACATAATCTAGACATTTCAAAACTTAAACATCAAGTCATTTACCAGAGCCAATGAGAGGGAAAATATGTAACAGAAGAGTTTCACACAGGAGCTGAGCAGGGTTTGGATTACTGCTCTCTTGGTTATCTTTCCCCTCATCTATGCCTTCAACCCCCTGCCAAGACAGCCTCCAATGTGTATCTTTATTGGCAGATTTAATGCTACTTTTGTTCTTCTTCAGCTCTACTCTAGCATCCCCCCAAAACAGAAAAGTTTGCACTTAACTTTTTAAATACAGCTTGTATATGCTCTTTGGTTGTTTGCTTTTAAGAATGACATAAAATTAAGGGATATTTTAAGCACCATCTGCTCTCTTGAAACAATGGGCAATAACTTCCTGATTGTCTTACTTCATGTACATGTTTTAAATCTAGAGTGTCCTTTATGATTATTGCAGTTGGCATTTTCTTATTTTATGTAGCCTTTCTTGCCTACATCTGTACGTAGCAACCAGGCTGGGTTTTATCCCCTCTTTGTGCCATTCCTATTTCAATTTCCCATTATCACATAACTGTTGACAAAAGTCACTCAGTTACTTTTTCCTGTCGTGTCTTCCAAATTCACTGGGATAATCCTTTATGAGGACAGAGAAATGCAATTCTAAAGGAACTTATTAAAATTTATTTAACCAATCCAATCTTTCAAATATGAGGACACGGTTAGAAATGCTGTCATTCAGTAAAACAGAAACTATGATGGCATTAACTATCTCCCAGTATTAACTGTGGTGGAATAAGCTGAGATGCTGGTGCAGGCAGGGCCCGTCAACAAAGACAGGGCTGGAAACGTGCAAGTGCTCCAGGTCCACCTAGCCATCTGCTCTGCACGGGGGAAGGGGGGGAAGCGAAACAGAGCAATGAACTAAGGCATTCGTTTTCAAAGTCCTGATTTGTTAACGAGATCTGTGCAATGAACTCTTATGCACTACTGTGGTTCTGTGACGGCCCACAAAAAAAATCTACGGCAACCACCTGTCCTACTCTACTGGGATAAGCTAGAAGATTTTTCTAATAAATATTTACACTCTAAATGTTTTACTTGCCATAAATGAAAGATGTATTAAAAGGAAAGCTGTTTAAAGACATTGGAAAACAATGTGAACAGCACTGATTAACTTTGTGTAAATTTTTTAAAAGACAGAGACAGACATATGCTAATATTTTTGAAAGGATATACAAGGAGTTGTTAAAAGGTTTTACCTTTAAGGAAGGGGCTAGAAAGGGTGCCATTAAATATTTTTCTGTACTCTAATTTTTTTAGCCGTGGACATATACTAATTTTTTATACACTTTAACAACAGGTAACAATACTAAGAGCCATCATGATTTCCTTTCAATAATTTTCTGTAAAATTAAAAGGATTCTAGTACATGGCACACCATAATTTACTCAATGATTCCCATATCGTTGGACATAGTAGTTATAATTCAATTTTTGCTGATAAAACTAGCACTACACCAATCATCTTTGTAAGTGTACTTCTGCCTGCATTTCCAATTATTTCCTAGGAGTGTAAGAAATGGATCAAAGGGCATGGAGATGTTGAGGGGTACTGATATATATTACCTGCCTGCTTTTCAGGATACTTATCCCAATTACACCACCACCAACAGAAGTGCAAAGTGATCACTCTAAGAAGTACATTCTCAAGAGTAATGGGAGTTTTCCTTATGTCTTTACTAATATGATAAGAAAAAAAAAAAAATCCTTCAGTATTACTATGACTACTACTGAAGTTTGAACAATTTTTCAGTTTTCAAAGAAACAGGTTTTCATGCTATTTCAATAGTCATCAGAACAGTCCAATTTTTTGTTAATTAATACTTAAAATTAAAGGACAGAATACACATTCCTGAGAACTGGGAATACAAGAAACACTGAAAATTATGACTAAGCCGTATAAAAATATAGTTCATGAAAATTTAGAAAGTTGCTGGAAACAATCTATTCTTTTATCTTAATTCAAATATGTATGCAGTATGTAAAAGCCATGTCTGGACGAGAGTCAAACTTAGCAGGAATCTACAACGTCCATGATGGTTTTCTTTCCAAGAATTTACAACACATGGTCTTTCGAATTCAACAGAGGGCCCAAGAGCCACAGTATGTTTCTGAACACATAAGCAACAGCTCCTTCAAATTTCTCCTCTTGGCAATCTGGCCCACAGAACTCCAAATGCTGCCCTCATTTTGGCAGAAAGTAAAAGTGAATGGATGTGAGAATTCAGTAGAAATATATAAAGCAATCCATCTGCCCAGCCTGCTGTTAGCATGTATGCTGCAAATACTATCCCCATAGCCACTGTTTCTCAGCACCTCAGGCCTGAACCCCACCAGTCTTCCCCAAATAGTATTAGGGAGTTCCCTGACTTAGAAATGACCATGATGAATGGCTTTTTAAAAATGTACTCAGTGAGAGAGGCATGGTGCTAGGTGCCTGCCCCCACTGTGGCCCCCATCCTGGTGTGGCACCAGTTAAAGCCCTCTTTACAAGTAGGAAAACTATGGCTCACAGAGGCAGGTTACACAAGTACCACACACAGAACCAGAATTCTAACACAGGTCTGTGTGACTGGGTTGGGTTTTTGTTTGCTTGCACTCAAATTAGCCATCAAAACACTTTTAGTAAGGAAAGAAATACCCTGGAGATGGAGCAACAAACACTTGTATTTCTGACAGAGTTATGAAAAATAAAACACTGGCCTGCTTTCTCCAGGCTTCGATTTTAAACAGAAGCCTTTCAGCTCTCTAACCTGGTGTCCAAAGCACGGGCTTTAAGCTAGGTCTGGTCCCCTTAAGATCGCAGGCTGGAGACTTCAGTGCTTCCTTGTCCTCATCTAGAGAGACGAGCCTCCCACTACTCTCCTAGGGCAAGCTGGCGTTTTCCTCTATTTCTCCACCAATCCTACCCTCCTCCTCCTTTCTATTTGGCCAAGATTGGTCCACTGATCTGATCCATCATCGCTGGAAAAGGAAACGGGAATTCTCTTAGACCAGCCAGGCCCACCACTGAGCCGAGGTCAATTCCCCAAACTGGAATTCTGCAAGAAAGATGCAGAGGAAACACAATCCTAACCCACCACACACCTATCCAGTCCCCACCACAACTCTGCAAGGCTCCTTACAGGTTTAATTTCATTTATTTTTCAGAACAACTTAAAGAGGCTATAATCTCCATTTTACATATGGGAAAAAGGTATTTAAAGAGGTTAATTAAGTACTTGCTCCAATCACACAGTTAGTAAAAGGAAAAGGCAGAATTCAAGTCAGAGCCTGGCCAAGCCTTGAACTTGTCCGCCTTCACTGCACAACAATGCC
This sequence comes from Eubalaena glacialis, assembly GCF_028564815.1. Classification (NCBI taxonomy): domain Eukaryota; kingdom Metazoa; phylum Chordata; class Mammalia; order Artiodactyla; family Balaenidae; genus Eubalaena; species Eubalaena glacialis. The sequence goes on along the minus strand of NC_083724.1, from coordinate 58,187,179 downwards.
TCCCTAATATATGAGGAAAATGAAGCTCAGCAGAATTACACACAGCCTGAGAGGGATTCAAGACAGTCTGTTACTCTCCAAAGTGTCAGCCGCCTCCACTACCCTGTGTCACGTCAGGAGTGATCCTGATGGCAATACTAAGCAGATCATGGAATCTCAATAACTACTTGAGCTATATTTCTAATGAAGCATCTTGAAGGGAGATACAACATATAATTAATTTTATAAAACTAACTTTGATATTATACATGGAACATAAGGCATGCTAAATTTTTCTTCCTTAATGTTTTTCTAGCCTTTTACTAAAAGACTATAAAATAATAGCAATATTGGTAAAATATATACATACAATCCTCATCCCCTATCTGCCAAAATACTGCTATTTATGACTATAAAATAGACAGTTCCCCAATATTACGATTTTATTTCTTCATATTTTTAACAACACTAATTTGAAACTTCCCTTACTTAGCTACTTATTCATTGGTCATACTCAAGTATGATAAAAATCAAAATATCAGACAGTAAGAGAAACATAACACCATCATAAAACTGCACTCAGCATTATAAGCAAGAGGCATACAAGTATTGATATTGCTCTCCCTTAAGGACAGCACTTGGAAGGATCAGCAAACTGATCAATACAAATGAAAGACAAAAATAATGCCAGATGGAATTAGCTGTGAGCACTAAATATCACAGATAGAGCCACAAAGAATCAATCAGTGCTCTAAGCTATCATGTTGGAAATCATCCCTCCAGAGTATCTGGAATGTCCAGAAGATACTCTTGCTTTACCTTCCTCGTTTCGGAAAGAGGCAAAAAAAATATTACTAGGCATAGTTTGTAGGGAATAAAAGCATAGTAAATTTAAAATACTAGGCATGGCTGAAAGAGGGAGAGAACCAAGCACTGGGCTTCTATATTATATCAGACTTTTTTAGGGTCTGCCTAACTGGGGGCACCTTTCCTCTTTGAATCGGCTAACGCTCTGATTCTTCTAATTGTGGAAGTGCGGAACTGTTAAAACAGTAATAGAGATTAATCAGGGGTTTCTTCACCCATTCTTTATTCCCTTTGATATTTAAATATCAACACCCTGTTCAGCTACTACCCTCATTACTTTCAACCTTCTGCTTGAGAAGGGGCTCTGGTGAGAGAGTGTTCCGGGGCTACAGCCCCCGTGGGAATTTCCGGGCTACAGTCCTGACAAGCAGTTCCGAAGAGAGGTGTATTCACACTTTCTATCATCTTGCTCACAAGCAGAGGGAGGACAGACTGTGGATCCACAGATTAAAGTCTAATTATAGCCACTGACCTCAGTGAAATCCCATTAAAGCTCTCTTTTGATTCAAAGAGGTCACAGCAAATGATCAAGTAGGCAAGATGCCTACATCAAACTTCAAACTGGGCATCTGCACATGTTGCTTTTGTTCAATCAGCAGAGGACAAGGATCTTGAAAGAAAGGGAACAGTGACCTTGGTTGGCATGCCTTATATAAGAAGTCCTAATTCACACTTAGCTCTTGCACTGAGAAAGAAAAATCACTATGTGGCTAGGCCAAGGGTTCAGACCCCACCTGAGAAATCTTCCCGAGTCCTCCTATAACTAGCTTTTTCTGTAAGTTACAGCATTGAATCAAAAGATTATATAGATCTTTTGAGGGAGGTACTGTGTAAGAACAAATAATTAGCAACCAGATCATAAAGTTATCAAGTGAATCCTTGCTAGGATTAATCACTAGCAAGCAGTCGTCCCCGTATTCAAATCCAGCCCCACTAGCTACAAACTGTGCTCTCTTTATCCCTCGCCATGCTGCCTCCTAACCAACATGTGGACATTTCCACCACAGCTTTTGAATAAATTTAGGAACAGGACCACTATTTCAACAGTACAGTCTTAGCAAGGCAAAGTGATTTTCCCAAAGAAAATCAGCTTATTGGTGTTAGAAGAACTGACTTTATTTTAATGGTCCATGTTTCCTTTTTCTTAGGTTGTCCGAAAACCTTCCAAATCGATCATTTCCCTTCCTGCTATGAAATCTTAAGCTTCATCACCTGAATTGACGTGATGAGTTAAGTTGTAAAAATGGATGTCACATAAGGACTGGAGAGCTTTAGGTTCTCAGAAGAAAATTTTTAAATGTGGTAAATTTATACATTACATTTATATATAAATTGCATTTATAATTATTTTGGTCTGTTTGATAGAGCTGCCAGTGAACCTTTAGCTGAAATGTAAAAAAGAAAACATCAACCCAAACAACAAAGGCCTATTTAATTCACTAAAGACCAGTGGTTCTCAACCCAAAGCATCCAGCAGGCTCACCTAGGGGGATTTTTAAAATGCAAATGCTGTATCCCTTCACCAGAGATTCTTATCCTATTGGTCTGGGTGGGTCCATGCTTTTAAAGCTCCGCAGGGTTGAGAACAGCTGCTATAGACTCTAAATGTGGATCGATCGACCAGACAGAGACCACACATGTCTTGTTTACTCTCTTAACTGAAGCACAGGGCCCAGCACATAACAGGTGCTCTCCCAAAATGACCTGCCATTTACTTTCCTAGCTTCCTTATGGTTTGGGTTGGCCATGAGATATAAAAGTTTTTTCAGGTAGGGTTCAAGGAAAGATTTTCCTCCCAGGTAGAGGGACGTGGGTGAGCCACATTCCTGCATTGTCCCCCTCCTTCCTCCCTGGAAGAAACACGTCTGGAGTAAGCACAGCTATAGTGGCAAGCTTGCTAATAAATACCCTCCCACGGAGGAGAATAAGACAGAAGGAGGGGAAGAGCATGAGACCTCATGACACTGCTGAGCTGCACCAACCCTGGGGCCACCTGGCTGCAAATCCCTCAAGCGAGGAAACCACCCCTTACTAGATAAACCACTGCTTGTCTTCTCAGTGGTAGTTGCAGAAGGAGGAAAACACAGTAAACCCTGTGTGGGAGAGAATGAGAAGCTGTGGGGAACCAGGAAATCTGTTTGTTATAAATGCTGGGGGTGCCCAGAGCCCAAATGATTCTCCCATTATCCCTCTGTTCCCTCGAGGGGCTGGCCAACCTGCTTCCCTCAAATACCGCCAAGGTGTTCTTCCCACTACTCTCCTAGAATTCTGGATCACCCCTGGCCGGAATACTCACTCCTGACTTCTACCGTCTTCTCCAGACACTTATCTAGGACACAGCTTTTTACGGAATTTTTTACTGTCTTTACCGTTATAAACACTGGGGGAAAAAAAAAAAACATGGAAAAGGCAAAAGAAATGGTAAACAAAAAATTCCCCAAAGCTTCAAAAAGTGCTTCAATAAAATTAGGTCCCTGATAATCATGAAATATGTCAAGGTAGGAGCATACTAAACTTTGTTCTGATTCTCTACATACACACCTTTTTGTCCAGACTGATGCCTCAGGATCCCCCTCACTCCTCAAAATGACGAAGGAAGTAAAGAACTTTTTTTTCCCCCAACTTAAAGAGTAGGGTGGTCAAAGCCTGAGAGGTAACGATGGGCTAAAAAAGAATTCATATGTAGGTTGACCAACAGATCATAAGAATACAGAATAAAGTGTCCACTGGCTTTAAGAATCCAAACAAAAACAAATGCCAGAGAGAATCACCACCACCTGGTGGTGATTGTCAACTACAGCCTTCGTGGGACAGGATCACTCTGAAGCCTCAAGTATCTTAAAAGTGATCCTACAAATCACATACTTGGCTGGCACCTGTTTAATCCACCACATCCAAGGAGATGAATCCAGAAGGATATGGGGCACTCACTAGGGGGCCAACCTTCTGCCTCTAATCTCAACCTCACCATCCTCATTTTAGGCATCATCCCAACTCCTTGGCTTGAGAAAGGGGGCTAGTAGAAGACAGAAGATGCATTATCTCTGAGATGGCAAGAAGTAACATGTGTGAAGTGCCCTGCACAACGCCTGGCAGATTGTGAACAATGTCGGCTACTACTACTATCAAACTAGATAAAAGTAGCATGGCTTAAAGACAAATTAATTTTTCTCAGTATAGTGTACACATTATTCAAAAAGCCAATTTACTTTTTTTTAAGGTATTGAGTTAACTAAAGCCTCAAAAACAGATATTACCTTGATTTCAGGTTAGCAACTAAACATCAGTGTCATAAACCACATACCTAGTTCCATTCAAATCCCATAATCCAGCAAATTTAAATTAGCACTGAATGAAATCAGGCTCCCTATCTCTGAGGACTCAAGCCCCAAATATCTCTCCTGCAGACACAATATATACTAATCAATTGGCTCTCCTAGTATACTACTTGAAGTCTCAGATTTTCTGAATCCCACAACTCAATACTTCATCAGAATAAAATGGGGACATAATGTGACTATTTGCTTTCTTAATACCTCTTCTTGATACATAAATACTAACTTCCCAGTTAGAGTACAAACTCCTAAGGACATGACTTTGTATGCTTCTTTTTCTCTACATGGTATTTTCTCTTCTTTCCTTTAAGCTCTGTAAAAAAGGCAGAGGAGAGTCACTCATCAGCACTGCTATGTTGTACCAGCAGGACCCAGGAAACAGAGACAAAGTAGAGGTAAAAAGATAAAATGCAGAATATAAAATCACTAAACTCCCGAAGTTCATATTTTATATGCCATACCAGACACTTAAAATCAGAATGCCAAGAACTGTTAAATGAGCAATGTGCAACACTGTCTACATTTTCTTTCCTTCACAAGCTGTAAGAATAGAGAAATGTCACTATACTGGTATTCTACGATCTAAAGCATATTAAAATATAACCTAGAGACTCACTGTTAAAATGATTCCTGATTGCTTTAATAAAGACTGCCCAAGATTAAAGATTTTTTTAGGACAATTGCTACCTGATTTAGGAAAAACCAAATTTAATTTTAGAGAAGGATTGAAATATAAAATAAAATGAACCCATATCATAGCTCTTGCATGAAAGACAATTTAATAGTTGAAATCCCTTCCAGATTAAAAGGAAATCAATTTCAACATTCTATCATCTCTTTTTAAACTTGTTCAAACGTTTGAGAATTCAAATGTCCGAATGCTTTAAAGTTAGATAGTGAAGTAATGCTCTTGGAGTTCATAAGAGAACATTCCCAGCTCTGCAGTGCAATTTTTCAACTTTCTGGCATATCATGTTAATAGATTATCACTTAAAATAAAATTAATGTAAAATATGAGATATCATTTTGGAGTCACCAACTATTACCTTTCCTTCCAAAAAGATAATGTTATTTATCATGCCATAGATAAGTCTCTCATGCTGCACACACTGTCATAAATACACTGCTTCTGATGGTGTAGGCTAGATATGACTGTCCCCCAGACAATGATTCGTTTTTACTCAAGAAAATCAGTACAGTAAATAACTTTTCTTCCCTTAGAGACAATCATAGTGCTGGAGGCTGCTGCAACACAAAAACATAATATCTTCACAAATGTCTCCAAACAGTCAAGCTGAAAATCTAAGCCAAAGTTTCATTTAACAGCCTGTCAGTTTTCTGATGTGAAGCTAATGAATGCAGTGGCAAACAAATCCATCAAACCTAACATCAAAACAACTGCACTTCATCCCACCAAACGGAAAAATGAAATATAACCTGCAGGCCAGCTCTCTGGTCCGTCCTAGCTAGGAAGCAGACCTGTGAATGCCACCACAGCTGCTGCACAGAAGTTACCACGGACTCCATTTCACCACAGACAGAAAGAACGTTCCAGGAACAGAAAACATTCATCTCGAATATACACCAATATCTTAGTTCAACTGCTATGCAATCTGGTAGATATGTTTAAATCTCTACTAGAAAAAAATATACAGTGTTTCACTCTAGATTACTCTGATATTCAAAGCTAGAAAAATGCCTAAAATAACTGGATGATATGTTCCACGCATACTATAGCTTTGCAAATGGAGGTTTATTAAAAGCCCTTCTGCTCTTTATGAACGCTCCTTGAAGACAAGGAAAACAAGTCCTTTTGTACAATCATGTAGCACAATTCCTGTTCCAGAGAAGAAACTCGCCGGGCACTCACCAAAGCTGAACTCCGCCTATAAGTAGGCATATGGGCACGCGGCCACCTGGAACATTCCTCTCAATTTTTTTCAGTGAAAACCTTAATTCTGATAAATTAAATGGGGGGGAAATTATATAACCGCTTTCTTAGGTAGGTGGGCCCTCTTAAGGCAAGGCCCTTCTCTTCTGGAGTATCATGCAGGATTTGGCTTGCTATATTTACTAGGTCAAGGCAAAAAACAGCTGAATGATCCTAAAGAGAAGAGAGGGAAAGACAGAAACAAGAGGAATGGCAAGGCCAAGGGTATTAGCAGGAATTTTTAGAAACAAGGATAGTCAAATTAAGTTGCTATCATGGCTCATTTCTACCTATGCCTGTTTTCTAAAGACCTTCTCCACAATCTAGGCACAAAAAAAGCCTTATGTGAGAGGTGAGGCAGTTTGGGTAGATACTATAATAAAGAGCCGTCTGGACTAAGTGCTAGAATACAGGGAATATACCGACAGGCAGTGGAATATCCACATAATAATTATTGTTGTTATTATTATTATTTAGCTGAGAATATCAAAGGTTCAGGAATTTGCTGAAATTTGGAAGACAAGTATTTGGGATCATCACAAATAATGGCATGGAAGTTCTAGTCAATGTAAGCTATACTTTAAACAAAGGGAAGGTTTCATGAACCAATACCACATACCAAGAGGTCAGTAATACATTCAAAGGAAATCCACAGAAACCCCACCTCCTGTCCTGCTCCAGAGATGCCACCAGAGGTCAAGTAGCCAACAACAAAGGAAGCAGTCCTGGATCCCTTGCAGTGCCAACTCTACCCTCACTTCTGGCTCCCATCAAATAGGTCAGCCTCCAAGTGATGAATTCACAGAAACATACATTGGTGCCTGGTATAGAGCAGACAAGCATTACCTGAAAAAACAGAGCTCTGTCCCCATCTACATTAAGCCACTTGAATGGCTTAAAAGGTTCCTATTAACCAAAGCCTGCTGGCTGTTAAACAAAGACGACCAATAATATCAGTGAACCTGGGGTTATCTTTCCAAAATTATTTTTTAAATTAAAAAATAACCTCTTGGGGACTTCCCTGGTGGTCCAGTGGTTAAGAATCCACCTTCCAATTCAGGGGACACAGGTTCGATCCCTGGTCAGGGAACTAAGATCCCGCATGCTGCAACTACTGAGCCTGCGTGCCACAACTACAGAGCCCATGCGCTCTGAAGCCCGCACGCCACAACTAGAGAGAAGCCCGTGTGCTGCAATGAAAGATCCCACATGCCGCAACGAGGATCCCGCGTGCTGCAACTAAGACCCGATGCAGCCAAATAAATAAAATTAATTAATTTTTAAAAAAACCTCTCCTAACAGCTCTTGTCTATGTTATGAAATTAGAAATATTGGTTTGTAATATATGAAATATTATCAGTAGAGATCCTTCACTCTGCACCACGTTAATTAATTAATGCCACACCACAGACACTTTATCAGATGCTTTTATATACTCAAATCAACATGCAACAGGTAAAGCAGATGTCATTCCCCAGTGCTTCAACTATAAAAAGTATGTCATTATTTTTTAAATTATCCCCCCTAAATGCATAACTCATCATCACTTGTGAAAAATTACTGTTTTTTAAATAGTTATCATTTAGAATGATTTGAAGAAGACAAAGAGTTAAGACTAACCAATTTGGCCATCATCAAAGTTAAAAGTCTTTAAGTACAATTCATAATTAATTCACTATACATTACATTTGTCCCCAGCAAAATACAAAAACTGCCCAATTTACAAATTTTCCTAAGATTAAAAATTACACATGTTCACACACACACGTACATACACACACACACAATATAGTAAATTCATAAGGTTCCCTAAAGAAACAGACTTGAAAATCAATAAAAATATGTGTCAAATAAATGATAAAAGACAATAAAATCTTCCCTCAAAATGCCATCACAGCACATTATAATGTAAGCAAACAATTTAAAATAGCCAAGAAAAACATTAATACTGAGGAATAAATTTAAGAAAGCCTAAGGATGTTTTAGTGAAACATTCAAAATTGTATCCAAGATTAGTTTCCTATTTTTATGCAGAATAACCAAAATTCGTTACACGAATCAAAGTAGATTCTTTTATTTTTTTTTATTTTAATTTATTTATTTTTGGCTCTGTTGGGTTTTCGTTGCTGTGCGCGGGCTTTCTCTAGTTGCGGTGAGCGGAGGCTACTCTTCGTTGCAGTGCACAGGCTTCTCATTGCGGTGGTTTCTCTTGTTGCAGAGCATGGACTCTAGGCGTGCGGGCTTCAGTAGTTGTGGCATGCAGGCTCAGTAGTTGTGGCTCGCAGGCTCTAGAGTGCAGGCTCAGTAGTTGTGGCGCACGGGCTTAGTTGCTCCGTGGCATGTGGGATCTTCCCGGACCAGGGCTCGAACCCGTGTCCCCTGCATTGGCAGGCGGATTCTTAACCACTGCGCCACCAGGGAAGTCCCAAAGTAGATTCTTAATACGTCACCGTGTCAGTTATCAGTTGAAGCTCTCTGTGGTAGGTAGAATGCTGACGCCCACACACTCCCCCACTCGGTTCCACCCCTAACAGCAAAGATATCCATGTCCTAGTTCCTGCAATCTGTGAATATGTTATTTTTTATGACAAAAAGGATTTTGTGGATTGCTTGCTCTGAAATGTAGGGGACCACAGCAAGGACCTGAGAGAGGCCTCTAGGAGCAAAGACCTGGTTGACAGGCAGCAAGGAAACAGGAACTCAGTCCTACAACTGCCAGGAACTGAATTCTACCAACAATCTCACTGAGCAAGGAAGTGGATTCTTTGTCAGAATCTCCAGTAAGGAATGCAGCCCTGCAAGCACCCTGACTTTTGCTGGTTAGACCAATGTCAAATGTATAACCTACAGGACTACGAAACAGTACAAGAGTATTGTTTGAAACCACTAATTTTATGGTAATTTGCTACAGCTGCAATAGAAAACTAATACATTCTCAGAATAGCATCACCTCACCAAAAGTAAGGAAAGAGTGGAGACAACACCTAGAAACATCTCAAACACATGTAATTACAATTTTAAATTAACCGGCCAAAACTGCATTATAGCCATTGAACATTTTGTACCCAGTAAAAAAAAACCAGAACCCAGACAGTCATATCCCCTGACTAAACTGAATGATATAAATCAACACAGCATGAGTGGGTATCCACATACCTAAGTTTTTTTCCTCACAACAAATCTATGAGGTAGAGAGGAATTTTTAATTTATAGGAAGAAACAAAAAGAAGAAATGACTTTCCTGATGTTCTCTGGCTAGCAAGAAGACGAGCTGGGCCTCAAATCCCTACTTCTTCCACCATGGGGCTCTGCTTCCTAACAGCCCCACAGGTCTGGGCTCCATCAGCTGAGACCTCAGAGAGGACCACTCCTGACCTCTCTTACTTGGTCACACTCCACTCCCACTCTGACCACCCGGAAAGGTGGAAATGCACTCAGGACATTTTAGCCTTGGGAAGAAGCCAATTCTCAGAACTAGAACTGAAAGCTGTAGTAAACAAGAACCAACTAATTTTTCTGGTGACTGAACAGCTGGGATAGCTGACTTATTATGTCAATGATTAAAGATGCAAACCATAAAATAACATACCTTGTTATAACCTCAGGGCTATGACACTGTTTCGATGCAGATACAAGCATTACTTTTCTGCAAAAGCACGGCAGTAGCTGACCAAGGTACGTACACCAGGCTTTCTGTTTTTTTATTAGGTTTATTGTAATACGAAGGATGCGTAAGGGAAAGAAGTAGTTCAGTTCTGCTCCTTTCTAAATTACCCCTCATAAATAAAAATTACTTAGAACAGAGAAAGTCTTCTAATGGCAGGAGATTTCTTTTATGTCACAAATTCATTCAAATGCTTTCTGAGCTGCTATACTTTTATTTAATATATTATGCAATTTTCTAAATACCTGTGTAAAATAAACCTAGAGTTGTCTTCCCTGAATATATTTCTATCCAAGTTCACTCAATGGTTCCACATGAAAGTTTTATCAATGTAGAATGAATAATATTTGCCTGAACCATGCAGTGGCCAAGATAAGGCTACATAGCCTGTATGTGCCATTTTCCACCAAATATACGTCAATTTTACATACTCTGTAGTAAAACACACAGTTTCATTAAGAAACTGCCCTCTGCCAGCCTATACATCTGCCTTAAAATCCACAGGAAAGGAAGCAACCCAATAGAAGCTACCATCACTTTGAAGATGTCCTCTATTTAACACTGCAGGGGGGCAATTAATGAAATTTAACACAAGTTGCTTGTGAATGAAAATACACAGTTTGTGAACTAAATTAAATATACTGAGTAGGAGATGCAAATTTTTACACCAAATTTAACATTAAGATATATTACTTGTTAAAATACATTCTATACTATTACTTTCAAAAAATTCATTTCTGCACTAAAGGCAGTTTTAATTATTTCTTCTTACCATCCTCCCTTAACCTCTTGTTAACAATTTTACCACTTTCCTCTGTAAATAGTTGTTTTCTAAGCCATGGACTGAATTCTAACATGGAAGGAGCCACATCTACCTAATATGGAGTCACACGGAGCCACTGGAAAATCTCACGAAAAAACAACTGGTGGCCTTAAGAAAGAAAGCACTGGTTGCATAAAATTACCTCTCAAAGTAAACTGCTCCACATTAATCTCAAAACAGGAAAACATTGCTACAAATGTTAATATAGCCTATGTAAAATAAATATATCTGTCTGGAATAAATTACTATGGTAACAAGCATACATCATTGAGGAAAAAAATAAATGCTGCATGTGCTCTTAGCTTTCCCACTATAATAATCAGAATACACATTTAATTTAAGCGTTTGAGACATAACTTACCAATTTAGCAACTTTCCCATAGTCAATCCATCTGACAGTAGCAAAATTTGTAGATTCTGCACAGTTGAAACCATGATTAAAACCAGCATGGTAGCCATATGGGAAAGTAATCATAAATTCGCCAGCCTCCTGGGTGATCTGCAGGGTAGAAAACATATAATATTTCCCAATTATAAGACTTCCCAAATTGCAAATACAGTTAAAATATATTTCCTATTAAAAAAAAAAGAAAAAATGTTATGATGTCCGAGCTATAAAAGAAGTCCCCCCAGATCCTTTACTTAATCCTTTAATAGTTTTTCAGGAGACTTTTAAAAGAATTTTCTAAACAGGGTGTGACCTTCTGGCAATGTAGTTCAATCATTCAGTCCATAATCAAAGAAATTATATTCTATTTGAAGATGTCTTTGTTTTATGTTATTCAAATAAATTTGTTCTTATTAGCATTCAATATGTATATTTTAATACTTTAAAAATTCACATTACTGGAATTATATAACAGGACTATCATAACTGACATTTTTCAAGTTAGAGCTATAAAAACTTTGATAACACACGCTGAATATTATGAATTCTTGTTGCTAAAGAGTTGATAGTATTCACCAAATTATCCTTTCATAATACTTAGAGAACATTCAATTAACTGCATTCCATTTAATAGTAAAATTTCTACCAAATAGTTATTCAAATATATGTATAATATATAAGTATGTATGAGTGAGTGAGTGCATTTTCAAATATAATTAAACTAGCTTGGATAAATAAGCCAGCAGCCTAAAAGCAAAGATGAAAAATGTATTCAGTCCATTCCTAATTTTCAGATTACAGAAATTTGGTTTTTTTATAATCACCAAAGCATACAAAACACACCATGAGCTATAGAAATACAGTGAAGCTAAATTTTTCAGTGTTTTTTTTTTAACTTGTCTACTCAATGCTAGACTATCAAATATATAACTCACTGATTCATTCAGTTACCTTGGTTCACTTCAGTCCTAAAATGTTGATAAATGAATATGTGAGTATGCACTTGTGTGGAAACATACAGGAGACACACTGTATAAATACAGGTGCACACACTGCAATTCAGTTACCATTTTAGGAATGCTAAAATGTTGTGTGTAGAAGTATTTTCTTTCCCAACAATTCTGAAATTTAGCTCATCACCCCCTCCCCTGTGATACCCCAGCAGGTGTTCTATTGCAATGAGCAGCAACTCAGCTGCCACCTGGCAGGCAGAGAATGGCTTATCAGTGTTCAACATGGTTCCAGTTCCATCATTCCGAGCCACGTGAGAACAAAGCCTGATTCTCTCCTTTCCTGGTCTCACTGAATCTCATTAATTATAATTGTGCTTGGAAACTAGGCACTTCCTTGTACCATGTGATAAAACAAAACTCACTCTGCTCAACTGTTTCTAGCCCTATAAGGTAGAAGAAGAGGGTAAGTCTGTTGTCAGTGGGATAAGGAAACTAGCTTCACTGCTCCACTGAATTCCACCTACAATCCTTCTCTACTCTCCCTAGAAAACCCTGTTCTTGCCATGTTGAAAAAGTACCTGTTCCCATTAAATTGGACCGTAAATGTTATGCCTCTATATAATTTCTAGAAACAGGTCAATCCCATTTAGCCAAAATATAAGGCTAATTTACTGCCTCTGTGTAACAAACTGATATTTAAAAAAAAAAAAAAAGATATAGGGGTAGACAAGAACAAGTCCCTTTTATTATAAGACTAACCAAGCATCATAATTCCATACGGCAAAAAATGTCAGAAAGGGTAGTGTACGTAATCGAAAAGCAGAAATTAGCTATTTGCTAAACATACTTTTTCATATATATGTATGAATATGTACAAATTCACTGAAAGAAGAAGAAAAAAATGTTAGTCCAACTGCGAAATGATTGCCTAAAGAGAAAAGGTTAAACTGAGGAGGAAGATTGTGTTATTATTATATATAACCCGTACTGTGCAAAGCCCCTCATATAGATCATCTCTTTTCATCCTCATAATAGCCCTATTAAGTGGTACTATTATTATCCCCATTTTCCAGATGAAGAGACTGAGGCTCAGAAAAATTATGTAATTTACCCAAGTGACGGAATCAGAAATGAACTTGGGAAGTATAATTCTGAAGTCTGTGCTACTCTGTCCCAAGTTACATTATCATCATCAGAGAATAAGCTCCTTGAGGAGCACACAATCATCACACACCCTTTATCAAGGTGGAAGGGGAAGTGGCAGTATTTCATATGAAAAACTGCAACTGCCAATCAGCCCTCTAAATCGCTGGTGTCTCACCATCTGTGGACGAGCACTCACCCTTCCACTTCCCACAGAAGCCACGAAATGTCCCATCCTCAAAAGACCAGATAAGAGCCTGGTGCATCTAGTGACCTACCAAATAGTACTTGAAGAGCCTCGGCCCAGAAAGGGGTGTGAGGCACCTGCCTCCTTCTCCCCAAATTTGAGAAAGAAGCTACAAACTCCAAAGGCCTCCATCCTGGGCAAATGAGCCAATCCCGCAGTACTGCTACTTCATACAACCCCTCTCCAAAGAACAGCTTGATCAATTCCTATCACCAGCCCTAAACCCGCAGAGGTTTTCCTGTATTGGAGGACTCCAGTCTACTCTTTCTCCTCTGCCTTCTAATATTCCAACTTAAATAAAAGTGCTTAATCAGGCTTATGCCAACCACCTGAAAGAACGTGCACTGACGATATGTCTGAGACTGGAAAGCCTGATCCCCAGAGGCATCTGCGAGTAAGACAAGGCCCCCTAGAAGGAACGGTCCCTCTGGGGGGGGCGCAGCATCTGACCTCTGTACCTGCAGCAGTGCTGCAGCCCACCCACACTTGTGGACCTTCTCCATAGTGCACATCTCCAAGGCACACTTTCTGTCATGGGTAAAAGTATGTGACTAAACCAGTGTTGAGAGCACCTTCATCAAATAAGACAAGTATGTCTCATGCATGACTACTGCACAGCCTGTTTGTGAGAGAGCGGGACCACCTCAAGTTGGAGAATGTTTCTTGGTCCTTGCAAAAATTCTACTTTCAACAAAGCCTGGGCTGGGGGTGGTGGGGGAGGGAGGTGGAAGACAGGACTTTAAGGGCCTGAGATTAAGAAGAGGGAAAGATTTAGTCACAAGTGAAAAGCTTCTAAGGTGGAAAACAGCAAGGATTATGGGAAGACAGTCAAATAAAAAATGAAAAAGAGAGTGGAACTATTTTTTAATGTTTCTGAAGTAGCTAAGGACTTAATCTTCCTCCAACTGAGAGAGACCTTTTATTTATCTGGTCAAAAGCGTTTTTCATTTCAGCTTCTCCACATAAAAATGCTCATGCTCTGTAATAATTCTGACCCAGTAACTACCCACAAACACAAAGAAAGAGGGATCTAGCCTGTACAGCGTCTTACAGAACTTAATCTTCAGAAATACTCCAAAGAAGCAATATCTGATTATTAAATCATCAGGCAATTTTATCCGTAATGAAATCTCAATTGTATTATGTCTGAATGTGTTTAGAAATAACATACTGGCACCATAATCACTGATTCTAACCAACCAAACTGCTAATGAAAATTGCTCTGATTTCTTTAAAAAAAAAGAAAAATAGATCACATACACATAAATTTTGTTGCTCATATAAGAGACTTCAATGGAGAAGAGCTATATATCTTATTCTGTCAAATGTGCTACGTTTCACTTTCAGTATTGTTGTAAGTGAACTAGAACTGCATGAAATCTCTAGTAAATGCATCTTGAAATAAAAGTAGCTTCAAATTAATATTTAGGTAAATAACTGTTACCTAAGTAAAACAGGAATCTGAATTTTTCTCCCCACATCCTAAAAGTCCTACCTGAAGTCAAAAATATATTAGTTTATGTTAAATTTGTCTTAAATACGAATACTACACACATTAAATGAATTTGTTAAAGAGTAACACTAATATACCTTGTCAAAGGGAATACCATATTTCTTCAATACTGAGGGAGATATCAGTGTCATCTTGTGGCGAAGAAATGCATCACACCCTTGAGAACTGCTTGGGAAAAAACCTAAATGGAAACAGTAATTATAAGCAGTAATGTGTCAATTAAGATAAAATTTCAAATCTTTTTTTAAGCTTATGTTCTAGTACTCTTATAGAATGACAGCTTTACGCAAATATAGACCAAGTCCACCATCAAAAACCCTGGTACTAAAAACCAGAGTCAGAATTCTTAAAAATTAAATGATACATATTTATATCACCAAGGGTTGACCTTTTTTACAAAAAAAAAAGATCTGCCAAGAGTTGTTGGCATGATATAAAATGACTAAACCTACAACTTCCAATTTGTAACAGCTTTGAACTCAATCTACCTATTAACTGATAAATGGACAAAATATTAAGGGAAGGTGGAAGAGGAAAATCTGCATTTTAACAGAGGAAATCTCTCATTTTAGACTCCTAGAAGCAATCATTCTAGAAGCACTTGTCCCAATGCCCGGCATACAGTAGACACAGCAGTTTCCCACCTTTGTTTCTTTCTGATCGATTTTAAATAGTTTAACTGCTTCTAGTTTCCTGAGGTAACTCCCAGCCAGGGCCAGTCAAAAGCTTGGAAACCTGTCTCACCAGCCTGTATGTGAACAGTACATACTGTTTTGAGGACACCTTTAAATGAAGAAGTTAAACATGCAGCAACCCTTTCATTCAACAGTATATTATGCACTGAAACACAGTTGTTTCTCTCCATCTCTGCCTTCAATCCTGCAGTCTGTCTGAGGCAGACTCTCATTAACTCAGTTATGTAAGCTAGAGGAAAATGAATGTGCCTGATATCCTGTTCTTTACCTTCCTCACTCAGAGGGAAAAACCACCACACTGAGAACGGGAAAGCCAAAAGAGAAAGACAAGAGAAACATGGAAGAGACAGAGAAGAATCAGAGAGAGGACCCAGAAGGAACACAGAATCACCAGGAAAGCATGTGTGATGTAGCTGGGTAAAGTGGGAAGAAGCACAGATGCTGTTTAACTCCTCCACTACCAAAATGAAGGCCACTGGAAATGTTACTTACCTAACTCTGTGGCTCACTACGTATAAATAGCTCCAGAATATGACCAATCTGATGAAAGAATTACCAGCACTCATTACCTAATCATGAACCATTTTAACCTCATAGAATAGCAAGGTTTTACAGGAATAGTTTTAAAGTAAACAAGCCTTTATTGATGCCACCATGGAGTATGTGAGGCCACAGATCATTGGAAGGAAACAAATGAAACATCTAAAAAAAAGCCATTAGGGTATAAAGAACCACCTGCAAAGAGTCGTATATTCTGCTTAAGCATCTACACCTGGATTTTTAAGATGAACACCAGACAGAAATATTTAAAAAGTACATCCAACAGAAACATCAGAAATACTATCATTCGCTACAAGACCAATGGGAATAAAAGGAATAATTGTGCCCTATCTGGTCATTTAATATAGCCCTCCGTTTATGGTTAATATTCATAATACATAAATAGAAAATAACCTTTGAAAGAATGCAGACCTTAGTGAATGGTGAGAAAGTACCACATAATGCAACGGCCGTATCTATACAACAAGATGTCCTGAGTCTATACCACAGAGAGTAAAGCACAGCAGGGCAGTCCCCAAACACATAACCCACGGAAAAGTTTTAGCAATACAATTTAAATAGATCTATCAAGCTTTTCAAATCTGTAACTCTGTGCAGCACTGCATGAATTAAGTTTTAAATTAAAATCAATGAAGAAAGAGGAGTCTACTTAATTTTCTTTTGATATGGATTTGTAGTCAGGACCTGAACAATGTGATGACTGGTCATAAGTTAAATTGGAAAACCACTGAAGGAAGGCAATTTGCCATATGTTAAGAACTTCGTATTGGTTCAGAATTTATATTTTCAATAGGCTATCAGAATTATATTTCACATCGCCCTGGAAAACACCTCATAAACCACAAATTATGACATAATGTATGTGTCTCAAAATGAATTTTACCTCAAAATACTTGCAGAAGTACATGGTTCACACTCACCCTCACTCCACCATTTCTTAAAAATATTTTATTCAATATATAAAGAAGCCAATATAACCAGAATACTATTTGATACAAAATGATAGTATCTTTTAAAACTCAGAACTATGCTGGCTAAAGGAATGTTAGCAGCTTTCATAACAAGTGAAAAAAACAAAATTTGGAATCACATGTATGAAATATAACAAAAATAGATCTGATAGAAAAGATAAAATTTAACTAAAAATTCAACTTAAGACAATCAGAGTTTTTTGAAAGTCACCAAATAAAGAGAAAACAAGGTATGTGTTAAAATTTTTGCAAGTTAAGTTCTTTAAAATATGCCTTTCAGAACCTTCTTTTTCTATTCTAATATTTACTTTCTTAATGTGCTTTTTTTCTAAGTTTTCAATTTGGAAAGAATTTATTTGGAAGAAGTCTGCTCTTAAACTTACCGTATTTGAATGTTACTACTGCAACATTCTGTAAGACTTTCCAATTTACCAGTCACATAATTGGAGAATCCACTCTTTCATAATCTTGAAAACCAGGAAGTTCCAATAAAAAAACAGTTCTACACTGACCCCTCAATATCTAGTAGTGGACATAGCAGCTAGCAACTCACTACCACACCTCACATACCCCATGGCCATCAGGTAACATGCCAGGTGTAGAAGAATACACAGAATAAACCTGGCACATCTTTCTGAGCATCTACTTTTGTCATGCTAAATTACGTGGTTTATATTTGCATATAAACAAACGTATTAAGGGAGCAAGATGCAAAATCTGCATGAGTGTTGTGGAGTGGTAGGGTTTCACTCTCCTCCATTGTAGGGATATTTTGGTGGAAGCATTTGAGAGGCAGCCTACTGTGAGGTGCAAACTATGTTATGGGATTTTGTGTAAATCTTGCCCAATCTCCTCTTACAGACACCTAACACAGACGCTTACTTGAACACCAAATTTCCTCTCTCATTTACTGCTCACAACATACACCTTCTCATTGCTATTAAATAGCAGAGCTAAGTTTTAGATGAAAAAAACGTAACTGTTTGAACTATTTGAAGTCACCCTCATCTTGTCCACATGGCTAGCAAAATAAAAGAGAATAACAGTTAAGAATCCCTACAGAGACATGGATTCCTAGCACAAGTCCAACAACTCACATAGCCTTGTCTGGTCCCATAATCTCTCAGCTCCTCAATTTCCCCATTCATATAATCAGGATGCTAGTATTACCTTCCTCAGTGGGGTCTTTTTTTTTTTTCCCCCAGCATCAAGATACAATTGACATATAACATCGTATAAGATATACAGTATAATGATTTGATATATGTATATATTGTGAAATGATTACCACGTTAAGTTTAATTCACATTCATCACCTAAAAATAGTTATAATTTTTTGTGTGATGAGAAGCTTTAAGATCTACTCTTTTAGCAACTTTCAATACAGTATTGTTCATTATAGTCACCATACAGTACAGTACATCCCCCAGAACTTACTCATCTTATAACTGGAAGTTTGTACCTTTAGACCCCCTTCACCCATTTTCCCCACCCCCTGCCTCTGGCAACCACCAAACTGTTCTCTGTACCTATAAGTTTGGTTTTTTAGATTCCACACATAAGTAACATCATACGGTATTTGTCTTTCTGTATCTGACTATTTAACTTAGCGTAATGACCCCAAGATTCATCCATGTTGAAAGAAATGGTAGGATTTCCTTCTTCCTTATGTCTGAATAATAGTCTATTGTATATATATATAACAGTTTGCTTTATTCATTCACCTGTCGATGGACACTTAGGTTGTTTCCATGTCTTAGCTACTATAAATAATGCTGTAATATCAGGGGTGCAGATATATCTTTAGGACAGTGATTTCATTTCCCTCAAATATATATCTAGAAGTAGAACTGCTGGATCATATGTCAGTTCTACTTTTAATTTTTTGAGGAACCTTCATACCGTTTTCCACAGTGGCTATCCTCACTGGGTGGATCCTTATGGGAATCCAGTGAGATAATGCACAAAAAACTTAGCCATTATCAAAAAGTGGAAACAACCTAATGTCCATCAACTGATAAATGGAAGAGCAAAATATGGTATATCCTTACAATGAAATATTAGTCAGCTATAAAAAAAATATGAGGTACTGCTATAAGTTATAACATAGAAGAACACTACATAAAAGGAGGCAGACACAAAAGATCACATATTATATGATTCCATGTATATGAAATATCCATAATATGTAAATACCTAGACAGAAAGCAGACTACTAATTGTCAGGGGCTGGGGAGGCATGGGAGGGAATATAGCATGACCGATTAAAAAATACAGGGTTGGGACTTCCTTGGTGGCACAGTGGTTAAGAATTCGCCTGCCAATGCAGGGCACACAGGTTAAATCCCTGGTCCAATCCCTGGTCCAGAAAGATCCCACATGCCTCGGAGCAACTAAGCCCGTGCACTGCAACTACTGAGCCTGCGCTCTGGAGCCCGCGAGCCACAACTACTGAAGTCTGTGCGCCTAAAGCCTGTGCTCCGCAACAAGAGAAGCCACTGCAATGCGAAGCCCGCGCACCGCAAGGAAGAGTAGCCCCCGCTCACCGCAACTAGAGAAAGCCCGCGCGCAGCAACGAACACCCAACGCAGCCATAAATAAATAAATAAACAAACAAACAAATAAAGGGTTTCCTTTTAGGGTGATAAAAATCTCTTGGAACTAGATAGAGATGACGGTTGCACAATATGAACATACTAAAATGCCACTGTATTGTACACTTCAAAATGGTTAATGGTTTATTTTACATTTTGTGAATGTTACCTCAATTAAAAAAAATAATAAAACTTAGTCTACTTGACACATAGTAACATTCAATGAATAGTGGCCATTATTATTATCCCTGTTACTCATTTCCACCATGTTGACTCTAGTTATCATGTTAGTTCAACAAATCTTCCATTTCCACCATGATAAGGAACATGTACTCCAGCAATCCCAACAGAGCCCTGAAACCCTAAAAGCATCCCACAATAACATTTGCTAAGACTGCCAAAGTTCTGCTGGGAGTTTTATAGCATGAGGAAGTACAGAATCACATAAGCCCTCTCAAGAACCAGGTGCTATACACATCCAAGGATGCCCTGTATTCAACGTAAAAGTGATCAGATGTGAGAAGCACTATTCTAAGTGAAAGAAACAAGACAGAAAAGTCTACACATTGTATAATTCCACTTTTATGGCATTCTAGAGATAGAAATCAGATTAGTGGCTGCCAGTGGTTGCTGGGGGGAAGAATTAATTGGAAAAAGGTACAAGAGAACTTTTGGGGGTACTGGAAATGTTCTATATCTTGATAGTGGTAGTAGTTACACCACTGTATATATTTGTCAAAACTCACAAAACTGTATAGTTAAAGGGGGTGGCTTTTACTGTAAGTGCATTTTACCTCAATTAATCTGACCTAAAAAATTATTAAATGTTTTTAAATTGTTTTAGAAATAGAGCAGATATACTCTAAAAATAGTGTGCTCTTTCCTTCAAATAAGAAGTTTTGCCAACTGTCAACTGGTTTACATTTTCTAATATATTAGCTATTACTAAGTAATTATTTTTAAATCCCAATCTCATATGACAAACACATGCTGCTACTATTTAACCAACAAAGTTTTAGCCTAGGAAAAAAATTTAAAAATCAAAGTTCAGTAACATTTTCTATGGATATACAAACACTAGTTTGGAGAAGCTGACGTTAGTTATTAATTGCTTAGGAAAGAAAGGAAAAAGAGAGGGAAGCAGAGGGGAAAGATGGAGAAATCAGACATGTAGAGTGTATGTCCACACTAGTAATAGATTTAAGACAATTTAATTTGAATATAATTGAAATTTACCCAAGTATGCTTTCATAGAGTTTTATACAAGCATACCTCAGAGATATTGCAGGTTCCGCCTGTTTCAGACCACAGCAATAAAACAAATATTACTGTAAAGCAAGTCACAAGAATTTTTTTGGTTTCCCAGTGCATATGTAATTACGTTTATACTATACTGTAGTCTATTAAATGTGCAATAGAATTATGCCCCCAAAATGTACCTACCTTAATTTTTAAATACTTTATTGCTAGAAATGCTAACCATCATCTAACACTTTCATGGGTTGTAATCTTTTCGCAACTCACCAATCACAAAACAAACATAATAATGAAAAAGTTTGAAATGTGAGAATTACCAAAATGTCACACAGAGACAAGAAGTGAGCAAATGCTGTTGGAAAAATGGAACCAATAGACCTGCTCAACACAGGGTTACCACAAACATTCAATCTGCAAAAAAAAAAAAAGAAAAGAAAAAAGTGCATTATCTGCAACTTGAAGTAAAGCGAAGCACAATAAAATGAAGTAGGCCTGTAATGGTTTTTGCAATATTCATACAACTGATATGAGGCTTAAAAAATATAGTAGCCATATAAACGAATGGTAAGGAAAAGGACATAGGAAAAGAATATGGAAGGAATGCTTCTGTGGGAAATACTTTTAGAAAGATGTATTTGATTCACATATGAAATTTCTTAACATGCTTCTTAATGAAAAGAACTAATGAGCTACATTATGTGGGGAGAAACCTGGTATTTTTACCCACATTCCTAGTTAAGAGGTCAACATTAGAGGTTTAAGCTGTAGTTGACCTCTCTGTTCTTCCTACCGTTCGCTGAGCAATTAATAATTGGGTAGAAAGTTATCACATTGCAGGCTTCACTCTGCTCCACGTGTCCCGTAATCCATCAACATCTCTACTGGAGAGACAAAGCTCCATGGAGCTCTCTAGGAGGAGCACCAGGAGAAATTCATACTGACCGTGGTATCGAGAAGGATGGTGGTTCTCCTAAACAACTGCCTTATTTTTAACTCTTGAACACAGTGCAGTGAGTAATGGGAAAGTTTTTTCCACTTCAAACTGGTTGGCAGAACACTTAGAGTTAAAATTTCCACCTAATTTAACAGGTATATAGACCATTACACATGGTGTTTTACTGCATTCCTGAGACCGCTTTGTTTCAGCTCCAGCTTTTTCCCACCTTGACACGGCATATGGACCACACACGCGGAGGTCACCCAGGACGCCTCAGGCCAAGCACTTTGGCACAAACAGATCAGTCAAGCTAAACAGGATTTTCCTGGCTCAGCTTCCCCCCTCCACACCCCCCACAGAATCAAAGAACTCTTAATTTCCCTCCATAGTAATCTTTCCCAGCTAGCTGGCATTCCCTTCCTGAATTTTCCTCCCCGTTCCCTACCTGTCACTTCTCAGAACTGTCTTTCACCACACATTCTAATTACTCTAACTTGGTGTATGTTATGTATTACTGTCCGATGTTTAAAATCCTACTAGGAACATGGTTGGATATAAAATATTCAAAATTAAACACAGTGTGATATTTGACATCAAAATATGAGGAAGTTAAATTTAGGGATTGTTTCACCATTCTTAATGTAACAACTGATAGTAAGATGAAAATAAACATATCCTGACACACCACACATTGACCTCCATGCCTAAAGCATGAGTTAGGCATGAAGGCAGAGGATATATCACTGGACTTTTTCATTTTTTAGGGCTTAGGGGCCCCCTAAAATTGATTATTCATAATCAAGGGTATTTTATTTATTATCCTTTCAAAACCAAGCATTTTAATACAATATTTTCAGGCTATCATGTAAATGAATGCTTAAGGGAATTATGTATTTATCATTTTGAGAGCTGATAAAAGTACATTTCCTAATTCCAAGTCAGAGGTATGAGAACAGGTCAATTTAGAATGTTTATAAAATTAAAATGACTTGTTATTTAATTCTACTCTTCTAGTCTCTTGATAGCAGTGGTTCATAATCTCTTTTGGACCAAACCCTCTTAATGGATTTGATGATAGCGTCCCAGAAATCCACATATATGCGCAATTTTGAATATAATTTCAGAGTGGCCACAGACTGCCTGCATCCCACCCACAGACCCTTTGTGCACCTCCTGGAATAGGGATCCCTGCAAATCAGGCTAAGACTCTGTTCCACAGGTTTAAACTCAAGATAACTAGTCATTTTAAAACATACATACACACACACACACACACCAAAATTAACTGCTTAAAAAAACTTGAACTAAATTAATCCTTCATAACAATGATTCATCCATTCCTTTTTACTGTCGCTTTTTTAAGGAGTCAAAACGAAAACACTTGTTACAAGTAAATATAAGCCTCCAAAAGAACCAGTGTATTCAACTAACTCTACCATACTGTCACTTAAAACAAAATTCCTGCTGATCATTCACACTTCCAAAATCTGCTGCACAAAGTCCTAACTCACATATTCTTTTCCCAGT
This sequence comes from Eubalaena glacialis, assembly GCF_028564815.1. Lineage (NCBI taxonomy): Eukaryota > Metazoa > Chordata > Mammalia > Artiodactyla > Balaenidae > Eubalaena > Eubalaena glacialis. Next base: position 58,163,795 of record NC_083724.1, on the reverse strand, counting down.
AACCAAAATTTTGACCAAAGTAAAGCATCTTCAATTTTTCTTAAATATTAGCACTTTATTAACAATGAGAGACCAATGGAATACAGTCACTCACAAAAAAATTTAGCTGCTTCCAATTTACTTTAATCCATATCTTGCTTAACTTAATAGAACCACAAAGATATTGTCTTATTTCTAAAATAGATGAGATTCAGACATTCTTAAAACTGAAAATCTTCAAAACTGTCATTTATGATTTAATATTATATCTCTATTCTCCTTTATACTTTCCATTCAATTGTATCAAGCCAAAAATTAGAAAGAATGCAATGGCATTATAGGCGAACATAACAAGTATAAAAATTGCAACAATTCACTTGAGATTTTTTATTACATTTATGTCTACATAATATTGGAAAAAAACCTATATAGATGAGAAAGCAGCTGAAGGGCAAAATCAAACTCCTGGCTTTATTTAGATGCAGGCATAACGTCTTTCAGATAAAATATTTGTAGGTGCCACAGTCAATCAAGATTTCAATAGAAACCAAAGATGAAAGCATTCATGCATAAAAGGCAAGTGTGATAATTATGATGTTCAGACAAGATAATGGAAAATATCCGAGGCTGCTTTTCATTTTATGTATCAAGTGCTGCCTTGACCTAGACAACCTATAATGCTCCATCTCATTTACTGCATTATTTTATCATTTTAATTACTTAGCAGAACTCAATTAATTTGGCTGGCATCTGGTCAGCAGATAGAAATCCTCCACTGTCCCATAGTGTCTTTTCCCTGAATCATTTCTCAAAATAATGCTGCAAAAAGTTTTCAAAAAACATGCAATTGAGTTTAAAGTTCTCGTTCAACCTTCAAGTTTATTAATCTCTTACTGATTATGCAAATGGCATCCATTTTCCTGGAATGTCATTTTCAGACAGTTTACGTCAAAGTGTTTACAGACAGTTTATAGCAAAAACTTTAGCATGTGAGTCCATACCGTAAAATTTACACTGGCTCCATTTTAAAAGTTCTCTGGCAATGAGGTGAACAGAACATGGTAGAATAATTATCACAGGGACGAGGATAGTTCACAGCATATAGATTTAGCACAAAGTTCATTGCCAGGGTATTTAAGGATTATGGTAATCATTTTCTAAGCTGTGCTCTAATCTATTACCCAGAACCAGGATTCACCCACCTTAATATTCATGAAAATAGTCCCTAACAAAGTTCAAGATTACAATTACATTGCTATTATTACTATAATGTATTACATTATAAAAACACTAAGTCTTTATAGTTATTAGCCTGCCAAAATTATAATAATGCGTATTCTTACAAACGTGATACTCTAACTCTAATTTGGAGGAAAGTAACTTTTAGATATCATTAACAATTTCTGTTCAGAACTGTCAAGTCAAAGGACAGGGTTTCTCAGTGTCCCCATTTCATTATTAAATGAAAGCATACATAATGCAGGAACAAAATTCCTTTTCTACTAGAAGGCAAACCTAACATACCAATGAAACTTAGATCAGCACCTGACTGAAAAGACAATGCTCCCTGAGGATTCAATTCTGAATAAAGGCATTCTGAATAAGACATTCTGTCTTATCTTCAGTTGTCACTCAGTGGAACTCCACTTTCCCCTGGAAATAAGTCACTACCAGTCTACGTCGTCGTTGGTTAGGGTGGCTAGCAAAACAGAAAAAGAGGGTAACGGGGTAAATATGATTCTCCTCCCTTGCGGGAGCAGATGAGAACAAGGTTGCCTGGCGTATCTTTAAGGCAGGGAAGAAAAGTAGAAGGTGCTCTCTGTAGATACAAGTGGTCACAGAGTGAAAGCAATTGATAGAGTTCCCAGAAGAATGACTCAACCTGGCTCTTAAGAAGATGGACAGGGTTGAGGGAGGCGCAACTGCATGAAGGCAGTCAAAAGGTACAAACTTCCAATTATAAGATAAATAAGTACTAGAAATGCAATATATAACATGATAAATATAATTAACACTGCTGAATGTTATATACGAAAGCTGTTAAAAGAGTAAATCCTAAGAGTTTTCATCATAAGGAAAAAAAATTTTTTCCATTTCTTTATTTTTGTATGTATATGAGATGGTGGATGTTCACTAAACTTATTGTGGTCATCATTTCATGATGTATGTAAGTCAGATCATTATGCTGAACAGCTTAAACTTACAATGTCTATATGTCAAGTACATCTCAACAAAACTAGAAAAAGAAAAAAAGAAGATGGACAAAGCTTTAAAAAATAAAAATTCAAGTTCCAGTAAAGTATGTTTAATTTTAACAGTCTAAGAACGCATACAATATCATGCTCATCCAGTTAGCTGGGGACATTCACCTTCATACTTCAGGCACTCTCAGGCCCAGGGGGCCAAATAAAAATGAGGGGGTCAAAAAAGAGATTTAACACAACCCTTTGGTGAAATGATATGGCAACATGAAAAGTACTCATAAAACACCTACAGCCCAAGATGCAGCATCAGTACTCCTTGGAATTTATCCCAAGGGTACAACTAAAGGAAGAAAAAATATTATTGGCACAGTGATGTTAAGTACACTATATAAAAGAGAAAAAAATTTGGAAATAACCAAAATAGGTTAAGTGCAATCAGTTGACGAAAAGCTAAGCAGCCAACTAAAATAATCATGAAGATTATGCAACTGGGAAAAATATGCACACATTAATGTGAAAAAATTAAAATTACTCAATGAGAGAAATACTTAAATGCCAATAACTTGAAAAGAATAAAATTAACACAGTGATATTCTACACTGTAAAAATATTGGTTTGGCCAAAAAGTTCATTAGGTCTTTTCCGTAAGATGGCTCTAGTAGCGCTTAGTTGTCTTTAACTTCATTCGAAACAATTTTGTTAGATTTTATTGTGACAGCTGTCATATCAGGAGTGCATTTTAAAAAAAAGCTTATCAAAATTGGTGAATTTTTGTGTAGCCATTTTAATATTGAAGATGAAAAAAAAAGCAAAATTTTCAGCATATTATGCTTTATTATTTCAAGAAAGCTAAAAACACAACTGAAATGCAAAAAAAAGATTTGTGCAGTGTATGGAGAAGGTGCTGTGACTGATTGCATATGTCAAAAGTGGTTTGCGAAGTTTCGTGCTGTAGATTTCTCGCTGGACGATGCTCCACGGTCAGGTAGAACAGTTGAAGTTGATAGTGATCAAATAGAAACATTAATTGAGAAAAATCAACGTTATACCACGCAGGAGATAACCGACATACTCAAAATATCCAAATCAAGCATTGAAAATCATTTGCACCAGCTTGGTTATGTTCATCGCTTTGATGTTTGGGTTCCACATAAGTTAAGCAAAAAAACCTTCTTGACCGTATTTCCACATGCGATTCTCTACTTAAACCTAACGAAAACGTTCCGTTTTTAAAACGAATTGCGACGGGTGATGAAAAGTGGATACTGTACAATAATGTGGAATGGAAGAGATCATGGGGCAAGTGAAATGAACCACCACCAACTACACCAAAGGCCGGTCTTCATCCAAAGAAGGTGATGTTGTGTATATGGTAGGATTGGAAGGGAGTCCTCTATTGTGAGCTTCTTCCGGAAAACCAAACGATTAATTCCAACAAGTACTGCTCCCAATTAGACCAAATGAAAGCAGCACTGGACGAAAAGCGTCCGGAATTAGTCAACAGAAAATGCATAATCTTCCATCAGGATAACGCAAGACCGCGTGTTTCTCTGATGACCAGGCAAAAACTTACAGCTTGGCTGGGAAGTTCTGATTCATCCACGGTGTTCACCAGACATTGCACCTTCGGATTTCCATTTATTTTAGTCTTTACAAAATTCTCTTAATGAAAAAAATTTCAATTCCTGGGAAGACTGTAAAAGGCACCTGGAACAGTTCTTTGCTCAAAAACATAAAAAGTTTTGGGAAGATGGAATTATGAAGTTGCCCCAAAAATTGCAGAAGGTAATGGAACAAAACAGTGAATATGTTGTTCAATAAAATTCTTGGTGAAAATGAAAAATGTGTCTTTTATTTTTACTTAAAAACCGAAGGAACTTTTTGGCCAACCCAATACCTCAAAAACAAAAAACCTATCTAGATGAGAAACAGAAAGCAAGTTTACCTTGAGCTAGTCTTTCCAGTCGTTTTCCATGCTCTGGGGGTATTGCATACCTAAAATTTTAAACACAAATAAAAATTTTAGATTTATAATTGTTCAGCTAGTATCCTAAGGACATCTATTCCTAAATAATGTCATGTAAAAAAAAAGTCAACCCCAGGGACTTCCCTGGTGGCTCAGTGGTTAAGAATCCGCCTGCCAGTGCAGGGCACACGGGTTCAATCCCTGGTCCGGGAAGATCCCACATGCCACGGAGCAACTAAGCCCACGTGCCACAACTACTGAAGCCTGCACGCCTAGAGCCTGTGCTCTGCAACAAGAGAAGCCACTGCAATGAGAAGCCCGCGCACCACAACTAAGAGTAGCCCCCACTCACCGCAACTAGAGAAAGCCCGTGCGCAGCAACGAAGACCCAATGCAGCCAAAAATAAAAAATATATAAAATAAATAAATTTATTTAAAAAAAAAAAGGTCAACCCCAAACTCCACTTAGATGAACTAAGCAGAGATTAGAGAACCAAACACAGAACTGTATCTCTTGGACACTAAACAGAAGAAAAATAAACTTAAATCACCTATTTCAATGTCCCAGCTCACCATTCCAACCACATTTTACACATTAGGGAACAAAGGCCCAAGGCCAGCAAACTGCTTGGACAAGGGGCACCTCGCCACAGCATGGAGTTTAGAACCTCCCTTGTAACACTCACAGCACCCCAGCGATCCAGGGCTATTTTTGGTTGTATATTTTTTGTTTTGCAGTTGGTTAGTTTGGCCTTTGTTTTTAAGCTAAATTTTTTTTTTTTTAAGTTTTTGTTTTTTTTAATTTATTTATTTTTGTCTGCGTTGGGTCTTCATTGCTGCGTGTGGGCTTTCTCTAGTTGCTGCGAGCGGGCGCTACTCTTTGTTGCGGTGTGCAGGCTTCTCATCGCGGTGGCTTGTCTTGTTGTGGAGAACAGGCTCTAGGCGCGCGGGCTTCAGTAGTTGTGGCTCGCGGACTCTAGAGCGCAGGCTCAGTAGTTGTGGTGCACGGGCTTAGTTGCTCCGCGGCATGTGGGATCTTCCCAGACCAGGGCTCAAACCCGTGTCCCCTGCATTGGCAGGCGGATTCTTAACCACTGCGTGACCAAGGAAGTCCAGAAAAAAAAAGTTTTCTTTAAAAATAAAAACCTTTTAAAATGTTTTTACTGACAAGCAGGATAGAACATGAAATTATTATAGTAACATTTATATCTCCACCAAACCTTTCTAAGAACACTGTACTTTTCAAATAGATTTTAAATAAAAATTTACCAGCCATAAAAAAGGCAGCTTTGATTTATTTCACAATTATGTGACTTCTAAAATCTTGATTATAGAAAAAAGAATTGTTGGGAATTCACTGGTGGTCCAGTGGTTAGGACTCGGTGCTCTCACTGCCGGGGCCTGGGTTGGATCCCTGGTTGGGGAACTAAGACCTGCAAGCCATGTGGCACAGCCAAAAAAAAAAAGAAAGAATTGTTCACCCTTAGAAAACAGAAATTCGTCTTCAAGTATTACTCATTTCTAGTTCCTGGTGTTTTCAAAAGTTACATACTTGATTTTATTTACTGTGAACTTACTAACAAATTTTAAAACAATAATCTCAAGTTAAATGATCATTTCATGTTTTAAATAAGAATATGTTACTCTTCAGACCTACATTTGCTGTTTACTAGCTCAATATATATTAAGTACAAGTTACTTTTTTACTAAAATAACTTTTCTCATTTTACTTAACACCACACTTGGTTGCATTTAATGCCACTGATAACATATGCAGAACTTAATCGGATCCGTTGTAACTAGGCAATTCTCTAAAAGAAAATTCAACCATATATCCTGTTGCTTCAGGCACTGTTAATGAAATTATTCCAACTGAATTGGGAAGATAAAATTTTAGCATAACTAAATGACAATCACCCAACGTATATTTATACACTGGCCACTTCTCAGCAATTTTTAATCCCTGGTTTACGTTGCCAAATATACCCAGAAAAGGACACACACACACACACACACACACACACACACATGCCCCATACAAGCATAACATACATGCTAACACATGCACATGTATACACACACAGGCATGCACTCATGTAAGGGTTGGACATGGAGATATTTATATATCCAGGCTCACTTTTTTTAAAAAATGGTATCAAAGTTAAAGTTCATTAACCCGAAATTCAACCATCTGCTCACAGAAAACATAAGTAAATATAAATGTATATATAAACAAAAATATAAGGATAAAAAATACACTTGACATAGTCTTTCAATTGATCTTCACAACTCTATGACAAAAATCACATAGCCAACACATAGTAAACACATCTCTTAAAAGGGTTCTAGTAAAAATTCTCTGGAGGCTAATCATCAGAAAGATTTTTTCCATACTTTATACATGTATCAAAAATTCTTTAAATTAGACACATGACTTGTAAGGCACTGAGTGTGTCCCCTCAGTGCAGTTTGGCCTTCAGGTCACTAAGTTGTAACTGACCATTACAGGTGGGCGCCCACCTTCTGTTGTACCCTTCCAAACTACCCTCCATGGTGTGCCAAAGCCATCTTTGCAAACTACAGATCTGATCATGACAAAACCCTGGGCCTTCAGTGGCTGACTTACCTGAAGGATAGAAGCTGAACTTTTTTGCAGGGCACACAGACCTGCTGCAATCCCGACACCTCTTCAGTTGCACCTACTGACCAATGTCTCAATCAAATCCTGCTCTTTGGTTTACCAAACCACTTGAATGCCCTTCCAGTGCCTTTGTTACTTTATACCTCCACTACTTTCCCTCCCCTGTTTCTGGGATTTACACACCCTTACCATCCCTGTCCAGCCAACAAAACCTTCACTCCTTTTTCTCCACTCAGCTTGAGTCACCCCCAGGGAGAGCTCCACACTCCTCCTTTTGCTCTATCAACCACAAAGAAGACAGGTTTCCACCATGGTACTCAGAATTTAATTTTTTTTACCTTTCTGCCTCCCTCTCTCCTTTCAACCTCCCTAGGGGCAAGGACCAGTGTCTCTCGTAGAACAAAGCACCAGAAAAGCAGATGCTCAGAAAGTATGTGCTGACTTTTGTGGCTCTCAAAATGATGAATCATGTTACTGACCTTCCAGGATGGAAGATGTGGAAGGAGAGGAAGGATACAGCAAGAAGAAAAAATCATGAAAGTGGGAAATTGGAAGAACAGGTAAGAAATTATATAAGCCAATACCTCATTTCCTAATTACAGGGTCAGCCTGGCATACTCAGGATCAACTCTACCAGTTTCAATTTCCTAATCCGTTCAAATACCTAATTCAATCAAATCTTTCTCACAGGACTCTATACTTTTAGTATGGTCTCCCCATTTTGCCTTGCCTTCTCTTCATCCCCCCGGGATCTTACCCTGTGAAGGACAAAGTGTGCTCAAGGTAGATGGGCAGGACTGGGGCACTTAATTTCCACTTAAATGGCATGGGGCAAAAATAAGTTCCTGATATAACTGCCCTAAAAACTTAGCTCCTATGAATGCAGCAGCCAGCAAAGAAAAGTACCATCTAATTTCTTTATAAAAAGAAAAACAAAGGTAATAAATACAAGTCAACCAGAAAAAAGTTCCAGCTTCATAAGAATGTTAATATTTTTCATCTAAACAATTTAAAAAATCAATATAAGCAACTATCAGAATATAACTGAAACAGAATGCCCTGAACGAGAGCAATCATAGGGGGGGATAAAAGCCCTTAAAAACCTGGATCACTTGTATACTTTTAAGAAGTTTGAACTCCTGCTGCTCTAACATACAAGGTTTTATTAATTTCTGTCTTCTAGTAAATTCTACTACTTCATGGAAACATTAAACAATTCTCAGCATTTATTTGGAAATAACAGCATAAAAATACTGCCTACCTGCCCACCCATCTGACCGTTTCCCATCAGCATTTAGACATGCTTATCTCTTCTGCCTCAAAAAAATACCTTCTCTGGGCCCTTCATTCTGCTATACCACCCATCTACTTTCTTTTCTTCCCTTTACACACACCACTTCCAGTACTTGCCTCATTTTATCCCATTCACCCTGGAGTCCAGCTCAATCTGGATCCTATTCCCATCACACTCAGTTATGACTGCTTAGACAAAGGTTGCCACGTTGTTTAGTCTTTACCTACCTTGTCCTCTCTGGAATTTTCAACTAGCTCCTTAAACACTCACTTCTCTTGAGTTTGATGATTTAAGTCATTTCCAGTGCTTTTCTACCTTCTGCTCTTGCCAAACCTACCTTCTGGCTGCCTAACATTCCCCAGGGCGCCATGCTTTAGTGCTTCCACATTCTTCCCTAAGGGAACCACCTTCCCTCAAGCCTTCAAGATCACCCACATGTTGCTGAACCATATCTCCATCCCATGTGTGTCCCTCTGAGTTCTGCACTTCAAAAACCAACCAGCTACTGAACAAATCCATTTAGCAGCCCTCAAACACAATTTGTCCAAAGCTTAATCCTCCAGCATCTTCAAGACAGACCTGCTTCTTTTACAGAGTTCCTCATCTAACTGCCCAGAGAAACAGAATTTGTCTGTGGTTGTACTCCCCTATCTAATCAATCCCCAAGTTTTATGTGTTCCACCTGTTACTTATACAAGAGAAATCTCATGAACCTGTCTACATTTCTCTATCCTAACTACAACCGCCTTGGTCCAGGCACCATTCTGTCACACACATCATTACAGCAGCCTCTTAGCTAGTCTTCAGCCTTACCCTCTCTAGTCCATGTAGCCAATCAGTTCATGTCACTTCCTTCACTTGTTTAAAATCTATCTGAAGCAGGAATTGGTGACTAATAGAGGCAAGCTAGAAGGTCCGTATGCATAGGGGTTTATTACAGACAATTAGTGACCTCAGTCAGGGGAGTTCTAATTCTATGGCTCTGACCACCTCCTAGACTTTTCTATGAAAGTATCCTATCACTTCAAAAGACTCACAACAAACAAGATCAAATTTGTGATTCTCCCCCCTTAAGTTGGTTATCTCCCCCAGCTTCCCCATTGCAGTTCAGAACTCCATTTGCCCTTAGCATCCCATACTGGAACTATCAGAGTCACCCCTTCTTTAATTTGTCATCCTCTGCCCCCACTGCCAGTCACAAGTCCTATCCACTCTACACCCTCAAAACCTCATATCCACCTCCCTGCAGCAAAACCTCAATTCCAACCCTGATCTGCCCCAGCTAGACCATTACCATAACTAAACTGTCTATCTCCTTGGGCAGCTACAGACCTCATATCACTATCATAGGATAAAAACCTTTATTCCTTACTGCTTGGCTTTCAGGATGCCCACACACACACACACACAGTTTAGCCACAGCCACAAATAGCAGCAGTCCACTCTCCACAGTTTGGACTATGAATTATTCTATCCCTCACAGGGGTTTTCTGACCTCACTCCTCACCACAAACAGCCCCTCCATTCTGCTTCAAATCCCATCTTCCCAAGCCTTGCCCAGATTCCACCTCCTCCGTGAAGCTTTCTCTGACCACTGGAAATCTCGGCAATCCTACCCCTTTTCGTCCTCCCAGAGCCCTTCCGTTATATTTCTCATGTAGTATTTATCATCTACTACTTACCATAGCTAGCTGCTGTGTGGTGTGCATAAATCACTTCTGTCTGGAAAGGCACTGAGTTCTGTGAGGGAGAGAATGCCTACCACCACCCAGAAATTTTCAAACAAATTATCCATTTTAACCTACCTTTTATAGTGAGTGTCTGCTTTACAGCCAAGCACTCTATTCTGTGCCACCACTGCTCAGTTAGGCAGCTAATTCTTAATTCTTTAAGGATATAAATGTGTCTCACACTTCTTTGTGTCCTTTGAAAACCACCAAATAAGATGCCTACCATTGTATACCCTCAAGTACACAATGGTGTGCTGAAATTATTAACTGTTCATTTAACCTTTAGGACAGTGTTTTTGTTTCAGATATAAGGAATATTGCAAACAGTTCTGCTAACATTAAGAAACTATGGGGCTTCCCTGGTGGCGCAGCGGTTGAGAATCTGCCTGCCGATGCAGGGGACACGGGTTCGAGCCCTGGTCTGGGAGGATCCCACGTGCCACGGAGCGACTAGGCCCGTGAGCCACAACTACTGAGCCTGCGCGTCTGGAGCCTGTGCTCCGCAACAAGAGAGGCCGCGATGGTGAGAGGCCCGCGCACCGCTATGAAGAGTGGCCCCTGCTTGCCGCAACTAGAGAAAGCCCTCGCACAGAGACGAAGACCCAACACAGCCATAAATAAATAAATAAATAAATAAATAAATAAATAAATAAATAAATAAATAAATAAATAAATAAAAGAAACTATGAATCACTAATGAACTATGAACACACTAATTAGATATTTACAGAGTTGTGTTTTATTTAAAACCAAAGTCTTTTATAACTAAGGGGGAAAAAGATCTAATTTGAAGGCCAAGGAAAACAGAATAACCCCAAGTACATCTTTGGGTGGTTTTCTCATAGACCTAAAATGATGTTATCCTGGTGATTGTAATACAAATACTATGTTTAACTGAATAATATCAGACTGACATTTCGAACTGTCAGTAGGTAAAGCTGTATTTTTCAAAATGTACTAGATCCATTCCTCTGATTCAGGCTTTCTCTATGAACTGGTCTCTGTACTTCTCGTTTCAAGATATGCTCAGTCCATTAGTCTATCAGAAGTGTTTACCAGCACTACTAAAGGGTAACTCCTATTTCTCAGATCATCCCCCAGGGGCTCCCTAATATCTTTTGGGAGCCCTGGGGCTATCACAATGTACTTAGAAATCAATGTCCTCAGCTGTCCCGCTACCCCTACCTTTGTCACTGTGCTGTCTCACACAGGCAGCTGCAGAGGTCCCTGGCCACTGGCACCTCCCACTGGCCCACTCCCACCACACACCCCCGCCACCCTGTGACATCAAGGGCAGTCTTACCAAGCCCAGGGCCACAGAGGGGAGATCCCCTTCCAGGTCCAGGCCATGCTCAGGTAGGTCAGTCCTGAAACAGCACTGCCCTCTACTCCGTTCCCCTAACGGAGGCTGTGTGTGAAGTGGCCCTTTCCTCCTCCTTTGTATATTTCCTCTTCTTCTTGCTACTCAGTCATCTCCCATGAAGATTCAGGCTCAAGTCCACAAGGATAGTTTTCTGACAAACAGCAACTCTAAATTGACCCTCCCCTCTTTTACTGGCATAAGCATGTGTGCCTGATTTGCTTTCAACAGTTACTAAAGTGCTGAAGGCTGAGTGAAAAGAATATCTGACAAATAAACATGATTATATCGCTTATCACAGCCACCATTTATCAAGCACTTTTAAGACGCCAAGCCTTGTGCTGAGATCCTGTGATAAAAGTTCTCCTACTAACACCTCCATTTTACTGATGAGGAAACTAAGACTTAGAGGGATTAATTTACTTGAGCAAGGTCGATGACAGAGCTGGAGCCCAACCCCAGATCTGACTCCAAAGCCCAAGACATGCTCTCCAGACCCATATTCCATTCCTGTTTCCTCATCAATCACAGGAAGATGCCAAGAAGAAGGAAGTGACAGGTGCTACCAAGTCTGTCCCTCCCCAGGACATACCCACACCCTTTACAATGATCACTGCAATCACTGCAGAGTGATCCAACTTTCAGAAAAAAAAGTTTTCTGTCTGCTAACAGGCCAAAGTTCCAATATACACACAGAATAGTTCTCCCAGCTATCCTTCTTACATTTACCCACTTTTAAAATTCACAATTGCAAAAAAAAAAAAAAAAAAGTCACTAGCCTTTGAAATTAAAGTTATAGTACACACCAGGCAAATGATAATGACATTTTAAATATTGATAAAATGCAGATACAAAGAACGAAGTCATCAAACCACTACTCAAAACTTTTCTTTAGTTCTTGTTATAAAAAACTTCACGAATCAAAAAGCAAAGTGCCTAAATTATATTTCACAAAACTCAATATTTCTGAAGTAATTTACAATATACTTTTTAATCAAGGCATATTCCTGTGTCAAAAAGAAGGCTGAACAGCTATAGATTTTATATGTGTGATTATATTACATTTTCACATTACTGATGATGTTAACAAGTTTTACCATTTGTTCATTTATTAAAGTTTAAGCATTACTATTTTATACTATGAAGTCTCATTAGTTAACTGTGGAAAACAGAACACTGCTTACTTCATTTTCAGTTCTTAAAAACAGATGAATGTGAGAAACAGAACGTGTGACTGTAAGGGATGCTTTGGTAGGTGCCCAGACTCTCCTTTTCTGGATGAGGCCCTCAGCACCTTCACCAAAGGGAGGATCCTTGCCCCACATCATGCTCACCCAGGGTCTCATTCCCTCCCCCAGGATCATGCCCCTGGCGAGGGAGGGGATGGTGGCCCGTATGCAATGAATGGTCCAAGCCTGAGTATTAAGGCCTGGCCCTCTTGCCTCCATTTGGGGCAATTCTGAAGGGCCCTGCCAGGTCCAGAGCTGCCTCTGAGATCTGCCCAGGGCTCGAAAGCAGTCAACTTTCCCTTCTGCCTAGTCCTGCCTTCCTCCCTCCCCAAGGCTGCTGCTTCCAGCACACAAATCTGAGTCTCAAAGTTGCCTTCCTGAGTGACACAAGCTACAACAAACAATTACAAAGAACATATTTGTAAGGAGGTGTCTCTTAAACACCAGTCCTGAAAACAGAAGCTGGGCGTCTCTAACTATGACCGGAGGACAAGGTGTTTGAACTGAGGCCCTACAGGGACACCATATAAAAAGCCCCTGAGGAAAGGAATTCAGCCAGAGCTTGGCCTCACCCTTATGCCACCTGTGGCCCATTTCCGGACAGAACAATTAGATGGAAAAAAAAAAAAGTCTAGCAGCCACATCTGTAGACAACCATAAGTAAGGCAACTGCAGCAAGAAAAAAGGTATTATAAATTATTAGTTGATATCACCCATAAACAACATAAAAGAAATCTTTATGTCTTAACACTGACCTCTCCAAAATACTCAACAGATAACATATTCAGTAGCAAAGTGATTTTTCAAGTACTAGATGATCAAATGACTGATTTTCTGTTTTCCATGGCACCCCCCAGGGCCCCAGGGTTTCCTGAAGGTACCTCAAGGAAGGAGTTGGTAAGGGAGAGGGTCCCACCAAACACATTTCAGCCAGGTCAGCTCTGCCTTTATTTTCAATTTTGTATAAATTGCCCTTCTGAAGAAATTTTCAAATGGAAAGTTTGAGAACCTCTGTGCCAGGCCAGTGTTCTCCAAAGTGAGGACCCATCACAGAAAATTTTTTTCTGGCTTATGCATGAATATTCTGTGTAAGATTTGAATTCATGTAAGATTTGGATTCCAATAAAATTGTGCTAAGAACAAGTGTTCTGCTACTGCTAGAAAATAAAGGGGAGGGTGGGGGTACTAAAAGCTATATTTCTAAACTGTAAGTTTCATGAAGACCATTCTGCCCTATTCACCATGGTATCGCTAGCACCGAGCCCAGTATCTGACTGATGGGTGGCTCAATAAATATTTAATGAACAAACAGGAAAGAAACAAACAAACAAAACCAAAAGTCACCGAACACAGATGCAATGTTTTACAGGATAAAGCATTAATAAAACAGAAACAAACTGCCACTTCCAGAAGAATCAAAAATATAGTAACTTCAAAAATTGGTAATAAACAAAAACATGCCCGTAAGAAGCTATTTGTCCATATCAAAAATTTTCAAATCCAATATTTTCCCAATGAAAAACAAACTTACCTTATACAGAAATCTTCGGAGGGCAGTATCCTTTCCAAGTTATCATTTATTCAAAGGATACTCGTACCATCCATGAATAAGATAAAGTAGCTTAAAGAGTTCCACTACAATTGGCTTACAGAGTTCTACCACAATTATCTCCAACAAAGTATTGAAGCATTTTCAAGGAGATTTCCTGTGATTGATGTTTAATCTTCAAGGGAAAACTACCTACACAGCCACTGTACAGTTGGAAACCTCTTTAAAAATTGAGAGTCTTTCAAAAGTGCACGTTACACAAAGCAACCAAGCTACCCAAAGACAACTCAAGCAACGTGCAAAAAACAAACAAACAAAAAAGGTATACAACCTTAAATTTTAAAAAAAGAAGTATTCACTTATATGTGGATTTTTTTTAAAAGAAGATACCAATTTACAGAAAAAGAGATCAGACTTGTGGCTACCAGAGGCCAAAGGTGGGGAAACGCGGAACTGGAGGAACGTGGTCAAAAGGTACAAACCTCCAGTTATAAGATAAATAAGTACTAGGGATGCAATGAACAACATGATGACTATAGCCAACAATGCTGTATGATATATAGAAAAGTTAAGAGAGGTAATCCTATGAGTTCTTATTACAAGAAGAATTTTTTTTCTTTTTTTCTTCATTTTCTTTTTATTGTATCTATACGAGAAAATGAATATTAGCTGAACCTACTGTGGCCATCATTTCACAATATATGTAAATCAAACCATCATGCTGTATGCTTTAAACTTACACAGTGCTGTATGTCAATTATTTCTCAATAAAATTGGGGGGGCGGGGAGACAGTAAATAGTCACATGTTTCTGCCAACACCTGACATTCCCTAAATGATGTTAATATTTACTCAGGTGGGCTGAGAGAGGTAACTTATAAGAGCGAAGATGATGACGGCAACCCATCTAATTCAAGCCCTTGTTGATGTATAATGCCTTGCCAAAGAACATTCACTTTTCAAGGAAGATTGTTAAATGGGCTTTTTTTGTCTCTGGTCAGAACATCATTTCAGAGATCACACAATTGGATGCTATGTCCTCTCAGAAATATATGCTATAAAATAACATTCCAGAAGCTTCGTGCACGAATCCTTAAATAAAGAAACCACGTATGGAGCCCCCACAAGTAATCAGTCATTTGGAGGAAGGGAAGAAGGGGTGGACACAACATTTGGCTATATTAAATTTGGAGTGTACTGTCTGTGGATTTCTCTTAGGCAAGCTATCAAATCTGTTATTATCGCTGACAATCAAAATATAGTAGAGTGTCTAAAACTTTCTAACAGGTTTTTGTAACTTCTAAAAATTTCCTATACATCAGGTCAATTCTATACAAGGCATCACACAAGATACATGACTATATTATTTTATAGGCTAATTTTGTAATATTTACCCATAAGAAACCAAAAAGAGTATTATAAAAAGATCAGTAAAGACTGAAAGAAGCATGCCGCACAGCCCCCTGGGGGCCTAGTGGTTAGGATTCGGCACTTTCACTGCAGAGCTCCGGGTTCGATCCCTGGTCGGGGGACCACCCTGCATGCCGCACAGCATGGCCAAAATACAAAAAGTAAAAAAATTAAAAATAAAATTAAAAAAAAAAAGCATGATGCTGTAGATATGTGATATACAAGTTAGCAGATCCCAAAAAACAGAAGCAGAATCCTGCTTCAATAATTAAACAGGCCTATGAGCCTACAGTGGTGCCTGGCTTGACAAAGGTGCTGTGGTGCTGCCCTCAAGATGCAGCAAGTCTCCTTGTGGAGACAAGACCAAAACACACAAACCAATGAAAAAAAGAGTTCTGAAAGAACAGGACATAAAAAAGTGGTAAAACTGACTATTAGTACAGGACATAATAAAGTGGAAAAACTATTAGATATTGTGACTATTTAAGTCACAAGAAAAGAGCAATTTTGGTTCAAGTAGTCAGAAAAAAACTTAACAAATTATAGATTCTTTAGTTTCAAGTCCAGTGTAAAGATTTATTTTTGCCAATTGCCTCTACTTTGGGTAAAAGTTACTGATCAATTGCTAGAAATGCTTTTAATAAGTTAAACAAACATACATTTTAATAACTTTAATACCTTAAATATATATATTCATTCCATCTTAAGGAAATAACCCCACAGGACATCTTTTCAAATCTTACAGAAAATAAGTTAAGAGCCAGTTAAAGTAATTGAATCAGCCTTCCTAAAATTTTTAAGCAAATACTTGAACATTTATTTGGGATTTTCTTTGCCTTATATCTGTAGGAGACATCGAGTTTTATTCCCTTCGTGCAGCATAATTCAGGTAATAGCACTCTCCTTCTTAATGGGGAACCATCTCCTCCAAACACAAACATGTAATTCTAATGGGGGCTGCCATTCTTCATGCCTCTGCCCTCACTGCCACAGAGACAGGCCTGTGACCCAAGCCAGGACAATCCCAATACCTTCCTACCCTTGGCCTCAGTGATTTAAACAAGAGATTGGCATAGAATCCAAGCCAGGAGATTCCATGGTCCCTTCCCAAATGGGGCAGCTTTCCTTTCTAGTGATACAGGGAGAAATATATGAGCCAGGGAGAAAAATGAAGGCAACACACAAAGAGAAGTGGGGCCCAGGATCCAACACACCCTGGCAACTTCCAAGGGTTCCAGATGTTTCTGACCATTCATGGCTATGTGAGCCAATTAAATTCTTCCTTTTGGCTAAGCTGATTCATAGTGAGTTTATATTTCAAGGAGCCAAGACAATTTCAACAAAACATTCTCGATCCAGAGACATCCAATGCAGACATTATTTTTTAAATGGATTAAAAAAGGTTCCAGGGCTTCCCTGGTGGCGCAGTGGTTGAGAATCTGCCTGCCAATGCAGGGGACACGGGTTCGTGCCCTGGTCTGGGAAGATCCCACATGCCGCGGAGCAACTAGGCCCGTGAGCCACAATACTGAGCCTGCGCGTCTGGAGCCTGTGCTCCGCAACAAGAGAGGCCGCGATAGTGAGAGGCCCGCGCACCGCGATGAAGAGTGGCCCCCGCTTGCCACAACTAGAGAAACCCTCGCACAGAAACGAAGACCCAACACAGCCATAAATAAATAAAAATAAATTTTAAAAAAATAAATAAATAAAAAAGGTTCCAAATAACATGAGGAAATGCATGAAAATTAAAGTAAAAATTAGTTGACCTTACTGGAAGAGTAAGGATTGTTATAGCCTTTGGAAGTTAGGCTGGTCCCCATCCTAGCAGTTCTTATCTGATAGGTTTGATAGACAAAGCACTCTTAGCTCTCAACAGGAACAGACTTGCTTTTTCCAAAACTTCATTTGAGGGGACTGAAAGTAAGCATCTAATTGAAGAATCATCACCCATTCCCTAGAGGAAGACAAAATCCTCAAGGTAAAACTCGTTCTTTCTAAAATGTGGGGTTTTCTTTCTGATTTCAAGTAGATTTCCCAGGGATATCTAAAGAACAAATCTGAAGCAAACGAAGCTGGGCCAGTGGTCTCTCCCACTCTCAACTCCAATGGTTCCCCCATCCAAATAACTGCTATCAATTATAACAAGATTAGAATCTAGCCACATTTTACCCTTCTGAAAATCTCTTTTATGCCATAGTTTTGTCCCAAAGTATAAGAGGCTGGTTTCTCTTTTGGTTCTGCAGAAAATCTCATTAAAAGAAAGTTGATGGTATAAACAAGAAAGACAGGCACACTTTCTTCTTGCCTGTTCCTTCACCTTTACTCTTTCCTTTTCTCTTTAAATCTATGAGAAGAGTCAGACAAATAAAAGTTAAAAATCCCAGCTGCAAGACTCACTAAGCACCAGTCTCAGAGTCCTTAGTTTACAAATGTGGCCAAAAAACACCTACCTGAAACATCTGTTGTCTGGATTACCTGAAATGATTTCTTAAAATGATTAGCACAGTTCCTGGCACACATAAAAGGTACACACTAAATGAAATGGAGTCACCAAAGATAAAGAACATACTTCACCATCCTAGTCAAGACCTACACCTTGAAAAGTAAGCTGACAAAGAATGAACACATTTGGGGTCACAGAAGTAGCGTTTATAAATCCATCTGTAAGGCTACCTGCAGAAGGGCAATCAAAAAAAAAAAAAAAAAAAAAACTGCTTTCCTATATGCTCAAGTCAAAGAATAATTTTTATAAAACAAATATTAAGTAATAAATATTTTCTACAAAGTGCTATCTAAAAGGCAATATTAAACAGTCTGAAAAGGAGGAAGAGAAATACGGAGGAAAAAGATAAGTTAAGCAACATAATTTGTGAACTGCTATATCTGCCACAGTAATTAGCAAGGCTGACAGCACTAATGCTTGTTTTCCATGAACTACATAGTATATAAATTTGCATTAACCGTCTGATTTTTCCCTAAGAGTTACGGATTTGATTCAGCAATCTCTTTTCATTTAAAGGGTTTTCTGGGGTTCTTGTAGGTGGTGATGGTGGTGGCTTTAAGTGAAAGAGTAGCAACAAGGAAATAGGCATCCTGAAGGAATTTACAAGCCCCTGCTATGCTTATCAGGGGTATCAAAAGTACTTAATTAATATGTTTAGATTTCCTGTATGAGAACCCACAGTCGCCAATCAGTTAATGAAAAGGCATTACATCTCATCACTTCAGGGAAATGAGTGAGATTTATTTTCAAAATCACAAACACTAGACCTCACTGACTTTCCTTAAAAAACTCGGTGCTGAGCAGGGGTCTTCGGGACTCACTGTTTGGACTGCAGGTATGTGTGTGTGCACCAGTGTGGTTGTGTTTATCTCCAAGTCAGGCTCAGGTCTAACTAAAATATTATCCATCTGATCAATAAAAATTTTTGCTTCCTGTTATCTCTGCACTCTCTTTCTTCCTACAAATACAGCTAGCAGCTGATACAAAATTAATACCATATTTCTGGGGTATAGTTCCAATTTTTTAAACCTTTTTAAATAATATTATCTCAAAATATATACATAGATATGCCCAGAAGTGATCAAAATAACTTATGCAATTAATTTTATTAATACTTCAATTAAAAAATATTTATAAAAGTCTATTTTTCTTTGTTTTATTTTTATTTTATATTGGAGTACAGTTGATTTACAATGCTGTGCCAGTTTCAGGTGCACAGCAAAGTGATTCAGCCATGCATATACATATATCTCTTCTTTTTCAGATTCTTCTCCCATATAGAACATTGAGTAGAGTTCCCTATGCTACACAGTAGGTATTTTGCTTATTTAGAGGTCATATTTCTCTAGGAAGAATAATTTAAACCAGAAGCAAACCATTGTTAATTCCTAGAGTATTTTTTCTATACAAACCATCAGAAGGATACAGCTTTTACCATTATTCAGTTAGTCTTAACATTTCCAATTAGAATACATTAATGAGTCTAAACTTACTAAACTGATAAATCAACAACAGGAGTTAGTACTATATGTTGTTAATTCAATG
This sequence comes from Eubalaena glacialis, assembly GCF_028564815.1. NCBI lineage: Eukaryota > Metazoa > Chordata > Mammalia > Artiodactyla > Balaenidae > Eubalaena > Eubalaena glacialis. Next base: position 58,144,386 of record NC_083724.1, on the reverse strand, counting down.
TATCATTAAATAGTATCAAGCTGTCCAATCCCTAAAGTAACATTCCGCTCCAGGTGTTTAAAGGAAAAAACCTCAATAAGGAATTCCTTCAGTAAGACCATTCATTGAACAAATAGTTGAGTACCCACTGTGTGCCAAGCTCATGCCAGATACCATTGCAAGCACTGGAGACACGCTAGTGAGCCAGACAGTGAGGGTCCCCCTTTCTGGGAGCTCACACTGTAATGGAGAAGATGTACAACAAACAAGCTCAGGTCAACTCGATGACATATAATTCATTTGTTCTTTTAAAAAGACAGCCCTGAATTTTAAAATTCAGCAATAATCAAATATTTATTTATAAGTAAAGAGCTCCTTCTCTACCCCAGGAAGAAAGGAAAAGGAAAAACAGCAAGAAGGGGTAGCGGTGAGATGGGAGGGAGCAAATGAATGGGGGGCGGTGGGGAGAAAAGAAGGGACAGGCTGAGATGGACATCCAATGCGAGAATCCGCTCTCGGGCTTGAACCCTGCTTCTAGCTTATCGCGATTATACACACTGCCAAATGTTCTTTTGCTTAAATTGGGTTTCTGTCATTTAGAACAAAGAATCCTTATTAATACAGGATCTGTAAGGTCTTATACATAAGACATGCAATATATATTTGTTAAGTAAACGTATGAAATGTTAACATCCATTGAGCACTTATGATATGCCAGGAGCTGTGGTATACGCTTTGTATTTTATTTAATCCACACAACTACCTTACAAGGTGGGCACCAAACCATGTGAGTGTTTTAGGAGAGAAAATGGAGGCATGGGGGTTATGTAATAATTGTCCTGGGTGATATACTAAGTAAAAAAGCAATGCCAGAACTCAAAACACAAGACTCTGGTGCAAAAACCTGTGCTCTTAAATATTACACAGCACTAAACAAATCGATCTAAAGAAAAAGCATGTAACTAAGTTTATATTATTATACTGAATAATCTGACACCTTCTTATTGCTACATTTAACAAAATCGCACAGCTTACTGAATAAAATTTAGCCAAGTCCAAAATGCTGCAGCCCATCCTTAATTTTTCTGAAAAACATCCAGGAGAAACTTCTTTCCTGATTTTAGACCTTTCATAGTTTAAGACATGTCCTCTTAAACCTTACCTTTCTCATTCTCTACAGAGTACTAAATCTGAAAGTAACTTATTCATTATGTTTGGACATGATCTCAGGAAGAAAGATTCAAAGCACCATCTAAATTCTATTTCCCCAGCAATTAACCACTACCACATGATGCTTGGGAAAGAAAATTATATTTTGCTTATCCTTGAAACTCCCACTCTATCATATACAGAAATACATCATGCCAAGTTCAGGCTTTAAGTAATTACTATGACCAAAAAATTATTTATTTTTATAATGTTATTAAGACAATAGTAATTATGAATATTTGTATAGTTCTTTACACTTTACAAAAGACTTGTATACACAGTATATCCCTGGACCCTCCTAGAAATCCTATTAAGTAGATAGAGAATAAATCACGCCTCCATTTGGCAGTTAAAGAAATTCATGATGAAAGGAGTACAGTGATTTGCCCTAAGTCATTCAGCTGGTAAGTGACATACTGGGATTTTAAAACAGGTCTTCTGGCTCCAAAGTCAGTATTAATTCCCAGAAAATAAATATGTTACCACCGACTGCCAAAGCAGTTTTCTATCTGCCTACTTCAAACTTTCTTTTTTCCTTAAACCTTCATGCCAGAAATGTTTAAATAAATCATTAGCTCCTCTAAAGTCTCTTCAGTACGAACCCGTGTTCATGAACACTTAACTCAGCAAAATCTGCTACATGTTGTGCACGGAAAAGCATGTTTCACGGCTTCTACCTGGAGCCAGGCCTATCAGCAGCTACTCAGAAATCTCTGGAAACTTGGTGCTCTTAACAGTTACATTTGAGACAAGAGTCTTTATAGAACATTTTATATATTATCTTGTCTGCCCTTGAACAGACTGATCCAAAACAATTTAAAACTCTCTTGATTCAAAATGAGAATTACTTACAGAGCATCAATCCTATAGCCAGGCCCTGCGTTAAGTGCTGATGATTCAAAGGCAAACACAGCCCCGAACTTCAAAGCAAGCACAGGAAAGGACCAGCAGGGGTGGTCACAACCCCTTGAAAGGTGCAAAGGCAGATGTCTAAGGTGGGGCAACGCATGGTCCAGGAAGCCTTCAGGCAAAAATCTATGGAATACTCGGGCAGAGGACAGTAGTGCAGTCATGGAAGTAAGGAGAGAATCGTAGGCAGTCTCTGCAATAATCGTACCCAGAACTTGGTGCCTGAGAGAACTGAAGAAGAGAAGGAAGTTGAAATTAAATGCCAGACTATAAGACCAGAGAGGAGGAAGACACACTGCCGGGGCCAGAGATGTTAAGCATGAGAGAGGGCACCCCTGGAGAAGAGCAAAGGTAACTCAACAAAGAGAGGACACCAGGGACTTCCCTGGCAGTCCAGGGGTTAGGACTCCACGCTTCCATGGCAGGGAGCACGGGTTCGGGGAACTAAGATTCTGCAAGCCTTGCGGAGCGGCAAACAAACAAACAAATGAACAAGGAGAGGACACCGGAAAAGGAAACCAGTGCAGGCATGCGCGCACACACGCAGAACCTTACGTCACCTTGTCATCCTCTCACTTTGTAGATTAGGTAAAAATATTCCAATAGTTGTGATCACACATTACAGAGCTAGAGCACTGGAGAGCATCCTGATTAGTCTTGCCATTTTGTGAGTGAGGAAACTGGTCACAGAAGTACAGTTCTTTGCCCAAAGCCGCACACGTCAGTAGCAGAGTAAGGACTAGAGCCCTGATCGCTGCTCCCTTGAGTCTGAGTCTGCCACACACATTTCAGTGTTTACATGAATTTGTATTGCTTCTACCACCTTTCAAAGCTGACTTCAAATATGTTATGATGACTACTGAAGTGAATTTTATTGTTTTGTTTTGTTTTTTTAATAATTCTTTATTTTATTGTTATTTATTTTTGGCTGTGTTGGGTCTTCGTTTCTGTGCAAGGGCTTTCTCCAGTTGTGGCAAGCGGGAGCCACTCTTCATCGCGGTGCGCGGGCCTCTCACTATCGCGGCCTCTCTCGTTGCGGAGCACAGGCTCCAGACGCGCATGCTCAGTAATTGTGGCTCACGGGCCCAGTTGCTCCGCGGCATGTGGGATCATTCCGGACCAGGGCACGAACCCTTGTCCCCTGCATTGGCAGGCGGATTCTCAACCACTGCGCCACCAGGGGAGCCCCTGAAGTGAATTTTAATGATAATAAAGTTTACCTCAAAATTATTTATACTACGCTAATATAATCGTTCATAAATCTACTGGGAAACATCCTTAGAGTCATTTATATCACTCTTTTCCTACACTAGTTATCCTAGTAAATGGAATGTAGATTAACTGTCATAATTCACTGCTATGTTTTATTTTTTTATCATTATAAATAATGGCCAAGGTTAAAGATAACAGTGATATTATAAATCTACTCTTAATGCATACAATGGAGTCTATATGCTTAAAAACTAATAGAGTAACTAAATACAGAAAATATAAATACATTCCAGAGAGAAAGAAATACTTTGGAATCCAGCGTACTCATTCTCACTCATAAACAGTGGTGCTCTCTCCCAAAGACACAAGACTCTATAATCAGTCTTATCCCAGACAGAATATTCTCCTCTAAGCAATCTTTAGGACACGACAATCCTTGTCCCGGGGTGGGGGGGAATCACCTTTCTTAATAAGAAAGGAGAGACTTCGTTTCAACTCCTCCAATATTAAAAACTCAAATTAATGTCCTAGGCATTGTCATGAATTTCTCCAAACCTAGAGGAAAGTTTTGCCACTAACTTTTCAGATTTTTTTTTTTTTTTTTTTTTGGCTGCACCACACGTCTTGCAGGATCTCAGTTCCCCGACCGGGGATCCAACCCGTGCCCCCTACAGTGGAAGCACAGAGTCCTAACCACTGGACTGCTGAGGAATTCCCTAACTTTTCAGATTTCTTAAGGGAAGTATAGTATATAGTTGCCTATAGACTAGATTTCAGCAAGATGTTGAATCTACCAATTTCACATAATTTTATCCACAACAAAAGAGAGGATCGGAACGATCATGGGGATAACTATGCAGCTAAAAAACTGCCCAGGAGCCTACACATTGTTTACAATATTTCTCTGAGTCTCTCAAAGCCAAGTCCCAAAAGTACTAAAGGATGACCCTCCAACAGACTCTACAGTGGGTGCTGAAGAAATATGACAGACTCACAGGTTCTAAAGTTTGTGCTCACAGCTGGTCCTCGACAAACACCTTGTAAGGAGTTATTTCTTTGCCCCATTCTGTCACCAAAGACTCTCTAGGTCCTAGACCACCTATTAAAAATGTTTACATTTTACTTATTCCATTAAGAGAGCAGAAATGCTTAGAATTTATCAAACAAAATGTGTAAGTAAAACACTGTTAAAAATAAGTTACACAGCTTCTCACTAACTTTTTTCAGACCCTAAAACTCCATAGCAAACCAGAAAATACCTGGATTTCTCTTCTATGTCCTAAGAGCTTTGCCCTTGCTCCTAAAGCTTTCCTGCTGATTAAATGTCATTTTTGATCATTATGAACTTTTGCTGTATTTGAATTTGCTGGAGAAAGATTACAACTTCACACTTCGCCAAATGATAAAACCTCAAGGGCAACTAATGGCAAGATGGGGATAGAAATTATACACTGTACTCAACACCTAATCAGCAGGAGAACTTGAAAAGAGGCCATTATCTTTAAACTGGAGGCAAGAAAGCTACTGGGCTAACACAAGCACCTGAAGAGCATCCTATCTTGTTCCAACAGAATACCAGCAGAAACATCATATTTCCTGGCTTGTCAAGTAGATACTTCATATGCTTCTGTCTCTGAATTATTCTGCATGTATGTGTACTTTACAAAATACAACTGATATTGAAACTCTCCTAAGACTAAAACCCACAAAAACAAGTTCAAACGTGAAACTGGCTGACCACAAAGGACTCCAGGGTGATTGACAGACTAATAATTACAAATGTGTAATTATTTGATGCATTACATATGATGCATTCTACAGAGCAATAAATCTTAAAATCGTTGCTCAGAAAGATGAGGAAAGAGGCTCACAAACACAGGAAATTCCAAGTTAAGAACACATATTCACATTAACTTATTCTTTTCCCCACATCCATCATCCAAAGAGCGATAATAGGCCTCCTGATTCATCCCTCCTCTCCCTCTAGCCACCACATACTAAATGGAACTTGTCATTTATTCAGAAGGGACTAGACCAGAAAACCATTAGGATTACTTGATACTCTACATCCAGGAAGTCGATTTTCACTCCTAACTGCTGCCCACATACCTTCCAGCAAATCTCAGAGAAGTAAAGATGCCAAACAAATTCTTTTTTTTTTTTTTAAGTTATTTATTTTATTTATTATTTATCTTTGGCTGCATTGGGTCTTCATTGCTGCGCGCGGGCTTTCTCTAGTTGCGGTGAGCAGGGGCTACTCTTCGTTGTGGTGCGTGGGCTTCAGTAATTGTGGCTCGCAGGCTCCAGAGCGCAGGCTCAGCAGTTGTGGCTCGCGGGCTCTAAAGCGCAGGCTCAGTAGTTGTGGTGCACGGGCTTAGTTGCTCCGCGGCATGTGGGATCTTTCCGGACCAGGGCTCGAACCCGTGTCCCCGGCATTGGCAGGTGGATTCTTAACCACTGCGCCACCAGGGAAGTCCCAAACAAATTCTTCGAGACTAAATACCTATCAATCCACGGCCCACAAAAGTGGTCTACAGGCAATTTTAGATATACAAGTCACCATTAGCTTTATGGTTTTGAGCAAAACCCTAGGCAGAGTGGAAGACTCTGTAATAATTAATTGTTACAGTCAAAAAAGCTTTCTTACAGCTCATATAAATCTGAATCCACCAGATAAAGGGAAAAAATTCATCTTCAATGGGTTCATATTGCCCAAATTTCAAAACTCCAAAGCAAATGAATATTAAACATATAACTTACCAAGACTTGGGCTCTCCAAAGTGGAGATAATTAATGCTGTAGAGGTCCATATCCTCGGTGTGCCACGCAAATGTGGTTTTCCACATGCCAAAATAGAGATAAGGGGTATTTACACCCTCAATAGAAATACCGCACTCTTCCTCAACCACATCCAAGACCGTGTTTAGGTGAGCTATGTTCCATTCATCCACACCCTAGAATCAGGGGAGAGAGAGGAAAAAAAAAAAGCCAACATTAATAAACTCATAAAGATAACATTTACTGCTCAAACCATCATCTGCCAAAATTATTACACTGTGTATTTTAATTCACTTAGAAATAAAAAATAAAGCAACAATTATCCAAGGCACGCGCGTGCACACACACACACACACACACACACATATATTTATACAGATCCATGATTAATTATCTAAGATTACTACCAACGTAATGTGGCTCTATATAAACATTAGTATAAAATTGTACCAAATGACAGAGAATTAAGGCCCCACTCCCCATCTGCTGTTAGTAAGAAAAATCACTGATTCAAAGCATATGATCTGGAGCATGCTTTCCATCATTAGCACACCATTTAATTTTGGGGGTTTCCTGTTTTTTAGCTTGCTTGTTTATTTGTACATTACTTAAGAAGTCATATTAAACATCAGACATCATCTCAAGATACCACTAACAAAATATATCTTCTGTCATCCCTCTCTCACCCCCACCCATTTCAATTTTGGCATGTGATACATCATTTCCTGAAAATTCAACTCTAATTATTGGGAAAATTCTTAGCACTATTCTAAGCCACAGATCATTATGCTTTTACTGCTTCTTCAACTAAATATCAGCCTCTTATGTTGATGGGAAATTTTAAACAAAGAATAACTGCTAAAAATACTTATCCAAACTCTGGTAAAATTGCTGGAATAATGTAGTTTTATAACAGTAACCCAACATGGCTGGTGACAGAAAGAGACAGAAAAGTTTGAGTCACTGATATAAAAGTTAAAGTGACAGGAAAAGATTCCAGTTTTATTAAAACTTACCAATCTCTTATTAATTCACTGTAATTCACAACTGCTTACCATTTTTACCAACTATGTATTTTTCCCATATACTTTTCTAATAATCAAATTCTAAATATCAGAGATTAGGTCTATTTTTATGCAATCATGAGGAAATGGCAATGTCTTTAAAACTAGTTCAGCCTCTTCATGGTGCTATTAAAGAGGGACATTAAATTTATTTATGTATACCCAAAAGGCCTTCCCCAATAACTATGCCAACGGCCTCACAGACAACCATGTCTAATAGTTCCCTTATGCACTAAAAACTTTCAGGGCTGTTCTGTTTTCATTCTGGTCTTTAGATGACAATATAATCAGTGTCCTGATCTTACTTCCTTGAGCTTTTGAGTCAGGAAAATTGTTGATGGGGCAGTTAATGAAGTTCTGCCTCAGGTAATATAATTGAAAGTGCCAGGGGAAATAATTTAATTCCCGAATTCCCCAAGGTAGCCACTCTATCTACAACTTAAACCCCACAGTAGGAAGTTTGCTATTTGGAAATTGTTCAAAGTTAAGTATCTTTTTAGAGAAGATCCTAGGTTCCAACTTACAAGACCTCATAAAAGTTCAATCAAATCATGTAAAATATTTTATCTCACTCTATTTATAGTGATGCAATCTCTTAACTCTAGTCCAATCAGACTTCAGTCCAATCACTCTAATAATAGAGTCCTATTTAAAAGTCATTACTGAGGCAATGAATATGAAGTAATAAATGAGCACCATATTATAGGAATCATTTTTAAAAAGTGAATGAGCTTGCAAATTTAGGAACAAACCATCCCTCTGAAATTCCTACATTTGAAGAAGTCTTATCTTTGTTTTTGACTGATATCATCTTTCAGAAATAACTGAGGCTGAATCCCTTGACATGGCTACACCTGTGGGTCTAAAGGGATGAGGGAAGAGAAGAATGAGTGATGGCAAAAAGACCCAGATTATGGCTCCGGCTCTGCCACTGCCCAGGGCAAAAATCACCGAGATTTTCTGAGCTTCTAGTCTTTCTTCGTGAAAGCCTGAGGGCTACAGTACCCTCCCAGAGCTGTTCAGAGTACTGAATAGGCTGAAGGACATAAAACCTTTGGAAAAATAAAATTTACTATGTCTTAGAACTGATTAAATAAATGTCTCCACTATTCTCTAGTAAATCTTACTGGAAAGCCTCCACCAAAACAAAAGCCAAAGACATGGTAAGTGATAATAAAGTCCTATGAAACTTACTATTGAAATTCTCCCCATTAATGGGCAAATAATATGTCTGTAGCAGTCTCTTTTGGGCAAGGCCAAGGTTGCCATGATGTTAAAACTTAATTTCTTTTGCTAAAATAAAAAGTCATATAATTTCAATAAAAGAGGTTATTAAAATATTAAGGATAACTGGTATAACAGAGGCTGAGAATAAATCTTACTATTTCCAAATTCCTTCTCCAATTTCTGCTCTCTACTATCGATTGAACTGGCTAGCTACCTCCAAGGACAGGTTCTACTCAAACTCTGAAGAGCACCAGGTCTCCTTCAGACATTCAGACAAAGAGTACACCCCATTTGTCATTTAGGAGAAGTGTGACACCACAGTCTACCTCACTACTCTACACATACATATACACTACATCTATTCAAAACAATCCTGTAACACAGGTAACATTATACCCAAATGAACAAATGGAAAAAAACGAGTGCTCCTAGAATAGTGGGAGGCAAAGATAAACCTAAATCTACCTGACTCTAGGCTTTCACTTATAAACTCTACACTTCCAGTTCTGACCATGTTAAATACAGCATATCATCCTTTTCTCTCAGCGTCAATTATCAACAAAGATCCAAGAAGCTAAAATTTAGGACAGGCAAACATATAAAGCTGCTACATTGTTCCCACCCAGGCATACAGCCGCCCTACACAAACACTGGCAAAGCCTATAAGAAAAGCTGCTTCACTTGGGAGTCGGTGATAGAATTTAGTGTAAAAGTAGCCTCCAGAAAGACCCCAGCTACAAACAAGCCCCACAATGACAGGTCAAAATTTGCCAAACCGTTCAAAGCTTAAAGCCATCAAGTCTCTGCAGAAAGTCTGCACACCAGCCCAAGTTCATAGACAAATGACTCTTCCCAGACCCCATCCCTTCATATAAAGCTCTTCTACACAATGTCCAGCAGGTGCTTGAGCAATATCTGTAACTCACCTGACCTCCGCTGGGCAGATGTTTCCTTCCTGGTTCCACCCCTCCCTTCACCCCAATAACCCAGTGCATTCTAAGCCTGCCCTGCCCTGTTGGTCTATTTACCCTGTATCTGCCTGGTTTTCTGAAATAATTCACCATTGGACCATAATTTGTACACATATGTGTAAATGAGAAGTTTATCAAGGATCTTTCCTTTCAATCTCTGTATCATCAGCCTATCAAGAATCAGATGGCAGTTTGAAAGAGCTCCTAAATTTTCCTTACCATAGGCACTCAGGAGCTGCTTGAGGACCAGGCTTTGGACTTCGGACTTCACAGAGGAAGTAAGTACCCCCAAACTGGCATCAGCATGAACGATGCATCTATAAACCTATGCAGAGAGACTGTGCCCAGTTTGAGTTCACGCCCTTGAGCTCTGGGACTGGGTCCCTGAACACAGGCCACATCCAGGCCAGGAGCACCTTCTTCTCCGGACTATGAGCATCTGGGATTCCCACTTTAGTGACCGCGCTCAGTCACTGGGAGACTGAAGGACAGGGCAGCCACATGCCACATTAGAAAACTTACCAATAAGGAGTCATTCCCACCTAATACAGAGAAATAATGCAAAAATCATAGCAAACCAATTCTTCCCAAAATACTTCTGATGAACATTACTTCTACAAGAGGCTGTGGTCAAAAAACTTTGGCATCCTTTTCTCCTCCTCTTACAAAGTCACAGTGCCAACAGGCACTCCGAACGTTCTGAGAGGCCATGCTATAAGGAAGCCTGTTTAACTTTGCTTAACTCCACTTTTCCCGGATGTGATTTGACCATGGGACCTTGTTTACGTAAGACATTACTATCTTTCCTCAACAATGTCAATATCCAACGCACATGTTTCTCCTCCCCTGCCCACCCGGCCTGCCCCGACTCCTGCCATCATCCTCAGCACCTTCAACGTTATTCCCATGGGGCTCTTTCCAAACAATGCTCTGAGCCTCCATCTCTCTAAAGCTTCACTGCCACACGCCCAGCTCTAAGCTGGACTCAAAGGGACCAGCAATAAATTCTGAAATCTATAAATTTATGGGGAAAAACATCATTTCATTAGAAAATCCAATTATTAAAAAAAGAAGATCCACCTCCTAGGTACTGTAAAACTCTGAGAAAATACTAAAAGGTATTATTAAAGATTCTAACTAAAGTTTTCAGGTACTTTTATTTAGTATTTTTTAAAAGATTATGCTTTCCTCATTTGGCTCTAACCATCACTTTCTATGACCCTTAATGCAGTCCAGCCAACACCTACTCGAGTACTGTGATCCAAACAAAAGACCATCCACCTAATTTCCACTTACTTTAAAGCTAGGCTAATGTAAATTACTGCCACCAATTCATATGCCTGTAACAAGCCCTTGAAGTTTCAAAGGTAATGCAAATGAAGAAAGAAAAATAAAACTTGGTTACTTTTAAAGACTTCAAAATTCAATCCATTTCGCACAGTAATGTGTGAAAATTGCACCTTTCAATAACTAAAACGAAAGCTCTGGCCACATTTTAAAATAGAGGATTTCCTTAGGATCTTTACACAGTAAGAATAAAATTAGACCCATGTGAAATTCAATTTGCTTTAAATTTAATTACAATGTGTGATGTGATAGCTCTTTTTGTTTCTTCCTTTCCATGAAAATATCACATTCTCTAAACTTTCTACTTTTAAAACAAACCTCTTTTCCTTTTTGCATTTTTACACACCAAAATACCTACAATTTTATAGCAGTGCTTTCTTTGCTTTCTGAAAGTCTAGACAATAACCAATGTAGAGCAAGTTCTGAAGTAACAAAAAAATTCTGCAACAAAAAGTACCATATAAAAAGACTGTTCACCTTAAAAAGGTAAATATGAATATGACAAGAAGGAGGGCAGAGAAGAAAAGGGGGGAAATGCCCAGTCAAATAAAAGATAGCAGAGAGTTTGGGACTCCTGCCTTGATTCTGGACCATTGAGGCTTTGAGGTTAATGGTATCCCTGGTTCCAGGCAAAAGCAACTCCAATCCTCTTGGGAGAAAAGCATCCTTCACTTAAACCTGTAAATTCTCCACAAATTAAGATCAAGCCAAAGAATACAACCAAAGATCACTACGCATACAGGGAGTCAAGACCTCACTGCAGAAAGCTAGCAAAAACAACTGACCCTGCATCACCCCAAGGACTGTTGATATCAGAATTTTCAGACACTAAAGAATGTGAAATGTTTAAAGAAATAAAAAATGGAATCACAAAGACAAGAAAGTAAAATAAACTATTTGGAATGACCAGTCAGATTTGGGGGGAGAGGTGGACTTCTAGAAATGAAAGATATCATTATTAAACTAAAAACTCATTGAAAGGATTAAACAAGAGAAGTGTAAAATTTAAGACATGAACACACAATGCAATACAGAAAGATGAGAAGGAATATCTGAAAGGTAAAGTTAAGCATACTTAGGACAGAATGTCTAAGGTTCATGTATTCAGAGTCCCAGGAGAGAGAAAAATACAAAATTATTGATAAATAAAGTCACTAAAAGAGAAGACTGATGAAACCAATTACATTAAAATTAAAATCTGTTCATTAAAAGACACTGTAAATAAGTCCATCTCTAAAAATTTTGATGTCAACTTTAGTTAACCTTAAATACACTGAGTTGAAGCTACAAAACAGACTTCTCAGACCTTTAGTGATGCTACAGCTTTTGTTTTACAGTGACCAAAACATCAAAATGCCAATTACATTTATTGATTAAAAACTGCTTATAAAGCCTTCATTATTACTCCTACTCTTGAAGACAATAATATTCTATGTGGACAAATATTTGGGCTCATTCTGGCATTCCAATATTCTTAGTCTTTCTAATTTAACTCTTTTCACAGCCATGTTCAGTGTAAAAATAATAATTTCTGTCCATCTTCCTTTTAAAACTAAAACTGTTTTTGTTTGATATAATATAAAATATGGAATTGATTTTGCAGGGTCACAGACAATTCATGTTTTTGCTATATACCTTTGTACATTATTTTCTTATCAAACTAGTTACCAAGTATTTTTACATGCTTGTAAACAAATATATTTTTACAACATACCTGTATATATGTAAAGTCAAGTATTTAATTCTCGCTGTTCACTTTTAAAACTGACAAAGAAAAAAAGTGAACACTACAGAAACCATGGTAGAACTTTACTTGTTCTGGTCTTGGTTGTCCCATCTTTGGCAAGTCACATACCTACTCAAGAAACATTCCCAACAGAGTACGATAGGATGAAAATCTAAAATCGCTTTCAACATTCCCTGCTAGATATTGACTATTATATCAAGTATTAGGTGTATAGCATTTAATTGACAATAATATAACTGTAGATGGCATCTGATTTTGTTTTTAACTCTATGGATTGTGTTTAAATAATTCAAAATTATATTCCTGATTCTGAGATACTAAGTGGCATTGCACAGTTGTCACTTCACAGAATGTGTACAACAGTCCCAGGAAGCTGATAAGGTGTACCCTTGTATAGTTTCAGGTGCTAGAATTAAAACTGACCTGTTATCACACACACACAAAGACACTGAAAATAGAAGAAACAAAAAAGTTTTGGGAAGAACAAGCCACTACTGAAGCAAATAATTCAACAAATGTAATTCAACAACATGGCATAGTTTGGGTATCCAGAATACCTAAAAAATTCCAAATAATAAGGAAAAGTCAAACAATCTAATAGAAAAATAGGCAGAGGAAAAAAGAGAAATCACAAATGGCCAACAAAGATATGAAAAGCTGGGGTTTCCCTGGTGGCACAGTGGTTAAGAATCCGCCTGCCAATGCAGGGGACACGGGTTCGATCCCTGGTCCGGGAAGATTCCCACACGCCGAGGAGCAACTAAGCCCGTGCGCCACAACTACTGAGCCCACATGCCACAGCTACTGAAGCCCGTATGCCTAGAGCCCATGCTCCACAACGAGGAGCTACGGCGCAATGAGAAGCCCGTTCACCGCAACGAAGAGCAGCCCCTGCTTGCTGCAACTAGAGAAAGCCCGCACGCAGCAATGAAGACCCAATGCAGCCAAAAACAAATAAGTTAATTAAATAAATTTATTTTTTTTTAAATGTGTTTGTGCAGAAACAGACTCACAGACATAGAAAACAAACTTATGGTTACCAAAGGGGAAGGAGGAGGGAGATAAATTGACAATTTGGGATTAAGAGATACACACTACTACATATAAAGCAGATAACCAACAAGGCTCTACTTTATAGCACAGGGAACTGTATTCAATATCTTGTAATAACCTACAATGGAAAAGAATCTGAAAAAGGATATATATATATATATCCTTTTATATATACATTTACATACATACATATACATATGCACATATATACATACACATATGTATGTATGTATAACTGAATCACATTGTTGTACACCTGAAACTAACACAACATTGTAAATCAACCATACTTCAACCACAGCAACAAAATTTGTGTGAGAAAACCTTTTTTTTTTTTAAGGCAAGAAATCAAACACAAAGTTCAGCCAACCCCTGGGTGATGGGATGGGGTAGCAGGGAAGGACTATAGAAAGAGCATCCCATGAGCAGTATTGTTTTTTTTTGGTTTTTTCTTTGGGGGGGCCCCGCCACATGGCATGCGGGATCTTAGTTCCCCAATCATGGATTTAACCCGTGCCCCCTGCAGTGGAAGCATAGAAACCTAAGCACTGGACCGCTAGGGAATTCCCCATGAGCAGTATTGTTGACGCTCTAGCTGTGGGACTCCATGGTGGGTCTGGGGTAGTCAGTGTATCACTGTGCTGTAAAGCATAAGTTGCACATATAAAATCAGATTATTACATTCCAAAAATATGATAAAGCAAAAGTCATGAAAAAGAGAACATCTCCTGAGTCACATCTCACGGCACCATTTCTGCCCTGGCACCTTGTCTCACCGACACGAAGAGAGTGGTGTATTTCATGAAAATAGCAGGCGCATTTTCTTAAGTAGTAACTCCTAAACAAACATCCTTCACGGCTCTGACGTGACAGACTTTGACAAACGGCAGAAAGTATAAACTGCTGGAATGCAGGTTGGACTTATAAGTAAATGACTATTGCAGAACAGAATTCTTCACGATTCTCTTGGTCGGAGTCAACTACTGAACATCTCATCACAGCCTCAGGATTTCTGTCCCATTTTGCTTTAATATTGCCACCAGTAGCAGCTATTATTCAGTACATACTATGGAGCAGGCCCTATCCTAGGTGTTTTATCTATTCATCTCATTTTATCCTATGAGGTGAATAAATAAAACTATCATCTATTATCAATGCCATTTTATAGATGAGAGAACTGCCCCAGGAGAAGTCAGATAACTTGCCCAAGATCTCCCAGCTCATAACTGTGGAGCCGGGAAGGATGAGAATGGAAAACTCTAACCGGAGCTGACACTACTGTGTCTGAAGCCTCACTGGCCAAACAATGAGCCAGAAAGTCAATTCTAAACTTTTATACAATCAAGGAGGGGAAAACTTCCCTGTATCCCCCCAATGACTGGAAGGGAAAGTTAGTAATTTGGTTATTATGTTTGCTACTTTTCTTTCTTTTAAGGACTACCAATCAAAAAGATGATTTTAAAAAACTGCATTGGGCCAAGAGCAGGATTCATGGATTCACTCACAGACATGCATTCTATTAAAAAAAAAACAAACTCACTTAAATAATAAACAGAATTGTTAACTTTATTTTACACATCTACACATGGCCCTTGCAGAAAATCCTAAAAGGAATCTGAACCATAAAAGCCCTATTCTTCTTTAAAGAGGATCAATTATCTCAACATTTAATAAAATAGTAAAATCCCATATCCAGACCCTGACAAGTTATTTTTAAATACAGGAAATTAAAAACACAACAATCTTTACTAATGTATTCATATTTTCTAGACTATTAAGCCCCTTGTCCCATTCAACTCTTTAAGGTGTATTACACTGCAGTATAAAACAGTACTTCAAAATCACTGTGTTTGTTAATAAACTTTTATAACAGAGATTGCCTAAGTACTTAGTATCTATTTTTACCTTCTTTACTAATAGAACCCCATTTAATCGAAAGAACAAAGTAGCTGCAGCTGGATATGTATGGTTCTGGCTAATGAAACGTAACTGGACATCACTGAGCAGGGCTTCCAGGAGAAACCTTTGAAGAGGCTGACTCAAGCAGACACAACTCCTTTGCCCTCCTTCCCTCTACCAGACATTCAGACACGATCAGCAGCTACCACAAGAGTACAAGGGTAAGAATCTCATCATGAGGATGGCAGAAGAAATTTCTAGGAGTACAGGTCTACGACAACATCATGGAACCAACATGGCCCTGGACTACCTGCCTCAAATTTGTACATGAAAACTAAACAATTTGTTTCAGCCATTTATTTTAAGGTCTCTACTACTGACAGCAAAATAATGTCTAATACATTTCCTCCTTAGTAACCAAATCCATAGGTCCCCACTTCCCCCATTCCCTAATGGTTTTAAGTAAGAAAGTAATATATCAGAGTCCATGACGCTAATGTGATTCTACTAAAGAAAAAGTAGAAGCCACTTAGCTTTTGAATGGTACCAAAGTATGGGCTGGGCTTGAGCCTCTTTACAACTACTAATGCCAGGAAAATTCAATTTAGATAAAGAATGTACCTCTTTCTCCCTGTTCCTCTATAGGACTCTATCTAGTTATTTGTTTTTTCCACCTTGCTTCATTTCTTCCTCAATGCTACCTCTCACTTAAAGCAATTTTAGATTTAACACACTTGAATAACACCTGGCAGAGGGCTCAAATAACACCCTTTTATTCTTCATGAAGAAAAACAACTTAAGGTATTTCCAATGGTCTCATTTTCATTCCTCACAGTGAAAAATTCTGGATCATATACACAGGCTCAACATTATTCCTTCAATGAAAAAGAAAAAACTAACAATTTTCCTGAATTAATATTCTATATTTTCTCATTTAGAACATTTGGAACATAAGTTTTTAAAAAACCAAATGTATAAACCTGCAAATAAGAAGATCATTTTATCATTTTAGTGGTATCTTTCTCTTTAAAAAATTCTTTTTTAGTTAGAACATAATTAGAATCACACTCCTGGAATTCATGGCTCTAACTCTGTTCCAGTGACCCCAAAAGCCCACTGACAGGTGGTGACTTATTTTTTTGAGGAACCGACACTAGGATGCTGGCGTGTGGGAGCAGCTCCCCAACCTCTCCATCTCAGCCAGACCTGCTGCTCTCTTCCCATAGTCAAGTGGATGACTTATGAGGGAAATTGTATACAATACTGGAAATCCTGTGTGGGCATTCAAGATCTTGGAGATATAGCTATACGTAGTTACCTTGGTTTATTCACTTACTATTGGATTGTGAACATTTTCCTAACACTTATTTTATTATATATATCACCTCCTTGTCTGTAACAATTTGCATCATTATTCTCCTTTGTGACATACAGGTTGTTTTACATTCTTTGTTATAATATTTAAAAAAAAAAACACTGGAAAATGATTTTGGCACACAGACATCGATCCGTATTTCTAATCATTTCTAAAATAGATTCTAGAAGCAGAAAGGTGTGGATCAATACTTCCTTTCTGACAACAGAATTATTTGAATCTTTCTACTCTATTTATAAATTTCCTCCTTAAAAAGAAAATTCAGTTTCCATGTCTGTAAAAAATCATAGTAAAGATGAAATCTAGATGATCTTCATCATCCTTTTTTTTTAAAATGGGGACAGCCCAAAGTAGGAAGGGCTTCAAGTAAACATGCTTTATCAAAGTCCTTTTGTAAACCTGCAGGCAAGGTCAGCTGCAATGGGAACAGAAGAAACTTTTGCTTCTGAAGACACTAAGCATCCAATGAAGACCCTGGCAGATACTAATCCAAGAGAGGAAGAGATAGAGAGCACACAGTGTAGTTCAAAGTTCTAATTATCCTTTCTGGTGACAATCTAAAATAGTAGAAAGAGGGACTTCCCTGGTGGCGCAGTGGTTAAGAATCTGCCTGCCAATGCAGGGGACACGGGTTCGATCTCCGGTCCGGAAAGATCCCTCATGCCGCAGAGCAACTAAGCCCGTGTGCCACAACTACTGAGCCTGCGTTCTAGAGCCTGCGAGCCACAACTACTGAGCCCGCATGCCACAGCTACTGAAGCCCACACGCCTAGAGCCCATGCTCCACAATGAGAAGCCACCACAATGAGAAGCCCGCGCACCAAAACGAAGATTAGCCCCCGCTCGCCACAACTAGAGAAAGCCTTCATGCAGCAACAAAGACCCAACGCAGCCAAAAATAAATAAAATAAGTAAATTTATAAAAATAAAATTAAAAAAATAATAAAATAGTAGAAAGAGAATGGGAAAAGGGATCTCCCAGCTCTGTCACTGGGTGTCATCTTGGATAAACCCTAACATTTTGGTCTGAAGTTCCTCATCTATAAATGTGTTGGCTACATCATGATGTCCAAGACTCTTTCCAGGTGAAATAATCAATGCTTTGATGATCACCAACCAAATTCAGCACTAGAACTCTGGCTTTTCACCTCTGCCTTTCATGTTCTTTCCCCTTCAGTAATTCCCACTTCTGTTTCCCTAACACTTTCCCAGGGATATCTGCCCTTCTAGGCATAGTGACCATTCAGTACCTCCAGAACTCTCTTAGCATCCTCACTAAGAGAGTTCACATGCCTGATGCCCACAGATGCCCTGAATTCTCACCACAATCTCAGGGATTGTGCCAGTTCCCAAGAAACATAACCTCTTTCCATGCCTACCCCTTTCCATGCCTATGGTACATAGTATTCACACGACCCACGGGGCACCTAGTCTGCCCTGTACGTGTTATTTATCCCTTAGGGAAACCTTTCACAACTCTCCAGCTACCAAGTTAGCACCCTCCACTGGCAAACACCTGGTATCCCTAACACTTCTCACACCCTCACAAACTACTCAGCATGGGACTCATATGTGTTTTATCAATTTAGCACTTCCAGAGACAAAACTGATTTTCCCCACAGTGATCCCATCTAACCCTATGACGTGCAAGATAGATACTTGAGGGCAGTAGCCATGTACTCTGAGGTCAGCCTGCAACTGGGCTTAACTCTCTTCTATCGACAATTCCCTAGCAATACCCCTCTGAAAATACAGCTTCCAGAACTGCTGAAACATTCTAGATGCAATGTGTCAAGTGAATAGAACTACCATCACCTCCCCTGTCTGGATGGCATAACTTGAGATCATGAGGCTAAGACTTCATTTATTAAAGATCAGCCATAACATGCTGGCAGGTAATGAGTTTTGATTAACTAGAAGCCTTATTTCACTGAAGTAAAATCTAAAAGTCACAATATCAAGCCAACAGCCATCTCTTAGCATTAAGACATGTCTAGAATGATGATATTTTCCCTTGGATGTGAAAATTACACATACAGTTAGTGATCTGGCTTAAAATTATTTCTTATTTCAGGATAAATATCCTAACATGATAAAAATACAAAATGTAGGGCTTCCCTGGTGGCGCAGTGGTTGGGAGTCTGCCTGCCAATGCAGGGGACACGGGTTCGAGCCCTGGGCTGGGAAGATCCCACATGCCGCAGAGCAACTAGGCCCGTGAGCCACAGCTACTGAGCCTGCGCGTCTGGAGCCTGTGCTCCACAACAAGAGAGGCCGCGATAGTGAGAGGCCCGCGCACCGCGATGAAGAGTGGCCCCTGCTTGCCGCAACTAGAGAAAGCCCTCGCACAGAAACGAAGACCCAACACAGCCAAAAATAAATAAATAAATTTTTTTAAATATATATATATATATATATTTCAATTAAAAAAATACAAAATGTAAAGGAACTCTGGTGACTCAACAGTTTAAATGTTTTACCTCATTTGGAAACGCTCAGCCTCAGAAAAATTTGTTGTCCAAGAGCACCATCTGGTGGATGAAGGTATTTAAGCTACCCCAGTGCAGGAAGATAAAAAAAAAGTCATCTATAAGGCTAAATGCCAGTAAGACTACAATTTTGGTATGAAAAGATTCCTATGCTTCAGCCAACATATTTCTTACAAAGGGGTTCTTGATAAAATTCTAATATAAAAGGAATCTACAACTCATAAAAACTCATTGTCAATGACTTCACCTTCTTGAAGAAATGTTACTTATAATAGAGCAAATATTTTTAAGCTGAAAGGAACTTCAGAGAGCTGTTAATTCAATCCGTTTCCTTTACAGACTCTAAGGCAAAGACAGAGCTTTCCTGAAACTCACAGCTAGGGATGGCAGACCTTGACTATATAAGTAAATAGGTCAAATATTCTGTGCTGTTTAATACAGCCTTCTATTTCAAGAGGCTGTGGAGAAAAGGCAGGAAATGAGGCAGTGTCAGTGGCAAAGTACCACTCTCATGGGTTAGCAATGATCTGCCCACCCCACTGTGCATTGTGGCCCAGCCTCACACTGACCCACACAAGACTAACAACTGTCATACCCTTCCTGCCTCCGCAGCCCCTAGGGTCCCTCTCCACCTTAGATTAATCAGCTTTCCCCTGTCCAAGAAAACCATCCTACCAATAAAAATAAGAGATAAAAAAAATGTTAAATCATCCTGTTGAAGACTATCTGTAATCATGGCAAAGCATTCATATGTGTTGAAACGGGAGGGAGAAAAGACAAAACCAAACTATGTTCACCATGATACCACGCCTGTTAAAAGAAATACAATTATTGAGCACAAAGTAGAGGAGAAACATTGGAAGGGAGTACACTAAACTTTTTTGACAGCTCTTGTCTCTGAATGCCAGGATTACGAGTGATTTCAATTTTCTGTCATATAATGCTTTCCATCATTTTTTATATTAACATTTATATTAACAAAAAGGTAATTTTTACCTATAAAATTTATGCATTTATAATCATAGACTATAAAGAAAACTTAAAAGGGAAGTTAGAAAGAGGACCCCCATACACACCCATCCATCCAGTACCTGCATAGTTAAAAAAAAAAATTTTTCCCCAGCTCTCAAGGAGAAATACGCAGTATAAGACATTATATTTTTTTGTCTTAAGGTTTGTCACTGTATTTTTCAAACTGTTTTGAATTTTCTATCAATTATCTATTAATAAATAACTGGATGACAAAAGCAATAGACTAGCAAATTAATATTAAAGGAAAATCTTGGAAATACAGTTTAAAATATTTTATATATCTTAAGATGCAGGAACTTGAATTCACATCCTAAGCCCATTTTCTGCTTGTAAAATTTTGCCTGAGTTATATGTCAGAATTTATGGCATGATGTTCCCCAAATAACTCCATGACTTCTTGTTTGAGAACCTCTGTCTCATAATGTGATTAGGTCTCTGAGGTTCATATCAGGGACACAGTTAGCTGAAGGTCAGTAAACAAGAATGGAAACTGTTACCTTGCCTGGAGATCCCTGCATCATCTATGTAGAGTGAGATCAGAGAAGAAATCTTTTGCTAAATATTTTAAGGCAGAGGTTTTCAAAATGTTGTCTGGGGACCATTGGGAGACCTCCAGATCCCATCAGGGTCTGTGGCATCAAAACCGTTTTCAAAATTATACCAAGACATTATTCTCCTTTTTCACTCTCATTCTCGCATCAGTGTAAGGTAGAGCTTTCAGGAGGCTATATGATATTACAACAGATTAAATGCAAAAGTAGATATAAGAATCCAGAGCGGTTTTCTATTAAGCTAGACATTAGTAACTTGAAAAAAAATGTAAAATAATGCCACTCCTCTCACTAAATTTTGTGTGTAGGAAAATACAGTCATTTTTTAATAAAAATAGGAATGTTATGTAACATTATTTTTAGTGAATTAAATACTTTTAAACATTCTCAGTTTCAATTTCCAATACAATAAACAAGGATAGATACAACCTACATAAACAAAAGCTCTTTGAGGTCCACAATAAATTATTAGAAATATAAATGGGTGCTGAGACCCAAACTACTGTCTCAGGATACTAGTGTTCAGAAAAACACACACTGAAGAAGATCACTCTGACCCCTCCTCTTCCTCCTTACTCAAAGCACTTTCCAAGCCTCTTGCTATGACCAGTCCATCTGGTAGACCATTATCTGATCACACTTTCTAAAGCATGATTCTGATCCTATCACTTCCCTATTGAATAATCTCAAACGTTCTTCAAGATGTAGAGAATGATAACCAAAAATACTCAGGAAACTCCATGATCTAGCCTCAGCCTATTTTTCTAATGTCATGCACTCATCAATCCTATCATTATTTAGGTGCATTCTTTGAAGCAGATGCTATGACAGGGGCTGGGGCTGGAGAGTCTATAAGAAATGATACCTGCCATCACTGGACTCAGAGTTTACTGAAGCAGAAATAATATAGGTATCCTTCATTTTCTGTACTAATTTTCCAAATACCTGCTGTAATAACATATTTTTTTACCCAAAATTCACTGTCCAAATCAAAAACTCTCTATAATGACTTGTGAACATCCACCAATAGAACGGTTTCAGTTGTATACAAATCTAGGTAAGATAATATAGACAGCAATTCGGTTGTATCTCAGCTCTTGTCCCAAAAGGATTATGCCTTGTGCCCAGATTAAATGTATTGGGCATCACTGCTATCATCTTCCAATCATTATTGGTGAAAATGTCTTCTGCAAATGTGGAAAAGCCTGAAAAGAAGGTAAGTGAGCATAAGAGTCCTCGAAAAGCCCACACATTAGAAAGACTTGAAGGTTATGGTGTGCAATGAGGGAGAGAAGCACATAAGACATGATCGCGATATGTCCATACCTAACAACATAGCAGTGTTGCTCCTGGAAAGCTTAATCGTGTTACTCGAACCAACACCATATATGAAAAACTAGAAAAACTCCTTGTGCAGTGGACTGATAGTCATTCTCAGTGTAGGAGACCACTGAGTACCAGGCTGGTAGAGGAGAGGGCGGACACCTTCAGTGATCTGGAGGCAGCTGCAAAGGGGAGGAACATGATTCAGTGAAGGAGCTGAGTTTCAAAGCAAGACTGGGAGATTTAAGAACAGTGAGAGACTGTACAAGTTGTGGATCACGGGTGAAGCAGCTTCCCCTCACAGTGAGATGTACTATCTTCCTCCAGTGAACTGCTGAAAACTATCATTGAAGATGGTTACACACAAGGGAAACGGTCAGTCTTAATGCCATGCCATCTCATAGGTTTATTCAGAAGAAAGAAGTACTTAGACATAAAGCATCCAAAGAAGGCTAAATTACTGTGAAGTAGGAACCTTGCTGGTGCACTACTATGAAAACGTCATCTCAAAGGGGCCACTGCAGACAACAATGCCTGTTAGGATATGAATGAACTATTCAAATCAGAAAGCCTGGACGATGGAGGAGACAGGTGAGGCTTAGGGGAAGAGGTGTCTGTCACCACTCAACAAAGGGAAAATCTTGCAAAGAAGACTCTTGAAAACAGTGTTATCAAGAAGGTAACAGGGGCTTCCCTGGTGGCGCAGTGGTTGAGAATCTGCCTGCCAATGCAGGGGACACGGGTTCGAGCCCTGGTCTGGGAGGATCCCACATGCCGCGGAGCAACTAGGCCCGTGAGCCACAATTACTGAGCCTGCGCATCTGGAGCCTGTGCTCCGCAACAAGAGAGGCCGCAATAGCGAGGGGCCCGCGCACCGCGATGAAGAGTGGCCCCCACTTGCCGCAACTACAGAAAGCCCTCGCACAGAAACGAAGACCCAACAAAGCCATAAATAAATAAATTAATTAATTAATTAAAAAAAAAAAAGAAGGTAACAGCCAGCTTAAGGGAAGCATGTGGGACTTCATTTTTAAACCTCAATTTAATGAACCATTATCATCATTAAGAGGCTCACCACTATACACATGATAGGTATTGTTAGAAATGCAGCCCCAAAGAGCACAGAACACAAGCCTGAATGACTTAATGTCACTGTACTAGTGTAAGTAAAAAATGTTGATGCCGATTCTTAGCTCTCACACACAGAACAAAGAGATGCACTCTGTCTTCAAGGGTCTGTGGAAGCATGGCTATTGGGTATCCCAGAAATGTTCTACCTCCTTTTTTCCCTGCAGATATCTGTTTATTTTCATGTCTCTTAGTCAAACTGAATCATCCCACACAGTTATATTGCTTTTTTCTACCTGTTCATCTTTTCTCTTTATCTGTCTTCTTTTTGTGTGTTTGTTTCCTGAAGTAACTCCCATGTTTCTTTTATCAGAGGACTTATTTTTTAAATGTACAGTTAGAATAGGCTAATTAAAACTTTCCCCTTTTTTTTTTGGCCGTGCTGCACGGCTTGCGGGATCTTAGTTCCCTGACCAGGGATTGAACCCAGGCCCTTGGCAGTGAAAGGGTGGAGTCCTACCCACTAGACGGCCAGGGAATTCCTTAATTAAAACTTTATCAGTGGACCAGCCCTTAGTAAAACACAACCCAAAAAAAAGAAAAAAAAAAAGTTTCAGATCTTAGGACTCTTATGCTTCTATTACTGTTTCCAAGGAATCATCTAGGGCCACCCAAGAATACAGGTGGCTCTATTTCTAAGTTCAGGACCTTCTTTACTTACAGAAGGTCCCTGACATCACCAAATTTCATTTCAAGGTATCAACGTAGTCAATCTCATTCTCCCAAAAACATTCAGAATTTCATCTGTATCTCAAAAAAGGTTTTGAGCACCCTTCCCCAAGAGCAAATAACTGTGCCTCTATATTAGGGGTTGGCAAACTTTTTCTGCAAAGGGCAAGACAGTAAATATTTTAGCTTTTGTGGGCCACACAATCTCTGTCACAACTACTCAACTCTCCCACTGTAGCGCAAAAAAGCCAGGCACATATAATATGTAGATGAACAATAAGGCTATGCTCCAATTAAACTTTATTTACAAAGACAAGCAATAGGCAGAATCTGGCTGGCAAGCCAGGCTTTGCATCATACACCCAAAGACTGGGCTTTGTCATGTCATGCCTTTGAAAGTCTTGGCATTTTGCTTTAAAAACTAGTAACTTGCTTAAATCATGTTACTGATACTGCTGCCACAGGCTGCTGCCCATGGTGTTGACTGAGATTTTTAAGTATATCCTAAGGAAATCAAGCTCTGAAAGCAGCAGTCAAATGAAAGAGGGGCCAAGACTCATTCCCTGGAATCTCCAGGCCCTACTTACTCCCTTTACTATCAAGGCTGATTGTCCTCAAGTAGTCCTTCATGAACACTCTCACTCCTAATTCCTGTGTTGTACCCAGGCCTGGATCACACTACAATGGCACCTCTTTTTGCCCCTTAACAGACTTGCCTGGTGCTGCAAGACAAACATCTGAGCAGAAGGGGCCCTCACAGCCCCATCACCGGCCAGGCTGATCTCTCTCCCTCAGACCCCACAGCCACTATGCCAGGTCTGCCTCACCCTCCTCAAGACCAGGCTCACCAAAAAGCCTCCAAATTCAGTAAAAATACAAAGACTATTAAGTGCAGTCTTACCCTCAAATTTACCTAGTTTCAGCCCCATTCTTCTGTCTCCTTCCTTTACCTGACTTGAACTTGCTCCTCTAGGCCAATCTCAGATGCCATGTCTCCAACAAAAAGTCTTCCTTCAACGCCAAGCTACTATAAGTGCCTCTGCTCTGGGCTCCCTGGAACCCCACACTTGCCTTTACAGCCAAGCTCATTACATCCTACTGCCCCTTTGCCCCTCAAGCCTGTGAATTATTGAGAACCAGGATCCTTATTCATCTTTGCACCCTGCACAGACTGTTTCTCTTACCTTCCCCACACCCTCTCCAAGAACTCCCATCCCCACCAAGAAAAGGTTACGGTTTTTCAACCCTTCTTCTAACATTAAGGGAAAAAGCCTTAATGTAGTTCAGGGGGAACTGAACTACAATTTGATGACTATAATCCCTTTCAAAATAATGCCGTGAACCATAACAAACCCATTCCCAATACAATTTAAATTGAGCTGAGCAGTTAAACAATGCAAAGATACAATAGTGAAGAGCAAAACAATACATGGGCTTTATTCAATGCACATTCATTGTGATGATTTCGAATGTTCCTGACAGTTACAAGTTATTACTACACTCACTCTTCATCACTCTCCTTAATGCACTCTTTCTCTTGTTACTCTCCATCTACCTCAAGGGGACAAATACAAGTTATTTTTCATTTGCTTGAATTCAGTTGTCTTCAGTGTGACTGGTTTCATTTACCAGTAGCAGTTTACAACATCTCTCTTATGTCTTTCTTTATGATACAAAAGCATTGAAAACGTCAGCTCAGTTCTGGAGCTACTAAATGCTCCTACAAAAATTCCATAAAATACTATGCCTTGTAGGTCCTACCAAAATGACAGATTCCTGGCCCCAAAACCTGTAAATAATGAGGATGTTTTAAAACTGCATGTTTACAAACCAGCGGATTTTGTTCATTGGATTTTAATAACTAAAGTTACTCAAATCTGAAGTCTAAAGTCAATGTTCCCTTGAAGCAATGCCATTGTGTAACTGGTTTTCAAACACAAGCAGTAAATTGATAAGCACTACAAACCAATGTCCATCACCCTCAGCTGTGCTGTCAACAATTATGTTATTTTAACTATCAAATGTGTAAAGCCAGTTCAGGGCAGTTTTATGTTGACTGTTCTGAAAATCGTATGCTGCTTCTACCTCTTAATTATATTTGCAAAAAGGGACAAAGAGCCCAATGATCCCAAGGTATTGTTAGAAAAAAATCTTGGATTGAGTTTTATTTTATTTTTGAGCCCCGAGACATGCAACCTCTCAGCCCAAGATCCAGATGATTCCTCAGCTCAGTCTTCCTTTTAGAAACCTGTAAACTTGCCAGGATACCACAGGGACGAAACCACAGAGAAGGCACAAAATAAACCATTAGCTCAGGGGAAATTTGTAGGTGACCCAGACCTAGTTGTACACATTTCCACAACTGTGAGACTGACTATACATAATTACTTCCTTAAAACTGGTGTGGGGAATAAGAGCACCTGGCAGCCAGTCTACCAGCCTCGTAACTTTGAGAAAACACTTTAACTTTGCTGGGCCCCAACTGAAAATACCAACTGTATTTGCTTGGCCTCACCCATTTCAATGGAAATCCCAGAGAAGCTGTTTTAATAAGACAAGGTGCCATCTTCCGTAAGGAAGCTTTACTACTAATGGCACTCATTTTCCTAAACATAAGTAACCATAACATGTCAAACTTAAAGAATACTTGGAGTATAAAGGAATCACTTGGCTGTTCAGCAGAAAGTAACACAACATTGTAAATCAACTATATTTCAATTTTTAAAAAAAAGAATATACTTGGAATTGAAATACCAAAAAAAAAAAAAAAGCAAAGACTTAATACAAGGTACAATCTAAAACTGGCTGGGGTTAGAATACACTAAAATGATCCTCTGGAGACCAATACTGAAAATGCTTCTAAAGCAAAAAAACTGTTAAAATCTCTCAGCCTTTGAGATGGGGAAACACAAACACACATGCAAGCACATGCATACATATACATACACACACTAACATAAAATAAAAGGCCACCCTGTTTGGGAAAAGCATCTTGGGAACTTGTATAGAAATCAGCGATTTTTAGAAGGTGACTGCTCTCATCTGCCGATCCTGGACTTCAGCTGCAACATTTCCAGCCTGCGGCCAGCCCTGATCGCTTCAGACTATCCCCACAACCTGAATTGGCTCTGGTCAGTCTATCCTGTTACTGTTTGTCCTGAAATCAGTGGGTTTTGTATGCTGATAGACTTGCTCGGTTTGTCTCAAGTCTGAAGTCAAGGGGAGATTCTGTCAGCAACCAAGGACCTCTGTTCAGTCCTGAATGGCGGGTTTTTCCTCCAATCCCAGGACTTGTTCCTAAACTTGGTGCTCCTAAGTGTATAGTTATACCACCCCCTAGATTGTCTAGTTAGTTAATATATTGTGCAGTGTTAAATACATTGCACCCTTAAAGCTGTTTGCCCATTTTATCTTTATTTCAAAAGTCTGAACATATGGCTAGCATACGCTTGAACTCTTGGTGAAATTTAAATGCTAATAAAATAGTATACCCAAAATAAATAAATAAATAAATGGCCAAAAGGAAATCATAAAGAGGTTATGTTTGTTTGGTAAGCTTAAGAGTAATTTTTTTCTTCATTTTTTCTCTATTTTTCAATTTTTCTACATGAGCATGTACCAACTTAAACAAAAATTCTCAACAGGGAGGTTACTTACACTAGTGAAAATACGAAAGGGGGAAGAGAAAGGATGTTTTCCCTTTCTTTAACTTTTATTTTTAGTATTTCAAACATACACATATTCTAAACATCATGTATCCATCACCTAGCTTCATTTAACAATATTTTGCCAATCTTTATTCAACGAAAGTCATACCACTTTATTTCCTGAGGTATTTTAAAAACAAATCCCAGGGGAATTCCCTGGTGGTCCAATAGTTAAGACTCGGTGCTTTCACTGCTATGGCCGGGGTTCAATCCCTGACTGGGGAACTAGGATCCTGCAAGCCGCACAGCGCAGCCAAAATAATTAATTAATTAATTTAAAAAACAAAACACATCCCAGACTACATGTTATTTCACCGATATATTTTTCAGTGTGTATTGTCAATTGACAAGAAAAAATATGCATAGCCACCATGTCATCATCACATCTAATAGGACAACAGTAATTCCATAGTATCATCTAATACCCGGCCCATTTTCAAAAATAAGAATGGTCCTTTCAGTAACAGTGTTCAACAACTGAAGATCCATATAGAAAAACTAAAACTGTGCCACTACCTCATATCCAGAAATGTATTATAACGAACTGTAACTCAATAAGAAAAGCATGACAAAAAAGAAAAACATACAAGAGGCTTGAACAGGCATTTTGATAAAGAGGAAATCCAAACAGCCAATGAACATAAAAGAAAAAAATCATGATGTTATTTAAAACCACAAGAACCTACTACACACTCCCATTTAATTTTAGAATGTCTAAAATTAAAAGACTGACAATACCAAGTGTCAGGGAGGCTGTGGGGCAATGGGAAGTAGCAAACACTGGTATAGAAAGGTGTAAACTGGAAAATAGTTTTCTTCTAAAACTACCCATGTGTATACCCTATAACCACTCCTTTGGAGGAAAAGTAGGAGACTATAATAGGTAAAGGGGACAGATAGGGGAAATCTAGGGTGCCCATAATGTTTTCCTTGATGTCAGGGATGGTACCTAGGTATTCACCTTACGATAATTCATGAAGCTCTAAGTTTATGTTTTATGCACTTTCCAGCTTGTTTTATATTTCAAAATATAAACAGTTTAAAAATAGTACAATAACTGACTCAGTCAAGGATTATCAATGGAGGCAAATTCACTGGGTGAAAGGCTATTGGGAACAGGATATTCATCTAGCCTCTAAATATTACCCTATAGCACACTTATTAACTTTAAAGGGAAATCCCTGGCGGGATCCTTCACATGGGGAAAAAAGCAGGTTATAAAGAACATTATTGGGAAAATCAGGGATCTGTGAGTATGGTTTCTATATTAGATGACATTATGTAAACGTTAAATTGCCTTATAACTGAAAGAAACATGCTGAAATAATTAAGGGTGAATTGTCATGATGTCTGCAACTTACTTTCAAATGTTGCAGCATAAAGACAGAGAGACAGACACAGACAGAGTGACAGAGAAACAAAAAGCAAATGTGACAAATATTAACAACTAGTGAATCCATGTGAGGGCATCCAGGTGTTCACTGTATCACTTCAACTTTTTGGTAGGCAAGAAATTTCTCTAAATAAAACAATGGGAGAGGGGATAAAAGGTTTCAAAAAGGAAAGATTTTTTTTTTTTTTAATTATTTATTTATTTATTTATGGCTGTGTTGGGTCTTCGTTTCTGTGCGAGGGCTTTCTCTAGTTGCGGCAAGTGGGGGCCACTCTTCAGCGCGGTGTGCGGGCCTCTCACTATTGGGGCCTCTCTTGTTGCGGAGCACAGGCTCCAGGCACACAGGCTCAGTAGCTGTGGCTCACGGGCTTAGTCGCTCCGCGGCATGTGGGATCTTCCCAGACCAGGGCTCGAACCCGTGTCCCTTGCATTGGCAGGCAGATTCTCAACCACTGCGCCACCAGGGAAGCCCCAATTTTTTTTTTTAAATAGGATTTCAAGTAGTATCGGGGGAGGCAAGAAGGATTAGATTATATCAAGCAGATTATGCTCTCATGAAAAATAACTGGAAAAACTATAAAATGTACTTTTAAAAAAGAAAAAATTCTCACAATTTGTGTGTTGGGGGGATAAAAAAGAGAATATAAGCATGTTTTGTATTGTTTTGTTTTTGGTATATACATTCATTCATTCATTCATTTATTTTTAGCTGTGTTGGATCTTCGTTGCTGCACGCAGGCTTTCTCTAGTTGCAGCAAGCGGGGGCTACTCTTTGTTGCGGTGCTCGGGCTTCTCATTGTGGTGGCTTCTCTTGTTGTGGAGCACGGGCTCTAGGTGCGCAGGCTTCAGTAGTTGCAGCACACTGGCCCAGCAGTTGTGGCTCGCAGGCTCTAGAGTGCAGGCTCAATAGTTGTCGCGCACGGGCTTAGTTGCTACGCGGCATGTGGGATCCTCCCAGACCAGGGCTCGAACCCGTGTCCCCTGCATTGGCAGGCGGATTCTTAACCACTGTGCCACCAGGGAAGTCCTATAATCATGTTTAATATAACTTTTTCAAATGATTAGGGGAAAACTACAGGAAGAATACATATTACAATACTGCTTTTGCCTTAAGATGGTACTATTATGAATAATATTTCCTGTTTTCCAGGTATTTTTATAATGTGCTTTGCTTTTAAAAATTTTGAGTGTAATTTGAAGATCAGCCAGATAACCACATACTATATTACTGTTGAACAGGCTCAGATATTTGTACAATTAGCTGGTTTCAATGTAAAAAACAGAAGCAGCAGAAATCATACTGATGTGTCTTTATTTCCTCTTGTCCTGTGAAGAATTATGGGTCACACAAAGCACAACAAATGACTACTACTCAACCACCGAAAACGGTAACAAAAATAGTAACATGAAATGATGCTTTACAAAACCCACTGTAATAGAAATATACCTCATCATATATGCTCCCATTAATGTCTGCACCATAGATAGGTGCCACGAAGGTTAAGTTCTTCCAGTACTTGCGCTCCAAATCTTCATAATCCAAGTATCTCGGAGTACAATACCTGGAAAAGGGAGATGAAACAAAGCACAAAACAGTAAGACAATTTTAAGATTTTCCCTACCCATTTTATTTAAATCACTTTCTAAACAAAATTCTATCAAAATGAAAACACTGCAGTAGCTCATGTTGTCAAATCTGACAAGTAAATATATAAATGTTTATCATAGATCTCTGAAGACTCTAAGATTCCTAAATAACTCTATATGAAAACCTCATTTTTTGATGAATAAGAAAAATACTTTTATGAAAGTATCAACAATAGAAGCAGAAAACTACTTAATAGTATTTTAGCTTTCAAAATATTTTCTAAAATCTTTAACCAATTATACTATACTAGGACATTTTAGAGATTTACATGTAAAAGACAAAACATATAACTTAGAATAAAAGACTTACATATAAAAGACAAAACATATAACTTAGAATATATGTATTTTATATATATATAATTACATATATGTAATTTGTTATATACGTAATTTAATATTTATTACTAATTATATGTAATTCACTTAAAATTTCTTATATTTTTCTATAGAAAAATTGACAAAGGACAATCTCACTAAAAATCCAAGAAAGTAAAACTAAAATAAGATATTTTGCACCTCTCAGACTGGCAAATGCTTAATATATAAATTGTGGTAAAGAATGAAACCTCTCTTACACAGCTGAGTCGGGGTATATACTGGTACCAGAGTATAATTTTTCAATAGCCTTAAAAAAATGTCCCTTTGACCCTAAAATTCAACTCTAGAAATTCATCTCAACAACACAGAGATGTATACAATGATATATGACCCAGGATGTTGCTGCAGCATTAACTGAAACCTCAAGCTTACATCCAGCAACTAGGACTACGTTAAATAAATGAACACAAAGTAAGGCAGATCTTTCTGTATATTGACATTAAAATCTTTCCACAGTGAATAAAGCAGATTACAGAACAGTAAATATACTATGATCCTATTTACATAAAAAAAGATCTGTAACTGTATATTAAATGGCCAGAAAGAAATATACTCTAAATTATTAATACTAATGGTTATCTCTTACATAGGAATTACAGAAAGGCACTTCTCTGTATTATTTGGATTTTGAACAATAATCTTATATTACTACCAACAACAAAAAAAAAACACAACGTTCTACAGGAAAAAAAAATTAGCAAAGAAATCAACAAACTGAGAAAGCAATGGAACACACATAGTGAAAAAGGTGTTTAGCAGAAGCAGCAATCCCTATAAAGCTTACTGGACATTTTAGATTGGAGAATTATAGAACAAGCAACATCTACATCTACTACACTGGGGATGCCAAACTGATTATCTAAGCAATAAGCAAGAATGCCAAACAACTTGATTTAACAACTGTATTTGAAATACAGAGTAATTTACAGATTTAATCTCACAGGGCAACCAAAAATAAAAAGGATGGGTATGAAAGAATCCACTCCACTTCATTCTAATGCTTTGATTAGAGGGTTCCAATAGTAACAAACATTCCAGGCACAAGCTAAACAAGCTAACCAGAGGTCAGAGTCAGGTGACAAAAAAAGGTAGCAAAGATGCTGTTTATTATGACTTCTAAAGAAACTTCTTAGATTTTAGAAATTGAAAGCCTAAACTGCCTTTCACTATGAGAAGACCTAAAGAATCTATCACCATATACTCACCCACTCAGGATCAATTTTTAGCAACCCATAACTCTAGGAGAGAAAGCTATAGTTCGGTATTAGCTATTGAGGTTAAAGTCTAAAATCCCTGAATATTTGAAACAAACACTGATACTAAACTTGGAAAAAGGGACCAGTTCACTTACTTGGTACCTGATTCTAATGAAACCTGGCTACAGTTTCCATCCCTAAAGGACTGCCAAACAATCACGCCTATTCCACAAATCCAGCGTCAACTTGCTCAAAACTGATTCAACCACACTTCTTACCCAGAATCTTTCATTCACTATAGCACAGCTGTTAAGAGACAGGGCTCCAGAACCAGACTGCCTGGATCTAAATCCAGGCTTTGCCATTTATAAGCTACATAACCCAGGACAGGAGACTGAATCTTTCTGGACCTCAGTTATTCCTGTATAAAACAGGGATGATAACAATTGAGCTGTTGTGAAGGCTCCATCAGATAATTCTGTAAAGCACGTAGCTCCATGCCTAGAAGAAAGTACAGATCAACAATGTAAGCGATGGGAAGCAGCGTATTACTCACCTCCACAAACTTTTATAGTAAAGATATGTTGGAGGTCTCCAGATTTTCTTTGGACTAAGTTATGTTATTAACCAAATGAGCGTGTTATCCTCTCTACCACCAAGCACATTATGTACTGTGTACCTATGCAAGGGCATGTACTGAAGGAGAACAGATGAACAGAAAGACCAGAAAAATGCCTCTTGCCTACCATGAAAATTAGTCCCATCTTAGGACCATTCCATAACTGTTATGAAGACCATGTGATCCTAGTGTAGCTGTGAGTGGACAAGTAGAGCCTTGGCTTAAGGCTTAAAACCCATTTCACTGGCATTTGAAATAAATTTTCATATGAAACTCACAGAGGAAATACAAAAATATAAATTTCAAAGGTAACAACATTACAACAATTATAGTGAAATTAATGCAACTCAAAAGATACATCAACTTTGAAAGAAATAACATTTAATCTGGAAATAATCTTTCAGACAATTTCTCATGATAGTTATATTTTGTAACGAGAAAAAAGAGTCCACCATTTTTTTTTTTTTTTTTTTTTGGCCACTCCACGTGGCATGTGGGATCTTAGTTCCCCGACCAGGGATGGAACCTGAGCCCCCTGAATTGGAAGCATGGGTTCTTAACCACTGGACCACCAGGGAAGTCCCTAGAGTCCACTACTTTTTTTTTTTTTTTTTGAGTCCACTATTTTTTAAATTATCTTTGAACTTCAGAATATCAAGAAATGTATATTCTGTTAATAAGTAAATCTTTACAATCTGTTTAATAATTTATACTACTTCAAGTATATTTTAGCTTCATGACACTATTTATTTTTTCAATCAACATATATTGAAACAGCACCTACCATGTCCCAGATAGTGTACCAAGCACTGGGTACACAGTGGAACACAAAACAGAGACTGTCACCTGAACGGTTACCTTCAGGAAGAGTCAATCTACAACTAAGCCACCAGAATAAAAACAGAGATATGAATAAAGTAAGTGCCTAGTAAGATAAATTCCCTCTAAATAGAAAACTGACACCATGCTACGATAATCAAATGGGCTAGAGATGATAATCAAAGTTTCTCCATGACAAGAGAACACAGGACTTTGAGACTCTGTACTCATCAATATTTTGAATCGCCATGTATTATTAACAATGATTGTCCCTGGGAGTTGAACTTACGCATTTCTATAATGTTTGAA
Organism: Eubalaena glacialis; assembly: GCF_028564815.1. NCBI lineage: Eukaryota > Metazoa > Chordata > Mammalia > Artiodactyla > Balaenidae > Eubalaena > Eubalaena glacialis. The sequence goes on along the minus strand of NC_083724.1, from coordinate 58,110,353 downwards.
TTTTTAAATAAGCATGCATTAGTTTTGTAACATTTCTGACCTTCCTTCAAAATCCATCTCAATAGCACCTATGAAATGAAATTACACCATTCCAATTAACTACCACAGAAGGTTTACCTTCCTTTGAAACCCCACAGAACTTTCTCATAATAATTATGATGATTTTTAAGGGTATTAACCAACATTTCCTAGTAAGTATTATCTGATTATTTCCAAGTACAAATAGTCTCTTGAAATATCAAAGTAGTCAAGTAGAGGTTCCACTAAATGAACTAAGCTATTTAATACTTTTTTTTAAATAGATCTTTATTGGAGTATAATTGCTTCACAATACCGTGTTAGTTTCTGTTGCACAACAAAGCAAATCAGCCATATACATACACATGTCCCCATATCCCCTCCCTCTTGAGCCTCCCTCCCATCCTCCCTATCCCACCCCTCTAGGCCTTCGCAAAGCACCAAGCCTATCTCCCTGTGCTATGCTGTTCCTTCCCACCAGCCAACTATTTTACATTCCGTAGTGTATATATGTCGATGCAACTCTCACTTCGCCCCAGCTTCGCCCTCCCACCCCACGTCATCAAGGCCATTCTCTATGCCTACCTCTTTATTCCTGCCCTGCAACTAGGTTCATCAGTACCATTTTTTTTTTTTTAGATTCCATAATATGCGTTAGCATACAGTATTTGTTTTTCTCTTTCTGACTTACTTCACTCTGTATGACAGTCTCTAGGTCCATCCACCTCACTACAAATAACTCAATTTCGTTTCTTTTTATGGTTGAGTACTATTCCATTGTATATATGTGCCACATCTTCTTTATCCATTCATCTGTCGATGGACACTTAGGTTGGTTCCATGTCCTGGCTATTGTAAATAGTGCTGCAATGAACATTGTGGTGCATGTCTCTTTTTGAATTATGGTTTTCTCAGGGTATATGCCCAGTAGTGCGATTGCTGGGTCATATGGTAGTTCTAGTTTTAGTTTCTTAAGGAACCTCCATACTGTTTTCCATAGTGGTTGTATCAATTTACATTCCCGCCAGCGGTGCAGGAGGGTTCCCTTTTCACCATACCCATTCCAGCATTTACTGTTTCTAGCTTTTTTGATAATGGCCATTCTGACTGGCATGAGGTGATACCTCATTGTAGTTTTGATTTGCATTTCTCTAATAATTAGTGATGCTGAGCATCTCTTCATGTGCCTCTCGGGCATCTGTATGTCTTCCTTGGTGAAATGCCTATTTAGGTCTTCGGCTCATTTTTTAACTGGATTGTTTTTTTTTTGATATTGAGCTCCATGAGCTGTTTGTATATTTTGGAGATTAATCCTTTGTTGTTTCATTTGCAAATATTTTCTCCCATTCTGAGGGTTGCCTTTTCTCTTGTTTATGGTTTCCTTTGCTGTGTAAAAGCTTTTAAGTTTAATTAAGTCCCATTTGTTTATTTTTGGTTTTATTTCTGTTACTCTAGGAGGTGGGTCAAAAAAGATCTTGCTGTGGTTTATGTCAAAGAGTGTCTTTCCTGTGTTTTCCTCTAAAAGTTTTATAGTGTCTGGTCTTACATTTACATCTTTAATCCATTTGGAGTTTATTTTTGTGTATGGCATTAGGTAGTGTTCTAATTTCATTCTTTTGCATGTAGCTGTCCAGTTTGCCCAGCACCACTTACTGAAGAGGCTGCCTTTTCTCCATTGTATGTTCTTGCCTCCTTTGTCATAAATTAGATGCCCATATGTGTATGGGTTTATCTCTGGGCATTCTATCCTGTACCATTGATCTATATTTCTGTTTTTGTGCCAGTACCATACTGTCTTGCTTACTGTAACTTTGTGGTACAGTTTGAAGTTGGGGAGCCTGATTCCTCCAACTCCGTTTTTCTTTCTCAAGATTGCTTTGGCTATTCGGGGTCTTTTGTGTTTCCATAGGAACTGTAAGATTTTTGGTTCTAATTCTGTGAAGAATGCCATTGGTAGTTTGATAGGGATTGCACTGGATCTGTAGATGGCTTTGGGTAGCATAGTCATTTTCACAATATTGATTCTTCCAATCCAAGAACATGGTATATTTCTCCATCTGTTTATGTCATCTTTGATTTCTTTCACCAGCGTTTTATAGTTTTCTGAGTACAAGTCTTTCACCTCCCTAGGCAGGTTTATTCCTAGGTATTTTATTCCTTTTGTTGCAATGGTAAATGGGAGTGTCTCCTCAATTTCTCTTTCCGATTTTTCGTTGTTGGTGTATAGGAATGCCAGAGATTTCTATGCATTAATTTTGTATCCTGCACCTTACCAAATTCATTCATCAGTTCTAGTAGTTTCCTGGTGGCATCTTTAGGATTTTCTATGTATAGTATCATGTCATCAGCAAATAGTGACAGTTTTACTTCTTCTTTTCCAATTTGTACCCCTTTTATTTCTTTTTCTTCTCTGACTGCTGTGGCTAGGACTTCCAAAACTATGTTGAATAACAGTGGCGAGAGTGGACATCCTTGTCTTGTTCCTGATCCTAGTGGAATTGCTTTCAGTTTTTCACCATTGAGTATGATGCTTGCTGTGGATTTGTCATATATGGCCTTTATTATGTTGAGGTAGGTTCCCTCTATGCCCGTATTCTGGAGAGTTTTTATCATAAATGGGTGTGGAATTTTGTCAAGAGCTTTTTCTGCATCTATTGAGATGATCATATGGTTTTTACTCCTTAATTTGTTAATGTGGTGTATCACATTGATTGATTTGCGTATATTGAAGAATCCTTGCATCCCTGGGATAAATCTCACTTGATCATGGTATATGATCCTTTTAATGTGCTGTTGGATTCTGTTTGCTAGTATTTTGTTCAGGATTTTTGCATCTATGTTCATCAGTGATATTGGTCTATAATTTTCTTTTTTTGTGATATCTTTTTCTGGTTTTGGTATCAGGGTGATGGTGGCTTCGTAGAATGAGTTTGGGAGTGTTTCTCCCTCTGCAATTTTTTGGAAGCGTTTGAGAAGGATCACTGTTAGCTCTTCTCTAAATGTTTGACAGAATTCGCCTGTGAAGCCATCTGGTCCTGGACTTTGGTTTGTTGGAAGATTTTTAATTACGGTTTCCTTTTCATTACTTGTGATAGGACTGTTTATATTTTCTAATTCTTCCTGGTTCAGTCTTGAAAAATTGTACCTTTCCAAGAATTTGTCAATTTCTTCGTGGTTGTCCATTTTATTGGCATATAGTTGTTTGTAGTAGTCTTTTATAATCTTTTGTATTTCTGCAGTATCAGTTGTGATTTCTCCTTTTTCATTTCTAATTTTGTTGATTTGCGTCCTCTCCCTTTTTTTCTTGATGAGTCTGGCTAAGGGTTTATCAATTTTGTTTATCTTCTCAAAGAACCAGCTTTTAGTTTTATTGATCTTTGCTATTGTTTTCTTCATTTCTATTTCATTTACTTCTGCTCTGATATTTATGATTTCTTTCCTTCTACTGACTTTGGGTTTTGTTCTTCTTTCTCTAGTTGTTTTAAGGGTAGGGTTAGATTGTTTGAGATTTTTCTTGTTTCTTGAGGTGAGATTGAATTGCTATAAACTTCCCTCTTAGAACTGCTTGTGCTGCATCCCATAGGTTTTGGGTCATCATGTTTTCATTGTCATTTGTTTCTATGTATTTTTTTATTTCTTCTTTGATTTCTTCAGTGATCTCTTGGTTATTTAGTAGCGCACTGTTTAGCCTCCACATATTTGTGTTTTTCACGGTTTTTTTCCTGTAATTGATTTCCAATCTCATAGCGTTGTGGTCAGAAAAGATGCACGACTTCAAATTTCTTAAGTTTTCGGAGGCTTGATATGTGACCCAAGATGTGATCTATCCTGGAGAATGTTCCATGTGCACTGGAGAAGAAAGTGTATTCTGCCACTTTTGGGTGGAATGTTCTATAAATATCAATTAGATCTATCTGGTCTATTGTGTCATTTAAAGCTTGTGTTTCCTTGTTTATTTTCTGTTTGGATGATCTATCCATTGGTGTAAGTGGGGTGTTAAAGTCCCCTACTATTATTGTGTTACTGTCAATTTCTCCTTTCATGGTTGTTAGAATTTGCCTTATGTATTGGGGTGCTATGTTGGGTGCATAAATATTTATAATTGTTATATCTTCTTCTTGGATTGATCCTTTGATCATTATGTAGTGTCCTTCCTTAGCTCTTGTAACAGTCTTTATTTTAAAGTCTATTTTATCTGAAACGAGTATTGCTACTCCAGTTTTCTTTTGATTTACATTTGCATGGAATATCTTTTTCCATCCCTTCACTTTTAGTCTGTATGTGTCCCTAGGTCTGAAGTGTGTCTCTTGTAGACAGCATATATACGGTCTTGTTTTTGTATCCATTCAGCCAGTCTGTGTCTTTTGGTTGGGGCATTTAATCCATTTACATTCAAGGTTACTATCGACATGTATGTTCCTATTACCATTTTCTTAATTGTTTTGGGTTTGTTTTTGCGGGTCTTTTTCTTCTCTTGTGTTTCCTGCTTAGAGAAGTTTCTTTAGCATTTGTTGTAAAGCTGGTTTGGTGGTGCTGAATTCTCTTAGCTTTTGTTTCTCTGAAAAGCTTTTGAGGGACCTCTCTGGTGGCACAGTGGTTAAGAATCTGCCTTCCAATGCAGGGGACACGGGTTCGATCCCTGGTCCAGGAAGATCCCACATGCCACGGAGAAACTAAGCCAGTGTGCCACAACTACAGAGCCTGTGCTTTAGAGCCTGCGAGCCACAACTACTGAGCCCACGTGCCACAACGACTGGAGCCCATGCTCCGTAACAAGAGAAGCCACTGCAATGAAGAAGGAAGGCAGCCAAAAATAAATAAATAAATTTTAAAAAAAATAAAATAATTATCTTTAAAAAAAAAAAAAAAGCTTTTGATTTCTCCTTCGAATCTGAATGAGATCCTTGCTGGATAGAGTAATCTCGGTTGTAGGTTTTTCTCTTTCATCACTTTAAGTATATCCTGCCACTCCCTTTTGGCCTGCAGAGTTTCCACTGAAAAATCAGCTGATAACCTTATGGGGATTCCTTTGTATGTTATTTTTTGTTTTTCCCTTGTTGCTTTTAATATTTTTTCTTTGAATTTAATTTTTGTTAGTTTGATTAATATGTGTCTTGGTGTGTTTTTCCTAGGGTTTATCCTGTATGGGACTCTCTGTGCTTCCTGGACTTGGGTGACTATTTCTTTTCCCATGTTAGGGAAGTCTTCGACTATAATCTCTTTAAATATTTTCTCAGACCCTTTCTTTTTCTCTTCTGCTTCTGGGACCCCTATAATCCAAATGTTGGTGCATTTAGTGTTCTCCCAGAGGTCTCTGAGATTGTCTTCAATTCTTTTCATTCTTTTTTCTTTATTCTGCTCCTCAGCAGTTATTTCCACCATTTTGTCTTCCAGCTCACTTATTCGTTCTTCTGCTTCCGTTATTCTGTTATTGATTCCTTCTAGTGTATTTTTCATTTCAGTTACTGTGTTGTTCACCTGTTTGTTTGTTCTTTAGTTCTTCTAGATCTTTGTTAGACATTTCTTGTATTTTCTCAATCCATGCTTCCATTCTATTTCCGAGATTCTGGATCATCTTTACTATCATTACTCTGAATTCTTTTTCAGGTAGATTGCCTATTCCTCTTCATTTACTGGGTCTTGTAAGTTTTTACCTTGCTCCTTCATCTGTGACATATTTTTTTGCCATCTCATTTTTTTTTTTTTAAATGAGTGGGATTGTGTTCCTGTTTTACTGGTTGTTTGGCCTGAGCCTTCCAACGCTGGAGTTTGTAGGCTATTGGGTAGAGCTGGGTCTTGGTTGCTGAGATGAGGAACTCTGTGAGACCTCATTTCGATGAATATGCCCTGGGGTCTGAGGTTCTCTGTTAGTCCAGTGGTTCGGACTCAGAGCTCCCACCGCAGGAGCTTCCCCCTGACCCCAGGCTTGCAAATCAAGATCTTGCAAGCCGCATGGGCTGGCAAAAAAAAAAAGAGAGAAAATAACAAAGTAAAAAATAAAATTAGACTAGGAAACTAACAGATATGTTAGAAAAAATGTAAAAATAAAAATATAGATGAGTCAACAACCAGAAGGTACATCAGTACCACAATAGTAAAAAAGAGGAGGAAGGAAAGGAAAAAAAAAAAAAGTGGGGGGGAGGCCTTGGCTGTGGAGAGCGGGGCTTAAGCAAGGGTGAGGTCTGGGCAGTGGGTGGGGCTAATGCTCAGGACCCACAGGTCTGGACAAGGCCCTGGGGGCTGTGGGCGGTGGGGCTTAGGCTCAAGGAACAGAAGGGGCCCAGGCGTGCCCCGCCCATCCCTGGTCTCAGAGGGCAGGGGATCTCACCTGGGAGCCCAGCAGGCTTCCTGGGCTCAAGTGGGTGGGACAAATGCCCTCCTCTCCTCTCCTGCACCTCCGGTCTGGGATCTGGGAGGGCCCTTCCCACCTGCCTCTCCTGATCTCCCCGGCCTCCCTCCTATGCCCCCAGGGCCAATGTGGCCGGTAGGGTGGGGGGGCACCTGGGAGAGCAGGGGACCAGCCTGGGAGCTCAGCAGGCTCCCCGTGCCTGAGTGGGCGGGGCAATCGCCCTCCGCTCCTCTCCAGCTTCTTCTGGAGGACCCCTCCCACCTGCCTCTCCTGATCTCCCCGGCCTCCCTCCTATGCCCCCAGGGACCCACGTAGCCTGGAGGGGGGTTTTGTAAGCTATTTAATACTTTAAGAATGACTCTGGAAATAGGCACTAGAAGATGGAGAACAGAATATGGTAAACAGTTTATACTTATAAAAAGTTGGATAGGGACTTCCCTGGTGGCGCAGTGGTTAAGAATCCACCTGCCAATGCCAGGGAAACAGGTTCGAGTCCTGGTCCAGGAAGATCCCACATGCCATGGACAACTAAGCCCATGTGCCACAACTACTGAGCCTACTCTCTAGAACTCACGAGTCACAACTACTGAGTCCACATGCCACAACTACTGAAGCCCGCACACCTAAAGCCCATGCTCCACAACAAAGAAGCCACCGCAATGAGAAGCCCACACCGCAACAAAGAGTAGCCCCCTCTTGCCACAACTAGAGAAAGCCCATGTGCAGCAATGAAGACCCAATGCAGCCAAAAATTAATTAATTAAGTTAAAAGAAAAAAAAAGAAAAGAAAATATCTTTCTAACACTGGGTTAGGAAAAAAAAAAAGTTGGATAAAATTGCTTCTGCAATCTTGTTTTAGCATTGAACTTATTAAAGAGTTCTTAAAGAGTATGAAAGCAAACAAGCCTAGTCCATGATAAAAGTTTCACATTCTCAATCAATGAAATCTGAAACAATGAGGCTTTACTAATGCCTATGAAAAACAATTCAATTGTTATAAAGCAGAAACTAACACACCATTGTAAAGCAATTATACTCCAATAAAGATGTTAAAAAAAAAAATTCAAGAGCGACTTGAATTAATTATAAAATGTCTAATTGCTTTGGATTAGCCAGAATGCTCCATAATAGGAACTTCACACAGAAAAAAGATTCTTCAAGTACCATCAAGTGCTTACTATGTCAAATATAAATTTTTTTTTTAAAAGATATCAACTAAATTTATCCAAAGAACTTAATCTCATGAATACCCATCCAGAGAATTTAGACACTTATGTTTTTGGGTTGGATGATTGGTTGGTTGGTTGGTTTTGGGGGGGTATTTTTTTTTTCCAGATTAATATTTTGATCTAAGGCCTTAACCACCGTATCAGAAACTTTAAAACAAACGGGGGGGCAATTTAATAATAATCATAACTGTGATAGTTTCTAAAATATATCCACAAATTCTTTGATACACCTCCCTTCAAGACTTACAGCTTAATTCTCCTCCCCTTAAGTATGAGCTGCATTTGGCTTATAACAAATAGAATATGGCAGAAATGACAGTCAAGAAACAGGTCATGAAAAGACATTGTGTCTTCATCTTGGTAACTCCTGGATCACTTGCGTTGGAAGAAGCCAGCTGCCACAACATGAGGAGCAGTTCATGTGGCAAAGGACTCAGGACTCCAGCCAACTGCCACGTAAGGGGAGCAATCTTGGGAGAAAATCTTCTAGTCACAGTCAAGCCTTCAGGTGACAGCAGCCCCAGCCAACTTGAATGCAACCTCAGGAGAGGCCCTGAGCCACAGCCACCTGGCTGAGCCACTCCCAGATTCCTGACCTTCAGAAACTGAGATGTTAAATGTTTATTGATTTAAGATACTAAGGTTTGGGGTGATTCGTTAGATAGCAGCAGGTGACTAACACAATAATGGTGGCCCTTCAAGTCATTCAAGGATTTTCTTTTTAAATTACTCATCTTCTAATATATATAACTTATCATTTAAGACTTAAACATTGTCAGGACTTCCCTGGTGGCGCAGTGGTTAAGAATCCGCCTGCCAATGCTGGGGACAAGGGTTCGAGCCCTGCTCCGGGAAGATCCCACATGCCATGGAGCAACTAAGTCCATGCGCCACAACTACTGAGCCCACGTGCCACAACTACTGAAGCCCACGTGCCTGTGCGGGAGTAGTTACACCATGGAAATAGGCAAGAACCACAAGTCAGGGTTCCCCCACCTCCCCGGAAAGTTGTTGGAGCCCATGCTCTGCAACAAGAGAAACCACTGCAATGAGAAGCCCGCCCACCACAATGAAGAGTAGCCCCCCGCTCGATGCCAACTAGGGAAAGCCCGCACACAGCAACGAAGACCCAACGCAGCCAAAATTAATTAATTAATTAATTAATTAATTAATTATTAAAAAAGAGGAATGCTTTTTAAAAAAAAAAAAAGACTTAAACATTGTCACACACAGAAGAAAATTTGCCTAACAAAGATGAATCAAGTGTAGAATCAAAAACTCATGGCAACTAAAAGATAGGAAAAAAAACATTTACAAATATTATGAATGAGATGATAAAATGAGGAACAATTTCCCTAGCAATAAACTAAAGTAAGTAGGCAGGCAACCACCTGAAAAACAGAAAACAGTAACAGTTTAATGAGGACTGAAAGAGATTGTGCAGAAGACTCCTGCTTTTCACCACAAGCTCCCATCTACTTGGTTTCTTACCATGTTCACCTATATCTTCTAAAGAAATAAAAATAGTAAACTGAATCTACTCACTTGCCACTGTTGGCCAGCTGCCTGAACTCCTTCACTGTCATGGCTTTTTTCTGGATGTTGTATTGAGTGAACAGTCCTGACTGCCCTGTGACCATCTGCTGAATTGGCGCTGGAATAAGCAAATTGTCAATGTCATCATAGCACTGCCTTGGCTTCCACTCCTTAGGAGGAATCACCTAAAAGTAAAATAATAAAATATTATTTGGAAAACATTCCAGGTAGTTATTTAGCTTTCCTATTCCAACAGAATACAAGTGAAGAATTTCTCAGCATTTATATGACAAATGTGTAAAAGAACTGTGAAGATTCACATTAAAGGAAATGCTTGCATTCTCCCAAATATTCACCTTACTGACATGACTTTTTTAAAACAGCAAAATTTACTGAGTACTCACTATACAAAATACTGTACTTGTATTAACTTATTTTTTAGTGGCTACTGTTAACCTCTCTATTTTAAAGGTAAAATTGAGAGACACACAAAAGTAAAATAACTTGCTAGAGTTCAAGTGCTGTTTATAGTACCATGAGAAAAATAAATATTGGTTTAGTTGATATCGTTTCTTTAAACACCTCTCACACAATATGGCAAATCAGAGTGGTGTGCAAGTAAATGTTTAACCAACAACTTTCTGGGGAGGTGGGGGAACCCTGATTTGTGGTTTTTGCCTATTTCCATGGTGTAACTACTCCCGCCATGGCCAATTTGAGCTTACCAATGTGATGTCACTGAACATGGGGTTGGAAAAGATGTGCACTCTCAATTCTCATGTGCCTGTATGAAGTAGCTCAGCACACCACTGCTTTCCCATAATATTTCAACACTTAATTACTAACAATGAAAAGATCATCAACAGTAAAACCAAAAATACATATTCATATGATCAAAAATTAGAAGGAACAAAGTTATGAATTGAGTCATGGTTTATAGCTGGAATTTATCCACCTTTAGAAGTTATCCTAATTTTTAGAGACAAACTTCTTTTAAAAACTTAATTGCAAAATATAGATAGCACACATACAGAAAATGCATTAATCACAAACATGTAGCTTTGTGAGTTATTATAAAGCAAACACCAGAGTACCCACTGCTCAGGTGTGAGAAGTAAGATACTGCTAGCACCCCAGAGGTCCTGGTACCCTTTTCCAAATACATCCCTCTCTTACTCAAAACGTGGTCACTATCATGGCACTTAAGCTATTAATCTCCTTGCTGGGCTTTATAGTTTTATGTCTGTGTGTAAACGCTAACAACAGTTTTTTAAATGTACAGAAACATAAGCATCCATATATACATACATTCTTTATCTTTTATATTTTACTCAATATTTTTGTGAGATTCAAATATGATGACCTAGGTAACTGAAGTTCATTGACTTTCATTCCTACTTAGTATGCCTTCGTATAAATATTTATTTGTAAGGGTGACTACTTGGTGGTCACTTGTTTTTTTCTAATTATTGGCAACTACAAACAACACTATTAATATTGCTGTATGCATCTTCTGCTGCACGTGGGCACACGGTTCTCTAAAATACACACACGCACAGACCCTCCTAACAGTGAAACTACTGGGACAAAGGATACGTACAGATCAAATTTAATCGTTATTACCAAACTTTTGCCAAAGTGGTTGTACCATTTCATACTCCTGCCAGCAATGTGTGAAAGTTCCTGTCGCTCCACATCTTCATCATCACTTTGCATTGTTGATCGTTTAAATTTTAGTCTTTCTGGAAGGTGTGTAATGGTACTCAAGTGTGGATTTTATTTGCATTTTCTGATAACTAAAGAAATCTCTTCATATATTCACTGACCCTACAGATATCCTCTTTCGTAAAGTGCTTATTCAAGCCTCTTGCTCATTTTACTATTGCACTGTCAGTCTTTTTCTTATTAATGTATAGAGATTCTGTATATAGTCTGGTTACTCTTAGAAGAATGTGTGTGTGTGTGTGTGTATTTGCCATTATCTATATGTATGTGTGTGTACATATATCAAATATCTTCTCTTACCCTGTAACTTTCCCTTCAACCTTTTAAACTGTATATTTTGATAAACATAAGTTCTTAACTTTAATATAATCCAATTTCTTCATGTTTTGCCTCGATCTTCTGTTTAAAAAATATATATTTTCCTACTCTAGGGCATGAATACATTCTATTTTGTTTTCTAAGAGTTTTAAGGTTTTGTCTTTCACATTTTATCTACACTGCACCTGCAACTGGCTTTTGTGAAAGGTTTAAGTCAAGCTTCATCAGATGAGAAAACCTGGAGCAGGGGAAGGAGTGACTTGGCCAATGTTATACAGCTGATAAATGACCCTATTAATTCAAAAAAGAGGTGGGGGGAGCAGTCAAGTCTAAAATTAATTTAATTTTCATCAGCAATATGGCAATATTATACATTTTATTTTCTCCAAGGTATGTTAGCTTAAAATGAGACACATACTCAGTATTTTAAAAGCATATGGACAATCGCACCAAATGGATACGGATAAACATACTACATTGTCTTGATCACATATTGAAAGGGGAGAGGGCAGTATTTAAGAGTGTTATAAATACTAACATTTTCTTCATCAGAAATAACTGTGAGTATTCCAAAATATAAAACATAGATTTATTCAGGCTCCTGTTTAGAAATATATCTACAATTAAAATCAGTATTATGTTTAGAGTTAAATATTTTCCTGTGTTGTGAAAAACAAGGCAGTTGTTCACCCCCCAAAAATTTTGAACCAAATTTTCTTCTCTAAAGTTAAAGAAGGAATACATTTACAAAACTCTAAATATTACCTTTGTGAATATTTTCTGCATGTGTTCATTTACTTCAATTAAAATGTTCAGACAGAATTTTAAAAATCTGTAAGTTCAGGACTATAACAAAAATCTTATTTTTTAACTATAATTTTAAATCTTTTATACATTTGCTATTGCTGTAACTTCCAGAAAAAGAAGGAAATGAGGTGAAACTGAGTCCATGTGACTTGATGTAAAAGATGGCAAAAATGAGTAGGAATAAAACAGTTTATTGTATTCCTAGTATAAGTAAAAGGAAATTACCACAAGATTGAATAAATGAGTAACTCCAGCTTTGTCAGTGAGTCTCACTTAAAAAAAAAAGTCTGGACTCAGGTGTGTCTGGTTCAACATTCAGAAAACTAACTGTAGTTCTCATTAACGTCATTCTGTCAGAGAACACCCAAGGCAGCACAGGTGTCCTCTGTGTGCCTGCAGCTCCCTTGTGAGGCTAGTTGCTGCTTCCTCTTCTAAGGTTACTAAACGTGCCCCCGACCACAGAACATTCACTAATCCCAGTGGAACACAGTAAGATATATGTTTTCAGGCAACAAAAGAGGGAGAACAACAGGACAAAGGGCTGCATTCAGAGCCCAGAGAAGAGGACAGACAGTCACCCTAACACCCCTCTGCCCAAATAAAGCTCAAAACCTTGCTAACCGGTTCATTTTAAGTTTATGATCAAAATTCTGTGTGTCAACTGATTCTGAAATATCATTCTCTTCAACTTAAGCATGATTTTTTTCCTCCTCAAAGACAACCCGGAAATGTTAAGGTTCCAAAAATGAGATCTTTAAGAGCGAACCTAATGAAAAGATTAAGGATAGCTCATCTGAGAAATTCACTATAAACCTTTATCTTCTTTATCTCTCTCACCCACCCCTAATCAACGTTCACTCAACTTAATATCCCCAAATTTTAAACCTTTTCTAGGAGTGACTTGAACCATACATATCAAAGAACAGACTTCAAGGCAGAGATGTCAGAATAGTCCAAGGTTACAAGCAGCTGCGTCCAGATGCAGGAGGAGGACTTGAACACCAACCCCTGCAGTTCTGCAAGTTCTCTCCGAGGCTACTGTCTGCTCTCAATGCTACTGGACCTTCCACGGAGATGGGGTTCCAAGGAGAACCCGTGACGAGCCACAGTAGAGAAGGCTCTGCTGGGGCTCAGGAATTTATGTGGTGATGCCAACAAGTCTACAGAAACCCAGATTATAAACTTAACATTTAGAACAATAACAAAACGAAGCAAGTATCAATAAAATCTATTCTTGAGGAAAATTTTAAATTGAAATAGATTTCCATTATAGAAAGATACACCTATCTCAGGTTAAATTCAAATCTAGACAATCTCTCTTTCAAAGCTCTAACTCTGGGCTTATGGGGGCAACCCTGCAATGCAGTCCTCAGCGCCTTACCCTTATGTCCCTGAGCACGTCACAACTACCCCTGACAAGACTCCCTGCTTCTGCTCTGCCTCCCCCTCAAATTCATTCTTCATGTAGAAGCCAGTGTGATCTTATCAAAATAATGTCACAAAAATAACAAATAAACAAACAAGCAGCCACCATATCCTCCTCTCCTCTACTTTAAGCCTATCAATGCTTCCCACTGCATTAACTGCATTAATGGATTAACAAGAACAAAAATTTTACAAATGTCTTCCTTTGGAAGAAACAAGTTTCCACATCAAGAAGACTAAGCATAACTGAAAGCCCAAGTGATCATTTTCTGGCTTAAAAGATCTGAGGATAATCACCTTTGCAAGACCCGCTCGATGGGCTCCTTTAGACTCCATGTATGCGAGGTATTTGTTGAACTCCCGGAATTCCTCCATGCAGGGTCTGAAGGTCATGATCTTACAGCTGGGGTTGAGCGGACTCTCCACCTCGGCCACCTCCATGATGGCTGGGGCAGTCTCTGCAGAGAAGATGATGCGGGCATCAGTGCTGAGTTATTGGGTGGTGAGGTCAGTGGTCATTTCTCCCAAATAGCAGGTAAGTTCCCCCAGCAAAAACTCTTTTAGTTACTTAACCATTCCCTTCTATCACCCTGTTAGGGAGACTCCCTCATCTCTCCCCAGACTCCTGAAAAGAAAAACTGCCCCTAGTTACTCCTCCTCCCAAGCTCCTATTCCTGGCATTAAATCACTGACCTAATTATATTTCTCTCCTCCTCAGAGTCCTTCCTAGAAAGAATGAATTTTCTAGGGACTTCCCTGGTGGCACAGTGGTTAAGAATCTGCCTGCCAGTGCAGGGGACACGGGTTCGAGCCCTGGTCCGGGAAGATCCCACATGCCGCGGAGCAACTAATTTAATGTGCCACAACTACTGAGCCTGTGCTCTAGAGCCTGCGAGCCACAACTACTCAAGCCCATGCACCTAGAGCCCGTGCTCCGCAACAAGAGAAGCCACCACAATGAGAAGCCCGCACACCACAGCAAAGAGTAGCCCCCGCTCGCCGCAACTAGAGAAAGCCCACGCACAGCAATGAAGACCCAACGCAGCCAAAAAATAAATAATAAATAATTTTTTTTAAAAAAAAGAAAAACAAGCAATGCAACTGTTAAGATATGCAGCAAATACATAACAATCAGAATTAAACCCTCGCCCTTGATCTAGCTTGCTAACTCGTCTGAGAAGTAAACTTTGCCTCTTCCTAACGTCAGTACTCCCTTGATTACACAAAACCAATTCTACCTCCAAATCAGGTACATTTACTAAAGACCTAGATAGCTTATATTTAGACCTTTTCAATCTATAAAGTTAATACATGATCATGATAAAATTTAAAACGTCAAAGTATCTTAAGATTTAATGTTAATCCCACCACCCAAATCTTTGCCAATATGACAGGCAAAAAAGTCTGGTGCAAAGTTTCATTTCTTTGATTACTAGTGATATTGATCATTTTTGGACATTTATAACCATTTTCATTTCATCTTGGGGTTGTCTACATACCTTCTTTACCCTTAAAAGTTAGTTTATAAATTTTTAGTTCCTTGAGATTTTCTTAATCCACCTTTATCATTATTAAACTTAATCATGTTGCTAAGATCAAATTCCCAGCCCTGCTTCTCTCTCTTTTACCTTTATTTCTCTGAGCCAAGCAGAAAAGAAGGTTTAAAGTGCTCTTGCAATAATGTTTCCTAGTTGGAGAAAGACATATTTTGCAAGAAACATCTCTATGATTTTCTACTGAAGGTGATGCAATAGACATTTTTTTTAATGCTACACCTCTTTACAGACTGAGTCCCCAAAGTGAGTGACAACAGTATCTGTGATGATAACTTTGTTATTTTGCCTCTACAGAGCTGGCCTTCAATGTTTTCGAGACCACTCAAACCAAATAATCATATTTATAGTAAGTACCCTAAGAACTTTTTTAATGAACTAAAGATCTTTTTCATTAAGTGGAAACAAAAACAAAAAATCTAACACTAATTCATACTTAAACAACTCACCCAAGCCTCTTTGCTGAAAAATTTTATCTTATCATGAAGGGAAAACACCTACTCTCCTTATTCTAATAATATATCTCTATTTGGTAATAAAAAAGAAACTAAGGCTGAGGCTTTCCTGCTAAATGTCAATCTATAGCCTATATTGCTTTCCTTATATACACCTGTATTTCTGACCTGTGTCCTGTTGTTTAAACAGTTTCTGTGAGAAGAGTAAAAACTGATGGCTCTCACCATGGGAGTATTAGTTTCTTAGACAATGCCTGCCACAGAACTGGTCTACACTGAAGAGGACATCTGAGGATCTACTATAAAGCACAGCCCCCTGGGAGATAACAGCACTCACCAGTTAAGCAGATAATGCACTTGGCTAGAAAGAAAAGGAACCGAGGGACAAATACCAGCTGGGCTAGTGTTCGAAGAGAACTCTGTTCCCGCCTCCCCCTGGCTCCTCATGAGGCCTTACCCAAACTCTGGAGGCCATCCTTTCCAGTCCTCACTTACTTCTCCTTTCCTACAGTGAGATTTTAAAAATAAATTGAGCAACCAAGGCCTGGACAGAGCAGGCGCTACTACCCTGCTCTACTCCAGTCCCTGTGAGCCAGGTTCACCGGAGGGAGGGCCTAGGCCCTACCTGAGGCAGCTGGAAGTCTGGCCTTTCAGTTCCACCACTGCAGCTCACCCAGCTTGGTTTCACAGGGAGCTAAGTAAGCGTTTGCTTTGCAGGCAACCTCGGTGAGGCATTGTTATGGGCTGAATTGTGTCCCCCAAAAGACATGTCTAAAACTAACCCCCAATACCTGTGAATGTGACCTTATTTGGAAACTGGGTCTTTGTACATATAATCAAGTTAAGAGAGGTCAAACTCGATTAGGGTGGACCCTAGTCCAACATGACTTTGGTGTCTCCTTATAAAAGGGGAGGAGACTCAAAAGCAAACTTATGGTTACCAAAGGGGAAACACAGGGGGGAGGGATAAATCAGGAGCTTGGAATTAACATACACATACTACTATATATAAGATAGATAACCAACAAAGATCTACTGCATAGAACAGGGAACTCTATTTGATATTCTGTAATAACCTATATGAGAAAAGAATGTGAAAATTAATGAATATATATATATGCATAACCGAATCACTTTGCTGTACACCTGAAACTAACACAACATTATAAATCAACTATAATCCAATAAAATTTTTTTAAGAAGGTGGGAGGGGAGACAGACCCAGAGGGAAGAACACCATGTAAAGATGAAGGCGGATTGAAGCCATGCAGCTGCAAACCAAGGGATGTCAGCAAGCACAACCAGCCAAGAGAAATCACAGAACAGATTCTTCCCAGATCCTTTAGAGAACGCATGGCCCTTCTGACACCTTGATTTTGGCCTTCTAGCCTCCAGAACCGTGACTGAATAAATCTCTCTCGTTTTGAGCCATATGAGTTTGTGGTAATTTATTACAGCAGCCCTACCAACTAAGACCAGCATCAAAGGCCAGACTAGAGGGAAAGAAGTAGAGAGGGCAACATTCTCCAACCCCAGTTTTATCAATAGTAAAGCTCATAATACTCTGGCCTTCCATTTGACTCCTTCATCTTTCTCAATTGGTTCTAGACTTGGGTGGGAAAGGGAGGTGGCAAGCCTCTACATCGGCCATTAGCATCCCTAACCAGGTACAGAACCACAACAAGAGCATCTGGCTTTAAAGGCTGCTCTTTCCTGTCATCTGAGGACCCCACAGGCCTGGGGCCCTAAGTTAGAAAGCAAGACAGCAAAGAAAAGTTCTCGGTATGATGTACTGAGAAGGACACACCACCACGTATATGGCTATTCCTGCCAAAAATGTATGTAACCTAAATCTAATCACAAGGAAAAGGCTAAATTAAGTGACATTCTTAAAAATAAGTGGTTTGTACTCTTCAAAAATGTCAGGGTCATCAAAGACAAAGAATGAAAAACAGTTTCAGATTAAAAGATTAATGTAGTATGTGATCCTCAGATCATGGACCAAAAAACAAAAAATTTTTTCTCTTCTCTTTTTTTTTTTTTTTTAAGCGACTTAATGGTATTTTTTTTTAATTTTTGAATTTTATTTTATTTATTCTTTTATACAGCAGGTTCTTATTAGTCATCCATTTTATACACATCAGTGTATACATGTCAATCCCAAACTCCCAATTCATCACACCACCACCCCCACCCATGCCGCTTTCCCCCCTTGGTGTCCATACGTTTGTTCTCTACATCTGTGTCTCAACTTCTGCCCTGCAAACCGGTTCATCTGTACCATTTTTCTAGGTTCCACATACATGCGTTAATATACGATATTTGTTTTTCTCTTTCTGACTTACTTCACTCTGTATGACAGTCTCTAGATCCATCCACGTCTCAACAAATGACAATTTCATTCCTTTTTATGGCTGAGTAATACTCCATTGTATATATGTACCACATCTTCTTTATCCATTCGTCTGTCGATGGGCATTTAGGCTGCTTCCATGACCTGGCTATTGTAAATAGTGCTGCAATGAACATTGGGGTGCATGTGTCTTTTTGAATTATGGTTTTCTCTGGGTATATGCCCAGTAGTGGGATTGCTGGATCATATGGTAATTCTATTTTTAGTTTTTTAAGGAACCTCCATACTGTTCTCCATAGTGGCTGTATCAATGTACATTCCCACCAACAGTGCAAGAGGGTTCCCTTTTCTCCACACCCTTCTTCTCTTTTACTACAAAGAATATTTGTGGGACAAATGGTGAAATTTGAGTAAGATTGGTAGATGAGATAATAGAACTGTGTCAAGGTTAATTTCTTGATCTTGATAACTGCACTGTGGTTAGAGAATATTCTTGTTTTTAGGAAATATATGATGATGTATTTATAGGTAAAGGAGTATTACAAGTTACTTTCACACGGTTCAGAAAACAATATGTGTATACACACATACACACACACAGAGTAACAGAGAGAAAGTGAGAGTGAGAAAATGATGAGCAAGGAACAACTCTAATATTTGGAAAATCTAGATGAAGTGTATGGGAATAACTTTGTCTTTTGGCAAGTTTTCTGTTATTCTGAATTTATTTCAAAATAAAAAGTTTAAAAAATAACAACTAACAGGAGTCAGGTCAAAAGGACATAGGAACACTTTGGAAGGCAGAAGATAGCCATGGTGGCCCCATGCAGTATGACAGAGCCTGACTGGGATGAAAAGGACATCCATGCAAACACAGCAGCAGCAATGAGAACGTGGATACATACTAACTGGTAATGGGAGCCAAGATTCTCACTGTCGGAGAACAGAGTTCACAAATAAAAAGAGGGAGGAACTAGAGTTAACTTACGGCACTAGGAGGGAATTTGGAGGTACTGGTATAAACTCACAGTGTGTGCGTGTTATGTGCATATATGTATATGTACAGATAATTCCTTAGCTCTGCCCACTGAGAGGCTTGAAGAGCAGTAACACCCCAGTAGCAATGAGCCCTCAAATCTCTGTTGCTAAATACTACCATTCTCCACTAAAAGGAACCAGGGCTTCTTGGATAAAAGTCTGATTCCACGGCAGGGGAAGAAAAACTACAAGGTGGGCCTGGAATATCTTGCGCTAGAAAGTAAGGAAATACTCAAAAAAACAATGGGGACATGTCAAAAGGACAGAAAAGCCAACTTGAAGGGGCTTCCACAGGCTAAATCTGGGGGAGCTGAGCATAAAAATAATTGATAATAATAGACTATAATCAACTAAATAAAGCAAGAAACCATGAGTCTATAGTGAAATAAATACACTAAAATATTTTTAAACCTGTAAGTCTATAATACTCCTTAAAAAAAAAAATGATCAATCACCATTGGAATACATCAACATAATACTCCAAAGACTTAAAATAAAAGGAAGGGGGACTTCCCTGGTGGTGCAGTGGTTAAGAATCCGCCTGCCAATGCAGGGGACACGGGTTCGAGCCCTGGTCTGGGAAGATTCCACATGCCGCGGAGCAACTAAGCCCGTGCGCCACAACTACTGAGCCTGTGCTCTAGAGCCCGTGAGCCACAACTACTAAGCCCGCATGCCACAACTACTGAAGCCCACACGCCTAGAGCCCATGCTCTGCAGCAAGAGAAGCCACCGCAATGAGAAGCCCGCGCACCAAAACGAAGAGTAGCCCCCGCTCACTGCAACTAGTGAAAGCCCGCACACAGCAACAAAGACCCAAAGCAGCCAAAAGTAAAATAATAAAAAAGTAAAATAAAATAAAAGGAAGGAATCAAGCCCTTGTCTTTCCTGAACAAATGATATTTTAGGTGAGGAGGAGAATCTGTGACCTCAAAATATGTCACTTTGGCATGTGAATTCTTTTGAGCTGAAGGCAATCAAGACCCAGCAGAGTCAAGAAAAACTTTTACCTATCCCTTAACTACCTGAAGAATTTAGATAGGGAGCCTGGGTCAGAAAGAGAGCTATTACCAGAGATAGCTTTTTATCTGAAAGACCTACCTGTACAACAGGGCAAACATTGACTATCAAACATCCGCTCTTCTTATTGTCCAGTAAATTACCCTCCTCACCTTTGAAGCCCCAGGCCCCTATCCCATTCCTTAGCTCAAGATGGCATATGAGCCTCAACTGCCCAACCTGCCCTTGGGTCTCATATACTTGGGGCTCCTGTACATATGAAATTAAATCTAGTATTTTTCAAAATTGTTTTTCTCCTATTAATCTGCCTATGTCAATTTAATTATTAGACCAAAGAATCTAGAAGGGAAGAAGGGAAATTTTTTCTGCCAGTACATAGGGTAAGCAAAGAATTAATGGTAGAAAGTTCTTTATAGAAAAATTCCAACTAATAAAAGTAGAAAAAATAACACAATTCTATGATCACCATTTACCATTTTTTTTTTACAATCCCTAATAAAGTAAAGAATATACAGAAACATCATCAATAGATGTTAAAATCAAGAGTTGACAAGTTAATAGGAAGTTTTATAATGGAGGAATCAGCCTCACAATCGGTGGACTAAGTAAACATGAAGCAATGGAAAATATATAACATCACCTATTAATCATACTGACCCAAAAAAGTAAATCTGAATCTAAACCGAGCCATTAAATCTAACTACCAGTGGTCAGGAAATACAGGGGCTAGTGGAACAAACTAAACACCACCACAAGAAAGCAACATGTTAAACACTGAATGTGGGATAGTCTATATTCCGAAAGCCAATGGGGGAGCGGGGGTGGGAGGGGTGGGAACAAGGGACTGTTACATTAAAAAGACATGATAGATATGAATTAAAACTATATGCATCACCAGACAGTTACATAGAAAAGCAGTAGAATGATGGAGCAAAGGAGGAAAAAATAAGATTAAAAGAGAAATAGCAAAACTGGAACAAAAAGGGTCTTTTATATGTTTCTATGTATATACATATCAATACTCTGCTCTGTTATAAACCAGAAAATGCCTTGGAAAATTCCTCATTTAAAAGGCATAAAGGACTTCCCTGGTGGCACAGTGGTTGAGAATCTGCCTGCCAATGCAGGGGACACGGGTTTGAGCCCTGGCCCCGGAAGATCCCACATGCCGCGGAGCAACTAAGCCCGTGCACCACAACTACTGAGTCTGTGTGCCGCAACTACTGAAGCATGCATGCCTAAAGCCCATGTTCCACAACAAGAAAAGACACTGCAATGAGAAGCTTGCACACCGCAACAAAGAGTAGCCCCCGCTGGCCACAACGAGAGAAAAGCCCAGGCACAGCAACAAAGACCCAACGCAGGCAAAAATAAAATAAATAAATTTCTAAAAAATAATTTTAAAAAATAAAATAAAATAAAAGGCATAAATTAGGGACTTCCCTGGTGGTCCAGTGGGCCACCGCTCTCCCAATGCAGGGGGCCTGGGTTCAATCCCTGGTCGGGGAACTAGATCCCACATGCATGCCGCAACTAAGAGTCTGCATGCCACAACTGAAGATCCCACATGCTGCAACTAAGACTCGGCACAGCCTAAATAAATAAATAATAAAAGGCATAAATTAGAACACTGAACTTTTTGGATTCAATACTCAGACTTTTTTTTTCTGTCTGCCCTGTTACTTTCAACTTACAATGTTCAACGGCTATCAGAGTTCCTTTATCACCAATCAGATTCCACTAAGTAGGCAATTATTAGAAAATGGATGGGTTGGGGGGTAGGCAAACTTCCATTCAGTTATAGCTTGTGCAACATAATAACCACCTAATTGTTAGAAATCCTATTATCCTTTTCCCTTGGGATGAAGTTTCCATTCATCACTATCAATACAATGACCAGAGACTTCCCTGGTGGTCCAGTGGGTAAGACTTGGCACTTCCAATGCAAGGGGCCCGGGTTCGATCCCTGGTGGGGGAACTAGATACCACATGCATGCTGCAACTAAGAAGTCCGCATGCCGTGGTGAGGATCCTGTGTGCTGCAACTAAGACAGGCACAGCCAAAATAAATAAATATTAAAAAAAAAAAAAATACGAAGACCAGTAACCATGCTGATTAATTAGGCCACGTCCAAATCCTTAGGTGGAAGCACTAGACAAAACAAAAGGTTACGGTAACAAATGACAGTTACTCCACTTTCTAGCAATTCAACTAAACTGACATCACAGTGGTAATATCAACCAAAGAAAATGGCATCTTATACAAAATTACCATCACAATGGGAGTTGAACTAAATCATTTGGTATATTTCTTTCAAATTGTGACTGTCTTCACTTAAGAGGCAACCAAGTTAAGAGGCAAGACCTGACCTTAAAGTCAAACCAGTCAGATTCTAATCCCTCCCACATGCCTCCTACACTTAATAGCTGCAGGGCATCAAGAAAATTACTTCAACTACGCCTGATTCCCCATCAGTCAAATGAGATAACACTACTTCCTCTACAGCACTATGATGGGGACTCAATAAGTTGCTAAATATAACACTTTAGCACACTGCCAGGCTATAGTAGGCACAGATGTTGGCTTTTAAAAAACAAACAAAAAAAAACCTATTCAAATTAAATCTCTTCTATTAGCTTCTTCCCCACTGCCTACAGACATGCTCAAATCTCTCCCATATAATTCTTAAAGGCTCCCTGTACACCATGGCCCCTCCTACATGGACCTCAGCTACAGCCTTCAGCCTTCTTTACCCAACCCTCATAGACAAAACCCAACAGAGAATAGCCTACACTCATTTTATCTGCTTCATCTATTCAATCTTCAATCCCACTGCAATCTGACATCTCCATGCACCAGTGCATTGAAATCATTCTGGAAAGGGTTGCCAGTGACTTTCCAATTGCTATATCCAATATGTTGTTCTTAATCCTCTTACCAACCTCTCTGCAGTCTTTATAACTGGACAAGTCCTCTCCTGCCACAGCTTCTGGGGATGGTGGGACATACACCATCCCCTTCTCACTCTCTCATCGTCACTCCACTTTCTGGAACTCCTTTCCATGCTCCTCTTCAGCCAAACCCCTCACTATTGATAGACTGCAAAGTTCTTTCTGTGGTTGTCTTCCCTCTACACCAGACACAGACATTATGGGAGGGTTCATCTACATTGGCCTCAACTGTCCTTACCAATGCCTCAGAAATACATAGCAGGGCTTCCCTGGTGGCACAGTGGTTAAGAATCCGCCTGCCAATGCAGGGGACACGGGTTCAAGCCCTGGTCCGGGAAGATCCCACATGCCGCAGAGCAACTAAGCCTGTGCGCCACAACTACTGAGCCTGCACTCTAGAGACCTCGAGCCACAACTGCTGAAGCCTGCGTGCCTAGAGTCCGTGCTCCGCAACAAGAGAAGCCACCGCCCTGCGCACCGCAACAAAGAGTAGCCCCCGCTCGCCACAACTAGAGAAAGCCCGCACGCAGCAACGAAGACCCAACGCAGCCAAAAATAAATTAATTAAATAAATAAATAAATTTTTTAAAAGCTATTAATGAGATTTAAAAAAAAAAAAAAAAAAGAAATACACAGCAAGAACCTCTCTCCCCTGAATCCAAGTCCAGTAAATCTAAGTGCCTACTGGGCACAGCCATTCAGAGATGATTCTCACACTCAACAGAGACAAAACTGAATCTAAAGCTTAACAGGGATAAAAAGGAATCTTTCCTCCAAAATCTACTTCTCTATCCCAGAGTCTCCATCCTGGTTCATTCAATCCATCCATAGTCTTGCTTGTCTT
Source organism: Eubalaena glacialis (assembly GCF_028564815.1). Classification (NCBI taxonomy): domain Eukaryota; kingdom Metazoa; phylum Chordata; class Mammalia; order Artiodactyla; family Balaenidae; genus Eubalaena; species Eubalaena glacialis. The sequence goes on along the minus strand of NC_083724.1, from coordinate 58,086,731 downwards.
TTTGTGACCAACACTGACCGGCACTAATCCTCAAAGAGCTTATGTGTAAGAGGGAATACACAGGTGGTTATGATACCACAGGCCAGGTGCTGCAATAAAGAGAAGCACAGAGCACCATAAGAGCCTTTAGTAGTACAAGAACAGTGGGATCCAACCTTAAAGGGTGTAAAGGGAAGGGAGAAGGAAGAACATCTCCTACACAAGCCCTGTCCTCCACTGCAAGGACCACATCAGAATCCGAGGAGCCATCCTGAGCCCTCCCTCACTCTCCACTTCCATGTGGATGCCAACTGTTGTCTATTCAACTTTCTGAACATCTTTCATATCCATTCTCTAATCTCCATTCCCAATGTTACTATCCTAAGTCAAGCTTTGGTCCTTTCTTTCCTAAACTACTCCAAGAGTCTTTGCTGATTTACATACCTTTTGATTTTCCCCTCAATTCTCTTCTATACACTATAAAAAATACAGAACAAACTTTCAAAGCACAAAATTGATCACGCCATCCCTATTTTAAACCCTTTAATAGCTCAGAACCATTTCAGCATGAAAACCATGATCCAGCTCTTGTCTTCTCCCCCAGCCTCAAAGAGCCCTTTAGCCTACTTGAAACCTTTGCTTCATTCTAACCAAAGTTCCCATGGATGCCAGGCTACTTCCCTCCTTTGCTGTACTGTATACAGACATGCATCATGTGTATGACATTAATGAGTACTTCCTGTGAGCTAGACATCTACAAAGTGCATTACTGTGCACTTTCCTATTTAAACACTAAAGTAACTCCACTGAGAGTGATCATGAATATGAATATCATGAATATCTCTAATTCACCAATGATGGAAATTAAAATGCTTGCCCCAGATCCCATAGTAAGAGCTGAGGATGTGACCTGAGCTTAACCTAAAATTCTATTACCATATTCATAACTACTATGCTATTTCCTTGGCCTTTCCTCCGTTGGCAATCTGGCAAAAACCTATCTTTCAAAGTTTATCTCAAGTATAAACTGCATTATGAAGCCTTTCCCGACAACACTCCTCACCATCTACCAATGTCATTTTTTTAATGCTCTCCTCACTCTCACTCCATATCCGCAGTCAATCGTCATTCTTCCTGATTCTGCATTTGCAAATTCACCTATTTGCTAAAATTCATAACCCCAAAATCAGTGATTGCGGCACTTGTATGGTTATTCACAAACACACATGGAGTGGTGAAATATGTGAATCACCCTACATGCATGTTCATCCAGCTGAGGTCAAACAAGGCAATGATTTGCCTTCTTGTTTCAGCCCTCATACTGTAAACAAGTATCCTTTTTGCAGTCTATTTATTGCCAGTGTTTTTTACATTTTTTTGTGCTTCCTTTTGGTGATTTAGCTGCTTAAACGAGCCCCCAAGCACAAGTTCCTAAATGCAAGAAAGCTATGATGTGCTTTATGATGAAAATACATGTTACATAGCTTCATTCAGTTATCAGTTACATTGTTGGCATGAGTTCACTGTTTCTTTTTTTGTTTTTTGTTTTTTTATAAATTTATTTATTTTTGGCTGTGCTGGGTCTTCATTTTGGTGCGCGGTTTCTCATTGCGGTGGCTTCTCTTGTTGCGGAGCACAGGCTCTAGGCACGTGGGCTTCAGTAGTTGTGGCACGTGGGCTCAGCAGTTGTGGCCCCCGGGCTCTAGAGTGCAGGCTCAGTAGTTGTGACACACGGGCTTAGTTGATTAGTTGCATGTGGGATCTTCCCAGACCAGGGCTCGAACCCGTGTCCCCTGCATTGGCAGGTGGATTCTTAACCACTGCGCCACCAGGGAAGCCCTAGTTCACTGTTAATGAATGAATAATTACATATTAAATAAGGTGTCTTTAAACAGAAGCACACATAACACAAGATCAATATATCACCTTGACAAGCGTTGACAAGCATTGTGATCAAAGACGCATAGGAATCTAACTTATATTTCCCCTAGGAGCAATGGTTCAGAATTCACTAATTCAGTATTCACAGTGACTTTATAGAACATAACTACCACAAATAATGAGAATTGACTGTACCTAAGCCCTTTTAATTAGATCATTCAGAAAAAGCCCCTACCTACCATTCTCCTCTCATGCTCCTCCCTTCCCCTCAAGAATTTCTCCCACCTACAGCAGTGAGCCAGGCAGCCAATCCTGCAGACCACAACTGACCTGAGCTAGATCAATCACTCCCCCAGGAACTCAGAAGTGGGGAACACAGAAAGCCATGAGGGGCTGTGGCAGCCACTGTCTTCCTTGGGCATTAACAGAAAGGAGATGAGCAGAGAGAAGGGGAGGTGGGTGGGGAGAAAGAGAGAGAGAGATTGATTTTAGAGGGGAAAAAAGAAAGGGAAGAAACCAAGCCTGAGTCACCCAGGCATAATGTAAGTCATAAGGTAAATGCCTGAAGAGTCTGCATCTTCAAGAGACTGCAGGGTCTGGGGCTTCCCTGGTGGCGCAGTGGTTGAGAATCCGCCTGCCAATGCAGGGGACACGGGTTTTCCTGGTCTGGAAAAATCCCACATGCCATGGAGCAACTAAGCCCGTGTGCCACAACTACTGAGCCTGTGCTCTAGAGCCCGCGAGCCACAACTACTGAGCCTGTGTGCTGCAACTACTGAAGCCCGCGTGCCTAGAGCCTGTGCTCCGCAACAAGAGAAGCCACCACAATGAGAAGCCCGCGCACCACAACGAAGAGTAGCCCCTGCTCGCCGCAATTAGAGAAAGCCCGTGAGCAGCAACAAAGCCCCAACACAGCCAAAAATAAATAAATAAAATAAATAAACTTATTAAAAAAAAAAGAGAGAGACTGCAGGGTCTGGAGACTTGAAATCTACATTGCAACAGGCACTCCAGATATGATTTAAATTCTTCCAATAGGAAGACAGTTGAATTCAGAACTGGGCAGAGTGGGGAAAGAGGTGGAAACCCATGAGGCATCCTTTTTGTTGGCACAGATCTAGCACAGGTAGTCTGGATCTTTAACAGTTCTGGCATGATTCCTGACCCCTAGATCACAACTTAGATAGTGAGTCCATGGAACAAACAAATGCAGCAGCAACTTCCTGCTCCCCAGATCTCAGCCAAGGTGCTATGATCCTGTACCCTGATTCTTCAGTTTTCTATTTGTGGCAGAAATGGCAGTTCCCAAGGCAGGCCCACCAGCAATGGTGTTTTGGGAGATATCCCAGGAGACAGGTCCCTGGGGTCCCAGCCAAGAACCTGTTCTCCAACCTTCAACAACTCCAATATCAAATCTCTTTCTGGTTAAGTTAACCAGGGACGTGTCCACTGTCTGTAATCGAATCATGACTGATAAAATTATCAAATATAAACTAATAACGGTGAGTAGAAAAGAAACCTGGTATACAAATAATCAGTTCCTTGTGTATCTTAATGAAATTAAGCCAAATTACTCAAAATTGATTTTGTAGTAATTGAGTAAAATTACTAACTGAGCCATTTAACAAACTAGCCAGCCACTACAGCTACTTTCCCTTAGTGGTCTAGCATAGTAGAAGCTCTCAATAGCCTTTTGCTTAACCAATTCACCAAATACTAACGCAATGTCTGTGAAAAACGTCACTGCTGCCCACAACATAGGCGAGGCTAGTAGGCTATACCTATTGTGTCTAAGTATCAGCTGAAATGCATGCTTAGCAATCAACAGTGCTTATTTCCAATCCAGTTTATGCAAACTGTGCCATTATGTGATGTGATTAAATATTATTTAAATAGATGAAGTCTGAATACAAAAATGTTATTGTTTCTACAAAATTTAAGTTAAATATTTTGGAAAAATCCAGTATAGATAAGATGATTAAAAAAAAAAAAAAAAGTGCCAAATGAAGTGTGGGAACTGCAGTAGTAAAAGGTTAGGGGGTAAAGGGATTTGTAAAATCTATAAGGATTCTGGCTCGTGTTATTTCAAGTGTCTAAACTCTCACTTTAAAAAAACAGAAACTGAGAGTGGTACATGCTATATTGGGAGTGTATTGCTTATGCAAAAGAGGAAATGCAGGACTCCAACCTTTACTCAAAGAAAAGGCTTTATCTTACAACAAAACATAAGCAAATGAATGTATATTTATGTTTTAAGTAGAAATAAAATAATAGATGTATCTTTCTTTCTGATTTACATCTTTAAAATAAAAACTACTCAAGAACTTTTGGAAAAACTACTCTATGCCTTTATAATACAGGCATAAAAATAATGCAATGTCAACATTTGTCAAAATATTTCCTTATGGCTAAACAGAGCTATTTCCCTTGTCTGTTCCATAGTGCCAAGCCCTCCATCCCTGACTTAGGAGAAAGTCAAATCAATAAGGGAACTTAACTTGAGTTAAAGAAAAACACAAAGCTCTGTGGGTTTACTCTTATACTTGATGCTATTGTAAATAGTATTTCTTTAACTTTTGCTTTAGAAATAATTTGAAATTTACAGAAAAACTGCAGGAATAGAAAAATAAAAAACAAAAAAAGCCCTGTTACACTTAACCCAGATTCATCAAATTAGTATTTTACCCTATTTGCTTTATCAATTTGTGTTCTCTTTCTCTCCACATACTCACACATACATGTAATTTTTCTGAGCCATTTGAGAGTAAGTTGCATATATCGTGGCCCTTTACCCTAAAAACTTTAGTGTGTGTTTCCTAAGAATAGAGGTCTTCTCTTACACGCAGACACAAGAGTTTTCAACTCCAATAAGTTTAACATAGATACAATACTTATATCTAATTTCTGTGTTCTAATTTTGTCAAGTGACCCAATAATATCTGTTATATAGCATTTTTTTCCCCTCCAGTAGGGAATTCAGTCTAGGATTAGGTATTGCGTGTAGCTGTCATTTCTCTTTAGTATTCTTAAAACTGGAATATTTCCAGAATCTATTTTTGTCTTCAATGACATTGTCATTTTTGAAGAATACAGTCACTTTTACATTTAAACACTTAAACATTTAAACAGAACATTTAATTGTTTTAAATACAACATTTCTTATTTCGGTGTATTTTTTTCTTTTGTTGCTGGTATATTAAAATGTCATTAACTTTTTTTTTTTTTTTGTCTGCGTTGGGTCTTCGTTGCTGCACGCGGGCTTTCTCTAGTTGCGGCGAGCGGGGGCTACTCTTCGTTGCGGTGCGCGGGCTTCTCATTGTCGTGGCTTCTCTTGTTGCAGAGCACGGGCTCTAGGCACACGGGCTTCAGTAGCTGTGGCTTGTGGGCTCAAGAGCGCAGGCTCAGCAGTTGTCGCTCGGGCTTAGCTGCTCCACAGCATATGGGATCTTCCCGGACCAGCGATCAAACCCATGTCCCCTGCATTGGCAGGCGGATTCTTAACCACTGCGCCACGAGGGAAGCCCCATAAAAATGTCATTAACTTCTAAATGATCTCATATCCAGCTACCTTGCTAAGAATCTCATTTCCAAAAATTTGTCTATAGATTACTTAATGATTCTACATTGATCATGTGAAAATCATCTGAGAATAGTAATTTTTTTGTTGTTTCCTTGACAATACTTATTCATTTTATTTCTCCTTCTCATCTTACTGACCTGGCTAGGGCATCCTAGTGCCAAAGAGGAGTGACAGTAGAATGTCTTATTGTAAAGGGAATGCTTTTAATCTTTACTCTTCAGAATAATGTTTACTATGTATAGGTTCAGGTTCCCTTTAAAAGGTTAGAAAAGTTCTGTTCTATCCCTTTCTCTAGGTTTTTTGTTTTATTGGGGGGGGGGTTGTTTTGCTTTTAAAAGAATTTTATCAAATGCTTTTTCTGTATCTATTACGATCGGTTTTCTCCTTTACTACTGAGATTAAATATGATTTTAATGTTGAACCAACCTATATTTCTGGAATGCACCCAATCTGATGATGATGTATTGTCAGAGTTGCACACTGTGGAATTATTTGTGTTAACATTTTATTTAAGGTTTCATATCCTACCTTCATAAGTGAGGCTAGTAATTTTCCTTATTCATATTGTCATTGTCTGGTGCTGGTATTAAGACTTGCTAACCTGGGACTTCCCTGGTGGTGCAGTGGTTAAGAATCTGCCTGCCAATGCAGGGGACACAGGTTTGATCCCTGGTCCGGGAAGATCCCACAGGCCTCGGAGCAACTAAGCCCGTGTGCCACAACTACTGAGCCCACGTGCTGCAACTACTGAAGCCCGCGTGCCTAGAGCCTGTGCTCCGTGCCTGGAAGCCACCACAATGAGAAGCCTGCGCACCGCAATGAAGAGCAGCCCCCACTCGCCACAACTAGAGAAAGCCTGCATGCAGCAAGCAAGACCCAACGCAGCCAAAAAAAAAAAAGACTTGCTAGCCTGAAAAAATGAGTTGGGAAGTGTTCCTGAAAGAGGGAAATTTTGAGTTTGTGAGGGTTGAAATTAGGTATAATTTGAATACTTTGTAGAACTAGCTTGCAAAACCATCTGAACCTGGTATTCTTTGTGGTAAGACATATAACTACAGGATAAAAACTCTCAGATGGTATATTTCTACAACTTGAATACATTTCAGCATTTATATTTTTCTGGAAAACTGTCCATTCGAATGTATTAGCATAAGTTTTTCATGGTCTCACATATAGTTTGATATTCTTTTCAGTCCTAACACTGTTCTTGTCCAATTATTTTTTCCAAGATGAGGATCTATAGCTCCCATCACTCTCAAAAATGTATCACACATGACCCCAAAAATAGTTAAGAACCACTGGACTAGATCATGGCCACAGAAGTGGTCTGAGCTGTGGTTCCATCTATACCCAGAGGTATAAGCACTTCATCTTTGTTAATGTTTAGTCTTGGTAACCTTTAAACTTAGGAAATTAAACAAGTTCAGTGTTCCTAAACACTAGTGGGCAGTGGTTCCGTCAGTTCACTAAAAAACAGGAATGAAAGTGTTCTGATTTTTCATAAAGTTACACTTTTTCTTCTTGAAGAATGCTCTTCCTGCTTTGTTGGTGCTTTTTTGAACAGTAAGTTATAGTAAGTTTTCTTTTATAATTTTTACTTTAGAAAATTAAAAGTTGACAAGCCTATGTCAGTCCAGCTTATTTTTTCAAATCTGGGAACCAATAAACTAAATGATCTCTAAGATCCTTCATGAGCCCAGCGTTACATGTGAGAGAGGGAAAAGAAGAAAGGGTGGAGGGATGGAAGGAATTGCTTATTTACATTAATAAAAATCGAGTAATTTACTCAAGCTGAAGTTCTTATTTACCTTCCTGGTTTCCGAGCTTTTAACTCTACAGACCCCCAACCTCTACCTAGATGGATGAAACTTCCAAAGGTAACATTCTCAACAAACCATTCTCTTAGTAAAAATGGCTTCCAATGGAAGCCATTCAAGTGGAATCTGAAATGACATTGGCAAACCACTTTAATTTCCAATTCTTCAGCTTGACATTTAAGACAAGTAATCCCATTATTTTCCTCTAAAGCACACAGATTTTCAGACCTAACTATCCCTCCTAAATCATTCATTCATTCATTCATTCAAATGACAACCCTCTCTTTCTATAGCTAAATAAGATTAATCAAAGAATTTGCCTGCTAAGATTATTTAACTGCAAGGACCTGGAGGCAATAAGGAGGAAAGAAAAAACTTTATCTTAGATAGGTAAAGATATGAGAGCAATCTCAAAAATGCTGAACACAAGCACTGACTATTGAAAGAGCCATGCCCACTACAGAAAAGTTAATGGAGGCAGACCACAAAGTCATCCTAAGATTCCTCCAATCAATCCCCAAATATGTGACCAAGCAGAAGAAGACTCTGCATTACTAACAGCAGAGGCAGCTAACATTCAAGAACTTAACATCAAGAGGTTAACAAACTCATTCAAGGTCACACAGCTTTGAAAAGATATTTTCAAATTTTGTTGTGGATAACTAAATGGGCAAGTAGGTGGAAAGGGAGGCTCAGGTGCTTGAAATGTGCTTCCATCTGGCTCTAGACGCAGAAGCCAAAAGTAAAAAGAATTCCTCCCAGGATAACTGCCTAACTCAACCAAAATCACAAGGAAAACAGCAGTAATAAAGGTTGGCCAACTGACCAGAAATTCCTTCCCCTTTGTCAGACAGCAAAAATCCAGAAGAATGAAGAATCCTAGCAAAATTGACAAACACACGCAGTATGTACTTCAGAGTCAAACTCAAGGTACAAACATAAATGTTACAGGAGTTCCTGGGGAAAAGGCAAGACCACAGATGGCCACTGTGGGGGAAGGCATAAAGAAGAGGTGAGTTTGAAGTGGGTCTTAAGTAAATGGGATCAAAAAAGGGTGAGCTATCCTTCTATGGGGGATAGGGAGCACATAATAACAGTGCTAATATAGGAAAATTAACTCATTTAATCCTCCCAAGAGCCCAGCCCTACGAGGTAAGTATTATTATTAACCTTATTCTGTAAGTGGGGAATTGGAAGCGCAGAGCGGCGTTCTCAAACTTTTTGATCTCAGGTCTCCTTTATACTTTTAAAAATTATTCAGGAACCCAATAATAAGACCTTGTATTTATGTGGGATATATATTTACTAAAACAGAGGAATTGTAAAATTATGAGTTAAAAGATAAATTTAAAATCCCCATATGTATGAAACTTTTAAGATAATTTTAAACTGTACATGGGTCAAAGGCAACAATGGTTCTCAACAGAAGGTGAGGGAGGAATTTTTATCCTGTTTGGAAAACTGGCATTGTCTGGAACCATTGCAGTCCTCTTTGTTTGTCACAACTGGAGGAGTGCTAGTGACACCTAGTGAGGGAGAGGCCAGCGGGGGGATGCTGCTTAACAGCCCTACAATGCATAGGAAAAGCACCTACAACAAAATAATTATCCAGCCCTAAATGTCAATAGTGCAGAAGTTAAAAACCTTGCTCTAGGGACTTCCCTGGTGGCCCAGTGGCTAAGACTCCACACTCCCAATGCAGGGGGCCCAGGTTTGACCCCGTCAGGGAACTAGATCTCACATGCCACAACTAAGAGTTGCATGCCGCAACTAAAAGATCCCGCATGCCGGGCTTCCCTGGTGGCGCAGTGGTTGAGAATCCGCCTGCCAGTGCAGGGGACACGGGTTCGAGCCCTGGTCTGGGAAGATCCCACGTGCCGCGGAGCAACTAGGCCCGTGAGCCACAACTACTGAGCCTGCGCATCTGGAGCCTGTGCTCCGCAACAAGAGAGGCCGCGAGAGTGAGAGGCCCGCGCACCGCGATGAAGAGTGGCCCCCGCTTGCCGCAACTAGAGAAAGCCCTCGCACAGAAACAAAGACCCAACACAGCCAAAAATAAATAAATAAAAATTAAAAAAAAAAAAAAAAAAGATCCCACATGCCAAAACGAAGGTCTCGCGTGCCGCAATGAAGACCCAGCACAGCCAGCCAGCCAGCCAGGTACATACATACATACATACATACAACCCTGCTCTACTGACATTTGGAAAGCAACTCCAATGTCTATCTACAGAAGAATCAGTCAATAAATCAGAGTATATTCACCTAATGGAATATTATACAGCAGTGAAAGTTAACAAACCAAAGCTACTCCCAACAATACGATGAACCTCAGAAAGTTAAGTCTTGGACTAGTCAAAGTACGTGTCCATTTACAAACCTAGAAAATAAAGTTTAATTTGTTTTTTAAGGATAAATGCATACAAAATACATTTTTTTTTTTTAAGCAAAGGAATACTGAACATAAAAATAAGGACAAGGTTGGGAATTCTTTGGCAGTCCAGTGGTTAGGACTCTGCATTCTCACTGTTGAGGGCCTGGGTTCGATCCCTGGCCAGGGAACTAAAATTCCATAAGCCACATGGCTCAGCCAAAAAAAAACAAAAACAAAAATAAAAAGCAATAAAAGAAAATCAGGACAAGGCTGCCAAGCGAAGGTAGTTGGGATAGAAGAGAATCACAAAGTTTTTCTTTGTTTTAACATCTTTATTGGAGTATAATTGCTTTACAATGGTGTGTTAGTTTCTGCTTTATAACAAAGTCAATCAGTTATACATATACATATGTCCCCATATCTCTTCCCTCTTGCATCTCCCTCCCTCCCACCCTCCCTATCCCACCCCTCTAGGTGGTCACAAAGCACCGAGCTGATCTCCCTGTGCTATGTGGCTGCTTCCCACTAGCTAGCTATTTTACGTTTGGTAGTGTATATATATGTCCATGCCACTCTCTCACTTTGTCCCAGCTTACCCTTCTCCCTCCCCGTATCCTCAAGTCCATTCTCTAGTAGGTCTGCATCTTTATTCCCATCTTGCCCCTAGGTTCTTCATGACTTTTTTTTTTTTTTTTTTAGATTCCATATATATGTGTTAGCATACGGTATTTGTTTTTCTCTTTCTGACTTACTTCACTCTGTATGACAGTCTCTAACAAAGTTTTATATCTGGGTGAATTCATAGTACTGTATACCATGTCTTTCACATGCCTCAAGCATTACATAAAATCTTTTTTAAATGATGAAACAATCAATATAAGTTATGAATTCCTGAAAATACCTGGTAATTTTAAACATACTTTAAATTAATACCAAGAAATTTTTTTTACTTCTATGCTGAAACTATTCTTTAATATAAAAAAATCTACCAGTAATAAGCAAATAATCACTCCTAGTTTTTATTTTTGGTGACTCCATATTTTTTTATATTAAAGGTACCAAAGCAAGACAGACCTGCAAGCCCAATGAACACCCCAACATAGGGCTTGAAACTGTTTTTTAAATTATATACTGTCGCATTATTTTAACTGAAAAAGCCTAGGGCTGGGTTATGTATTTGTATTCAAGCCCTTAAAAAGGAATTAATTTGCTTAGGTCTCCTTCCCTTAGCTTACTCTGTTACACAAACAATAACACAACTATAAATACCTATAATGTATAGATTAAATGAACAATCAAGTGTGGCTCCTTTGGTGGAAGAACTTAAAATCATCAACTATAACATCAACAATAATTTTAGCATCAAAAGGTAATCTGTGTAGAAATTCATTTGCACACTAGAGACTTCCCTGGTGGTCCAGGGGGTAGGACTCCACGCTCCCAATGCAGGGGGCCCAGGTTCGACCCCTGGTCAGGGAACTAGATCTTGCATACGTGCCGCAACTAAGAGTCCACATGCTGCAACTAAAGATTCTGTGTGCCGCAACTAAGACGCAACTAAGACACAGCCCAGCCTAGAGAAATATTAAAAAAAAAAAAAAGAAAATCATTTGCGCACTAGAATAAAATTCTTTTCTAGCTATGAGAACTATGAATCCTACTAATACCCTGTAATCTGGTAAGAAATCTTGTCACATAAATGTATCATAATGGCAAGGGGAAAGAAAGTTTACAAACAGCAGTAATTCAAAATAAGAAATCTCTTTATCTAGGAAATAGTTCGCAGTGTTTCATAAAAGCAAGTGATTTCTTACATTGCAATGCAGGAAAGTGTCATGACAGACATTATGATTCAAATTGTCAAAGGTACAGAGAAGACAAAGATAAGATTAAAAAATCAGTAAATATAAATATAGACATACTGCTAAATTCCCTTTTGGAAGAAAGTAAAAAATTAAATTTTCAGTGGAAAAGTACCTGATAAACAGTGATCACAAGACAGAGAAAGCATCACTGTGGCATTAAATCTTCTTTTTAAGAATTTAGAAAATACTAATTTAAAATGACCAATGTTTTCTTTACTGTTGGACTCTACTTTCAAACCTACTATTTTTAACTTGAAGCCAAAAGTAATCTCTAATCTGCATATCAATAAAACATTTAAACTTGGAAAAAAATGTTTTAAAAGTTATAAGAATAAAAATCATTTTTAAAACATGGAAACTTAACCTATCTGATTATGAGAGATTTGTGTCTGTCATGAAAAGGGCTAAAAAGGGAAATTCTGATCCATTTTCAATAAATGTGAATTAAGGAAAAAACCTTAACTCTCTGTTATTTCCAATTTTTAGGAAAATTACATTAAAATTTGGGTCGGGATAGACCCCAAAAATTATGCAATGAATGCCAACTAATATTTCTGCTTGAATAGAAAAAAAGGATTGTTCTCCTATGACCAAGAAGAATTTAGAAACTTGATGCACTTTCTATTATTATGCAGCGGTGTGACAAGGACACACAAAACGAAGAAGGCGATTTCAACAGTTTCCAAAACTTGTATTTCACATGATTGTGAGTTCTGACTGAAAGCTTGCTGGGCTTGGACTGTATCGCTCGGGGAGCTTTGGGAGGAGGAGCCACTTCAGCGGAAGGGCGAGAGCTGCCGTGGACCCACAGCACCTGCTGCGGCTTCTTGGCTACCACCGGCCCGCGGCGCCCTCTGCAGGCGGGCTGGTTAACCAGCACTGCGCCGCCCACACACCAGCTGGATCCCGGAGCCGCGTAGACACCCAGGGTGAAACACGCGTCGCCGCCAACCCTACAGTGAAGCCCGCGTAACTTTTACATCTGAGATTACCGAAACCATTTAGACCTACGAGAAAAACTCACCGGAGGCCATGTAAATTACTCTTAGGTTCTTAGTTTAAAATATTAAAACGACAGCCAAATTTTGAACCAGTTTGAGAACATATTTAAGTGCAATTTCATATGCAAACTTGGAAATTATATTCCTAACAATCCACAATCGCATAAGCCATATGCAGTATCAGCTATATTTGACATGCAAACGCATCTAAAAATATTTTCAATGTCTACTAGATGAGTTTAATTTTCCTCAGGTTCACAAATATTAAACTAAATTATAATAAACACAAATACAATCATGATACAAGCTCAAAGGAAAAACCATAATCTGTTACCCAATGCTTCTTACTGATTATAAAATATGGTTTAATATATTAAAATATAAGGCCAAACCTTCATTAGTGTTCACAGAAATGAACTCTACCTGGGCTGCATTTGGTTTGTTTGACTCATAATTTTTCTTTGTTGTTAATAGCAAAACAAATGTCTCCATTTTCCTGGTCTTATGGAGGGAGGCCCAGTCCCTCTGCACAAACTCCTTCAACAGTGTGAGACTGAGAACTATGCTGACAACTCTTTAAATACCACTATCTTATTAAAATGAACCTTTTAAAGAAAAAAAAAAAAAAAAGCCTTGCATTTGTTTGGTTCTTTACTGTGCTTTTTACATATAATACTTCATTTCCATTCTTAAAAGTTTTCTGTGAAATTATGAGACTAAGGCTCAGAAATGGAAATCCCTATCCTAAAATCTAATAGCAAGTAGGTACAATGATTGCACATTTAGTATCCCCCAAACCCAAACCCTAAATATAACTGACCTCTTTGCTCAACTCTCCTGCTACCACAAAAACAAACAAACCAAAGCCCACTAAATTTAAGAATAAATCTGCAGCACCAAGCCCAGATGGTTGCACAGAATTATGCTCAATTAAGAAACATAACCCAATGTTACTTAAGCTGCTCCTGAGCACAAGAAAAAAAAATAATAAGCTTTAATATCCTTAAGAAGCAAGGCTAAAATGGGTAACAAAACTTGACAATTGGCCCAAGAAAACTGCAAAACAATTTTATTTAAGAGTACTGATGAGAATTCTTTTAAAAATGAGCAAGTGGGACTTCCCTGGTGGCAAAGTAGTTAAGAATCTGCCTGCCAATGCAGGGGACAGAAGTTCGAGCCCTGGTCCAGGAAGATCCCACATGCTACGGAGCAACTAAGCCCGTGCGCCACAACTACTGAGCCTGCGCTCTAGAGCCTGTGAACCACGACTACTGAGCCCGTGTGCCACAACTACTGAAGCCCACGAGCCTAGAGCCTGTGCTCTGCAACAAGAGAAGCCACCGCAATGAGAAGCCCGCGCACCGCAACAAAGAGTAGCCCCCACTCGCTGCAACTAGAGAAAGCCCGCACACAGCAACAAAGACCCAACGCAGCCAAAAATAAAAATAAACAAATTTATAAAAAAAAAAAGAGCAAGCAAAATCCAAAGCACATTAAAATAATAAACCATGACCAAAAGGTTATTCCAGGAATACAAGAATTGTTCAGTATTAGTACATGTGTTATATAATTCTTTGTGTATGTGTATTGAGTGCGTGTGTATATGGATAAGTATATCTGAACATACGCATATTCCCTAGCTCTGTTCACTGAGAGGGCATGGGAGCAACACCCCAATATCAATAAGCACCTAGATCTTGGCTTCTAAATATTTGAGGTAGGGAACGTTCAAGATGAGCCTGAATCTCTCACTGTGCCTGAAGGGAGTGCTCAGAGAACGATGGGACATGTCAAAAGGACAGAGAATTTACCTTGAAGGGTTCCCAGGGGCCAAACCTATGACAATTTAAGCATCAGTATAAATAATATTAACAAATTATAACTCCCTGAATAAAATAGGAAACCATAAATCCAAATTGACAAAAATAAATGAATAAATTGAAAGCTTGATAAGGAACAAGATATGTACATAGTTTTTTGAAACAAAAGAATAACTTTGGAGCAGAGAAGCATAGAAGATTCTGTCTTAATCAAGCAATCAAATCGAACATTACTAGTAATAGAACAAAATGAAGTTGTATGCCACCTGATAAGATATAATTAAAAGAATACAGCATCACCTCTGTGATATTCCTGCCAAAGATGCCTCAAGAATATAATCATGAGGAAACATCAAACAAAAATTAAGGGAGTCTCTAAAATAACTGGCTTGTAATCTTCAAAGGTGTCAGTATAATGAAAATCAAAGAAAAACTGAGGATGATTTGAGACTGAATGATGTTAACTTAAGAAACTTGAAAAGAAGAAAATGCAATGCATCATTCTGGACTGGATACTTCTGCTACGAAGATTGCTATAACAAATGGTGAAATGTAAAAGGTCTAAAGATTAGATGACAGTAATGTATCAATGTTATTTAACTTCTTGATTTTAATGTATATACTGTGGTTATGCAGGAAACTGTCTTTATAGGAAACACACACCCAAGTATTGAGGAGTGATGGGGGCATAAAGGCAAATTTTTCAAGGAAATAAAAGTTCTTTGTACTATTAATGCAACTTTTCTAAAAGTCTGAGATTGTCCCAAAGTTAAAAAAGAAAATTATTTTTAAAATACAAAGGAATAAATTTAAGAAATGTGCAAGATCTATGTAAAGATAGCTTTAAAATATCCTTTATAAGGACTTAAAAGAAGACTTAAATGGAAAGGCATACCATATTTGCGGGCAGGAAAACTCAATATTCTAAAGATATTTCTCTACATTTCTCTATTAAGTTTATTTCCAATAAAACTATAAATAGATTTTTTAGAACTTGACATATTATAAAGTTAAATATAATGAGGAAAAATAAACAAGAATAACCTGGAAAGCTCTAAAAATATATTATAAAGCTACAACAATTAAAACGTTGAGGTAATGGTACATAAATAGATTGCTGTAATAGGAATCAAAATAACTTTCAATACTGCACTGGTTAAATAAATTATCATACACACATACAATGCAATACTGTACAATCATTTAAAAAAAAGAAGCTCTAGGGACTTCCCTGCTGGTCCAGTGGTTAAGAATCTGTGCTTCCACTGCACAGGGCATGGGTTCAATCCCTGGTCAGGGAACTAAGATCCTGCATGCCATGTGGTGCAGCCAAAAAAAAAAAAAAAGCTCTATATTTATATTTTAAAAATCTCATCCAAGGGGGTGGGGAAAGGGGAAATTAGATGAAGGTAGTCAAAAGGTACAAGTTTTCAGTTATAATACTAGGGATATAACATACAACATGATAAACATAATTAACACTGCTGTACGTTATATACGAAAGTTGATAAGGGAGTAAACCCTAAGAGTCTCATCACAGGGAAAATTTTTTTTCTATTTCTTTAATGTTGTATTTATATGAGATGATGGATGTTCACTAAACCTACTGTTGTAATCATTTCATGATGTATGTAAGTCAAATCATTATGTTGTACACCTTAAACTTATACAGTGCTGTATGTCAATTATACCTCAATAAAACTGAGGGGGGGAGGGGAAGGTCACATCCAAGTTACAGTTAAATGAAAAAAAAATATTCAAAGCAATAAGTATAGGTACTACCATCTGTGTAAAAAATGCATACATATGCATATACACACATATGCTCGTACAAAATGTCTTACAAAGAATATATAGACTATGTCTGGAAAGCCCCAAAAGAAACAGTTTTAACAGTGGTTGACTAATAAGAGGAAATGCCTATCTGATGGCCAAAGGTAAGAATATGTACTTTTTACCCATTTACACCTTCTCAGTTTTATACCTTGTTGTATACCTTGTACTGCCTACTTAAAATAATATTTCTTTAACATATATGTACATAAATAATAAAACAAATTTTTAAAAATAAACAAAAATAAATAAAATTATCAAAAAGGAATGAAAATTGAATTCCCCTATCTCAGGGCTAGATTCTTCCTGCTAATGAAAGTTGCCTGAATGTTGTAGACTGAGAGTTCTCAGTAAAGTATCCAAATTTTAGGCGAGGGTTCCTTTTGAAAATTAAATAAAAACAAAATGGATGAGATAAGCTACCAGCAAAAATAAATAAATAAATAAGCCTCATCAGTACCATCAGTCTCCCACTCAAAGGGATGCCCGTGACCTTGCTGAGTATTTGATGGACTCCCAAAACAGAACCAAAACAACAAGACTGATTTTCAATCAGAGAAACAAAGGGATGTCCTCAGGACTAGAATTTAAACAAATGCCTAGTGCAAAAAAAAGAGTTAAAAGGTAAAGATAAAGAAAGAGCCAACGTGAAGAAATTTGTCTTCTTTAACCTCCTTCAACAGGAAAAACATACCTGCAGGAAGAATGTCCTGATGAACAGAAGTGAGTACTTCTAAGGGTCAAGAGAAGCCCAGCAGGTGAAAAATACCCCCGTTCAGATTACTCCTCAATGCTACCATCTCCATCTGTGGGACCTGCCTGTCACCAAATAATGTGTGCTTTCCCAGGGACCAGACTTTCTAGAAAGAGCCCTGAGGAACAAACAGGGTATGCTTTGGGTCTGAGCTCTGGTTCTTCCTGTGAGTTTGATTAGGGAGTGACACTGAGGACCTTAGTCCTCCAATGCCTGACATACTCTGGATCACTGGGAAAAGTTCAGATTTCTGAACCTGCAATGCTGAAAATGAGAACAGGAATATGTAATCCCCAAAAAGTGCTGTCACTGTCACACACACACTCCAAAAGGTCATATCTGGCTAACTGTCCTTATTTTGACATTTCTCTCTAATTTCAAACTTTTCCCATTCCTTCTCTAGTAAATAGTAAATCAATACTTAGAATATGTATTTTGTACAGTTATCAAATACATTTTCAAATATTTAATTTAATCTACTAAGGCCTGAGTGTTAAAAGCCTAAATAATTTTAAATACAGCTTTGGGAAATTTTACTGATGATTACACATTACAAACTATTACTATATGTTTCCTTCAATTTGGTTTGTAAGTCCCACTATAACTAGACATTTTCCAAATTTAACAGAAAGGTATCACCTGTATACACCCTAGTTCATCCAAAACCCTCTCCATCCCTTCAACTCATGCCAGACTGCAGGGTTTAATAAGGGCTATTAGGACTTTCTAAATTATCAACCATAAGTGAACATTCATTATCAACATGCTTGAGCATGACAGGGAGAGATTTCAGCAAAATAAAAGATAAAAAACAAGGCTTAGCAAACTTTGATAACTTAGAAAAGGAAAAATATGCAGGCTAGGAGCAGATACGTAGAACACTGTGCAGTGCAAGATTACATATCATGAAGGTAGAATGTAAGTCCTACTTGGACAGAGGTTCCCAAAACACAGTCACTAGAAAACTGGCCACTAATCACCATTTTAAAGTGTATTATTTTTAAATTTTATTTATTTTTGGCTGCGTTGGGTCTTCATTGCTGCATGCGGGCTTTCTCTAGTTGTGACAAGCGAGGGCTACTCCTCGTTGCGGTGTGCGGGCTTCTCATTGCAGTGGCTTCTCTTGTTGTGGAGCACGGGCTCTATGGCATGTGCGCTTCAGTAGCTGTGGTGCGCGGGCTCAGTAGCTGTGGCTCGCGGGCTCAGTAGTTGTGGCTCGCGGGCTCTAGAGCGCAGGCTCAGCAGCTGTGGCACACGGGATTAGCTGCTCCGCGGCATGTGGGATCCTCCCAGACCAGGGCTCGAACCCGTGTCCCCTGCACTGGCAGGCGGATTCTTAACCACTGCACCACCAGGGAAGTCCCTAACCACCATTTTAAGAAAGGTGTTATTTTTCCTATTTGCAAATACATGGTAGTGTATAGGAAATTTGTTTTTTCAACTGAGCCTTTCTTACTATAAATATAATAATGTTCATTCTCAAAAAAATTTTTTTTAATGATGGGAAATCAAAATTACCAGTAATCCCACCACCAAGTTAACATTGCAGTGTATTTTTTCTAGACATACACCCATTTATAAACATGTTTAAACACAACTAGAATCATACAATGTATACAATTTTGTTTATTGCTTTTTTTCATTAAACAAAGAAGGTTTGCAATTATCTAATGTTTTTAAATATTCTTCCAAGTTAGTAATAGCAGAGCATAGAGTTCACTTAAAATAGTCCCTGTGCTAGACACTTAGGTTATTTCTAATATTTAGTTAGCAAAATATATAAGAGATCAATATTTCATGGTGGGGCTAAACAGCACCAAGCCTTTTCCTTGCAGGAGTTTTGGTAAGTGAACAAATGAGAACCACAGCCCTAAGGATAAGCTCTAGTGATACGCTGAACGTGACACTCATGCCCGGCCAGGCTCCTTAATTCATACATTCACAAATACTTACTGGTTTGCCTTGATCCCCTTGTTTTCATTTCTGGAATTGTTTGGTTTGTAATAAATTGAGAAAATAAAATTGATGAGCAGCCAGCCTTAAAACACACCTGTAATGAGCTCAGGGAAGCAGGGTGGAAGAGTGCTATTAGTGACCCCAGAGAAACCTGGAAGAGAAGACCTAAAACGAGTCAGGTTTAGATTTTTCTCAACCTGACCTTAAGCAACCCTCCTTTGAGATCAGGCCAGAACTTCTAAGAATAACTAGCTTCTGGCAATAGCCAATTCTTTAAATGTGTGAGGGGGGTTGAAAGGTGGTATTTAAAGCTATATTTATACTTCCCATCAGATAAGACTAAGAAAATAGTAATTGTGTTTCAAAAGGGGGGGAGGGGCTAATGGATTGCCTTAGACCTCTGCTATTCAAACTGCAGTCAGCAGTCCTACCTGATTTAGTGGGTTATATCAATATTTTTATAATATGTGATACAACATCAGAGTACAGAACAGGTGGCAAACTATTGTTTTGTGAAATTTTTGTTTCAGTTTTATACGTGTGTGTGTGTGGTCAGGATGGGTAAAATGTATTTCCTACCGTGTGCCTGATTTTAATTTCCTTAATTTTTTCATATATATAAATGTCATTAATTTGTATAACAAAGGTTTACTGAGCACCTATACTATAGTGCTGGTGAGACAGCAGTGCGCTGGTGTGATGTAAGTGAATAATAGTTGATCCCTGCCCTTGTAGAATTCTTTCAGTTTAGAAACAAACTGTCACATAATCACATAAATATAAGATTATAAACTGCTAAGTGTTATGGAAGGAAAAGTTTAGTAAATTAGGATCGGTTATCATTAGGGAAGCTGATTTAGACTGGGGAGAAGGTAGGGGTGACAGGTCAGGATTGTCTGAGAAACTGCATTCAAGCAGAGACCAGAAAGATGTACTTGGAAAGGAAGAGAGTGGGAAGGAAAATCTGCCTGGCAGAAAATGGCACCTTCAGCAAGGGTCTGTAAGGTCTGGGGAAATGAAAAGCCACTGGGCAGCTTCCCTGGTGGCGCAGTGGTTAAGAATCCTCTTGTCAATGCAGGGGACACGGGTTCGAGCCCTGGTCCGGGAAGACCCACATGCCGCGGAGCAACTAAGCCCGTGCGCCACAACTACTGAGCCTGCGCGCCTAGAGCCGGTGCTCCGCAACAAGAGAAGTCACAGCAATGAGAAGGAGCCCGCGCACCACAGCGAAGAGTAGCCCCTGCTCTCCGCAACTAGAGAAAGCCTGCGCAGCAACGAAGACCCAACGCAGCCAAAAATAAATAAATAAATTTTTTTATTTTATTTTATTTTTTTTTAATACCAGGTATTAATTTAATATTGAATATTTCCCAGGTCACATGAACCTGAAATTTATTTAGCCTAATTTTTCTTGTATTTAGAACTGTTTGATTTGTAAGCGCTTACTTTACTTTCTTCTTTTTTTTTTAATGGATGGGCAGTTAATTGAACCCAGTGTTTATATTTTATTTATTTATTTATTTATGGCTGTGTTGGGTCTTCGTTTCTGTGCGAGGGCTTTCTCTAGTTGTGGCAAGCGGGGGCCACTCTTCATCGCGGTGCGGGGGCCTCTCACTACCGCGGCCTCTCTTGCTGCGGAGCACAGGCTCCAGACGCGCAGGCTCAGTAATTGTGGCTCACACGCCCCGTTGCTCCGCGGCATGTGGGATCCTCCCAGACCAGGGCTCGAACCCGTGTCCCCTGCATTGGCTGGCAGATTCTCAACCACTGCGCCACCAGGGAAGCCCTAAATAAATTTATTTAATTAAAAAAAAAAAAGAAAAGCCACTGGGCAGAAAGGTAGAACCATCTATTGATAAATAAGGCTTGGGGGGGAGCTTGGGATAGGAAGAGATAATGCAGGACTTTTAAGTGTCCTGAGGGCCATTAGAATGATCTAATTTGCATTTTAAAAGATCACTGAGTAGAGAAGAGATATCAAGGGGGGTAGAGTGGATACAGAGGTGGTACGAGGTGGAGACTAAAAGACTGATCTGATTCATATTTAGGAAGCAGAAGTGACAAGGTTTGGTGATGGTACAAATGCGAGGGCTGAAGAGCCATGAGGTGTCTGGGATAACCCTCAGGTTTCCCAAGTTAACAGTGAAATGGAGTGAGGTGCAAGAAAAACTCAGAGGACCAGAGCTGAGAGGAAAGATCACAGTTTGGCCTGTTATAGTTAACAGGTAGAGATGCCAAATTAATAACTAAAACTGGATGGAAATATAAAACAAAGAAGTCATCAGCAAAACGGTTTTGATGATACATTATTCTGCTCCTTAAATATTTACCCACAGTAATGTATAATACAAACACAGAAGAATCTAGAATAAATTTTAAAGTCTCACAGAAATAGACTCACAGCCTTAGAAAAACAAACTTATGATTACCAAAGGGGAAAAGCTGGGGTGGGATAAATTAGGATAAATCAGAGGTTGGGATTAACATGCACACACAACTATGTATCAAATAGATAATCAACAAGGACTTACTGTATAGCACAGAGAACTCTACTCAATACTCTGTAATAAACTCTATGGGAAAAAAATCTGAAAAAAAATAGATATATGTATAACTGAGTCACTTTGCTGTATAGCTGAAACTAATACAACATTGTAAATCAACTATACTCCAATATAAAATAAAAATTAAATTAAAAAAATTTTAGTCTCTATGGAGCAGCAATTCATAAATACCACAGTAGCTGAAGCCAATGTGTATCTGAAAATACAGAGCAAGAGCAACGGTGTAACTAAACAGTCACATTCAAAATAATCCTCTTTTATGAAATAGTAAGGAATCACTTGTCTATTGTGTTCACAATATGCTCCATATCTAACACACAGTGCATGGCACATAGGAGGTGTGATCTATTGAAGACAAGTACCCACTACTAGGCAGAATAAACCACAGCAAAAATAAAACAAATGGCGCAAATAACAAGCAATTCTGCAAGGAAAAACTGTACTATGAAACATACAAATGTATAAATAAGGACATTTCTCAGGGAAAAAAAGGGAAATGAGTTATTTAGCACAAACTCAATTCTCATACCCAAATAGATGCTATGTTCTGGTCCCTAAGAATCAGCTTAATTTCAAGCTTCTAGGGAAGACCACCCCAGGCAACCTCACTGATCCCTAGAAGTCCCTACACATGAGAAAGAATAGAAATGTAATAAAAGCTTGATGTTGAAAAGCTATAGTAAAATCTCATCTAGGTTATTAAAACAAAACAAAAAAGGTTAAAAATGGCAATTACTAATGATTTTTTTTCCTCTAAAGTCTCCTGTTTCCAGTTTTTCTAACAAACATGGATTTTAACTGGTTTTTTCTCCTGTTCACAAAGGCCATACTGATACATAGGAGAAAAATCCAAAGATGCACATACACACGGAGACAAATTAACCATACTCCCATTGCCCAGAAGTAACCACTTTCAATATTTCACGTGGAGCTTTTTCTGTGCATACATGGGGATGGAAAGTAAAGAGTGATACACAACTAGACTTACGTCTATAAATGAGATTACAGAACACTGCTATGGCAAGTATATAGGACTGAGGAAAGACTAACCTAAAGTGACAACTAAAGCGACAACTGAGCTGAGCTATCTGAAGGATGAGATGGAATTAACCAGACAAAGAAGCACAGGCTGCTAGGCAGGGAGAACAAGAATGTGCGCTGGGTATCGAACCCCACCAAGCCAGGCAACTGGGGAGAGGGAGGAGACTGGCTGGGCAAAGCCTTGTTGAGAGGACTCAGGGAAAGAATGAGGTGAGGCCATTGAAAGAGAAACAAGGTAAACAAACTCCTCAAAGGGGATGTCCCAATTGCTTAGGTGGGAAAAGGATTAGGCCCTACAAGTGTGGACTTAGATGATCAGCATCTTCTCCCAAAGGGTATAAAGAGTAGGGGCACAGGGGAATCTTTGGGGAGGGGAGAGAGGGGTGAAGCTGCAGGGAGAAAAATAATAATCCGATATTTTAAATTTATATTTTAGGCCCCAAAAACCCTTCTAGATTGATAAGGATAAAGAAAATGCAGTGACTTTAACTATGGTAGAACTCCCAAGAAATTCATATTAGAAATGAAGGTAGGGAGAGAAGCATTAACTATTCATATTACAAAAAAGAAAATATAAATTTTAAAAGACTGAAAGACCTGCATTAGACACTGAGTTTAATGACAGCATGTAATGTACCTGTTTTATCATCATATCTCTAATAAACATACAACAAATAAATCAATATCAAGGGAATAATCATTATGAGTATTACGTATGAAAACAGACTGGGCTAACAGAAAGGGACGATCTTAATGACATCCAGACAAGAAAAACACAGCACTATACTCAGGACAAAGACACACACAGAGAATTCTGCCTCTAAAAAGTGAGTGGTCTTCGTAGTGAAGCAGGAAAGAGTCAATAGGCCCCTCAAAGGGGCCTATCAATACTACTATCCCTACCTGCTCATTCACTCATTCAAGAGAAAATGTTTAATCCAGAAATTCCACTACTAGGTATATATCCAAGAGTTAAAAAAAAAAAAAATGCATACAAAAACTAGTTCATGAATGTTCATAGCAGCATTACTCATGACAGCGAAAATGTAGAAACAACCCAAATGCCCATCAACCAACAAACAGACAAAATGTGATATATCCATACAGTGGAATATTATTCAGCCATAAAAATGAATAAAGTACTGAAATATTCTATATATAACATGGATGAACTTTGAAAATATTATGCTAAGTGAAAAAAATCTAGCCACAAAAGACCAAGTATTATATGATTACATTTATATGGAAAGTCCAGAACAGGCAAGTCTACTGAGCCAGAAAGCAGATTAGCCCTTGCCCGGGGCTGGGGTGAAGATTGGATTTGGAAGAAATGGACAGTAACTGCTAATGGCAAAGTATTCCTTTTTGAGGTGATAAAAATGTCCTAAAATTGACTGTGCTGATGGTTGCACAATTCTATACATATACTAAAAACCATGAAAAAAAATCCACTTTAAATAGGTGGATTTTATGGTATGTGAATTATATCTCAATAAAGCTGTTATTAAGAAAGAGGGTATTTTGAGCACCTGGGGCACTATGATAAACTGCTGGAAACAGAACAAAGAAAACACAGACACACACGCACACACACAAAACCTGTCCTCAGAGCTCTTAACATTGTAGTAGAGGAGAAAAGGCAATCAACAGGCAATTAGAAAACAATGAGAAAAGCAAAGAATTCAGACTGTACCCCAGCGGCACCTAACCTAGCCCTGTATGATTACGATGTCTAGAAGAGAACTCAATATACCAGATTTTCGTCCTTAAATTGAAATTTAAGTCTAAGAAACTTCTTTTAAAATTAAGTACCTGTTCAGCCTCTTAAAATCTGCGTTCTTACTGAATGTTAACAGACTCTTCTTTTAAGCATTTGCGCACATGCAATGTTTAAAACATGTTTTTAACTTTACAAAAGCAACAGATTACAGTCTGTTAATAAAATGAAACAAGTCTCCGATTTAAACTGTATTGCCAAGTTCGTGGGGTGCTGTAAAGATTATGTGCAAACTTTTCATAAGACCTTAAATTGGAAGAAAGAGGGCCTTAAAAACCCGAACCGTGTGACACATTCCAAAACAAAGCCTGGGAGTTGGGAGGGGACCCGCAAGGTAGGAGAACTAGACTAATGATCATAAAGAACTGAGTGCTACAAAGTAAAAATGGACCTTAAAGATTTAAAGCCACTAATTTTCAAACACGACGCTTCGAAATGAGAATATTAGTAACCGTTGCCATAGAAACAGTGACGCTGAGTTTCCCGAGATTAAAAATAAAAAAATACTGCAAATTCAAGTGGGTGAAACAGGGCAAAGTTTGGTCCGAACGTAGGTGAACCGAGCCTACCAAGAAACTTCCACAAGGTTAAGAGTGGACCGACTGCAACTTTTAACCTACACTTCCGAAGCAGCGCTTGATAAATCACCCCGCAGGGTAATTTACCAACTGCTAAAAAAAAAAAAAAAAAAAAAGTTTGCCCTCTCTTCTCCAGGGGGAGGAACCACACAAAAACCCTCCCTGGCATTCGCCCACAACCAAAACCAGACCGTGCAGACGTGCGTGGTTGCAGCTCAAGGGGAGGCTGGCTCCGAGTTCACCCGGAAAGCATCCGAATCGAGCCCTGCTGGTTTCATTGGCTGAGCCCCGAGGAAAACCCCAAGCTCGAGCCCGGAGCCCCAGCCTGCCTGGCTCCTTTCTTCACATTCCCACCCCCCGCCACGTCCCATGCCTGGCATTCCACGCGACCCGATCCAACTCATATTTATTAAGCACCCACTGTCTACACCGCATCGTGGCGAGAGGCACTGCAGGAAGAAATGGCCCCACGCCGGAAAAACCAAAAGGATAGCCACAGCGGTTAAGGACGGACCCGAGAGAGGAGCTGGCTACCTACGGTGGGGAGGTCTGGAGAGGAGCCCTCACCCCCACCCCGCGGGTCATGAGAGTCCCAGGGAAGAGATGGCCCCGAGAGGCGCACCAGGCCCGGCCTCCGCGGAGTCCACCGCAGACCGGGCTGGGAGGGGAAAGGTAAGGAGTAGGCATCCCCGGACCACCCGCGCGCTCCTCTGTTCCAAGGAGCGCGACCCCGACTCCGGCCCCCGGGAGAACGGCGAGCCTGGGGACCGAACCCCCGGAGGGCCGGAGCGGGCTGTCACTGGCTCCCGCCTCCCACCCCTGAGACCATGGCCGGCCGCTCTCTCGCCAGCGTGACAGTCGCGGCGGCCCCGGACCTAGCGTCTCTGGCCCGGCGTCTCCGCTCCGCCGAACGCCGGCACCCCCTGCTGCCCCGCGCAGAGCGGGGCAGTGCCGGGAAGACCGCCCGGGCCCCTCCCCCCACCGTCCCCATCCCCCGGACTCCGGAAAAGCGGTTACCTGGCGCGCGGGCGGGGGAGAGGACACGACCCAGAAGAGGAAGGTGAGAAGGCAAACGGTGGCCTCCGGCCCAGGGAGATTCGGGAAATTTGGGAGACTTGTTCCGCACTGGGTGACAGCTGTTCGCTGCGCACGCGCACCGGCCCCAGTCTCCCGATGACTCCGCCGCTACTCACCCTCCCGTCGAGGGGCAGGGAGACAGCGGCAAAGGCGCGCGCACAGCGCCAGCCGGCTCTCCCTGCGCGAGGGCGCGCGCGCCATCACGTGACCGCTGGGGCCCGGCACTTAGTGGGTCACGTGAACTTCCAAACAGCTTAAAGGTGCCAGGCACCTTCTTGCTTTGGGCTTAATCTTCCGCACTGTTCTTAGCTTAGGCTCCCACCGCGCTTCGTGTTTTCTGGAGACGGACATGTCCCCTTTTGCCCAGAAGGGGAAGACACTTGAGCAGAAGGAAGGAACAGGTGCACAGAACCTTGCCTGGAAGCGCCTACCGGGTTCCCGCAGGGCTGGACCTGATGGAGTCCACGCGCCACACGTCGCCCTGGGCTCCGACGCGGGCCTATGGCGGCCTCCGGAGCGCAGACGTCAGAGTGGCGTTGCCCTGGGTGGGGCCTCGGAATGCCCAGCCGAGCCTGGCTAGGATGTCGCGGCTCGCTGCTGGGCAGCAATGACAGCGTCTTACGGCCGGGGCTTCTGAGCCTCCAGACCGAAATGGGAGATCCCGAGAGAGCGAAGGGTGTGTGCCTGCCAATCCTTTAACAAGTAACTCAAGCAAGAAGCCGTGTTGTTAGTCGAGGACAGCGAAACTGTCCTGTACTGCAGTCACCTACGCGGAACAAGGTCCGCCCCGCGCAGGTGTGCTCTTGAGTCCCGAGGCGGCCCTAATAGGAATTCGGACAGGGGGTCTCTCAAAAACTTGTGGTGACAGCACTATGGCCTGAATTGTAGTAACAGGAAGTGCAGGTACCTCCGGACCTCTCAGAACGTACTTAAATTAGCTTGCTACAACTTGTCATTTCTGCGCTGTACCTCTGCCTTCCAAGGTGTCAGAAAGAACCACACAGACCTTATTAACTAAGGTCTCTGTACTACCAAAGACAGATGGCTGAGCACCAGGTGTTTTGCAAAGCTGAACAATTTTTTTAACTTCCTGTAGAGTTCCCAGCTGGGTCCTTTGTGACGTTTCCCCTAACGTCTTCTCGGCGAAGAAAGATTGGGCAGAACCTTACACTTCTGAGCACACTCGGGCTGTCTGATATGCTGAGTTTTCTACTACAATCCACTGATTTCTGTTTTTTTAAATATCTAAACAGGTCCACTTACCGCACCCTGGAAGTCTTTTCTCACTGGAAGGAGCATTGCGAGGACAGATGAAATATGGGTGATTAAGTAAAGCTAATGGAATTATTGGGTCACCACATTTCTTTAGTCATTAAATTAGGAACATTACCCACATAGGTACACGATTGAACTTCCCTAATATGTAAACTCAACTGGGACTTTTCCAAATGTGTATACTATGAGGATCCCAACCCTCCTTACAAGTCAATCGGATATGCTAAAACAATAAACATATAACAACATTCATTTAGGGCTTACTGTGAACTTGACACTGTTTTAAGAGCTTCACATATATTAACGAAATTAATCCTTACAATCATTCAATGAATAGGTATGATTATTACCTCCTTGTTACAGATATGAAAACCGAAGTATTGAGATTAAGAAATATGTCAACTACTAAACACCAGGGTCCTTGGAAGCCATGTGCTGTATTAGACGAGGAACCTAGTACACCAAAACTAAAAGTCTGGAAACCTGAATTCCAGTCCACTCACAATTTGTAGACACATGATATTGCACAAATAACGTTTGTCGAACACAGTAAATCGAGTCTCAGTTTTTTTAATCTGAAAAATGAGGGTGACATATCAGTTTTGCTGACTTTGAGCATTTTTGAACATTAAAGAAGATACAATGTCAAAACACTTCAAAAGCTGTAAAGCACTGTGTGAATCTATTAAGCACTTCACAGTTTTGGAAATTGAAGTGAGCCTACTAGAAAATCAACTGGATTCATGTCACAGAAGACAATGTTGTGTCCCTAATGTATTGAAATACCTCTGTTGTAAATTACAATGAAAATTAACATTTTAGCCATGTAGTAGATTAATTTATTTAGGTCCAATTAAAAACGCCAATTGTAATAAGATGGAGGCTGTATAATGGATACATAGATTTTCCTTGAAGCTTATGTTATGTGAACTATTGTTCACCTCAGAGACAATACTTGTAAATTTCTTAAAATATGTACAATGCAGCAAATTGATAAACTGATACACTACTAAATAATATAGTCTAATTTTGAATATATTGAAGT
The DNA here is from genome assembly GCF_028564815.1 of Eubalaena glacialis. NCBI lineage: Eukaryota > Metazoa > Chordata > Mammalia > Artiodactyla > Balaenidae > Eubalaena > Eubalaena glacialis. The sequence continues at coordinate 58,058,514 of NC_083724.1, read as the reverse complement.
CCATTAGACTTTTGCAAATATAAAGAAATAATAGTAATACTCATTAATGTTTCCATTTATCATTATCACATATGTATGTTACTTCTACAGGTATAATACAAACCAACCAATAACTAGATGTTCAGATGATTTTTTTAAAGTGTCATAGTTAATATGATAGTGAGTACCTAATAAAATTAGAAATCTTGGTACCTGTTCTTCTCTGTGTCCTGTGTTCTGAAGTTCAGATCAATTTATCTCCTACCTGGATTATTACAAAAGTCTCCTAATGATCTCCCTACCTCCAATGCATTCTCCACTCACCCCCTCCCCCTCCAACTCATCTTCTGTACTGCAAGTCAGAATTACCCTCCTAAAATAAAAATTGGATCATGATTCCATGCAACTGAAACACTTCACTAATTCCCCATCATCATCAAAGCTTTCCAGTCTTTTTCCACTAAGGGAGTCACAATGGCCAAGAAGAATATGGTGACCAAGGATGTGGGCTAGACATTGAAGTGAGTCAACTCTCTGTATAAGCTAAATATTCAATCAGTTTCGATACCATTATGTCTGTGTTTAATATAAGAAAAACACCTAAAATTACCAGTTAAAATATTTAATTTCCCCATCAAAATATTTGAATAAAATTAAAGCTTTGGGGAGATATGTCATTTTTTTCCCTAGGGCTTCTAGTTCTCCCTGGGCCATTGTCCTAAACTTGTACGTGTGTGTTTGGAAGGGTGGGGTGCTGGGGAAACAAGTGAGGTAGTTTATGTTTTCTTTCACATCAAGGAAAACATTGGGACTTATTTATGACATCAAATAATAACAATAAAAAATTAAATATTCATTATAGCAAATAAAAACTACATACCTAAGTTGAAGTTGCAAACTCAGTATTTATAGTTGTTTAAATCAATCCTCCTTTTTATTATGTATTACTGTTATTTATTATTATTTGTACTATGTTTTATGAACAGGTTTTGGATAATGATACAACTATGAACAGGACAGATGTGGCCTTGCTCTCATGGAACACACAATAAAGCCACAATGAGATACCAACATACATCCACAAAAATGGCTAAAAATAAAAACTGACAAACATTGGTGACAATGTGGAGAAACAGAAATACAAATAGAAATACATATACATATGCATCAAGCACATACACAAAAAGGTTTATAGTATTACTTGTGAGGCCCCAAACTGGAAACAACCCAAGTATCTATCAGCAGTTAAGTGGAGATATAAAAGTCAATAAATTTCTACAATGGAAAACTATACAGCAATAAAAATAAATGAATTACTGCTACACAGAACAGAATGACAACCTCACAAAAACAATCGTAAGTGAAAGAAGACAGACCCAAAAGAATACATGCTGTGTTATTCCATTTATTTAACATTTAAAAATAGATAAAACAATTCTATGGTGTTAAAAGTCAAAATAATGGGGACTTCCCTGGTGGCGCAGTGGTTGAGAATCCGCCTGCCAATACAGGGGACACGGGTTCGAGCCCTGGTCCGGGAAGATCCCACATGCCACGGAGCAACTAAGCCCATGCGCCACAACTACTGAGCCCGCATGCCGCAACTACTGAAGCCGGCGTGCCTAGAGCCCATGCTCCACAACGAGAGAAGCCACCGCAATGAGAAGCCCGTGCACTGCAAGGAAGAGTAGCCCCCGCTCGCCACACTGCTCGCCGCGTGCAGCAACGAAGACCCAACACAGCCAAAAATAAATACATAAATTTTAAAAATTTATTTAAAAAAAAAAAGTCAAAATAATGGTTGCCTTTGAGGAGAAGAAAGGGGTGGAGCAATTGGGAGGGAAGGGGAAAGGAACCTCTGGGGTGCAGCTTATGTTCTGTTTTTTAACCTGGATGATAATAATTGTGATAATTCATCAACCTGTACAATTATGATTTGTGCACTTTTATATAAGTGACATTTAAATTTAAAAGGTTTTCAAATATTTAGTATGTTAATATTTGTATATTTTTTATAGCAACTTTCTTACCCACCTTTTGACAAATGGACCACCCAGGTTGATTTAACTTGATAAATAAAGGGTAAAACTTCTGAACCTTCCCTTTCCTTTTGAACAAAATTTTTTGTTGATTAGAAAGGGGAAAACTTGAAGGCAAAAACAAGTGAAAAGGAAACTGAGTGCCTTTTTCCTTTGGTCCTATTGACCCTTAAGAATTTCAGTAACTGAAAGAGTTTTCTCTCTACTGTTTCCTTTACTTGGATAGTTTCTTTATCAGGGTTGTCAGTAACTCACAGTGAAATGTAATACTCTGTTACAATAATTTTGTTAGCATAAGTAATTTTTTAGCTTTCTCAGCCATATTATACACATACTGATATTTCAAATCCTTTTTAGTTGCAGGCAAAGAATATACAGGCATACCTTGGAGATAATGTGGGGACTGATCCAGACCACTGCAATAAAGTGAGCCATATGAATTTTTTGGTTCCATAGTGTATATAAAAGTTATGTTCACACTATACTGTAGTCTATTAAATGTGCAATATCATTATGTCTTAAAAATGTACAGACCTTAATTTAAAAATACTTTATTGGCAAAAAAAACGCTAACCATCATCTGAGCCTTCAGAGGTTGTAAACTTTTTGCTGGTGGAAGGTCTTGCCTCGGTGTTGACGGCTGCTGACTGATCAGGGTGGTGGTTGCTAAAGGTTGGGGTGGCAGTGGCCATTCCTTTAAATAAGACAGCAATAAATTTTGCCACATCAAATGGCTCCTTTCACAAATAATTTCTCTGTAGCATGCAAGGCTCTTTGATAGCATTTCGCTCAGAGTAGAACTTCTTTCAAAATTAAAGTCAATCCTCACAAATGCTACTACTGCTTTATCAACTAAGTTTATGTACTAATCTAAATCCTTTGTTGTCATTTTAACAATCTCCACAGCATCTTCACCAGGAGTTGATTCCATCTCAAGAAACCACTTTCTTTGCTCATCCATAAGAAGTGACTCCTTATTCATTCAAGTTTCACCATGAGGTTACAACAATTCAGCCACATCTTCAGGCTCCACTTCTAATTCTAGTTCTCTTGCTATTTCCATCACATCTGTAGCTCCTTCCTCCACTGAAGTCTTGAACCCCTCAAAGTCATCCATGAGGGTTGGAATCCAATTCTTCCAAATTCCTTTATTTATTTATTTTATTTTATTTATTTATTTATTTTTGGCTGCGTTGGGTCCTCGCTGCTGCGCGCAGGCCCTCTCTAGTTGCAGCGAGTGGGGGCCACTCCTCGCCGCGGGTGCAAACCTCCCATGGCGGTGGCCTCTTTTTTTGTTGCGGAGCACGGGCTCCAGGCACGCGGGCCCCAGCAGCCGCAGCACGCAGGGTCAGCAGCTGTGGTGCACAGGCCAGCTGCTCCGTGGCATGCGGCATCCTCCCGGACCCGGGCTTGAACCCGTGTCCCCTGCACCGGCAGGCGGACTCCCAACCACTGCGCCACCAGGGAAGTCCCCCAAATTCCTTTAATGTTGATATTTTGACCTCTTCCCATGAATCTCAAATGTTCTTAATGGCATCTAGAATGCGCGATCTTTTCCAGAAGGTTTTCAGTTGACTTTGTCCAGATCCATCAGAGGATAACTATGGCCACTATAGCCTTATGAAATGTATTTCTTAAATAATAAGACTTGAAAGTCAAAATGACTCCTTCATCCATAGGCTGCAGGATGGGTGTTGTGTCAGCAAGCATAAAAACAACACTAATCTTGTTGTACATCTGGATCAGAGCTCTCGGGTGACCAAGTACATTGAGCAGTCAATGAGCAGTAATATTTTGAAAGGAATCTGTTTTTCTGAGCAGTAGGTCTCCACAGTGGGTTTAAGATATTTAGTTAACCATCTTGTAAACAGATGGGCTGCCAACCAGGCTTTGTTGTTCCATTTATAGAGCACAGGCAGAGTAGATTCTGCATGATTCTTAAGGGCCCTAGGACTTTTCCGAATGGTAAATGAGCATTGGCTTCAACTTCAAGTCATCAGCCACATTAGCCCCTAATAAGACAGTCATTCTGCCCTTTGAAGTTTTGAAGCCAGCCATTGACTTCTCCTCTTTAGCTATAAAAGTCCTAGATGGCATCTTCTTCCAACATAAGGCTGTTTCATCTACCTTGAAAATCTGTTGTTTAATGTAGCCACCTTCGTCTTAGCTAGATTTGGATAACTTGCTGCAACTTCTACATCAGCCCTTGCTGCTTCACCTCGCACTTTTATGTTATGGAGATGACTTCTTTCCTTAAACATCATGAACCAACCTCTGCTAGCTTCAAATTTTTCTTCTGTAACTTTCTCACCTCTCTCAGCCTTCATAGAATTGAAGAGAGTTAGGGCCTTGCTCTGGATTAGGCTTTAGTTTAAGGGAATGTTGTGGCTGGTTTGAACTTCTATCTAGATCACTCAGATTTTCTCCATATCAGCAAAAAGCCTGCTTCATTTTCTTATCATTTGTGTGTTCACTTGAGTAGCACTTTTAATTTCCTTCGAGAACTTTTCCTTTGCATTCACAACTTGGCTAACTACTTTGCTTGAGGCCTAGCTTTGGGCCTATCCTGGCTTTCAGACATGCCTTCCTCACTAAGCTTAATCATTTCTAGCTTTTGATTTAAAGTGAGAGATGCGCAGCCCTTCCTTTCACTTCAACGCTTACAGGCCATTGTAGGGTTATTACTTGGTCTAATTTGAACACTGCTGTGTCTCAGGGTATAGGGAGACCCAAGAAGAGGGAGAGAGAGGGGGAACAGTGAAGCAGTCAGAACACACACAACATTTATCAATTGTTTGCCATCCTATATGGGTGTGGTTTGTGGTGCCCCAAAAGAATTGTAACAGTAACATCAGTGATCACTGATCACAGATCATCAAAACAAATAAAATAACGAAAAAATTCAAAATATTGTGAGAATTACCAAAATGCAACATAGAAACAGGAAGTGAGCAAATTTTATTGGAAAAATGGTGACCATAGACTTGCTCAATGCAGGGTTGCCGCAAACCTTCCATTTGTAAAAACCACATTATCTGCAAAGCACAATAAAGCGAAGTACAATAAAGCAAGGTATGGGGCTTCCCTGGTGGCGCAGTGGTTAAGAATCTGCCTGCCAATGCAGGGGATATGGGTTCAAGCCCTGGTCCGGGAAGATCCCACGTGCTGCGGAGCAACTAAGCCCGTGAGCCACAACTACTGAGCCCATGTGCCTAGAGTTCATGTTCTGCAACAAGAGAAGCCACCGCAATGAGAAGCCCGGGCACCGCAACAAAGAGTAGGCCCCCCTCGCCACAACTAGAGAAAGCCCGCGTGCAGCAACGAAGACCCAACACAGCCAAAAATAAATAAATAAAATAAATAAATTTATAAAAAACAAAAACAAGGTATGCCTTGTTATTATTTTTTTTTTTAATAAAAAGGGGGATGATTTTTAAAATATTTTCTCTCCTTAGTTTGCTGAAATCAGTTCTGGTTAGTAAGGAAAGCAGCAGGTCCATTTACAACAGCATATGACAATACCATGTGTATGTTAACCAACTTCTTTAGTCTGTAAGCCAGAGGTTTAATGGAACAAGGTGTACTGGTTTACATTGTAAACCCAAGAAAAAATTATCTGGAGTAAAAAGTCTGTCTTACAACATATCTAACCATTAAATACCATATAATTTCCAGTGTATTAAAGTGTATCTGATTTAAACCAATCTATGGAGAAGACCTATTAATTAATTCACTCATTCAAGCTTTATTGAAATATGCTAGGAAATAGTACTCTGGTATGAATTATAGAAACAAAATGTTCTGTTTGGTGGAGAAATTATTGTCTCTGCCAAAATGAAAACAAATTCTTTTTTTTATACATACTTTATCTATGTTTCATCGTAAGTTAATACTTATTTTCCATAAAAAATGCTTTGGGGTCTTCAGCAAGTGAAGTGAAGGACTTTTGTTTATATATCTTTTAAGTGCTCACTCCCACTTGGGAAAACTGGCATTACCTGCTAAAGTTGAACATATGCATACACTGTGACCCAGCAATTTCTCCCCTAAGTCTGCATATATATGTGCATCAAAATACATGTTAAGAGCAGCATTATTGGTAATTAGCAAAAACATATTACTAAAGATAAAAGGTAGAGGTCAGTGTTTATAGATTTAATAATCATAGAACAGGCCATATATTTCAGGTAGAGGCCAGGTATGCCTCTCTTAGGCCTCAGGTGGAGCCAGAAAGAAAAGGTAGAAGAAAAGTTTCAGGCCCATGAAGTCCCTGTGGTGGGGAAGTGGTCCAAACTGACCAGGAGAAAACAGAGGCCCTGCTGGTAGTAAGCTTGTGAGGTGAACCTGAGAAGGGTTGGGATTTGTACCAGAGTCAACCAAGCCATCCACTGTGGTGGAAGGGGAGGAATTTGGGGCGATACTAATTAGTACCGACTGCATCAGGGTTCCAGTCTAAGCAAATCTCTTCTACTAATGATCATAGAGTACCTGTAATTTCACAGAAGATCCTTCATCACTGAGGAGTACTGTACCCCTCCACCCTCAGGCATGAACTTAAAAGATCCTTTCATTGAAGGAGACATCAGATATTGTATTGCTACTTTTATAGTCTCTGATTATAACAGAAAATAAAGGACTCTTCTTCTTGGAAATGAAATTTGTGTATTAGTTGGAAAGAGATCACGAAATGTTGCTTTAACAATCCCTGGTTTTCAGAGCATTAGCAACTTTTTTTTTTTTAACTCATTCCTCTATTAATTTCTGTCTCAGAAAGGTGGCTTGCTTCATCTCTCCGGCAATAGCTCTTTCAGTATCACAAACAAGAACCCAATAGTCATGGGCTTTCTTCTGCAGAACAACGTGTTGCCTTATAAGATATTTTCATATTCTATAGTTTCCCTCTATTTTGTTGAATTCACTAATTTTAATATTTCCCTTCCGCTGTACCTAACTACTCCTAATCTTTCTTCTCTGCTCAAATTCTTCCAGTAAGGTTTTTTGTCTGATCAATGAGTCCAATTTTCAGCTTGAAGCTTTATATTTTCAAGGGACCTTGCGCTGTCTACAATCATCAAATATCCGGCTCCACCTTCCTTAAGTGCTCTTCCAATCATGCATACCTGACATCTCATCACTCAGATAAAGTTGTAAACGGTTTCTCTCCTGAAACTAATGTTAATATAGCTTGGGTCTTCGTCATATTCATTCTCTGTTATGATAAAATACAAAATATGACCACAAATTTCTCCCATGCTCCTATGCAATGACTTTGCTCTTCCTTCCATCAAGAGGTTATCTATTTCCCCCCTCTGTGAATCTGGACTCATCTTGTGACTTGATTTGATCAACAGAATGTGGCAGAAGTGATGTTCTGTGACTTCCAAAGCCAGATCTTAAGAGACATTGCAGATTCTGCTTTTACCCTTTTATGATGCTGCCCTGAGACCATCATGTAAGGAAGCCAGTCTCGCCTGCTAGAGAATAATGGTCACATGGGAAAGAACCAAAGCTCCCAATGGACAGCACCAACTGTCAGACATGTAAGTGAGGCCACACTGACCTTCCAGCCCAACTGTCTTTCAGCTCAGTGTTTCTGTACCAGTGAGCCCAGGTAAAACCAGCAGATAAACTGTCAACCCACCCAGAGAATCATTTAAAGATAATAATAAATCATTGCTGCTTTAAGCTACTAAGTTTTGGGGTTGTTTATTATGCCACAATAGATAACTGATAGTATTATCTTCTCTGTCTTTAACTTTCTCAACTTGCTGATCCCCTGACCCTCCATTGTCTAATTCAGAAAATACAATTTCTTTTATATTTTCTTCTTTTTTTTTTTTGCCCTCAGTTTCAGAATTGACCTGCACATAACTGATCTGTGCAAGACAATTATTCAAAACTTTAGCATCATCAGTTTTATAATCGAGAGATCCTTTCCTCTCGTTTGGAGACCTTTGATGTACTTTCAGTTTTTCCTGTTTTGCTCATTTCAACTTCCTCTTCCTGTCACGTGACAGAGTACACTTAACTTTCTCTTCAAGTAGTTTTGCTTCATTAAGAACTATCTTATCTTCTCTAAAAGGTATACTAAATTCTTACTCGTCATTTTTCTATAAACTTAAAACTTTTCTACAGATTTCTTTGTATTTTCTTAGTTTACACCATAACAAGTATATTTTTCACTGGAATTAGATTACTTTTAAAATGTTTGCTGATTTTATCTAGCCCCTTCATCAGAGAGATGCATTCCTATTTTGTTGGCTGTTCTCTTCAAGTGATTTCTTATCTTGTGAGGCTATTGACATTCCGATACCTTGTCAGTAGCTTCTGGTTTTTTCCTTTCAAGTGAAGTGTATCCTTCTCAGCATGTCGTGTTTAGTTACTTGGAATGTTCTGTTCCTTTTTGAAACGTGCACAGCATCCCAGGGCACCCCTGTAAATTCTGCAGGTCACTGTCTAGCTAACTCCAGCAGCACAGGCCCTGGTCTAGGTTCCCCAGGGCTCCTGTCTAAATCGTTCCGGGAAATAAAGGCCCTGTTTCTAAGCTGTGGGTTTTTTTGGAGCAGTGCTTGTCAAAGTGTGTTCCAGGAATTGGCCAGGTTAAAACCATTTTCATTATAATACTTCGACTTTATTGGCCTTTTCTGCTCTCATTCACAGTGGGGTTGTCTGCAGCTACAACTAGGAGTGATTTCAACACTGCCATGAAGGCTAATGGAAAGGCACCTGTATTACTGTGTTTAAATTCTTTGTTTTAAAACCTGATATAATAAATGTCGATGGATAGACCCACAGAGACAATTTTCAAGAGTGTTAAGGGGGTCCTACGACCAATAAGTTTGAGAACCATAGGCTAAATTTTCCTTAACTCTCAATTCTTGGGATGCTCCTTGGGCAAGTCCCTCCTTGAGGCGCCTTCTCCTTCCTTGGGGCATTTGACCCAGAAGAGGGGTCCGGAACTGCTGCCGCGGGGCGTCGCCCCCAGCGTGGGCTGCCGACTGAAGCCACCGCTGCCGCGTCGGGGAGACCCGCGGGGTCAAAGGCGAAGGGGCAGCGAGGTGCTGACCCCGGAGCAGGAGGAGGAGCGGGCCTTGTGCCTCCACCTCTCTGCCCTCCCGCACCCACCGCCCAGGCAAAGCTCTTCCGAGTGCTGGTTCCCGCCTGCCTGGCTGAGTGCCCGGAGTTTCCAGCCCGCCCCTGGCACCTCCTCCACCCTGCAGTCTCCTCCCAGGGTCCCAAGCACTCTCCTGCTGCCCTCCACCCCTCCCCCACCCCCCCACCTCCCCAGCACAGGGCTCCAGGTCTGTGTGCCCATGCCTCCTTCGTGAACAATAGAGATAGCTTTGGCAGGGGACTTAGTTTTAGTAAAATAGAAACCGGGAGATTGTTTTGCTGTGTAACAGGCGTTTCTGCAGTAACTCCAAATACGCGGTCCTAAAAAACCTCAAGTTCTGTGCAATTGCGGACCTTTGGGTTAATTAGGAATGGGGCAGACCACTTGCAGCCTATCCAGAGCACTAGCAATCCCACTGCTGGCACAGTTAAAATTCCTCCGGAGTGTGGGGCTGCCACCCTTAGGGGACCTCTGGCCGCGTTAGGCGCTATGGACTTCTGCTTCTTTCTTAGACAAGATAGGTTCTTGAGGGCCTTAGAGACTAATTTCATCAAAAATTAAAATCTTGGGACTTCTCTGGTGGTCCAGTGAGTAAGACTCTGCGCTCCCAATGCAGGGGGCTCGGGTTTGATCCCTGGCCAGGAGACTAGATCCTGCTTGCAGCAACTAAGACCCGGCGCAGCCAAAATAAATAAATAAGTAAATATTTCTTAAAAAATTAAAATCTTATCTGGGGTATAGCATTCTTGATCAAATTTTAGTAACAGCCAGAGAAATATCTTTACACTTTTTCATCTGCACACACAGCTTCCCAAAATAGTTCAATGTGGGAAAGTGTGGCCAGGTTTTTGCAATCACTAACCCAGACATTTTTTTCTCTAAACAGGGGGTTTCTGTAGTATTTTCATCTTTTTCCTAAGGTCTTCCTGCATTGTAAATTTTTGTTTTGTTTTGCTTTTTTTCCTTTAATTGCTCCCAAACATTAATGTGCAGAGGAAAATTCCACTTGAACCCATAATTTCCACTGTTATAGTGGCATAGGCTTATTTATCAATGTCCTATGAGCTAATTCTTGTTAAAGAAACACCACAGGTATAGAAGAAGAGACTAACATGCTCCCCTTCATGTTTGCCGGATCTTTTGCCAAAGATTCTCCATTCTCACCTCTTGCTTGGCAGACGTTAAACTGCTACTACTTTTTTAAGGAGGTCACATGTGAACTAGATCCTGAGTTCTCCTAGGTTTGGAAATAAGTTTTCCAAAGACTGTAATGAGACTGCAGAAGTCAGCCCGTCTCCCCACTCCGCCCCACCCTACCCCTTAGAGGTGACAGAATGTTGTCTGGTGAAGCCCCATTTTTGGTCAGACTTGGAGAGTCTCTTAGCTACTTCCACTTCCACTATTCAAGTGAACAAAATTAGCTACAGATTCCATATAGAAGGCAGAAAATTTTGTATTTTCCCTTGTTCTAACTTCCTGTTATTTAACAACAGCAAACAAAAGAACAAAATAAAATAATCATGAGACTAAAGGTGCAAACTCTGGGTAATCCTTGTTGCTCATTAACTCAGTAAATGGATATTCATTGGGGGCCTGCCTCGCGCCCTGAGTTGTCAGAGATGCTAGTGATAGTTGTGTGCAAGGTAGGTATGGCTTTGCCTATATGAAGTGCCTCGGTAATGCCACCGAGAAGGCAGGAGCCCCCAGCGCTGACAAAAACCATTTCTGTCAACCTAATTTCATTAGCTCTACTTAAGAGGATTAATTATCTAGCAGATGTATTGTTTAGTCCTCTTGATCCCTTGTTATTTTCATATTGAAGTATTTTAGTGATGTTAAATTTCCTAAATTTGATAGCTACACTGTAGTTATGTAAAAGAGTATTCTTAAAAAAAAAAAAAAAAAAGTATTCTTTTTCTTAGGAAATACAAACTAAAGTTTTCAGGGGAAAGGAGACATGATGTATGCAACCCAGCCTCAAATGTTTCAAAAAGTATAAATAATTAATCTGTGCATGGTATGCATGCATGTGTGTGTGGAGAGAGAAAGAGAGAGGAAGCAAATATGGCAAAATGTCAAAAATAGTAAATCTAAGTAAAGGGTATATGGGAATTCTTTGTTCTAGTCTTGTAAATTTTCTGTAAATTTAAAATTAATTCAATATAAAAACAGGAAAAAACTACCTAATAAGAAATAGGGGGCTTCCCTGGTGGCGCAGTGGTTAAGAATCCGCCTGCCAATGCAGGGGACACGGGTTCGAGCCCTGGTCCCGGAGGATCCCACATGCCGCGGAGCAACTAAGCCCATGCGCCACAACTACTGAGCCTGAGCTCTAGAGCCCGCGAGCCACAACTACTGAAGCCTGCACACCTAGAGCCCATGCTCCGCAACAAGAGAAGCCATCGCAATGAGAAGCCCGCGCACCACAACGAAGAGTAGCCCCTGCTCGCCGCAGCTAGAGAAAGCCCGTGCGCAGCAAAAAGACCCAACTCAGCCATAAATAAATAAATAAATAAATGTATTAAAAAAAAAAAAAGAAATAGGTATCAATTCACATTCCAACATCTTTTCTAGAAGGAAATTTGAATAGATGTATCAAAATCCTTAAAAATGTGCATTGCCTTTAAGCCAGCAATTCTACTTCAGGCATTTTGTGCAAGGAATCAATTGGAGGTGAGAGTCACTTATGTGTATGAGACCTTATCCTACCATTATTTTGATAGCTAAAATTTTGAAATATTAAATCCTCATAGTGTTGTTCTGACTAAATAAATTATAGGATTCAATGCTGCCATTAAAAAGCTTGCTGGAAAAAAAAAAAGCTTGCTGTTGGGCTTCCCTGGTGGCGCAGTGGTTAAGAATCCGCTTGCCAGTGCAGGGGACACGGGTTCGAGCCCTGGTCCAGGAAGATCCCACATGCCGTGGAGCAACTAAGCCCATGTGCCATAACTACTGAGCCTGCGCTCTAGAGCCCACAAGGCACAACTACTGAGCCCGCGTGCCACAACTACTGAAGCCCACGTGCCTAGAGCCGGAGCTCTGAAACAAGAGAAGTCACTGCAATGAGAAGCCCGCACACTGCAACAAAGAGTAGCCCCTGCTTGCTGCAACTAGAGAAACCCCGCGCATAGCAACAAAGAACAAAAGCAGCCAAAAATAAATAAATAAAATAAATTTTTTTAAAAAAAGCTTGCTGTAGTGTACAATATTTATTGTCATAGAAAACACTGGCCAATATATTACTATGTTAAAGAAAAAAATAACTATGTTAAAGGAAAAAAATAACAGTATATATTCTTATGTTAAAGAAAAAAACAAAATAATATATAATGTTTTTACCTTTATTTAAAACATGTACATATTTACAATGAATAAAATCTTAGAAACAATCTATACAAACTTTAACAATGGTTCTTTTTATGTGTTGGGATTACAGAGATTTATGTTTCAAATTATATTTGTGCTTTTCTACATTTTTCAAACTCTTTGAATTCCACACATATTACTTTGGTGATTAGACAAAAATTAAATCTCCATGATACTCTGTAATATGGGAGTTTGTATGGTAGTTTCACGCTTCACACAACTAAAGATATAGCCTTGGGTTTAGGGGGAAAATATTAACATATTCTTATTTCATGTACTAATAGATGTTCAACAAATTTGCATAAAGTTTATTTGTATAAAAAAGACACCATGGGGACTTCCCTGGTGGTGCAGTGGTTGAGAATCTGCCTGCCAGTGCAGGGGACACGGGTTCAGTCCCTGGTCTGGGAAGATCCCACATGCCGAGGAGCAACTAAGATGCACCACAACTGCTGAGCCTGCGCTCTAGGGCCCACGTTCCGCAACTACTGAGCCCACGTGCTGCAACTACTAAACCCGCGTGCCACAACTACTGAAGCCCACACGCCTAGAGCCCGTGCTCTGCAACGAAGAGTAGCCCCCGCTCACCACAACTAGAGAAAGCCCGCATGCAGCAACGAAGACCCAACACAGCCAAAAAAAAAGAAAAAGACACCGTGAGTTCAAGTTGAAGGTAAAAAAGAGTAAGCACACTTTGCTCTGTCTCTTCCACTCATCCAGCTAAAAAACCTAGAAAGAATGCAGGGAACAGTCTAAGGACTATGAAAAGTAAATAAAAGCAGGTAAATTGGGGAAGACCAGAAATCACAGTACCAGAGAACTGGAGTTGAGTTTACCACTTCCTTCCCCCTTTTGCATCCCCCAACCTAGTCACAGCACAGCTCCAAACCAGGAAGTACATATCTGTGTGGACAAAGATAGCTCTAGAAGTCCTCTAGTTCAGGCTGGTGATGAGGGAAAGTGTTCTCCTGGTAGTGACCAGTGGTGGTGGTAACAGGTACCTAAAACTCTAAGGGAAACTCGCTCTCCAACTGGATGATCTGTGGTCCCAAGAGAATGGGGAAAACAACCTTTGCTTTTTTTTCTCTCCTTCTCTCTGTCTTGCTAGCAATTGATTCTGGATGGGTCAGGGAAAGTGTGCAGCAGAGTAAGGTAAATAAAGCCCCAGCTTTCTGGTGAGAGGACCACAAAGGGAGCCTAGGCAACTGAACAGTACTGATGAGATTACAGAAGACGATTTTGGAAAAGTGACCTCAAAAAGTTGTTTCTGAACTCCTGAGCTCACCCCCGAGCTGCACATGCATGGATCTGATCCTAAATAGCATACTAAAATCTTTGACAACTAAAGTAACAGTCCTCTTCCCATGCTTCACACTGGCCACATACAGGACAGATCCAAATAGAGTGCAAAGACTTTAAAAATGGAACCGACATAGAAACCACAACCCACAGAAGGCTAGATGGAACCTGTGGTCTGAACTAAACTGGGTTAATTGCCTACTAAAGCAAAAAAATCAAAATACTCCATAGGATTTAAACAAGACACAGAGTCTCACAACATTATGTTCAAAATGTCTAGGATACAATCTAAAAGTACTTGACATATGATGAGCCATGAAAATCTCAATGTACATGGGAAAAGACAATGAACAGATGCCAAAACTGAGATCACACAGATGTTAAAACTATCAGATAAAGAATCTAGGACTTCCCTAGTGGCGCAATGGTTAAGAATCCGCCTGCCAATGCAGGGGACATGGGTTCGAGCCCTGGTCCGGGAAGATCCCACATGCTGTGAAGCAACTAAGCCCGTGCGCCACAACTACTGAAGCCCACGCACCTAGAGCCCACGCTCCGCAACAAGAGAAGCCACTGCAATGAGAAGCCCGCGTACCGCAACGAAGAGTAGCCCCTGCTCGCTGCAACTAGAGAAAGTCCACATGCATCAACAAAGACCCAACACAGCCAAAAAAAAAAAAAAACCTAAAGCAGCTATTATTGGAATTCCCTGGCAGTCCAGCAGCTAGGACTTGGTGCTTTCACTGCTGGGGTCCGGGTTCAATCCCTGGTTGGGGAACTAAGATCCCACAAGCTGTGAGGGGCAGCCAAAAAAAAAAAAAGCAGCTATTATTAAAAACCTCCAACAAGGGCAAACACTTTTGAAGTGAATGGAAAGACAGAAACTCTTAGCAAAGAAGTAGCAGATATAAAGAGAAACCAAATAGAAGTTTCAGGGTGTGGGAATTAGGAAGAGGGTGAGAGAATTGGGGAGATGTTGGTCAAAGGATATAAGCTTGCAGTTAGAAGACGTCTAAGTTCTGGGGATCGAATACACAGCATTGTGACTATAGTTAATATAACAATACTGTATTATATACTTGAAAGTTGCTAAGAGACTAGATCTTAGATGTCCTCACCACAAAAGGAAATGCTAATCATGTGGCATAAAGGAGGTGTTAGCTAATGCTACAGTGGTAATCATATTGCAGTATGTAAGTGTATCAAATCTATACCTTAAATTTACACACTGTTATATGTCAATTATAGCTCAATGAAAAAAAGAAAGAAAGAAAAAGGTGAAGAGGACACTTTTAGAAACTCTTTTTATTGGTTTCTCTTGGGGAGCAGTCATTTCCCAGAGAGCAACAGCCCAAACATTCAAATAAAAATAGTTGAACTGGAGAAAAAGAAAGACAAAAAATTTTAAAAACCGAAACAGACAAAAATCAAAAACAAGCAAACAAACAAAAAAGAATTGTAATTTATCAAAAGGGTGAAGGTTAAGGCTTCTGAGAATGTATAATGAAATCTGAAGTAAAAGTGAAACATTTTTCCCCAAAGTTTAAACTGCCCTTATGAGATACACATATTTAAACATATCAGAAGGGAGATTTAAACTTTGAGAAGATACATATCTAGGTAGACATCTCAGAAGAGCTGAAAATTTAAAGAAGGTAGAGGTAACTTGGGATGGATTCTTTACTAGATTTGATATTTCACTTAAGTACGTGTATACTTCATAGCTAAAACCAGCTGTGGCTGGCAAACAACTGCCCATCAGCCTAACTGTGTAGTGGAGATGGCTGCAAAACCTTGGGAGAAAGAGAAATTAGCATTTCAAACGCAGATACTAATACAAAAGAAAAAAATGCTAGAAAGTAGTACCATTCTTTAAATAAATTAGGCAAAAAGTTTTTTAAAAATTTTAGAACTGAAAATACAATAACTAAAAAATAAATCTTACAGAAGAATGTAACAGAAGAGTCAATGAACTTGAGAATAGATCAATAGATATTATCTAAATTGAACAACAGAGGGAAAAAAAAGATCCCTCCCTGCCAAAAATGAACAGAACCTCATGGATCTGTGAACAATACCAAAAGGGCTAACATTCATGTCACTGGAGTTTCAGAAGAAGAGGAAAGAGTGCATTATTGTGTGTGTGTGTGTGTGTGTGTATGAAAAACAATGGCTAAAAATTTACCAAATTTGGCAAAAAAACAATAACCTAGAGATTCAAGAAGGTCAGGAAAACACAAATGAACTTGAATCAAAATCCATTACAATCAAATTGCTGAAAACTAAAGACAAAGAAAATCTTGAAAACAGCCAGAGAATAGCAATGCATTGCTTGGGACTTCCCTGGTGGTGCAGTGGTTGAGAATCCGCTTGCCAATGCAGGGGACACGGGTTCGAGCCCTGGTCCAGGAAGATCCCACATGCCGCGGAGCAACTAAGCCCGTGCGCCACAACTACTGAGTCTGCTCTCTAGAGCCTGTGTGCCACAACTACTGAGCCTGCGCTCTAGAGCCCGCGAGCCACAACTACTGAAGCCCACACTCCTGGATTCCAAGCTCTGCAACAAGAGAAGCCACCGCAATCAGAAGCCCGCGCACCGCAATGAAGAGTAGACCCCGCTCGCCGCAGCTAGAGAAAGCCCACGCACAGCAACGAAGACCCGACAACAAAGACTCAATGCAGCCAAAAATAAATAAATAAATAAATTTATTACCAAAAAAAAAAATGCATTGCTTATAGGTAAACAAAGATTCAAATGACTGTGGAGGCAGAAGGAAGGATAACATTTTAAAGTGCCAAAAAAAGAGAGATGTCAGATATATATATCCAGTGAAAATACCCTTCAGAAATAGAGATGAAATAAAGACATGCTCAGATAAAAGGAAACTAAGAGAATTTTTTGCAAAAAAAAAAAAATTTGCTCTAAAAAGTTGCTAAAGGAAGTTCAGATGTGAGGGAAATAATATCAGAGGGATATTAAACAAAATACTTTTAAATAATTCATAGGTCAAAGAGGAAATCTCGAATTAGACAAGATTTTAATTTGAATGAAAATGAAATTTGAATGAAATTGGGAAATATTTTAAACTGAAAATGAAAATATATTACAAAATTGGTAGAATTCAGATAAAGTGGTGTTTAGGGGCGATTTTATAGCATTAAATACCTGTATTAGAAAGGAAGACAGGGCTTCCCTGGTGGCGCAGTGGTTAAGAATCTGCCTGCCAGTGCAGGGGACATGGGTTCGAGTCCTGGTCTGAGAAGATCCCACATGCCGTGGAGCAACTAAGCCTGTGTGCCACAACTACTGAGCCTGCGCTCTAGAGCCCGCGAGCCACAACTACTGAGCCCACGTGCCACAACTACTGAAGCCCGCGCGCCTAGAGCCCGTGCTCTGCAACAAGAGAAGCCACCGCAATGAGAAGCCTGTGCACCACAACGAAGAGCAGCCCCCGCTCGCCACAACTAGAGAAAGCCAACATGCAGCAACAAAGACCCAATGTAGCCAAAAATGAATGAATAAATAAATTAATTTAAAAAAAAAAGGAAGAAAGCTTTCATATCAATAATCTAAGACTTAAGAAACTTAAAGAAACTAGGAAAAGAATAAAATAAACCCAAAGCAGTCAGAAGAAATAACAGCAGAGATAAAATTGAAAATAAAAAAGAATACAGAAAATTAATGAAACTAAAAGGTGGTGGTTCTTTGAAAGGATAAAAAACATTGATAAATCTCTAGCAAGACTGAAAACAAAAAAAGAGAGAGAGAGAGAACACATCAATTACTGATATCAGAAATGAAAGAGGGGATTATTGCTACATAGTGTAAGTTGGTACACTATTTCCAGCATCTCACAAAGTATAAAAGGCAGTATGGAGATGAAAGAACATGAGCTTTGGAGTTTCCAGACATGGGTACAAATCCTGGTGCTTTTACTAACCAGCTGTGATAGAAAGCCAATTTCTTCACCTTTTAGGTCTTAATTTTTTTATACGTAAAATGAGGTTTGTAATATTCTAACTCAAAGACCAAAAGATAAGATTTAAATTAGATTAAAGTAGGTTAAGAGCCTGGCACAGAGATTGTGCCCAACAAATGATACTTTCCTACTCACCCTCTCCTGTCAGGAATGACATTTACCAATAATAAGGATAAACAAGGGGAATATGTTTCTTTGTTTTTATTACCAATTATATACATTCATTATTAGATAATTTTTATATTTAAAGGTTTCCAATACCACCTTACTATGCTGAGCAAAAGCTCTATTTTGCAGATCAATCTATATCTATTTAGCATTTATCTATCTCTCTACCTCTCTATATATCTATGGTTAAAACTAAATGGGAAATCAAATTTAATGCTACTTTTGATCATTTTGTTTGATAATTAAAATTTTGAAACCTAGTGTCCACTGAGGGAAGCCCTAGTAGTAATCATAGCATTAATGTGTCCAGTAATATGTAATTTTACAAAGTCCACACTAGATGGCAGATTTTAGACAGTATTTTTTTGGTCACTAATTATTAGGGTTTTTCTACAATCCTGGAGCTTAGCCAGTTGATACCTCCTTCTGATTTCCTTTTTGTGAGTGACAGTTCAGTTATATTGGTAGTTGAGATATTTGGGAACCTTTTTGCCAGATAGTCAAATTAGAAGAGGCAAGTAAAAGGAATGAGCAAATACCAATCGCTAAAACCCAAACAGCTAGATCCACTTTTACAATATTTATTACTTTTGGGGTTTTTTTGGCCACGTTCCACGGCTTCTGGGATCTTAGTTCCCAGACCAGGGATGGAACCCATGCCCGCTGCAGTGGAAGCACAGAGTCCTAACCATTGGACCACCAGGGAATTCCCACTATTTATTACTTTTCAAAGAAAAAAAAGTTACATGCTATATTTTAGTACTACAATTTGGGAGAGAAGGGTACATGAAAGGTAAATATTAGTTGGAAATCTTTCTGAATCATTTTGATGACTTCAATAAACTTTTTAATGCAACAGTCTGTTATTTTATCTCTTCATTTTTTCTTTTCTTTATTTTAATCATGTTTTAACAAGTCTTTAACAAGAACATACTGTGTACAAAGAACTCTGTGTAAATGGGGGGTGAGGGAGTTGGATGTAGGGAAGCGGGGACTGGATCTTGCATTCTAAGCAATCCTCTCTCCTTAAGGACACTGTAGTCTTACAGGGAAAATAAGACAACTACAAAAATACCACAGTACAGGAGCTTCCCTGGTGGCACAGTGGTTAAGAATCCGCCTGCCAATGCAGGGGACATGGGTTCAAGCCCTGGTCCAGGAAGATCCCACATGCCGCAGAGCAACTACTGAGCCTGTGCTCTAGAGCCCGTGAGCCACAACTACTGAGCCCGCGTGCTGCAACTAATGAAGCCCACGTGTCTAGAGCCCGTGCTCCACAACAAGAGAAGCCACCACAATGAGAAGCCCGCGCACCGCAACAAAGAGTAGCCCCCGCTTGCCACAACTAGAGAAAGCCCGTGCGCAGCAACGAAGACCCAACGCAGCCAAAAATAAAAAATAAATTAATTAAATAAATTTAAAAAAAACAAAAAACCACAATACAGGTAGAAAGTGAGACATGCCCATGAAGTGAAGTTTTACCAGATGTAAAGGAAAGGATTATCTCATTCTGGGATAAGTAGTGAAAAGGGATGAAAATGACATATATTGAGGGCGAATTATATGGCAGGTATTGAGCTAGATGGTTAACATGCATAATTTTTTTTGGCAGCATTCCTGGCATGTGGGCTATTAGTTCCCCGACCAGGGATTGAGTCTGTGCCATGCCCCCTGCAGTGGAAGCGCATAGTCTTAACCACTTGACCTCCAGGGAAGTCCCAACATGCATGATTTAATTTCATATCACTTTTACCCTGTTAGACGTTAAAAAAAAAAAAAAAAAATCCCCATTTTTCAGGAGAGGTAACTGAGTCTTGAGGAGAATAAGTAACCAAGGCAAGTTTCCAGTTAGGAAACAGCAAAATCTAGGGTTGAACCCTGGTCTGTTTGCCTCTAAAGATAGCAGGTGGGAGAGGTAGTATCTGTTACTATTTTTATTTTTGAAAGTGATTTATTGCAGTTTTAAGAAATAGAAACTTTATGTATGTGCACTGTAGGATAGAAGAATTGTAAGAGATTGAAAGGCAGGAAACAGACATTCAGTACAGCATCAACACAGATGTAGAGGCTGGAGGGAGAGAAATTGTGGG
Organism: Eubalaena glacialis; assembly: GCF_028564815.1. Classification (NCBI taxonomy): domain Eukaryota; kingdom Metazoa; phylum Chordata; class Mammalia; order Artiodactyla; family Balaenidae; genus Eubalaena; species Eubalaena glacialis. The sequence goes on along the minus strand of NC_083724.1, from coordinate 58,038,479 downwards.
CACTCAAGCTGACTGGAATGGGCTGCCTGTAGGTTGATCTTAAGTTCTCAGATCTAAAAAATATTTTTAAAAGAGAGGAAAGAAAGACATTTAAATCTGCACAGAGAGATTTAAAACCTGTGTCAACACATCTGCAGGAGATTATTTCTAGGATTTCTCCATTTGACCTTGGTGTCCTGCTTCTACTGAGCTTCTGTTCTGGGTTTCCCTGCTGCCTCTACATTATGATATGTCCACTCAGAGATGAATGTACCAGCTCCTCAGAAAACTGGTACTAATGCCTATCATTTATTTTCAACACATAGTTTTTGAACCCCTACTATAAGCCTGCCCTAGGTCATAACTGCCAACATAAATCAAATGGAGGCCCTGCCTCATAATAATGTCTTACTTGGGCCTCCCTCAAATTCCCTGTCAAATTATGAGCTCCTCTGAGGTTCATTTGTAATTTTCTGTAGTAGAGCAGAGTGGTTAAGGGAATGACTTGACATCAGACAGACCTGAGTTCAAGTCCCAGTTCTACTCACTGTGAATTGTGGAAATGTGATCACACAGAGCTTCTGTAAGCCTCGGTTTCCTTCTCTATAAACTGGAGATAATGATAACATAAGTATACATGGGAAACATAGATTGGTTGCTACATCTACTTTTTTTTGACAAGGAAAAACTATTTAAATTATGCACTCAACTGGTATATTTCAAAAAGTGCAGTGTTTTTCTTCATTATCAATAAAAGGAGTTAGAAGTTAACTTCAAAGAAATAAGGAAATGACAAATTACCTGAAAAGTCACAGTCACATATGCATTCACTGCATCCTAGAGAAGAGGGGCAAGTTAGGTTCACCCTCTTTCATGAGTTTCATCAAATACCAGACCTATTCATGGGTGGAAGAGAAAAGGCAAATTTTTTAAGGAAGTATGTTATTAAATGAGGTATTTGCAATTCCTAAGAGTACCAGGTGGGGAGTATCTTTTCTAAACTAGATCTAGGAAGTACAGTGTGGACTCAATCTGTCCTCCTCCCCTCCAAAGGCTGTTCACTTATTAATGAATTAAAAAACAAGCAAACAACAACAAAAAACAAGATTAAAAAACAACAACAACAATTTCACACATACCACCAAAACAGAAAAATAAAACACTAAGAGGTCCCAGATTACTCTCCAGACAGGAACCAGTGGTTCTAGGCTCAACAGTTCAAGCCTAGAATTCATCTGTTACAAAGTCATCATGAGCATGCCTTACTTCCAAACACAAAAATTTTTGTAACAATAAAACCAAAAACTAGTCCTGATCACTTTTCTAACATACTCAAATTTAACTAGTATTTAAGCTGAGTTGGGAGAAGAAAGAAATCCATACTTATGGGCCAAGGGTGGGTGCGGAGCATTTGTCCTTGCCCTCATGCAAGGCTGAGACATTCAGCTGCTAAAGAAATAATTAGTCGTTTTTAGTCAGACAGTTTCTTATTTCCATAGACAGCAATAGCAAGATCCGCAAAGGTGCCAGCTCCCTGTGTCCTTTGCCCCACAAGACAGCACTAAAGCAAAAGGGGTCAGATAACAAGGCAACATGGGTGATAAGGAGCTCTGGTTCTGAGGAACCAGTTTTATTTATTTATTTGGCTGCGCTGGGTCTTAGTTGCAGCACGCAGGATGTTCGTTGCAGCATGTGGGATCTTTTGAGTTGCGACCAGCGAACTCTTAGTTGTGGCATGTGGGATCTAGTTCCCTGACCAGGGATCGAACCCGGGCCCCCTGCATGGGGAACATGGAGTCTTAGCCACTGGACCACCAGGGAAGTCCCAGGAACCAGTTTTATACTAAGCAGTTTGAGTATTTCCTGCTAAGCAATTTTATAGCATGCAGCTGTACCCTAAAGTGTGGGGAAGAGAGGAGTTTCAAGGCAGAAGCCCTTATATCTTACCAGAACCTGGGAGGCAGTAAGAAATTGTCTCATAACAGCCTCGAGGAAAGATAAAAAGGAGGGTGAGAAACGGCCTTGTAGCAGCTCCTCCCAAGCCTCCCACTCTCTCATGTTCTGAGAGGATTATGGGGCATTTTACCAAGACTTAGATCTCCTGAGGTGAAGCCTTGTCTGTGTGGCCTATATGGATATTTGCGAGGACACCTGCACAGAGCAGTTTCCCTACAACTTCACCCCCTAACCGCTCACATCACCAGCCAAGAACTCTTCAGAAACATGGGCCACCCCATCAGATATCCTAATTATACAAATCCTTTTAATTTGTCCTAAGCAACAGAGATACAACAATCGATTAAACTTAGAGCAGTTGCTATAGTCTGTGAATAGGACTGTGAATAGGTAAAAGGAAATCGGATCGGGTTCGAGAAAGTTGATCTTGTTCTACTGTCTGGCGTGGCAGCTGTGAACTCCTGCAGTCAGCAGCTGCTGGGAAGTTTCTGAGAGCTCTTGGATTAAGATTCCCTATCGGCCAGTGGTCAAGTTGGAGGTGGCAGTCTGCCTTAAAAACTAGCCAGGCCGCCCGCCCGCGCGTCCCTCGCTCCCCCTGCAGCAAGCAGTCCCTCCGACCGTCCGACCCAGCGGCGCCGGCCGAGCCCGAGGCCTGGGCTCTTGCTCCCTGGCGGAGGGATCCGCGGCGGCGGCTGAGGCGGCGGCGCTGAGCCTAGAAGGAAGAGGCAGCTGCCGCGGGGGCGGCTCGGGCGGCAGCGCATAAAGGGGACGCCGCCGGGTGATGCGGTGACCCCTGCGGCAGGCTCAGGAGCCGAGTGGGCCACGGCCCCAAGTCCGTCCCGCCGGACCCGCGCTCCGGAACTCCCCATCTTCTCCGGCCGACCCGCGATCACCGAGGCGGCCTCGCGCCCCCTGGCCCCTTCCCCGTCCCTGCCCTGCCGCTGTTCCCGCCCCGGGGGCCGCCTCCGCCCGCCTCCCGCGATGGCTCTGAAGAGAATCCACAAGGAATTGAACGACCTGGCGCGGGACCCCCCAGCACAGTGTTCAGCAGGTCCCGTTGGAGATGATATGTTCCATGGGCAAGCTACAATAATGGGGCCAAATGACAGTCCCTGTCAGGGTGGAGTATTTTTCTTGACAATTCATTTCCCAGCAGATTACCCCTTCAAACCACCTAAGGTTGCATTTACAGCAAGACTTTATCATCCAAATATTAACAGTAATGGCAGCATTTGTCTTGATATTCTGCGGTCACGGTGGTCTCCAGCACTATTTCAAGAGTACTTTTGCCCATCTGTTCTCTGTTGTGTGATCCCAATCCAGATGATCCTTTAGTGCCTGAGATTGCTCGGATCTACAAAACAGATAGAGAAAAGTACAACAGAATAGCTCGGGAACGGACTCAGAAGTATGCGATGTCATTAAAGAAATTATTGGATAACCTCTACAAATAAAGATAGGGGAACTCTGAAAGAAAGTCCTTTTGATTTCCATTTGACTGCTTTCTATGAGCCCAGGCCTCATCTTCCCCTGTGCACGTTTACCTGATACAGCAGTGCTGCGTGTTGTACATACTTGGAACAACAAACTAGAAATACTGTACTTCTGTACCAACATTGCCTCCTAGCAGAGAAGTGTGTGTGTGACAAGCCAGTTCTCCAGGCATAACCTAGGTGTGAGACTAAAAGCTTTCCTTATTGACTTAAATTTGGATAACGGCAGAGTGAGGGGTGGTGGGTATGGTGTGTGCTTGGATGGGGAAGGAAAGCTCCACTGACCTGTAGGAGATTGTTTTTTAAGTGAAATCCCATTAAACTCAAAACAGTTATGAAAAGCAAGGCGAAGAACATGAAGCTGTTTCTGTATTCATTTTATTCCGAAGGACTTAACGTCTTAGGTGAAAGTTATGACCAATCAGATTAAACTCTACCTACATCCTGTATTTTAAGGTCTAAGTTTAACTGGTCAACATTTAAATGGATTGGAGCTATTAGTAAGTAAAGTGTGATGGGCTTTGTTTCCAACTCTTTTACATCTCCCCACCCTTCAACCTTCGTCCTTCAGCCCCTCTTTCTCTCTTCCATATTCTTTGGTTTGTATGTGGTTTCTCAGTTAATACATAGCTAATAGCTCTTATTTTTCTTATGTTTTTAACTGCTTAGGTCTATCTGGATGTAAGGGTGAAAATTCATTCGATGGAAATACTTGTGTATATTTAAAGACCCAGTTGCTCCTCTGGAGCTTGTACGTTCAAGAATGATTAATCTGTGTAATAAACTGATTACTACAGTCATTACATAAAAAAAAAAAAACTAGCCAGATGCTCTGCAGATCAGAGCTGAAAGAGATGAATGGACCCTCCCCAGTCCCATCCCTCCCCAGCAGTTAAGGTTGTCCTGTGCTAGCTACCACACCCAAGTGCTTGGCATCAGTCCCCACAGCAATCATGTCACCCTTTTGCCAGTTGTCCCCATGTCTTATTCACACCATACGCCCAGACTTGTTCCTAGGTGGCTCAGTGGTTTCTTCCTTGTACCACCTAGGACATCTACAGTCCTCTGATATGTGGGCAACACTAGAAGCACTTTAGAGTTGTCATCTCACATCCATGATCATTATCATCATTATCCATAACCGCCCAAATCTAGCAAGCTTAGCTGGGCAGCAAAAGGACATCGAGTCAGAATCTCCCACCTCCTGGCTCTTCTTCGATACACACAAATTCCAGTATCCCCGTATCCCAGGAGGTAGACTTGGGAGGAAAAGAGTGAATTAGTTAATTACACAGTCCGCATGCCAAGACCAGCCAGGTCCAGTGCCCCAGACTATGTGTCCCCAAGTTCCCTTTGCTACTTGACTGCGTAGTTGGCAGTTTGGGTATGTGTGCCAGGCTTCCTTTGTCTCAGGTGCTGGAATCACTGGAGCTTATTTTTAGGCCCGGTTCTGACTTGTAGATGGATTGCTGCCCTGTGCAATAGTATATTCAGGTGGCTATGGTCCTTACCTGGGAAGCTCAGGTCAAATCAGCTTGTTTCCACTGATGTTCATCCTCCAAGAGTCCTTTTCCATAGGCATTCACATGGGTCACAAACAGAGGGCATGGGTCTTGTGCAATCTTATGCCCCGTTTGGCCCCTCTGAGCTAAGACTTGATCATCCAACTTTGCTGCCAAGTACCAGACTACACTGCTAGCCCATTGCCCAATGCCATGAGTCAATGAAAATGCAACAAGGCATATTTTGGGAGGCATTTTTAGAGCAACCACCACAACTTAAACTATGCTCAATGAGCAGAGTTCCCTTTTCCATGCATAGTTTTACAGTTTTCTTTAAAGCTGCACAGCTGTACCATTCCAGTACATTCCTGTATAGGGGGCCCCAAGACCACACCCCAGGTTCAGTGATTCACTAGGAGGACTGACAAAATTCAGCACATAGTTGTACTCACAGCTAAGATTTATTACAGTGAAAGGATACAAAACAAAGTCAGCAAACTAAAAAGGCATATGGTGCAAAGCCTAGAGAAAACCAGGCACAAGCTTCCAAGAGTCCTCTCCCAGTAGAGTCACACAGGACAGCTTAATTCCCCCATCAACAAGCTGTGCTAACACATGTGAAATGTTACCTCCTGGGGAAGCTCATTAGAAACAGTGCCCTAGGCTTTCACTGGGAGCTGGTCATGCAGGCACCTTCTGCCTAACACATACCAAAATTCCAGACTCCCAGGAGGAAAGCAGCTATTTAGCATAAACCACACTGGTTGTACAAACAGTTTAAGTACATTGAACCACTCTTATCAGTTCTGTGAATGGTGGGAACCCTCCCCAAAACACATCCTAGACACCAGGCCAACCTTGTAAGCAGTACTTTCCAAGGATAAGCAGGCTCTTGGCCCTTGGCCAAGGCATCTTTACAGCGAAAGTATTATCAGTAGGACCTCCTGCAGCAGGGTGAGAGCGGCCTGCAGTACTCATCTCAGTTATGCCCTTTCAGGGTCCTTTACTTAGCCAATTAAAACAAGTCCCACTAACTATACAGATCTATCTGAAAAAGCCAGATGACTTCATCCTTAAGCTTCTGCTTAACTTTTTTTTTTTTAACCTAGCCCAAGGCATCAATTCAGGCACAGCCAGTAAGTTGAAGCTGACCTGAAAGCTTTCCAGGGCTGAGGTAGTATGATAGTCGGGGCACACAGACAAGTACAGTCCCAGAGATCGCAAGTGGTAACCATAGAAACAAAGAGTTCACAAATGTTGGGGCATGCCAAGCAGGACATACATTAGTCAGGCAGCACAAGTTATCAGGGCCCCATGTGGCCTTATACTGTCAGACCTCCCACTCTGGGTTCTCAGTCCGTCCAAATTATGCAGTTCAGTCCTTGATTTCAGAGGGACTCCCTGAGGCAAGTCAGTTCCAAACAGTTTTACCTGTCTATAACATCAGTTCAACAGCTTCACAAGTGTGGACAACATCTATAGGTGTTCTGCAGGAAAGTGCTGGCACTGGGGTCACCCCCTGCCATCTCAGTGCTGGTAAGGTGTGAGCCTAGCCTCAGCAACCAGTTTAATTCAGAGAACTCGCAGCTTGAAAAGGCATATAGTTTTTCCTTTAGGAAGAGGGCAAGGCTTCCAGGAACAGTTCTGAAAAACAAAGATCATTAATGCCCTTCCCCCCTGCCTCCCCATCCCCAGGTGCTGGGGTTTTACTTTTTCCTGCATCATTACAAAATCAGTTGTGTCCTGTTCAGCAATGGTAACAACATTTTTTCAATTATCCCCTACTCTCATCTAGGCCATTCACCTGGAAAAGTTGTATGCAAAAGGCATAAAAGCATTTTCACAGAAAAACATTTTTGTATAATTTAACCAGAAAGACACATCATATTCGAAATGGGTCAGAATGAAATCTTAAATTTTTAAAAGATAATTATAATGGGCTTAATAACCTGCCATCCATTTTGTCCTAATCATTTATCCAGGGAACAGCCTAGAAAAGATCAGTCCCTTTCTGGGGACAGCTGCATTTAATAATCAAACTGCCTTACTAAGGTGTGTATACCAGGAAAAAGGTGAGGGAAGTAGAGTCAGGCTATCAGACTGCCATTGCAAACTGCAACTAATTTAGAAAGCTGAATACAAGTCAACAGCAGTGAGACGACCCTGAAACGGGGTCCAGAGTCTGACCTGTTAGTAGTGTGTGGAGGTGTCATACTCCCTAGCTTTTGCAGGAATCCTGTTAGGAATGCATTCAGTCTCTGTATCAGAAATATAGAGCTGATCAGCAGCTCAATTTCACACGGCCCCATCAGAAATAAGCCCTTTTCTGTGGGCATTTGTGACCCAGATGGTCCAGCCAGCATCCATGATGTTTCCACAATTTAGCCCACAGAGAAGTGTCCTAAATGTGTAACTAGTCCAGAATCTGAGTTTTATTTTTTGAGCAGAACTTCGTCAGCTTTTAGTTTGGCACAGCTAGTGCTGAGGCTGAAATAGCCCAGACCAGGTTTCAGCTTAGAGTCAGGTCTAGGCAATTAAGCGTCAAGATTCCAAAAAAGCCAGCAGCATATTCTTTAGCAGCATATTCAAAGCCCAGATACTACAAGGCCAGAGAGCCATGTTCCAAGTCTAACTGACAAGTGAGGCTTTATGACACCCTTTTTATCTTGTCAGCCTTAGAGTCCAAAAAGACCCACCCAAAAATATGCACATCAGGCTGGAAAATCATCAGGCTTTATGGATCAGACATCTGATTTTACAAAAGCTCATTAGCAACTCAAATCTGCTTTGTAAAACTCCAAAAGTGTATTTCTATCTGGAGAGTGCCTCTCTTTTCATGTTGTTTCATTTTTTTCCAGAAGTTACAACAGGCAAAAAGTATAACAAATATCATCAGTTACAGAGACTGACTTTGTTCTCAACACTCAAAAAAAAAAAAAATTTCAATACACCCACCAATGGCAAAAAGCAAGTATTTATTTGTGTGTCCCACTAACACTTTTTCTTTGCGAATTTCCCTGCCTGGGATGATCCCTGTAGCATTTATGAAATTATAAGCATATAATATTTTCCATCAATTTTTATTCTACATCCAGATGCAAAAACCGCAAAGCACAAAGCTATTTCAACACAGCGCACCCCCCTCAACCTTTAAATGGAAATTTACTCAACCTTCTACCAGTAAATTTAACATTTCCAGGATTAACATTAGAGCTACCAAGGAAGACTCTCAGCTGGAATTGGGGGCAGGAGAGGGAGGATAGGGCTACTGTACCAGTGATGGTAACTAGGCTGAAGAAATGGCTGCAGTGGTTTTTTCCCTTTTCCCCCTCTGGTTTGCTTTGCTCTAGCCATGGGAACTGACCTAATATTTTTTTCCTTCAACTTGGAAAAAAAAGCAATACAAACTTTTAATATTTCTGGGTCATCCAAACTCACCTTTGGGAATTTGGGGGCCCTTTCTCCTCCCACATGAAGGAGAGAACAAAATACAAAAAGGCATCACCTTTTCCCCCTCACTTTAGCACATTTTAGCACAGGCTGCACTTTTGCCCCTCGCTTCAGCCAGCACAGCCAGAAACAGCCAGGAGATCCAGCAAGCCAACTCTCCTGGAGTTGGATCTATCATTTTCAAATTCCACAGGTAACTTCCACCTCTCAGAAAATACTGCTGTTTCATCCCGTGAATGACTCAATAGCCAGCATAGTTAGTACTAAAGATGTGTTATCCCTCACTCCTTCACCTTTACTTTTCTCAAGCTGTTTTTGCCATATTTCAGTGAGTCAGAGTTGGGCTAGCAAATCCCATTTCTGACACCAACTGAGGTAGGGGTCCTCAAGACCACCCTCCCCCAAGGTCTGATGATTTACTAGGAGGACAATGTTCAGCATATAGTTGTGCTCACAGCTAAGATTTATTACTGTGAAATGATACAAAACAAGACAGCAGATAGAAAAGGCACATGGAGCAAGCACATTAGAGCCCAAGGCTTTATTGGGGGACTGGTCATGTAGGCACCTTCTGCCTAACACATACCAAAATTCCAGACTCCCAGGAGGAAAGCAGGTATCCAGCATAATCCACACTGGTTGTACAAACATTTTAGGTACAATGAGCCACTCTTATCAGTTCTGTGGATGGTGGGAACCCTCCCCAAATCACATCTCAGACACCAGCAAAAGGCCAACCTTGTAAGCAGAACTTCCTAAGGATAAGCAGGCTCAGATCTGCTATGTTAACTCTCTCCTACACAACCCCATTGACCTTTAACTTAGCTGGCATATCCATGAGGCTTAGGCATCTTTAGGAGCTGTAGTGTACCCAGGCCCCCAAGAAGCCTAAGGTGATAGCATAGATCCTGCATCTGAGATAGCCACATCTTCCTGGTAATTATGTAGCTGTGAGATTCGCAGCTACATAACAGCCCCCAGAGATTTCCAGGTTCTAATCCTTGTGACCTATGAGTGTTAATTTATGTGGTAAAAGGGATTTTGCAGATGTGATCAAGTTAGGGATCTTGAGATGGGGATTATCCGTTTGGGTCCTAAATGTAATCACAAGTGTCCTTAACAGAAAGAGGCCAGAGGGAGATTTGACTATAGAAGAGGTAGTAGGAGATGTAATGATGGAAGCAAGAGGCTGAAATGATGTGAGGAAGGGGTCATGAGCCAAGACCCTCCAGAAACTGGAAAATGCAAGGAAACTGATTCTTCCTTAGAACCTCTAGAAGGAGGGCAGCCGTGCCAACACCTTTATTTCAGTCTACTGAAACCCATTTTGGACTTCTAGCTTTCAGAACTGTAAGACAATTTTGTGTTGTTTTAAGCCACTAAGTTTGTGGTACTTTGTTACAGCAGCAATAGAAAAGTAAAACACCAAGTCTTACTTCTTTCCTGGATATACCATTTCCATTTCATAATGCATGCTTGCTGGGCAATACCCACTTTGTTGGCATTTTTATTTTTGACCCATTCCAGAATGGGCGGGTCAGAGAATAACATCATGTGCTATTGCATAGTTAGCTTCTCAGGGTCCACCAGCACTCAATAACAGGCCAATAATTACCCCTCAAATGGAGTATACCAGGCAGTTGTGTTAGGAAAATGCTCTGTCCAAAACCCTAGTGGGCACCACTGCCTAGTGCCACAGATGCAGTCTACTGCAAGCACTGTCAAGCACTGATATTTGAAGCTCAAAAGGCTCATTAGAACTAGCCAGTCGAAATAGGAGGGCAGTCTGTATAGCCTGCTAGATAGTTTCCTTATGTGTCCTCTTACTACCACTTCCTTAGTCAGTATAGTTATCTGCTCATCCCCTCTCCTCCCTTCACCTGGCATCCTGTCCTGCTCTATTGGTATCACATAACTGGGCTGAAAGATCCAGGTGGGCTCCTAGTTGTATACTCATCCCACTAGCACTGTTTAATTTGTGGCATTTCCCCACTGGGAACGTTCCTAATAATCAAGAGAAGTACTATACATACGCAACACATCTGTTCCCACAATACATTCAGAGGTATCAGTTACAACCACTTGGGTGTGTGAACTTTTCACTGAATAAAAGATAATACTGAGCCTGCGCGTCTGGAGCCTGTGCTCGGCAACGAGAGGCCGCGATAGTGAGAGGCTCGCACACCGCGATGAAGAGTGGCCCCCGCTTGCCACAACTAGAGAAAGCCCTCGCACAGAAGCGAAGACCCAACACAGCCATACATACATACATACATACATAAATAAAAAGAATGTAAGCAGACAAGAATATCATTAAAAAAAAAGATAATACAGACAAGTTTCAAGGGCCACAATGGTATGGCCTCTTTTACCATAGATAAGGTCAACTTTTGGCAGGAGTTACACGTCTGACAGGACATGGTTTTTTCTATGACTGCTGGAGGACTTCAGTGTGGTAAATTCACCTTCATTGTCCCCAAACTTTTTTTTTTTTGGCAAGAAGCCTCTATATTGTCAGTGTTTACTAGTCACACCTGCTGGCAAGCATCTGCTAACACAGCAATAATGCCATCAAGACAGAAACTTTTGATTTGTCAGCCAACAGACACTATTTACACAGGAAACACACTGGACATCAAAAAACTTTTCTCTAACACTTTGTAAGTATTCATAGCACAAAAAAGTAACGTATCATTTAAATTATACATTTTTACAATGGTACATTAAATTGGTTCAGAGCCTTAATTTTTTTTTTAAGTGTAAAGGGTTTTTTTTTAATTATGTGTAACACAAAGTTATTTAAGTCAATAAATTTTTAAGGAATTTCACATGTTCTGATTCTTTCCACTGCCAATCACCTTAGTTCCTCCAAACTCATAATCTTCAAGATAAAATAGCCCTTTCAAAAAGAAGTTATCGTGTGCGTCAGCCCACAATTCTTTTAGTTAGGCTTCTTTGATCTCCAATGCAGAGCCTTAATTTTTAATTTGATTTAAACATTGCTTTTAGTTTGATGACAACACCAATGGTGCAGAGTTCTGGAGATATGTTCAAAGCAGCACTCACCTGCGGCTTTTCTTCGGTTCCAGAGTCTCCGAGGCAGTCAATAATGTTTTGTCAAATGCATCCTTTAGGTTTTTCTGTGTGAATGCAGAACACTGCATGTATTCGACAGCCTTCAGGTCACAGAACAGCATTTCAGCAGTCTGCGGAGTGAGAGGTTTCTGTGTTCTTGGCAAGCTTCTCGATAATAGAGGGTATCACATTTCTGAGATCAATTTTGGTTCCAACAAGGAGTCTTCAAACAATGGTGAATTATCTCAGGTACCCACTTTTCTTTCACATTTCCAAATAAGGGCCGAAGACCACTGAAAAAGACTAGAAATATATGTTTGTGGATAGCTGAGGGGTTGTTCTCTCAAATCTTTCTTGTCCTGCAGGATCAAAAAGTCCATAAGTGTATGGCTCTCACCAGTTACTGACTGCATAGTTGTCAGAAACCATGGAACGTATTCAGACATTAACTTATTGTTGTATAGCATATCAAGACACATCTTACCAACAACACCATCACTCACAACACAAATTGTCTGCATTGCTGAAATATTTTTTACTCCACTGGAAATATTCCAAATATAATTTTGAACTCAGCTTCTCCAACTGATTTGAAGGACCTACCTGTTTTTCTGTTTTTTGGTTCTTGGGTTTTTTTGAGGCAAGGAATACGACTTTATTCGGAAAGCCGGCAGACTGAGAAGATGGCAGACTAGTGTCTCCGATAAACCATCTTATCTGGGTCTAGATGCCAGTTGCTTTTATAGAATCAGAGAGGGAGAGGAGGTGAGGAAGTAAAGTAAAAGGGCCATCAGTCTTGCAAAACATCTCCTGGAATGACCAGCCTCAGTGAGAGGATGTGTTAGTTTCTTTTTTCTTGCAGCCATTCACAGGTGGGCAGGGTTTCCTGAGGCAGGCCATTATGTATGATTATAACAAAAGCAACGAAAAGCAAAGGTTAAAGTCAAAGAAACAGATCCAGTGTGGAGTCCGATTTAGCTCTTCCCTGTTACAATTCCCCACTGTCAATGTCCATTCCACAATCTTGTGGAAAAAGGGGTGACAATGTTCTAACTGCTCCGTCAGATGGATCTTTCTGAGAGTGTCCGCCATCGGCGTCAGTGTTCCAAATGTTGAGATTTGTCTTTTGTTCCACTTTGGAAGTGTCTACTTTACACCTGTAGACTTAAAAATATTCACAACCTAAAAGTTGAGAGTTATCAGGAATTTTGAGGGCTTCAAGCCCAGGAGGCAGCATCTCAAGTTAAGGAATTTAGCGTTTTTCTATGTATGGGAAGATGCAAGAGTCTGGGCTCACTGAAATCATTTCTTTGATATGCACCACAGCTATCTGGAGCCTGTATCCTGTATTTTCACATCCTGAGTGTCCTCAGGGCTCACCACAGGGAGTGGCTGCAGTCTGATGGCTGCTAGATGGCAGGTATTCTTCACCTTCCTGAATTTCCTCAGGGTTTATTAGCTCACGTTGGAGGGCTGCAATTGCAGATGACATCCTCTCCTCCTGGTCAGGAATCTGACCAATATTTGGGAGACATTTCACGATCAAATTTTGTCCCACGGTGCTGGAAGGCTCATCCCAGGTCAGGCAAAGATTCTTGATATGCCACTCCAGGTGCTATTTTTTGGATTAGGCCCTATTGATAATTAAAGATTCTCTGGATCCTCTAATTATGATCCAGGAGACATTTTCCCTTGCTGCTTCTTCCCATACCTAGATCATATTATTACAATTATTTTATGTTATAAAAGTGATCTATTTCCTTAAGATGTTCAGCCACAGGAGTTTTTTTGTTTTTTTGTTTTTTAATTTTTATTTATTTATTTTTGGCTGTGTTGGGTCTTCGTTTCTGTGCGAGGGCTTTCTCTCGTTGTGGCAAGCGGGGGCCACTCTTCATCGCGGTGCGCGGGCCTCTCACTATCGCGGCCTCTCTTGCTGCGGAGCACAGGCTCCAGACGCGCAGGCTCAGTAATTGTGGCTCACGGGCCTAGTTGCTCCGCGGCATGTGGGATCTTCCCAGACCAGGGCTCGAACCCGTGTCCCCTGCATTGGCAGGCAGATTCTCAACCACCGCGCCACCAAGGAAGCCCTAGCCACAGGAGTTTTGTTGGAGGCCTGGTTACACCTGGGTACTGCAAGAGACAACAATTTTATAAAATAGGATATAAGTAATGCAGCTAGTAACATTGACAAAGACATAGTGCAGCAGGGAGACACAAAGCACAAACAATTTGGAAATAAAGAACAAATTAAAACAATGATAGACATAAATATCAAGTCCACAGGAGAGCCAGCTGGAGACAACAAATTCTGGCAGGATCAGGTAGAGAGAAAAAGATAAATGTTTCGTCTTTGTTTACAAAGGCATACTTTATCAACTTGTTGTAGGTCATTGCATAAAAGAGAAGGTTTTTCTGAAAAACAAAGATTAAAGCCAGTATATTTCCCAAAGTCATAAAGTTATAAATCATATTTACCACTTCATTCAGTCTCATGTAATTAATTCCCACTGATCTGGATGAAATAATCAGGTTTCCCAATAGTTTTGTCATATGTTACCCAGTCCAGTGATATTATCTAAAGACTATCAGAAACTTAGATTTCTTAAAAAGTTCCTTTTTATCAGTCTTCTTGAAAATCTTCATTTTGTAAAAGCATCAGGACAAAACTTAAAATAGCATGGTTAAAGATTTGAGTACAATGTAATTAGCAGGAAACTTGGATATAACATTTTAGAATAACTAGTGTTATGATTGATAACATATCAGGACATATCAGATGTTAGGGATTCCATATAAATTTTGGAATATCTATATAAATGACATTTATCCATACACCATAACCTAAGGTTCATCTCCAATCACTTGACAATGTTTTTGAAGTAATTTAACATACCAAATAAAATTAGTTTGACATCTCTCTCTGAGATGTCTCAGAGATGTTCTTTCGAAGTATCTCAGAGTCAGGTGGAGACTAAAAAGCTTTATTCAAATTTTGATACTTAGGAAGTTTGTTAAAAATATCAAAAAGCTTTTTTTTTATTTTTGAATTTTATTTATTTTTTATACAGCAGGTTCTTATTAGTCATCCATTTTATAGACATCAGTGTATGTCAATCCCAATCTCCCAATTCATCACACCCCCACCCCCACCCCCCGCCACTTTCCCCCCTTGGTGTCCATCCGTTTGTTCTCTACATCTGTGTCTCTATTTCTGCCCAGCAAACCAGTTCACCTGTACCATTTTTCTAGGTTCCACATATATGCGTTAACATACGATATTTGTTTTTCTCTTTCTGACTTACTTCACTCTGAATGACAGGCTCTAGATCCATCCACAGCTCTACAAATGACCCAATTTCATTCCTTTTTATGGCTGAGTAATATTCCATTGTATATATGTACCACATCTTCTTTATCCATTTGTCTTGTCGATGGGCATTTAGGTTGCTTCCATGACCTGGCTATTGTAAATAGGGCTGCAATGAACATTGGGGTGCATGTGTCTTTTTTTTTTAATAATTTTTAAAAATTTATTTTTATTTATTTATTTATTTTTGGCTGCATTGGGTCTTCGTTGCCACGCATGGGCTTTCTCTAGTTGTGGCGAGCAGGGGCTACTCTTCGTTGCGGTGCGCAGCCTTCTCATTGGGGTGGCTTCTCTTGTTGCGGAGCACGGGCTCTAGGCACATGAGCTTCAGTAGTTGTGGCATGTGGGCTCAGTAGTTGTGGCTCATGGGCTCTAGAGCGCAGGCTCAGTAGTTGTGGCGCACGGGCTCAGCTGCTCCGTGGCATGTGGGATCCCCCTGGACCAGGACTCAAACCCATGTCCCCTACATTGGCAGGCGGATTCTTAACCACTCCACCACCAGGGAAGCCCCGTGCATGTGTCTTTTTGAATTATGGTTTTCTCTGGGTATATGCCCAGTGGTGGGACTGCTGGGTCATATGGTAATTCTATTTTTAGTTTTTTAAGGAACCTCCATACTGTTCTCCATAGTGGCTGTATCAATTTACATTCCCACCAACAGTGCAAAAGGGTTTCCTTTTCTCCACACCCTCTCCAGCATTTGTTGTTTGTAGATTTTCTGATGATGCCCATTCTAACTGGTGTGAGGTGATACCTCATTGTAGTTTTCATTTGCATTTCTCTAATAATTAGTGATGCTGAGCAGCTTTTCATGTGCTTCTTGGCCATCTGTACGTCTTCTTTGGAGAAAATTCTATTTAGGTCTTCTGCCCATTTTTTGATTGGGTTGTTTGTTTTTTAATATTGAGCTGCATAAGCTGTTTATATACTTTGGAGATTAATCCTTTGTCCATTGATTTGTTTGCAAATATTTTCTCCCATTCTGAGGGTTGTCTTTTTGTCTTGATTGTAGTTTCCTTTGCTTTGCAAAAGATTTTAAGTTTCATTAGGACCTACCTGTTTTTATTAGCCTGAAGGGTGCCTAGTAAAAAAGAAAGTGGAAGGGGGTTTAAGCCTTAATTGAGGAGGTGAGCCAAACTGACCAGATGATGGTGGTGGGTAAGACCACATACAGGAAGCACTGCAGAAAAAGTCTTAGACAGCAGGAGGGGCAAAGTTCAGCTGGCAGCTCACTCCACCAGACTGACAGTCACAACAGGAATGAAGGACATTGGTGGAAACTGCCCTACTGGCCCCTGCCTTCCCAAGCTCCAAAAGTGAGCACCTCGTGGTGCCTCCAGAAGCCGTCGTGAAGAAGCAGTGTTCAGAAGCAGTCCGGAGGCCCTCACCTATGCCTCCACCCTGCACCCGCATCCCAACAGCAATGTTCTGGGCGAACAGGTCAGGACCCCATCTAAAAAGGTGAGTGGGCCATTGTATAGGCAATGAAGGTGTCAAACGCCAGACTGCTGTCAGTTACAGAAACATTCCCCTGGGACCCAGCATTCTCCACGTGTCACGTGACTTTTTGGAGGTACACGAAAGGTGCATAAAGGCAAATCACCTGACGGTCAAGGGCTGTAGTGAGCGCCTTACCCCGGACACTTGGCGCCACGTGAGCCTCCACGGCCTAGAGGGGTTACGTTACATTCCTCGGTCCAATTCCGTCCTCCGTGCTTCACCTAAACAAGGACCCCCTTTGCCTAATTTCCTGCCCCCTGAGGCCCGGAAAGCCCTGGCCAGGTGAGATGAACAGAAGGGAGGAACGGACCTAAACGGAGCTGCGGGAAGCGCCTCACACTGGGCTGAATCTGACGCGTCCACGTGGCGACCTGGACCTATGGGAGTCCCCAGAGCGGTGACATCAGGAGCGCGACGTCCGAGACCGCACGGCGGGCAGTGCCGCGGTGTCTAACCTGGACTCGGGGAGTCCTACCGCGTCCTTTATGCGAGGAGATTCTTTTCATTAACTCCACAATAGTATACATACAAATACATTAAAGAACCAGTTCAGGGGGCTTCCCTGGTGGTGCAGTGGTTAAGAATCCGCCTGCAAATGCAGGGGACACGGGTTTGAGCCCTGACCCGGGAAGATCCCACATGCCGCGGAGCAACCAAGCCCGTGCGCTACAACTACTGAGCCTGCGCTCTAGAGCTCGTGGGCCACAACTACTGAAGCCTGCGCGCCTAGAGCCCGTGCTCCGCAACAACAGAAGCCACTGCAGTGAGAAGCCCGCGCACAGCAACAAAGACCCAACGCAGCCAAAAATAAAAATAAATAATAAATAAATTTAAAAAAAAAACAGTTCATTCAACTTTTAAACGCCTTCGAGCGTCACTGTTGAAATTCAACACATGATTCTTTTCATTATTTCCAGAAAAATAGAATTCTTTGACACTCTTTAACTGGTTTGGTAAAAATCTCTGCCTGTAAGGAAACTCTTTCCAGCCCAATTTACCATTTGCTCCCATATACTTGGAATATGATTTATTGAGGGTAATATTAGAACATTTTCAATGTAATTATGCCAAGGCAGACTAAACACCGAGCTGGGAAAATTCTTTGACTTTTAGTTCCAGGATCTTCCTGGTGTTTTTCAACTATACTCCAAAACCTATTTTTCTCCCAGTTTTACTGAGATATAATTAACATGCAACATTGTATTTTAATTATGTCTTGTATTTAGTTTAAGGTGTACAACATAACAATAACATAATAAATTATTATGTACAACATAATAATTTGATATACATACATATATAGTGAAATTATTACCTCACCTATTTTTATGTTATCGTATTTTTGCCACGATTGTTCTCAATAGTCCTACAGCATGCAAAATATGCTTGTTCATTTCTGCGAGTTTCCAGGAGGAAATGCTCAGAAATAACTGCTACATTGTAGACATTCAGAAGAGTATTTTGTATAAACCAAAATTAATTAATGAGGTAAAGTGATAAGAATAACATCTTAAATAAATGCACTTATTTGGGCCGATGAAAGTTCTATGAAGCTCAAGTTTTTTGGTTTATTTCATGTTCATTTGACTAGTTTCTTAGATAGGCAAAGAAAAGTCCAACAAAAAAATCTGCAGAGCTCTATCTGAGCATGATCCAAATTATCCCCTAAAAACTGCTACCACTTTGACTTTAAACTTCCTTGTGTTCTTCTTTGCGATTTCTGGGTGATGATATATCAAGCTGTATACTTAACAGAACCCAACAATTCTTAGTGGGGAAATTTATACAAAAATTACCCATGGGGCTTCCCTGGTGGTGCAGTGGTTGAGAGTCTGCCTGCCAACGCAGGGGACCGGGCTCGAGCCCTGGTCTGGGAAGATCCCACATGCCGCGGAGCAACTGGGCCCGTGAGCCACAACTACTGAGCCTGCACGTCTGGAGCCTGTGCTCCACAGCAAGAGAGGCCGCGATAGTGAGAGGCCCACGCACCGCGATGAAGAGTGGCCCCCGCTCGCCGCAACTAGAGAAAGCCCTCGCACAGAAACGAAGACCCAACACAGCCAAAAATAAATAAATAAATAAATAAATTTATTAAAAAAAAAAAAAAGAAAAAAGAAACAATTAAAAAAAAAAAATTACCCATGAGTGAATGAGTCTGTTTGGTGAATGATGTAAACTTTTGAAATGCACACTTTTTAATATAAGAATGAAAGAGCCTTTGTTTTTTGCTTGTATTTTTGGCCGCGCCACAGGGCTTGCAAGATCTTAGTTCCCCGACCAGGGATTGAACCCAGGCCCTCGGCAGTGAAACTGCGGAGTCCTAACCACCAGACCACCAGGGAATTCCCAGCCTTTGTTTTAAGGTATAATTTAATAATAGTGTTGTTAACCATTATTTAATTTAACGCTGTTACCATTCTTGTATGATGGCTCTTCAAGTATCTAGATGAAGCAATTCTTTCTAAACCAATCACCTACAACATGTGATTGGGTATTCATCTTTCCGCTACAAGACATCTCTATTTAGTCCACACTTTTAGTCACCTGCTCTTTATTCCTTCCCAGTACTTCTCAGCTCAGTATTTGTGCTTACTGTCACTTTATCATAATAGGTCTCCATTCCCCACAAGTCTTGGAACACCCACCTCTCTCGCTGTCTGGAATGCCCACTTCATGGGGATCTCATTGACTTTCTTCCTTTTCTGCCAACTTTTGCTTGTCATTCATTCCCATCTCACCGCAACACTCCAACTAATATCTGTTTTCCCAAACCTCATTCATAGACTACATCTTGAAAATGACTCGATTCTCCGAGGTGTGGAAGAAAGAAGGCCCAACTGACCTCCCTCTCAAGGCAGACAGTTGTTGGTAGATGCCAGCTGGAAACTCAGCTGGGGCTGCTGGCCAGAAGCCTCAGTTCTCCTCCATATGGGTTTATTTGGGATTCCACACAGCAGCAGCTTAAGTCCAAGGAAGAGCATTCAAAGAAGACAGGCTTTGAGGTAGTCTTCCATTGTAGCTAATGCCAAACCTATTCCTTTGATATAAGGATCAGATATGAATTGTTTGGTTCAGAAGTGCATGATGCCAGGACAGCTCAAAGAGAAAAATATTGTTTCATAAAATTGTAAAACCTAAATACCAAAGGAAAAGTTATACCTGATTTTGAAACATGTGTTTTAACAACACAGCCTGAGGAAGGATGCCAACCAACCTCCACCTTTTAAAGGTGAAGGTGAATGAATTCTTCTGGTCCTAAGATGGGTTGGTAATCAAGACCATAAGGAAAGAACAAACTAAACTAGAGGGTTAAGGGTCTAAAAAATGATGGGGGTCAGTTTAATGTAATTAGTCTTAAGGGCCATAGGGATGACCCATTTTTTACAGGTGGGAGGCCTACACTACCTTAAGCCTGAGAGATAGCCTACCAGAAAAGGAAGTGGCAAAAGGCCCGTGGATTTCCACGAATGAGGAAGAGTCCTAAATGACAAGTTGGTGGTGAAGGTCCTCTGGTGGTGAGATATTTTGGCTGTAGACACTGTAGAAAGTATTGGCTCCAGGAGGGAAAAATGAAAAAGCTGGTCACAGGGTCTGGAGAATATCCTGGAGGAACTAACTCTAGGGATTATGGTTTCAGAAAAAGAAGGGCCCAAGAGGCGAGGGACAGGACTGAGTCTGGCACCAAGCGACCTCCGCATGCACCAACGCTCCGCTGGGCTCGGCCATCAACGCCCGACCTCCAGAGAACTGCGAGCTTGGGGATCAAAAACCCAGCTAGGAGGGAGGGAGACGCAAGAGGGAAGAGATATGGGGATATATGTATATGTATAACTGATTCACTCTGTTATAAAGCAGAAACTAAAACACTGTTGTAAAGCAATTATACTCCAATAAAGATGTTTAAAAAAAAAAAAAACTTGCCAAAATGTCACCCCCTGCCTCCAAAAGCAGATTAAAGAAGGGAGTGTCCAGAAATCAGGATGAAGAAGACTTAGAGAAGCCCCTTCTCCTATCAGTGGACCACCAGGGTTTACCTGGGTAATGAAATGACAATAGGCCTTTTTGTCATCTTCTTTTTATAATTTATCCATTTAAATTTCAGTCAACATTTAAAAAATATCCAATCAGAATGACAGGCGTTTCCAGAAGTATCAGTTTTTTAAATCCTCACCCTTTTACAAATGTGAAAACTGAGGCTCAGTATGGCTACCAAGGAATTCTCCTAAATCATTGAAACTGTAAATTTGGGACCTAAGTCTAAATCAGTGTCTCATTTTATCTTGGCTAACTTCTTAAAATTCTGTTTAGGGACACGGGGAGGGAGAAAGGTAAGCTGGGAGGAAGTGAGAGAGTGGCATGGACATATATACACTACCAAATGTAAAATAGCTAGTGGGAAGCAGCCACATAGCACAGGGAGATCAGCTCAGTGCTTTGTGACCACTTAGAAAGGTGGGATAGGGAGGGTGGGAGGCAGACGCCAGAGGGAGGGGATATGGGGATATATGTATACATATAGCTGATTCACTTTGTTATACAGCAGAAACTAACACAACATTGTAAAGCAATTATACTCCAATAAATATGTTAAAAGACAAAACAAAAAAAACCCCGGCCGACTTGCAGTGTTCGCAGCTCGCTGAACGTGACAGCAGGCATACTGCAGCATACGCGAACACGAAGGAAAACTGCCGCGTCCCAGCGGTCTCCGCACCTCTTGACTGCCTGGTTCCAGATCTTTCACCTGCACCAGCCGCTGGGAAGGAAGAGAACTTGGGCTTGCGTGTCCCGACCTCGGAGAGGAAGGTAGCAGGACAAAGTGAACCAGTATTGAGGATGCCATTTGAAAGATTTTTCCGGGGTTGGGTGTGGGGGAGTAGATTGCCAGCGCACGCGCAGAAAGAGCTGGATGCCGAGCCTCCTGACTGCCCATGGCCTCACGTGACCCAAGGAATGCGCGCACCATTAAGCCGGGTCCAAGCGAGTCACGTGGGTCAACTGACTGCCTACGCCACTCCGGTTCTTCCAGGTCCGCTCCGCGCAGCACAGAAGCTAAATCCACAGCTCGGAAGCTTCTTGCACCTTTGGAGCGGGACTTGGTCGTCACAGAACGGGGAGACACTCAGGCAGGAAAGAGGAACTGATGCCCAGCTACCCGCGGGATGCCTTTGGGGAGAGACCTCCGGAGTCAACGCCCTCCCTTGGAAATAGGTTTCCGTACCAGCGCGCGGGCCATCTGGAGCGGGGACATCAGAGGCATGGCCTCGGTGCTGCCCGGGATCCGAGAGCTCGCGTCGTGTGAAGGGACTCCCTTAGGCTCACGGCCCTACAGCCTCTGTCAAGTGGGAAGGTCCTGGGCGGGCTTAAAAGCCCTTGCTTAGGCCCCTTAAGCAACGACTGAGTTGTAAGCTTCAGGGAGCACAAGTGCCATGTGTTGGAGGCACCAGTGTGGAGCATCTTCTGTCCCTGCGGGTGTGAGCGTTCAGAACAGGAACTTTCACAGGAACGCTTGGACCGAGCCCATCTTGGGCTGAAATTGAGAAATTTGGAAGTGCAGGTGCACCCTGGTTCCATTCACTGTGTCAAAGGCAGCCTTGTTTTTGTACTTAAACACCCTTCAGGGTGTGCAATTTAGGTCTTCTCTGCTGCCAGAGGCAGATGGCACAACGTGCAAACGTTCAGCAAAGGTAAATTGAATTTTCTTAACTGCCTGAAAGCGTCTCACTGCCAGGCCCAATGGGACTTTCTTCTATAGTGTTCTCAGCTAAGGAAGATTAGCCCAATCCTAATGCTGGCCGGTGGATTTGGGCAGACTCTTAATTGCTGTTTCCTATTTCAAGCTATATTATACTTTGGTGAAAAGACTCAATTTCAATGCTACAAAACTCTAATTTCAGCTTATTTGAAAACCTCGGTGGTTCTAGTCCCAGATGTTTTGTTTTGAGGGGCAGTGAGGATAAAAGGAACGTGATATTGATGGTTATAAAACAAAAATATTGTTTATACACAAAACTTCTTAATTTGCCCTACACTAGCACACAGTTGGGAATATTCCTAATGCAGTGTACAATATCAGGCTTTAACTCTACTTACGAGGCAAAGCGACATGAGTGATTAGAGGAGCAGTAATAAACATAATGATGCTGACATGGATAAACTGTCTATAATTACTGTCTAGATGACTCATCTCCCATGATCCCTCAAAGCCATTTCACTAGATTGTTCCCTCCATCAATCCATAAGATCACTTTCTTCTCCCTGACATGCTTTCTTGACTTCCAGGACACCCATTCTCTTGGTTTTCTCCTACTTCACTTCCTGCTTCTTCTGTTTTTTGCTGATTCTCTTTAATATTGCACCTGTTCAGGTGTTCTGTTGATGGACTGCTGATGTTTGGAAGGTTCATAAAATTAAGACACATGACTCATAAACTTTTTTTATTCTGTAATATTAAATTTTCTTGCCCTTATTTAAGCAATATTACTAATTATGTTATTATAATTAAGACTTTAATATTACTTAGGTTCTATTGACAGTCATAATCTAAATCAGGGGTCAGCTAACTACAGCCATGGGCCAAATCTGGTTTACCAACTTTTTGTAAATAAAGTTTCATTTCAATATAGCTATGTCCGTTTATTTATGTATTGTTTGTGGCTGGTTTTGAGCTATAACAGCAGAGTTGAGTAGTTGTCCTAGAGACTGACCCACAACGTTTAAAATACTATTTAGAGCTTGGCAGAAAAAGCTTGCCAACCCCTGACCTAAATGACTAAAAATGTAAAATGTAATTGTGTTCTAAGTGTATAGATTTTAATATATTTTCCCCAAGTGTAAATTAAATTATTGTAAACATTTTAAAAATTATTTTCACACATATTTAAGAAGTTATTTTTCTTCTAAAGTTTTCCGAATTATCTTCCAAAATTAAAAGGCAAAATGTGTTATAATTAAAGAATATAAAGATTTTAAGTCAAAATTATTTAGAGTTAAACAATCTTAATTTTTGGCAGATGTAATTAAATCTTACTAAATATTGTTATAAAAATAAAACTAATATGATTTTAGTGTTCACAGTCCATCCAGTTGCCAGTGTTAGTAGTCAGCATCATATTTTGTGTATATTAGGTCTTGACATTCATACAAAGGACTTTAAAGATAATATGAATTGTTTAATATTCTTAAGTGTTTCTCAGTTGTTGCAGATACTGTGCTAATAACCTAATTCCTGAGTACTTCTGGAACCACTCACTGAAATATAAAGAGAAGCAAGAAATCAATTCTCCACACTGTTACGTAACTGTGCTATGTAAGAACCCCTTGCATTAATGCTATCTGAAAGGATTTGACAAAGTAATTTGTTACGTTCTCCTACTTCAGTGCTTCTGCTACTCAAAACCTTTCCAGTCTCTGAAGCAACATCCATCTATGACGTTGGCCATGCACAACCAAGGAGGCTTCTTAGCATTTGGACCCAATGTCATTTTCTTTTGAGGACACACAGCTAGAGATATGCTGGGGTGTTTATCTCCTGGGGCGTGAAGGGTAGCAGAACATACCACCCCAAAATATGCCACTTTGGCATCAGGATTATTTTTTGCTGAAGACAGTTGAGAAAAAGCAGATATAAGGAAAGCTTTCTGCCCTCCCCCTATTTGCCTAAAAGCAGGACATAAATTCATTAACATGTTCCACCTCTTCTCTCTACCAGGAAGGACAAAAGTTAATTACTGGAGACAACTCTAGATGCTTTTTTCAGCGCAGAGACAGCACCAGAGGAATCTCCATAACACATCTTACCTTCCATTAGTTCCCCCATATATTTGCCTTCCCACAATTTGCTGCCCTGGAAACTCAAAAGTCTTTTCCTTTGCCTTGTCGTTTATCTAAAAATTTATTGTTCTTTTTTTGAGATGCTGTATAGGCCGAGGTCTAACCACTCTTTTGAGTAACTCATCTCCGAGTTGCTCCCATGTGTTTGCGTGATGCATACATTAATAAACTTTTTAAAAATAAATTTATTATTTACTTATTTATGGCTGCATTGGGTCTCCGTTGCTACACACGGGCTTTCTCTAGTTGCAGCCAGCGGGGGCTACTCTTTGTTGTGGAGCGCCGGCTTCTCACTGCGGTGGCTTCTCTTGTTGTGGAGCACGGGCTCTAGGCACGGGCTTCAGTAGTTGTGGCACACAGGCGTAGTTGCTCCGCGGCATGTGGAATCTTCCCAGACCAGGGCTCGAACCCGTGTCCCCTGCATTGGCAGGTGGATTCTTAACCACTGCGCCAGCAGGGAAGCCCACGTTAATAAACTCTTTGTTTTTCTCTTAGTCTGTCTTGTCAGTCTAAATACAGGGCCCCAGCCAGAGAACCTAAGATGGCTAGAAGGAAAAGAAAATGTTTTCCTCCCCTACAGGCCTTAGCAGTTTAGCATGTTTCTGATATGTGGTGGCCACTACAGTGCAGGGTCCTCTTGCCCAGGTCAAAGAGTAAATACTGCCTTGTTGGGTACCTATGAAAGCCCTAAGCAGGCCACATCCTTTCGACAGACCATGGAGTACAAATGTAACCATGGTAAAAACATGGCCATTGGAAAAAAATGAAAGCCCAAATTAACCTCAGCAACTCCCTTAACGCTGCTGTTAAAGTCACCCTGTTCTGACTCACAAGCCTCCACGTTTCCTTCTTCTGGGGATGCCAGGAACTATTTGATGACAGGAATCTTCTACTAAATTGTCTACATATATGACTAATTACTTGATGCATTATCACCAAAAGCCTATAGCCTTTAAGAGGGCATACCATAGAAAGGATGCATTTAGAGTACCCAGCTAATTGCCAAAAGAAGATATGTGCTCCAAAGGAAGACATATCCTCATATTAAATGGACCCAAGACTTCTCCACACATATATTTTAATGAATTTAACTCCTTTCTAACTTTTCAGTAATTGGAAATATAATAGTGTAATTTCACACTATTCAAAGGAAGCCTAAATTAAAGGCCAGGGATCGCAGAACTTGAAATAAAGAATCTTAGTCTAGCTGGAGGCACTTAATAAATACTAAAATTTAAACGTGTGTAACTGAAAGCACCTCTGTTTTAACATGTAAAGTACATAATATAATTTTCCCCTCTAAAAAAGGGTGTGGAATGCTACAAATGTATTATAGCTTGTTAAATTAAAAGTAAATGTGTGGGGACTTCCCTGGTGGCACAGTGGTTAGGAATCCGCCTGCCAATGCAGGGGACATGGGTTCGAGCCCTGGTCCGGGAGGATCCCACAGGCCACGGAGCAACTAGGCCCGTGCGCCACAACTACTGAGCCTGCGCTCTAGAGCCTGCGAGCCACAACTACTGAGCCCACGTGCCTAGAGCCCATGCTCCACAACAAGAGAAGCCACCGCGATGAGAAGCCCGCGCACCGCAACGAAGAGTAGCCCCTGCTCGCCGCAACTAGAGAAAGCCCGCGCGCAGCAACAAAGACCTAATGCAGCTATAAATAAATTAATTAATTAATTTAAAAAAAAAAGATCTTACCTGCCTTGAAGGTGGTAGAGCACTAGGCAGAAGAAGCCAGGTTCCTTGAATAAATGCATGGAGTAAGACCCCACCGATCCGTGTTAGACTATAATGTGAACAATAAATAAAACTTTATGGTGTTGAGCCCCCTAAAATTTAGGGTTATTTGCAACACTAGTTTGCCTGAATATCACACAATTATTACAAACTTTATAGAATTGTTGTCAGAAGTAAAGAAAAATAATCTTGCCTAAGAACAAAAGCTCAGGATCTAGACAGATGGGTGTCAAATCAATGAGTCCTCTTTTCTCTGATAAATGTTTCATTAATGAATCATATTGGTGCTCTAAAATATTTATTCCAAGCCAGGGAATTTTGTGTTAAAATACTTGTCAAACTTCAAAAGGTGATTAAATACATTACCAAGGAAATTTTTTTGTAAAGTATTTTAAAAATATATTTAATTATTTATTTGGCTGTGCGGGTCTTAATTGTGGCACGTGGGATCTTCGTTGCGGCCTGCAGGATCTTTAGTTGCAGCATGCGAACTCTTAGTTGCAGCATGTGGAATCTAGTTCCCTGACCAAGGATCGAACCCAGGGCCCCTGCATTGGGAGCTTGGAGTCTTAGCCACCAGGGAAGTCCCTGAACCAAGAAAATTTAATATTTTGCTTTAATTTAAAAAATTGTGTGTGTTTCTCTGTTGTGATGAATACTGTTTATACACAAAATTGGGAGTTGAGGGCATAGCTTATTTGATTGATTCCATGCAAGAATTTGGATTCCTGATATAATATGGAATAGCTAAAAGTTTAAGTAAATGTAAGATAAAACATGAAGTTTCAGTTGAAACGTAGTAAAGTTAGAGTGTAACTAAAATACCTCATATATTTTAAGAATTTGCTCTAGTAAAACTAAAGAATAAAACTACCCTAGTGGTTTTTTTTTTTAAGATTTAAAAAAATTAATTAATTTTTGGCTGCATTGGGTCTTTGCTGCATGCGGGCTTTCTCTAGTTGCGGCGAGCGGGGTCTACGCTCCATTGTGGTGCATGGGCTTCTCATTGCGGTGGCTTCTCTTGTTGTGGAGCACGGGCTTTAGGCACGCGGGCTTCAGTAGCTGTGGCACTCGAGCTTTAGAGCACAGGCTCAGTAGTTGTGGCACATGGGCTTAGTTGCTCTGTGGCATGTGGGATCTTCCCAGACCAGGGATCGAACCCGTGTCCCCTGCATTGGCAGGTGGATTCTTTTTTTTTTTTAACATCTTTATTGGAGTATAATTGCTTTACAATGTTGTGTTAGTTTCTGCTGTATAACAAAGTGAATCAGCTATATGTATACATATATCCCCATATCCCCTCCCTCTGGCGTCTCCCTCCCACCCTCCCTATCCCACCCCTCTAGGTGGTCACAAAGCACCGAGCTGATCTCCCTGTGCTACGCGGCTGCTTCCCACTAGCTATCTGTTTTACATTTAGTAGTGTACATATGTCAATACTACTCTCTCACTTCATCCCAGCTTACCGTTCCCCCTCCCCGTGTCCTCAAGTCCATTCTCTAGTCTGCATCTTTATTCCTGTCCTGGCAGGTGGATTCTTAACCACTGTGCCACCAGGTAAGTCCCAAGGTGTTTTGTTTTGTTTTTTGATGTGGACCATTTTTAAAGTTTTTATTGAATTTGTTAAAATACTGCTTCTGTTTTATGTTTTGGTTTTTTGGCCACGAGGCATGTGGGATCTTAGCTCCCCGACCAGGGATCGAGCCTGCACCCCCTGCATGGGAAGATGAAGTCTTAACCACTGGACCACCAGGGAAGTTCCTGGTTTGTTTTTTTTTTAATCATTACTCTGCACTGTTATTTATTTAGTTATTTATTTGGCCACACCGCACAGCTTGTGGGATCTTTGTTCCCTGACCAGGGATCAAACCCGGGCCCTCAGCAGTGAAAGCACTTAGTCTCAACCATTGGACCGCCAGGGAATTCCCCACTCTAGTGTTTTTAACTTAGAATTTTGAGTATTTTGGTTCAGGTCTCAAGAGTACAATTTGTTTTAAGGAAGTGGCCCTGCAGACTGATGTGGGGGGTTGGGTTTCCCTTTCATGCAGTGATTTCCAAATGAAGTTGATTAGGCCTTCTAACAGTTTATGAAAGCAGTAAATGTGGAGTTGCAAGCCTTCCCCTGAATTTCAAAAAGTTTACTAGGCACTGTGGTTTAGATGAAAGTGCATGGCCTGTGAGTATGACATATGTGGGTTCTTTATCCAGCTTGCTCTTTGATATAAAGCCCAGTTACTTCACCTCAATTTCTCATCTGTAAAACGGTATTAGAAAAACTTAACTCAAGTCTTGTTTTTTGTTTTGGCCGTGCTGTGTGGCTTGTGGGATCTTAGTTCCCAGACCAGGGATTGAACCCGGGCCCTTGGCAGTGAAAGTGCAGAGTCCTAACCACTGGACCACCAGGGAATTCCCCTTAACTCAAGTTTTAATTGTTAATTATACCTCGATAAAGGTGAGGGGAAAAATACTCAGAGGACTGTTTTAAGACTTACACGAGACAATGTTTGTAGAGTCGGGCACACTGATGATACACAATAAATGGTTCTTCTCTCCTTGCCCTCTCTGCAATAAAAACTACTGGTAACATTTACTAACAATAGGATGGAGAAGATAACCTGCATATTATTTTTATTTTTTAATTGCTATTACATCAGTTCAGTTTGGGATCGTTTCTTTTAGAAATATTTATCCAAAGTTTTGTTTTGGCAGTATTACACGTATGCAGTTAAACAGATGAGAAACACAATTCTTTTCGTATTGTATTTCTTTTGGTAACCAAATTATCTTAAAATCTGGTGCATAATGATAAAACATCAATAAAAACTGTCCTTCAGATAGAGAACCACAGGATTAGTATGTCAGGGCATATTCTCAGAAATGAACACTAGATGGCAGCTTTCAGACAAGATTGTCTGGGTCAATGGCCCACTTTTGTTTTCCCCTCCTGACAAAACCCAAGCCAAGTTTCTTCCGAGTGTCTTTCTTACCCAGTGGATCCCGCTTCCCCAGGGACCCTCCCACTTGCCTCCATCAGGACAATAGTTACTAACCTAGAAAAGAAAGCATCTGTAGAGGCTGCTAGAGAGAGAAGATTAAATTAAAAAAAGAGAAACCCAACAAAAAACTAACCTGCAAGCCTTTCCCTCCCCTCTATTATATTTTATTTTCCTTTTAAAATAATAAACACGAAGTGATTTCGTCTTTGTGGTGATTGAGAGGGTGGAGCAGGGGGAGTAGGGAATCTTCTTGAATCAATTCTCAAGAACTAATTATGTTGTTCTTTATAACAGCAAGTAAGTTTTTTTAGCTTGTTCTTTTTCTTTTTTAAAAAAAAAAAATCTCTACTCTCTGCCTATTTTTCTTTCATTCATGCCTTAAAGTATTTATTAAGTATTTACAGTGTACAACTTGGTACTTACATCAGCTTGGTGCTGAGGGTGGGAGATGAGAAAGTATATTTGGATAAGGTCAACCCTCTACCCTTCAGACCACTGCAGTCATAGGGGAAATAAGACAGCGACATAAATGTCAGAGTAACGTACAATTTCTGGCAGGCACACTTTTGGTACCACAGCACATACCAAATCATATCAAGTGGCATTCTCTTTGTAATCAACAGATTTGTCCTTCTCTTTTGGAGACCTCTTATGTACATTCAAAAGTTTTACTCAGCTCAATGTGGCTAGCTCATCCTGGTTCTCTACTTTGTATAGCAACTGCTCTATTTTCCAAAGTCTAAATTTTTTCCCCCAGCACTTGACAGAGCTCACACTGATGGTCTCTTTAATGATTTTTGCTTCATTAATACTGTGGTCTGGGACTTCCCTGGTGGTGCAGTGGTTAAGAATCCGCCTACCAATGCAGGGGACACGGGTTCGATCCCTGGTCCAGGAAGATCCCACATGCCACAGAGCAACTAAGCCCGTATGCCACAACTACTGAAGCCCACGTGCCTAGAGCCCGTGCTCCACAACAAGAGAAGCCACCGCAATGAGAAGCCCGTGCACCGCAACAAAGAGTAGCCCCCGCTCGCCGCAACTAGAGAAAGTCCAGTGCAGCAATGAAGACCCACTGCAGCCAAAAGTAAATAAAATAAAATAAATTTATTAAAAAAAAATACTATGGTCTGAATGTTTATGTCCCCCTCCCCAAAATTCATATTTTGAAATCCCAGTGCCTAATGTGATGGTATTAGGATGGGGAGCCTTTGGGAGGTGCTTAGGTCATGAGGGTAAAGCCCTCATGAAGGGTGGAAGATTAATGCTCTTATAAAAGAGACCCCAGAGGGTTTGCCTACCACTTCAACTATGTGAGGACATAGCAAGAAGGCACAGCTATGAACCAGGCAACCATGCTGGCGCCTTGATCTTGGACTTCCCAACCTCCAGAACAGTGAGAATAAAGTTCTGTTGTTTATAAGCTAGCCAGTCTGTGACATTTTGTTATGGCAGCCCGAATGGACTAAGACAATTAACGACCCTTTCTGTTTCTGAAAATTGTACTGATTTATATTTTATCTTCTCAGAAACTTGTAACATTTTTCAGATTTCTTCACTAGTTCTTTCTCAAAGTCCATCTTAAATTCATTTCCCTCTGCCTTTTGCCTACTTTCTTAGAGCCCTGATTGTAATTTTAAACCCAGCCTTCTTAACAGTGAGTTGTATTCTGAAGTGACATGAATCAAAAGATTCCTCAGCTCCTGTTATCTTCTGTTAATGTTTGGACACATCCTTAGGAATTTGTTCTTTTTTTTTTTTTTTTTTTCTTTCAAGTGAGGCTTATTTTCAACAACTTGAGACTTCATTATCTTGTATATTCTACTTTTTTATAGAAAGGAACTTTCTCTAGACTAAAATAATACATGCACCAACCCACAACAAGGCCATAATAATGACCGGCTTCAAGGCCACTCTGTGAATGTCAGGCCTCACTGTTAAGTGCTACAGGAGGCTCAGCCTGAGTTGACTGTTTTCTTCTTGGGGATTTTTCACCTGACCTAACTTCCTGTGTAGGTGCCCTAGTGGCTAAATCCTCCTTAACGCTCAATTTGGGGTATGTTCCTTTGACAATGAGTTCTAATATGGAACGCCCTTTCCCTCCACGCACTGTTTGACCCAGAAAAAGAGCTCCAGAACTGCTATTCCTGTGAGGGTTCTGGGTCAAAGGTGAAGAGGCAGGCAGGAAGAAGAGGGGCAGGCTAGCTCTGTGGGGTACAGCCCACTTCTTTGATCTCTGAGTGCCATGCCCTCCCTCCCTTGCCTCCACCTCTCCTCCACCTCGAATGGCCTACAGCCTCCTCCCAAGTTCCTGCAACTCCCCTGCTTCCCTCCACCTCCACCCCCAGAGCACACCCACTCCTCAGGCCTGGGGCTGTGTGCCTAAACTTCCCTCATGGACAACAGAGATAGAGATAGCTTTACTGGGGGAAAAAAGACCTTATTTTTAGTAGAATAGAAACTGGGAGACCTTGGTTTTTCTCTATCCAGAACCAATTTACTTTGCTGTTATTTCCTGCTTCTTGCTTTTCTCATCTATCTA
Organism: Eubalaena glacialis; assembly: GCF_028564815.1. Lineage (NCBI taxonomy): Eukaryota > Metazoa > Chordata > Mammalia > Artiodactyla > Balaenidae > Eubalaena > Eubalaena glacialis. The sequence goes on along the minus strand of NC_083724.1, from coordinate 58,007,044 downwards.
TGTGTTGGTTGGAAGAAGTTCAATTTGTAGTTTTGCGTGTGTTAACGTAGCTGATTTCTTCCTAATTGGAAATGAGTCTATAGCATTTACTTATCTAATGTGAAATATAACACACATACTGAAAACTACATAGAACATTACACTATTTAAATAATCATAAAACAAAAAAAAGAAATAATCATAAAACAAAACCCCTTAAACACTATCCACAACTATACTAGTTTTGTAATAACCCCACAACTGCCACCCTCCCTCTAAGATCACAACCCTCTCTCCTCCAGAGGTAAATTCCACTCTGATTTCCTTAGGAATCACTTTCCTGCTTTACTTTCTCCCCCTCCCCCTTTTTAGTATCATTACCTCAGTGTGCATGCCTAGCAGTGCACTTTGGTTTTGACCGTTATTGAGGGTTACGTACGTAGATTTACACTCTACATATTTTATTTGTGCTTTGCCTCTTTCCCTCAACATTGTGATATTTATCCATGTTGCATTTACCTGTAATTTGTTCCTATTCATTGATAAACGGCTTTCTATTGTATGAATATAGCACACCCTTCTCATGTTCACAGATAACGGGATTGTTTCTATTTGGGGCTCTCAGGGACATTCTCGTCCATGTAACCCGGAGTACAGGTGCTTATGTATCACTTGTGGATTTTGTTAAGATGCAGAGTCTGGTTCAGAAGGTCTGCAGTGGGGCCCATAAATTTATATTTCTAACAAATTGCTGAGAGATGCTCAATGTTTAGCTGGGAGTGAATGTGCTAGGTCATAGGGTATCTGGATCTTCAATTTTCTAGACAACATGCAACTGTTTGGAAAGTTGTTGCATCTATTTACACTTTCTCCAGCAGTGTTTGCTTCTGTTGCTCATCATACATGCCAGTGTTGGTTATTGTCAGATTCTTAATATTTGTCAACCAGAGGGGTGATTTAAACTTGCATTTTTCTGGATATTTATGAGATTGAATGGCTTTTTACAATTTATTTTATCCAAAGAAATCCTTTTGGATTTCTTCTTTTTGGAAAATGTTTGAGGTTCCCCTCACCACCCATTTTATTTGTCTTTTTCTCATGGAAAAAACTGCTGTCCCTTTGACCACTGCTGGGGAGGAAAAACTTTTCCTCCAACCTCTTAAATTCAGAAGGGGGACCTGATAATTAAACTGACAAAAGACCGTTACCAAGAGTAAAAGGTTTATTCATATGTATCTGGAGCTAACTAAGGAGGTAGCTTATATACCTAACTTAGTAGGGAAAAGGGACTGGGGAGAACTTATATACCTAACTTAATAGGGCTTATATACCTAACTTAGTAGGGAAAAGGGACTGGGGAGAACCGGCTTCTATGGGAAGAACAAATAGGTTTCTTTAGGGAAGACAAATGGGTTTTTAGAAGAACAAATGGGGAAGAAAGTTTGTGATAATGTTTGTTTATGCTCGTGTGAGGGTCTTTCCTTCTTCTTTATGGCCATGAAACCCCTGGGAGAGGTATTTATAGTGGTTTACTCTTGGTCTCTCTCCTGGGAGTAGACCCACGATGAAGTGGGAATTTTTGGCAGCCTTATTTCCCAGAAGTTTCTGCTTTTAGTCAAATAAGGGAAGCTCTAAGAATGCTTCTTTCTGCACCCATTGATTGTCAAAAGTCTTCAACTTAAAATAATGTTCATACTAATTCTGGGGTTCTTAATATGTCCCTACACCATCATGTAAATTTCTAAGTATTTTTTCTTCTTGAGGTTTCTAACTGATGACGTATCAAGTTATAATTCACCACTTGCTTGTTACTGGAGAAATTTAGCTTTATTTTTGGACCTTTTATATTAACAATGCTTCCAAAGGTACTCAATTTGTATTGTTTTATTTATCTTATTAATTTAATTTATTAAAAAGAAAGAGGATTTCTGGTGTCCATTTTCAGTAGAATTAAATACCAGATAGGTAAGCATTTGTACTTTAGCTGACTTGTTAGAGATGCTTTTCAGCAGTCTAAGCAAGAATGAACCTTTTAGATACATTGTGTTGATTTGGGGGATACAGTTCTTACCTTTCTGACAAGAGGACTCTTGAAGTTGACTTAACTTGGTAAAATTAAGGGCAAATCATCAGAACTTTTGTCTTTCCATTTCCCTACCAACTTCTCTTGTTCTAGGGGAAACAAAACAAATAAAATCAGGATAATGATATCTTTTTTCCCTAAGCTTTACAGTTCTTCTAGAATTTTTAGAACCCACTAAGGTTCTCTTTCTCTCTCATTTGTTTGTTTCCTTTTGCCAAATACCTCCCCGCCCCCTTTTTTTTACATGTCTGACAGAAGCCCAGAGTGAAATATGCTCCATCACAGCAAATGAATTAACCCTGGCAGAAAATTTTCCTTTCAAATTTTCCTAACCATATTGACATTTATCCCTGCTGCAAGTCCTTTTAATATGATGTAAAATGTATATTAAAAACTAATGAATAAAACAAACCAATAGGAAAGCGAGCAAGGATTTGCAATATGTTCCCAGAAAAGAAAATATAAATGGCTCCTAAATATAAGATGCTCATCTCCTAACAGAAATGAAAATTAAAGCTATTATGTGATACAATGACAATTTTATCAAATCGTCAAAGACAAAAAAATATGCTAGGGACTTCCCTGGTGGTGCAGTGGTTGAGAATCTGCCTGCCAATGCAGGGGACACAGGTTCGAGCCCTGGTCTGGGAAGATCCCACATGCCGTGGAGCAACTAAACCCATGCGCCACAACGACTGAGCCCGCGTGCCACAACTACCAAAGCCTGCATGCCTAGGGCCCGAGCTCTGCAACAAGAGAAGCCACCGCAATGAGAAGCCCACACGCTGCAACCAAGAGTAGCCCCCACTCACCGCAACTAGAGAAAGCCCGTGTGCAGCAACGAAGACCCAACAACAAAGACCCAATGCAGCCAAAAATAAATAAATAAATAAATTTATTTAAAAAAATAAGTATGCTAATATTTTGTTGATGAGTTTATGGGGAATATATATTCGTTGGTCGTGGAAGTTAAATTAGTACAATGCTTACAGAAGTTAAATTAATACAATCCTTACAGAAGGCAGTTTGACACTTGTCTATCAACATCTCAAATGCATATAACTTTTGACACAGAAACTAACTTCTAGAAATTTATATCATCATGCACTTGCACAATTACAAAACAGTTTATTTTTCATTACAGCATTATTCATAATAGGCAGAAGACTGGAAAGATCCCAAATGCCCATCAATAGGAAACTGGTAAAAAAAAAATATTATAGGATATATGTACTATGGAATACTATACAACTCTACAGAAAAAAGGATAATACTATATACTCATATGGATAACAAAAATGTTTTTAAATGAAAAAAGCAGGATACAGGGACTTCCCTGGTGGTGCAGTGGTTAAGGATCTGCCTGCCAATGCAGGGAACATGGGTTCGAGCCCTGGTCCGGGAAGATTCCACATGCCACGGAGCAACTAAGCCCATGCACCACAACTACTGAGCCCACATGCCACAACTACTGAAGCCTGCACGCCTAGGGCCCATGCTCCACAACAAGAGAAGCCACCGCAATAAGAAGCCCGCGCACTGCAACGAAGAGCAGCCCCCACTCACCGCAACTAGAGAAAGCACGCACGCAGCAACGAAGACCCAAAGCAGCCAAAACAAAAAACAAAAAACAAACAAAAACAAACCAGGATACAGAACATTGTATAAAATAGTTTACTGTTTGTGTAAAAAAAAGAAAGAAAATAAGTGTATTTGTATTTCCTCCCAACTAGTTGTCTTTGGGATAGGGTGCATTTGGAACAGAGCAAATAGGTTGCAAGGATGTGAAACAGATTTTTCACTATATACTTTTTTACATTTCAATATTTGAATCACATGACTATAAAACATTTTACCAAACAGGTTAAAAATAGATTGAATTTTTAAAAATCACTGAAACTCTTACCTTTAGTAGCAGAAGTTTTGAGAGTAATTCCTTAGAATTAAGTTAGCTTAACTATGAAGAAAAAGCAGGAGATCCATTTATAACAACTCCCGATAATGTGATAAGAAGTGCACTGAATGCTTTATTCCATGGTTCAGAGTGAAAGAACATTGTTTTGAACTGCAGACCTACCAAGAGCATTAACACAGGGCTACCAACATGTGCACTGGACAGATAAATCATATATTTTATCTTTAAACCTGACATAGAGGAGTCATTCATTCATTCAATAAAAACATTTCACAATGTGCTAGACTGGTTCATAAAAGTGTTTTCAACAAGCTAAACTTAAATAAAAGATAAACAGGCAGCTATTTGTTTTATTTTTAAGCATTTAAAAGTATTACTTTTTCATGACATTTGGAATGATCAGACAGCCTCATCTTTATTTGCTAAAACAGGAATTTCGCTGTTGCATGTCTGGTGCAGAGACAACTTCACTTTAAAATAGTCTTCTTACTAATAATAAAAAATACTGTTCTTGTAAGGATCAGGTTTGAATTGTTTGGTAATACCAAGGTAGTACAAAGAAAAAAAAAGTTTTAATGAAACAGCACACGTAATAACCAGAGGAAAATACTTTTGAGATTTTGGAAGCATTTGTTTCGATACAGTAGCCAGATAATATTATGTCAAATATCATAAGAGGAGCGGATGGGAGATGCCACGTCCAGCAGTATGTCTACAGAAGGTAGTGGTGGACTGTAATGGTGGATTAGTCCTACTATCATGGTGTAGGGATGGAAATCAAGGACAAGGAAGGTATGTTTTGAACTGGGGAGCTAAAAATCTAAAAAATCCAGGTCAATTTATATTTATACTTTATATACCCATAAGGGCCATGGCGCAGGTCCAGTACCAGTGGGAGGTCAGCTTAGAGTTAAGCCTTGGGGGATGTAGAGGCTAATGGTCAGAAATCCAGAAAAAAGTCGTGTAAGGCCCGAAACCCCTTAGCGGAGGAGATGGAGACGATGATTCTCCTAAGGATGAGAATAAGCTCCTAGGACACCGGCTCACTCCCAGGAAGTCCCAAGGGAGAGAGAAGGTGACAGTGACGTGGCCGCATCATGAGTCACTAGGACGCACGCTCCTCACTCCAGCTCTCTCGAGAGCACGTTACACAAGACAGAATCCCCGGGAGCGCCGCTGGCCTGTGGCACTCTTCCCCAACCCTCAGCATGGCGATCACAACAGTCTCAGCAGATGCGGGCGAAGACCTCTTGTCCCGACTCCCCTGACCTCCGGTTCCCTGATCACCTTCTGCCCCAGAGCCCAAGAGGGGCAGACAAGCGGACACACAGCTCTGGACCCGGGAGGAAGAAATGGTGGAATTGTGGCTCGGGGGACAACGCAGGAGGCAGTCGTGTGTTGCGCATGCGGCAAAAGAAGGGGACCAAAGCCGCCGCGGAGGCAAAGACACACAGTCCAGAACTAGCACTCTCCAGCGCAAAGTCGCGCGCGACGCGGCATCACGTGACAGCCGAGCCAGCCATCTGTCACGTGATCCCTCGGTGGCGGGGAACCTTAGTAGGCAGTAGTAGCCCTTAGACCGTCACGTGAGCCTCTGATGGGTCTCAGGCTCCGGATCAGCTTCCATTACCTTTAGCTGCACCTAAACTGGCGCCGTCCTCTCGCATCTCCTTGCTTCCGGGAGATGGGGACGCCCCCCTCTTCATAAATAGGAAAGAAGTTTGAGCAGGCGGGAGGAACAGGTGCATAGAGCACCGAGCGAAAGTCCGCACCAACGCTCTAAGACCAGAGTGTAGCCATACGTGTCCCGTGATACAATAGGCTCCGTTGAGGTCCTGCGGGGACGCTGCCGCGTGGTGACGTCAGAACGCGGTTTCCGGGGCAAGGGGCGTCGCGGCCCAGCTGCGCCCCGAGTGGTTTCCCGGTTTCTCCCTTGGCGCGTAGTGACCACATCTTGTGTGCGTTTGCTTCACTTCTGTGGCCCGAGCACTCCACAGTCTGCTTCCCGGAATGGAAGAGTCCTGGGGAGGAACCTCTTTGTCCATGTGCAGGAAAACAGTTTAAAAACAAATTGAAAGAGTAGTCCAAAGCCTTCCCGCAAAGAAGACTCCAGGCCACCCAGGCTTTCTTGGCAAGTTAAACCAACATTATGAGGAAAACATAATTCCCTTTTTTTTTTTCTGCTTTCTCTTTTTTAAAACCATTTTTAAAAAATTGAAGTATAGTTAATTCATAATGTTGTGTTAGTTTCGGGTGTACAGCAAAGTGAATCAGTTATACGTACACATATATCTATCCTTTTTCAGATTCTTTTCCATTATAGGTTATTATAAGATATTGAATGTAGTTCCCAGTGCTATACAGTAGGTCCTTGTTGTTTATCTATTTTATGTATAGTAGTGTGTATATGTTAATCCCAAACTAATTTATCCCCTCCCCCATCCCCTTTGGTAACCATAAGTTTGTTATAACCATAATTCCCATATTAATCAAATACAATACTTCTAGAAAAATGGGGAAGGGAAGGCAAAAACAGGGAACACTTCAACTTTTTATGAGGGTTAGTATAACCCTGATAGGAAAACCTGACAAGGAGAGCAAATTGAAGGAAAATGGTATTTACAGTTTACTCATGAATGTAGGTGCAAAAACTGGTAAGCAAAATATTAGCCAAATTTAGTTTTATATAAGGAGAATAACACGTTTTGAGCACATTGTTGTTTTAACACCAGAATTCAAAGTATTAATTGACTAATGGAAAGAATATGATTATCTCAATAATTGTAGAATAAATGATTAAATCAAATACTTATTCATGATAAATGCTCATGGAAAACCAGTGATGGAAGGGAAATTAATCTAATAAAGGGTATCTGCAATAAACCATATACCAAACATCCTACTTAATGGCAAAACGTTTAAAGCTTTATATTCCTTACAAGGTTCTGTTGACGAACCTGGGACCTTAGACTCTATAGTGTTTCCGCTCAGCCTGGATTTTGTTGATTCCGTATACATGGAGCATTTCAGCATGTTTCTCTGTCCTCTCTGTTTCCTGCTAATTGGAGCTGGATTATTTTATTTCTTGAAACATAGTAGTCATAGTTGTTTTGTAATCTGTATCAGTTGTTTTGTAATCTGTATCATGATAGTTCTAATGTCTGAATTATTTTCAGGTTCCTTTCTGCTGCCTGATATATGTGCTGTGTATGGTCCGTGGTGTCTGGTTTCTTTGTGTCTTCACTTTTTAACCTTGAAAAAACGATTTGTGAGAAAAAAGTATTTGTGGCTGCTTTCAAAGAGGATTTTTGTTTGTTCCTGCTGGGTGCCTTGAGGCTTTCTCAATCAGAGACCAGTTTTCATGGGTGGAGTTTCCTTGGGCCATTGCTAACCCAGGCTACAAATCTGAGCAAGAGCTGCCCAATGGCTGCCCATCTATTCAAAGATGGGAGTTTTTTTAAACTATCTTTTCTTTCTCCTATGTAAAATCAAACTTTTTTTTTTTGTCATTGTAAAAGCAAACTTTCCTAAAATTCTAAGGTACTGGTTCATACTTCCCCTTAGGGTATAGCCTGTGAAATTGCAGCTTAATATGGGGAGAATCACATTATACCATTTTCACCTTGGGTAGCCCTGGACATTGTCTGCTCATTCCATGCCCAATGAAGCAACTGAAAAAAAAAAAAAAGCTACATGTTCCCTGACTAGAAAATGTCCTCAGGGCAAGAATAGCTTTTGTGCTCTGGTGCCCCATTTGCTTCTTTCGGTTTCTGCCTTCTCTTAGCTTTTGGCCTAATAGTTCCTTACCTTCTTTCAGTAATTTGATGCTTTTGAGATTATTTTTTTATAGTTTATCCAGCATCTTTAGTCATTATCAGTGGGCATATTAGTTTGAATAACCTAGCCCATCATAACTGGAAATAGAAATTTGAGATTTCATTATTTTCTTTAGTTTCTTGCTTTTATCTCTCTCTCTCTCTTTTTTTTTTAAATCTTTGGCCATGCCACACATCATGCAGGATCTTAGTTCCCCAACCAGGGATTGAACCCACGTCCCCTGTAGTGGAAGTGTGGAGTCTTAACGACTGGACCACCAGGGAAGTCCCTCTTGCTTTTATATATCAAGACACCTTGCTAAATGTTACATTCTTGCATCACACTATTTTTTTTTCCTTAACTGTGTGCTTTGTAGGCCATTGCTCCATTTTCTCCTAGCATTGAATTTTGATATGGAGATTGCTAAAGCCAGCCTGATTTTCTCTATCCTTTATAGCTGACATGCTCCTTTTCTATGTATAAACCACTTTTTCAGGGTCAGACTTGGAGAAAATTTACTATAGTGAGTCTCTTAGCTATTGAGTACCTCCTACTGCAAGATAAGTAGGCAAAGAATAACCTCTAACTTCCAAAGAGCATGCAGGAAATCAGCTAAATTTCTTTTGTTCTAGTTTTATGTATTTCACACACATAGATATATGACTGAAGATGCAAATATGGATAATTGTGGACATACATTATTTTTATTGGAAGCCTACTATGTGCTAGTAATTGTGCTATGTGCTTGATTTATAGCTTTGAACATAAGACATACATCCTTGATCATATTCAATTCAAAGAGCTAGATATTCAAGAATAACCAAACAACTATTATTTAGAGTTGTAATAAGTGCAGCCAGGACAAAGTACAGGGTGTTATGAAAGCATAAAACAAAGACCTAACCTAGTTTAGGAGATTTGGATAAGTTTCAGTGAATAAGTCACAAATTAATTAGAGACCTGAAGGATAAGGAGGAATTGGTCAAGTGAAAAGTTGTGCAGTGAGCCTGTGGGCAAAGGGGATTATGTGCAAAGGGCCCGAGGTTGAAAAAAGCTTGATGACTTCTAGGAACTGAAGAAAAGTTACCACTACAGCAGCATTATGAACAAAGAGGAGAATTGTCAATGAGTGTGGAAAGTCAAAGCCCAGGTCATAGAGGCTTTGTGGACAACGTTAAGGAATTGTGACTTCGTCCTGATAGTAAAGAGAATTATTAGAAGTTTTTTAAGCTAGAAAAAGATTTGGTCATATTTTTGTTTTTATAATACAGTATTATTCTAGCTGCAAATGGAGAATGGGCGTGGACACAAGTAGAAATGAAGGCTCCAGTTAGCAGATGACTGTAGGAGTCCAAGAAAAGACGAAGACATTTTGAACTATTGTGGTGATAATAAAGATCTAAGGAAGTGTATTCACAAAATATTCAGAAGAAGGATCCTTGGGGTATGGGGATGTATTAGATGTAATGAGATTATCAAGAGTGCTGCCAAGCTTCTCTGAAGGAATTCCTCTCATTTCTCCCAGGAAAGCAAAGATTTATATTCTCCTTCTGGAATAAGGCTTTACTATTCAGAAAGTGGTAAACATTGAAAGTTAGGTCAATATGAAACTTAATAGAGGCAAACACAAAGAGTCAGAGGAGGAAAGAGAAGGAAATTCCTGTAAAAGGAGCTAAGTAAAAGCTGTACAGCTTTGGGGGCTCTTAGGGAAATCAGAGGAGTTAAAGGAGTTCCAGTTGGGGACCTGCTTTTTGGACTCAGTCCCTGCCTGCACTCCCACATGCCTTCCCTTACCCTTCACGGGCCCCAAGTGTCATCCTGGTTTCTGGGATCTAGCCTCCATGCTCTGGCTCTCACCAGTGTCCCCTGTGTGGCTCAGATACTTTCCGCCCTTTGGATTGGGCCCTATCTAGTTCCAGCCTCTGAGGCTAAAGCACAGTGACCCTCTACCCTAGTTAGACAAAACTTGGTTTCCTGGTTTATAGCTACCAGTTATTGAACATCCACTCTATAGCATTCTCTTTACATGGAAGCTACATTATGTCATTTAATCCTGACAACTTTGAGGGAGAAGCATTATTGCTCTTTCCATGTTAAAGATGAGGAAAATGTGGAAACTGAGGCTCAAGGAGTTTAAGGGACTAGCCCAAGTTCACAGTGATTGGCAGATCTGTGGTTCTAACGCTGGTCCGCCCACGCCGGAGCCCTGACTTCATGGGGTGCTATGACTCTGGTTTAGTCTCTCAGCTTTACCTCAGGTTCTTAACCTCTGCCTGTGTTTGCAAGCCCAGTCTAGAAATACTACTTGGTTTCTGATGGTTTTCTTTGTGTAAGCATTTGGCTTATCATTCTTAACCCTCGACTGCACCCCTGATTCCTTCTAACTTTGCAGTAATGGCACACAGGAAGAGCCAGAGCCCTGCCTGTGAGAAAGCAATTTCTGTCAACTTAACTTTATTTGGAACACTGAGGATAAGAGGATTAATTCTTGGGCAGCTTTGCTGCTTAGCTAATTGATTATTTGTAATTTTCCTATTAATTTTTTTGGCTGCACCCCTTGCTTTCTTTAAGAGTCTCTTAAGTCCACTTTCTGTTTGCACTGCATATCTTCCTTTGAATGTTAACACAGAGATATATGTTAGGTTTAGGAATGCAGTTATTTACCCCTGCATTATCTTGTATTGGTAAAAATCTGAAACAAACTAAATGTATTTAATCTGGTTAAATATAATATAATTATCCATTAAATGGAACTCAAAGCAGCCATTAAAAAATTATAGAATAATAATTCTGTCATGGAAAACTATTACCAATGTACCTTAGTTTTTAAAAAAAGCTAACTAAACTGCATGTTTAGCATGTTGCTACTTTAAAAATTATATATATACATATACATTTGTTTCAAATAATGCATTTAAAACTTATGCTATACATAAAAATATTGGGAGGTTAAGTGATTGGACTTCAGAGATTATTGTTACCTTTTTTTTTTTTTTTAATAAATTTATTTATTTATTTATATTTATTTTTGGCTGTGTTGGGTCTTCGTTTCTGTGCAAGGGCTTTCTCTAGTTGCGACGAGTGGGGGCCGCTCTTCATCGCGGTGCGCAGGCCTCTCACTGTCGCGGCCTCTCCTGTTGCTGAGCACAGGCTCCAGACGCGCAGGCTCAGTAGTTGTGGCTCACGGGCTCAGTTGCTCCGTGGCATGTGGGATCTTCCCAGACCAGGGCTCGAAGCCGTGTCTCCTGCATTGGCAGGCAGATTCTCAACCACTGCGCCACCAGGGAAGCCCTATTGTTACCTTTTAATTTTGTTTCCTCTTCCCCTTTATAAAAAAACTTTTCAACATTGAGCACAAGCTTATTAAAGATAGAAGCTTGTTAAAAATAACATTTCCATGATTTCTACAATGCAGATTTCTATGATTCTGTTATTTGGTTTCAGTTCTCGTAAAGATATAGAGTACTTTGGGGAAGATTAGTATTTTATTATTTATTGATCATTTTCCCTTTATATCACTGTGAAGCAAGTTGATTTGTTCTTAGTACTTACTGTTTCTAACTTAGATATCTGAAAGTCTTGGTTCAGGTCTTAATGGTACAGTTTATTTCTAGGACATTAACACGCAGAGGGTTTTGTATTTCTTTAGTGCAGTGGTTCTCAAGCAAGGACACTGTAGAAATCTATGAGAATAGTAACCAGAGTCAGTGGCCTGTTGCTGGGATTTCCAAAAGTTTAGCAGGCACTGGGGTACAGATGAAAGGGCATAGAGTTGAAAATTGATAGACATGGGTACAAAACCTAATTCTTTTCTCAACTAGCTTTGGAAAAGAAAACAAGTGAAACTGTCAGGGCCTCTATTTTCTTACCTTTAAAATGGGGATAGCAGTATTAACTCAGAGGGTTACGGGGAGATCTGAATTAGAGTAACCCTATGTAAAGAGACTGATGCATGAAAGGTACTCAAATAAACAGTCGTGTTCTCCTCACTCCCCTCTACAACAGAAACCACATGTACCAGCAACGACTATTCACAGGATAACCTAAATCTCTCATTTCTTTGATTTTGGTTGTAATCATATCACTTAGCTATGGGATCATTTCTGTTAGAATTTTAGGAAAATTTCCAGTTTCTCAGTTACCCCCTCATTACTGCCAAAAGCTCTGTTGTACTTTTGGTAACCAAAATTTCCCAAAACCTGGGATCCAATAACAAAACCGTGTTAAAATGGTCTTTGCTGAGAGGGAGGACAGGGTTACTTAGCTAGGACCACACCTAACTTTTGAAGTGAACACTAGATGGCAGCATTCAGGTGGGATTTTATGCATCAGACCAGATGGGCTACTTTCCCCCTACTCGCCCCCACCCAAAAAAAAGAAAAAAATGAACAAAAAACCCCCACAAGCCCAGTGATCTTCCTGCTTGCCTTAGTTAGAGACAGTATTTGAGAATGCGGTTTGCCAGTAGCTAAACTATAAGAAGTACACTTGGGAGAGGTGAATAATAGTAAAAGGTTATTATAGTATTTACTTGTGCCAGGTGCTGTTCTAAGCACTTTTACTTATGGTAAAACAAAGAGTAAATAAATTAACAAACAAAACTCTAGCCTACAAGCCCCTCCCCCCCCATGAAACTTCTTAGAAAAAGTAAACATGAAGTGATTTCCTCTTTCTCATAGTGGATGGGCAGGTAGGTTTTTTTCAATCTCTTCCTTCTTTATCACTTTCATTCATGCTTTCAACAAAATAAGTATTTCTCACAACATTGTAAATCAGCTGTACTTCAATTTAAAAAAACTATAGCTTAAAAAAATAAAATTAATTCAAAAAAAATCTCAAAACAAGTATTTCTTAAGTATATACTGTATTTAAGGTACTAAGTGTGTCAGTTTGTGGCAGAAATAGGAAGGTAAAATAACTCACATAAGATTAAGCCTCTAGCCTTTAAGGGCACTGCAAACTGAAGAGGAAAGAGCACTGATACTGTAGAACAAGGTGGAGTGTGCAGCAAAGGAGCTGAGAGTCATTTTATATTGGGATGAGCATAGAGTGAGAAAGAGAATTAGTATTTATTGACAGCATACTTCCAGGACCCTGCTAGGCACTTTATATACAGTGTTTCAATTATGAACATTTATTTTCATTTATATAAGTGGTTGTTAATATTTCCATTTCTGGCTGGGGACATTGAGTCTTAAGCAGGGAAAGTAACCTGCCCCCAGGGCACAGAGGAAGGGGTAAAATAAGTCATCTTGGATGAATAACAGTTGCTGCTCTTTGTTTCAATTTAAAAAGAGAATACAGATGTATTTTTCAGGATATAAAGTAATAGATGTACATTACAGGATGATAGAGTTTTGACCGGCCAAGTGGAGGTAAAAGAAGCTCTAGGCACAGAATGGACAGAGACACAGGAGCCAGAGGATTTGGGGCTGGAATAGCAGATATTCAGTCTGATAAGAATGTGTGTAAACAGTGCTTATTTTATTTTATTATAAATTTATTTATTTATTTTCAGCTGTGTTGGGTCTTCATTGCTGCATGCAGGCTTTCTCTAGTTGTTGCAGAACGCGGGCTCAATAGTTGTGGTTCACGGGCTTAGTTGATCTGCGGCATGTGGGATCTTCCCAGCCCAAGGCTCGAACCCGAACCCGTGTCCCCTGCACTGGCAGGCGGATTCTTAACCACTGCGCCACCAGGGAAGTCCCAACAGTGCCTCCTTTTTTATAAATTTATTTATTTATTTATTTGTTGCCCGCATTGGGTCTTCGTTGCTGTGCGCGGGCTTTCTCTAGTTACGGCGAGCGGGGGCTGCTCTTCGTTGTGCTGCATGGGCTTCTCATTTTGGTGGCTTCTCTTGTTGCGGAGCACGGGCTCTAGGCACACAGGCTTCAGTAGTTGTGGCTTGCGGGCTCTAGAGGTCAGGCTCAGCAGCTGTGGCGCATGGACTTAGTTGCTCCATCATGTGGGATCTTCCGGGACCAGGGCTCAAACCCGTGTCCCCTGCATTGGCAGGCGGATTCTTAACCACTGCACCACCAGGGAAGCCCCAACGGTGCCTCTTTTAAAGGGGAAAAGAATCGAGTTTAGAAATCTGCCCTGGGATGGAAGTTACCTGTGAAGTAGATCATTTAGGAGAGTCCTCCATTTGACCCAGCACCTCTGCTCTAGTTCAGCCCATTGTATTTTCCCTGTTGCCTTCCACATTTTGATCTTATCCACAGAACTCAGATTGGTGAGGGACATCAAGTTCTGGTGTCCCACACCTGAATAGTTTTGATTTTTTCACTTCAACACACACTTTTTCATTCCAAAGCCACCTTCATGCTAAGCACTGGCCTGTAAGATGAATGTGCAGATGCCACTTATATTGGGTCCCTGCCTCAGGTCCTCCCCTCCAAATCCCTGTTAAATTGGCAGATCCTAGAGTATAGTAGGGGACATGTGGGCCACTCCCTTTATATTTTCTTGCACATTCAGAGTGGTTAAAACACACACTTTAGTCAGACACACCCACCTTTGATGAAATATGGTAGGAGAAAAGTGAGAATCCCAGCATTAGAGCCCGGATTCTGAAGAAGGAAGTGCTCAGGTTGTCAGCAACACTGTGCTGAGGGCTTTCTCAGTCTCTGTGTGCTTCAGGAAATATGGGAGCCCACCCTCAGGCTGCTGAAGCCCCTAAAGGCACATGGTCTCTGCCTCTTGACTTGTCTGGAAGGTCTTCAGCCTTTGACTAATGCCTAACTCCTCCTGACCTTGGGCTTCCCTGACCCTTGAACAGTCTGCTTTCATGCTGGGTTGATTAACACAGAGGAGATAGAGGAGAGTGGGTGGTTAAAAGGAAGCCTGTATGCCCTGAATAAGGGAGTCATGAAGTAATTGGCAGTGAAAATGTTACAGGAGCAGGACCCTGCTGAGGAGTGAATGAAATCAGGCTGCACTGAAGTAGAAATGTTAATTAAAAAGGGAAGATGTGATCTGTAGTGTGCAGGCTCCTGGTCATCCTTGTCCTCAGGTCAGAGGCTAACACTCATGGTGTTTCTGCAGAGGGAAGACCTTGGGGGAAGCGATCTTTGGAGACATGAGTTAGTACCTCTTAGGATCTGCTTATTGCTCCTCAGAGCTGAGGGAGAGAGAACACAGGCCAGACCCAGTTCTCCCCCAACCCATCATCTGCCCTTGGGACCCATTTCGTATAACTGGAGTAGAATCCTAACCCTGGGGTGAGGACAGAGTCAGAGACCAGGGATCTCCAAGGATTCTCAGCGAGATGTTGAGGAGTCAGAATGCCACAATGGCATGGCCCACTCTGAAACCATGTGAGGAGTTGTGGTATAGAAAGAAATATATTTGGTCTTTGTCCTCAGTTCCTGGCACAAAGCTCCTAAAGCCCTTGGACGTTCCAGAGTGACAGGAGTGTCTTTTAAAAGTTATTCATACCAGAGTTAATGCTGACTTAAGGTGGAGTCCCTAGATAGCCTCAGGATAGGGCTAGTCACCAGAACGACCAAGTGATTAGAGGGCTGAAGATGTCACCCCCACCCGCTGACCTCCAGGAAGGGAAGGCAGAGGGACACTATAGATTAAGCTGTATGAAAATTCTTGAGCTACAATGTTTGATGAGCTTCTGTGTTGGTGAATGCACTCATGTGCAGGGAGGATGGTGCACCGCAGTTCCACAGGGACAGAAGCTCCTGTGCTCAGGACCCTTCTGGACCACGCCCTATGTACCTTTTCATCTGGGTGTTCATCTGTATCTTTTATGATGTCCTTTAAAATAAACTGGTAAACATAGGAAGTATTTCTCTTGAGTTCTGTGGGCCACTCTAGCAAATTAATTGAACTCGAGGAGGTGGTCATGGGAACCTTCAACTTACAGCTGGTCATTCAGAAGCACGGGTGACAACCTGGACTTGCAAATGGCATCTGAAGTGGGGGCAGTCTTGTGGAACTGAGCCCTTAACCTGTGGGATATGACGCTATCTTCAGGTAGATAGTGTCAGACTTGAGTTAAATTGTAGGACATTCAGTTGGTGTCCCCTGAGAACTGGAGAGTTGCTTGATGGTATTGGAAAACACTCCAGGAGTCAATGCCCAAGGCTGAGCTGGTCACAGAGCTTTGGCAATGATTGACCTGGTTTTGGCCCCAAGTCCCTCTCACTTCATTCCCTGCTGCGGGCCTTGACCTACCCCAAACTCTATAGTAATCCACTAATCTGGTCTCTAAACTGGGGAAATACATAGGAGGTTAGTTTTCTGCTTAGCCTGGGGTGGGGATGGGTCCACCTGGACCTTATTTCCTGGTTCCAATAACTGGGATTTTAGCTGGATTTTAGTAACAGGCACTCTATATCATTCAATGACCGTGTCACCCAAATTATCTTAAATTCTAAGTAGATTTTCTATTCCCCCAGTGTCTCTAGGGCCTCACTGATTCCTTACAGTATTGGAGTTTATCCTCAAATTTAAGCGACTGGACCTTTCTTTGGAGTTACTGCTTGCTAGAACTTCTGCCTACTAATAGCCTTAAAAAAAAAAAAAAAAAGTTTCTTGAGGCCAAGCTCTGGCTGCTGGTGGTGAAAGATCCTCTTCCCACCCCACAGTGGCTATTGCTAAACAGCTGAACCTCTCAGATTCCAATCTCCTGAAGGCTCCACACTCGCATTCTTATGCTTCCCCCTGAACTGTGAACTGACCCATGACCCTTCCCATCTAACAGGCTCTCCAAGTCCCTCCTCGGGAAGTATCACCACCACCACCACCAGCCAATCCCAGTCTGACAAATTAATTAGGGGTTATCATCTCCACTCTACTCCTTTTTTTTTTTGAGGACTGTATTTGTATGCGCTCCAACTTCTCCAGACGTATGGATGATCTGTTCATCTTCTGATACAGTGTCTCTATATCCATTGCATTTCCTTTCCAAAATGGGTAGAGGAGGTTCTATGTGCTATTTCTGAGGTCATTTTTGTAGAGAGAATAGGATTTGAGGGGGAAAAAAAAACACAAAAAAACTGACCTATGGTTTATTTGCCCTTTTCACAAGCTGCCCACCCAGTGAACTTTGGAATTGACTCTGTGATACCTGTTGGTGTAAAACTCTGACCAGAGAGTGCTGGATTACACCACTGAGGTCAGCACTGGCCAGGAAAACCCATGTAAATGTGTCATCCAGTGCCACAAGGGTCAAGGTCAGCCTACTTTTAAAACTTTCTCTGTTCACTGTTCCCTCAAGCCACCATGGGATTTTCCTCCCTTTTATCACCAGACATCTCAAGCAGATGATTGGAATCTGCTGCATCCCTTCCCACATCACTCTCAACTTTAGCCCTGCATAGACAGGCTCTAGACCTGGGGTAATTGCCTCTCATAGGTCACAGGGGTTTTCTCTGTGCAAACTCCAATGAATCTTTTCCTGTTTCTCTTTCCCCTGACCTCCCTGGGGCATCTGGGCACAGTGCCCCCACCTTGTCTGACATTTTCTCCTCTCTGGTCTCCAAGACTCTAGGCCAACCCGTGTCTCCTCCCTCTTTCTCAACACTTTTCCTTGCTTCCTGCAGGGTCTTTGCTTTCTCTCCTCAAATGTGGATGACCCTCAAGGTTTGTTCTGATCAGTTTGGTCAAACCCCTCCCCAGAGAGCTTACTTGGACATGACATATATCCCCCCCACCCGACCTCCCCCTGGAAGTAGGTGGTTCTCAGGCCCAGATCTCTAGACCTGACCTCTGATCTTACATTATTACTGACCTGCTGTGTCCTTTCCCTGAGTACCCCTTCACCCCAACATCAAACTCACCTTTCTGGAGGCAAAGTCAACATCCTACACCCTAAACTTGCTTTCCTCCTGGACAGCCCTATTTCCATTATGTCTGCCAACATCCCCTCATTTCCTAGACTCAAAACTTGGGAGTGACCTTTTATTCTCTTTCTCTTGTCCCTTACCTATTCATAGGAAGCATCTTCATTATATCTTAATAATATCAAGTACTATTTTTGTTTTAATGTTTTAAAATATTTTCAGGAGTGCATTTTTCCATCATAATTCCCCTACATTAATATTAGGCTTAATTATATATATTTAATTTATTATGGGGTCAATGTCTCCTTTTTAAATGATTGGATAATTAGTATTTAAATATAACCATAGGTACTTCTTTGACTGTAAGGGTGTCCCAACTCCCTTCTCCTGGCTTTTCTACAAACACAGAGGCTGGAAAAGCTGAGCCTTCCCAGTATACAGAAGTGGCCATGAGACTGGGTCTGACTAATAAGATTCAAGGGGAAGTCTGCTGACTCATCTATTAGGTAAGGCTAATTGACTGAATTTCTTAATCCAATTCCTATATTTTCTTTTTTTAAAAAAAATTGAGATATAATTGACATATAGCATTATATGAATTTTAGGTGTACAACATAATGATTTGGTATATGTATATACTGTGAAATGATCACCACAATAAATTTAGTTAACATCCATCACCACACATAATTACAAATTTTTTTTCTTACGATGAGAACTTTTAAGATCTACTTTCTTAGAAATTTTCAAACATACAACACAATATTGTTGACAGTCGTCACCATGCCTTACATTACATCCCCAAGACTTATTTGTCTTATAACTGGAAGTTTGTATCTTTTGACCACATTTACCCATTTCTCCCACTCCCCTACCCCCACCTCTGGCAACCACCAATCTATTCCCTGTATCTATGAGTCCAGTTTTTTTAAGATTCTCCTTATCAGTGAGATCATATGGTATTTGTCTTTCTCTGTTTGACTTATTTCACTTAGCATAATGCCCTCAGGGTCTATCCGTGTTGCTGCGAATGGAAGGATTTGCTTCTTTTTTTATGGCTGAATAATATTCTATTGTATATATACACCACATTTTCTTTATCCATTCATCTGTTGATGGACACTTAGGTTGCTTCACCTATATTTTCTTTTCTTTTTTTAAAAATAAATTTATTTATTTTATTTATTTATTTTTGGCTGCATTGGGTCTTCATTGCTGCGTGCAGGCTTTCTCTAGTTGCCGCGAGCAGGGGCTACTCTTTGTTAGGGTGTGCAGGCTTGTCACTGTGGTGGCTTCTCTTGTTGCGGAGCACGGGCTCTAGGTGCGCAGGCTTCAGTAGTTGTGGCTCATGGGCCCTAGAGCTCAGGCTCGGTGGTTGTGGCGCACGGGCTTAGTTGCTCTGTGGGATGTGGGATCTTCCTGGACCAGGGCTCGAACCCGTGTCCCCTGAATTGGCAGGCGGATTCTTAACCACTGTGCCACCAGGGAAGCCCTCACCTATATTTTCTTATTGAAGAAACAGAATAATTTCCCCCAGGGAGTTCTACACTTCAGCCATGTTCTCAGGGTGTTTTACATCCTCGTCTCTCTCTAAGGCCATAGAGACGACCTCACCACCTGCACATCCCCATGGATTCTGTAGGGAGGAAGTGATCAAGCAGAGTCCCACAGGCACAGAAAGCAGGTTGGTGGTTACCAAGGTCTGAGGGGAGGTGGGAAGGAGAAGTAACTGCTTCATGGGTATGGATTCTCCTTTTGGAGTGATAAAAATGTTTTGGGTCTAGATGGTAGTGGGGTTTGTAAACATTGTGAATGTACTAAATGCACTGAATTGTTCACTTTAAAATGGTTAATTTTATGTTATGTGAACTTTATCTCAACTAAAAAAAAAAAAAAAAAAAGAGTCCCACTAGCAGAAACATCATCCTGCCCTACTTGTTCTTCCCAGGAAGAGGAGGGATGGGGAATGGTGTAGCAGCGGCGTGTAGGTTCATGAGTCACAAACTGAGGAGAACCAAGAATTCTCTACCCTCTTTGTTGCTCCTCTCCCATGGTTTACTTAGGGGTATTGACAGTGAAATGGACTGGCCTCACATCAGACCCAAGAGAAAAGGAAAGAAGTTTGTTGTAACTTAGGAAAAGCATGTCATAGAAAGATTTCCATTATTATAAAGGCAGACATAAAATACAATGAATAAAGTTAGTTACTTGATGCAAACATAAAAGTTCATTGTTATATAGCTATTTTTTATTATTAAAAATAAAGTTCCCAAATAATGTTCTGGCTTGTGTAATAATGAGAAAGAGGGATTCAGCAATTCACCCAGAAAAATCACCGATGGACACTTGCAGGACCTCAGGTGAGAGCTGAGTGGATTGTCTGTTTAAAGGAATTCACACTGAGTTGTTAATGAGGCTTGGCAAGGCAGTAATTGCTTTTAAAGGAGAAACTCGTTTACACAGATGTATCTCTAGTTGGTGTATAGTGGGGAGAGATAGTTCTGGACAGGGGCCACTGGTGTTCCTCTGTTCTCTGCTGCCCCACCCCACCCTTAGTCAGCCAGGAAACAAAATTCAGGTACTTACCTTTCACCTAAATCCTTTGACAATTCTGCTTCTCTTGGAAAACAAAGCATCACCAGTGTGTGTGTGTGTGTGTCCCACAAAGCATCACCTGGGAGCCAGGCCTTCTTGGCTCTCTTACTGGGAATCTAGAATATATTGAATATATGTCTTAATCCTATCTTAAGTAAAAGAGCCTGTGGTTTCACAGCATAGCATTAAGCCTATTACCACAACGCCAGCATTTACAGTGCCAATATCTAGACCTTGTTTAGACAAGAAGAAATATGCCACTATTATTTCAGCTTTTCTGTCACTTATGCCCTAATCTAATCCTAAATAATAAGGTCTCTGTATTGCAAAAGGCAGAGATTTTGGGGTAGTGAATCCTTAAAGTAATGCAACTAATCCCTGCCAGTTTCCTTTGAAACAAGATATTAGATGCTAAACCCGGGTGTCATTTAGTTCTGGTTGCAGAGCGAATCCTGAACATGATCCAAACACATGATATTTGTAGATGTAAGCATCCTTAGGGCTTGAAGGATGTTTCCTGAATGCTGATCATGTGCTGAGCTCTGTGCCAGGCATGTTTAAGATGCTGCTCTGCATTTATTCTGCTTTATGATTTCTATGGATTTGAGAGAAAAAGTATAATGCAGTGGATGAGAGGAGGGAAAGCAACATTTTAAAGCATTCCCCAGATGCTTCTCTCTAAGCCCCTCAAACCCAAGCAGTGTACTCCTTTTCTGTTTCTACATGGATGCTCTCAGATTTATCTACCAGGTGACCATGATCTGGTCTCCTGTTCCTGTCTCTCCCTGCCCAGACTTACAAGGGCCCATTTTTGTGCGGATTACACGTCTTTCAAGAAGGTTTCCTTCTCCTAGTCACAAAGTGGCTGTGGACACAGAAGTGCTCAAAAGAGACAAATTTCTTTCTCCCCAGCCCTTTCCCATAGCCCAGTCATACAAAGCACTGCTGAATAAAATCACTTCTGCATTTCTTATAATATATTACTCGTATTATAGAAATTTGTTTCATCAACTGCTCTACCTGAAATATCTCATTCACTTCTCACAGTAACTGTGTGAGCTGGTACTATTTGCATCTCTGCTTTATAGTTGAAGAATCTGGGGTTTAAATTCATCCAAGGTCACCAAACTAGTGAGCAGTGAAGGCACGATTTGAATTTGGGCAATAAGACTTCAAAGCTTATGTATTTGACTACTTAACTATATTGTCTCTCTAATGTAAGTGCTGAATTCCTGTTAATATAGACCCTTCAAGTCTAAGCATTACCATAGAATTTAGTTTGGAAGATACTAAAGGATCATGGAATACTGAGTTTTTTTGTAAGAAGCATTTTTAGTGAGAGACGTTTTTGGCACACAGTTTAAAGGGACCTTGCTTTCAGATATGGCTGGGTCCAGGTTCTCAAATGATGTGATTAGAACTGGATATTTCTTTTTATTTGTCCATTTCTGTGTGATTAAACCACTTTGGGGCAGGTTGTTATATACACTGAATCTAATCCTATCTGATGTGCAACCCCAATTCTCAGAGCTCTGGGCGGATTCACTTAGCTTAGCTTGATAAGCTAACATGATAATGGAAACTAATGAATGTGGCCAGGGGGATTTACTACTCTTCTTTGCAAGGCCTGTCTTCCATGCCCACACCTGTGGCCCTGGAGTGGAGTCAGCCCATCCAAATACATGGCCTGACAATGTGGGGGAAACGCTTTCCCAAAGAAAACCATTGTGTTCTCACCAGAAGCAGGGAGAGTGGGTCAGGAAGGAACTTCAGCTACTCACTGCAGTAATTAAAGGATCTTTTCTATTTACAAGACTTGACATGCTAGTTTAATGATGAAGCAGCCTCCTCCAATAGAGAGGATCTTGGAGTTAGGACCGGAAGACTTATATTCTAGCCCTGTTTCTACTGAAACAAACTATCTAACAGTCCATTCCTTGACCTCAGTAACTTCTATAAACCAAAGGACTTGAATAAATCATTTGCGTATATATCAACTTTTAAATTCTATACCATTTTAAATGACTTTACCTACTCTTTCCCCCCACCCTCACTATGCTCCAGGCATGTCAGTCTTTTAGCTGCTTATTTATGGCTGTTCTTTCCTGTTTTTAAACCTTTGCCCATGTTGTTCTCTCTGCCTGGAAAATGCCTTTCCCTCTACTTATCTGATTTGATATTCAGATACCACTTTAAATATCACTTCCTCAGCAAAGCCTTCCATGAATTCTCTATCTAAATTAGGTTGCCCTTGTTATATCTCTTAGAGCACCTGTTTTTTCTCTTTAGATTGATTACCAGAATTTGTATAATATAATATAATATAATATAATATAATATAATATAATATAATATAATATAATATAATATAATATAATATAATAATTATTTTGAGCGCATACTAGGAGCCAGGCACTAGGCTAATTCTAAGCACTAGGGATACAACAGTGAAAAGGCAATTGTTCCTGACCTCATGGAACTTATGGTCTAGTAAGGGAGAAAGTTGGAAAACAAATAAACATATAAGATCACGGCAAGTAAACATATAAATGTGATGAAGAACAGTAAAGCAAGAAGAATATAGCGTGACTTATTTTAGGCCCATTTCAGATTATGTGGCAAGGACAGGTCTCTTCAATGATGTGATATTTAAGCTGAATAAACTTAGGGGAAGAATATTCCAGGCAGAGAGAACAACAAGTGCAGAGCAAGAAAGCTGGAGCTGAAGGATCTGGGGGAGAAATGTGTATCTACGGATAGGAAAATGGCTAAATGAATTATATATTAGAATCTCATGTAGCTATTAGTTATTAATATTACATATCTGTTTACTTTTGTTCATTATTTTAACATATACAAGGCCTTTTCCCGACCAGAGTATGCATCTCTGTATTCTTTTTTTGTGTGTGTAGCTGTATTTTTATGTTTTTTTTTAATTTATCTGGAATTTAGTTTGATGTGAAGTGAAACTCTACCTTGAGCATTTTTCCAAATTCTTCTTCTTTTTTTATATATTAAGTTTTTATATATACTAGGATATACCTTGAGATTTTGGTCCATTCATCTGACTGTTGTGTCTTAAGTTAGTATTTCACTGCTTTTTTTTTTTTTCTACTTTATTATTACAAGTTTCAAAAAAAAAAAAAAAGAAAAAGAAAAAGAATTATATGTATATGAATTATATATATCATTGCCTTGATTCAACAATCATTGCCATATTTTCTTTATATGACTATCTTTTAAATTTATTTATCACTTCAAAATAAGTTGCAGACATCATAATCTCTCTTCCTAAACACTTCATACACACCTCCTAAGAACACTTCCTACACAACCATTATCACACCTAAGATAATTAACAAAAATCCCTTAATGCCATGTAATATCTAGTGTTGCTTTTTTATTTTTATTTTTTTTAAGTTATTTCATTTTCTTTTTTTTTTTTTAAAGAGTGAAATAGAGAGAAAGTCTTTTTATTTATTTATTTATTTATGGGTGTGTTGGGTCTTCGTTCCTGTGTGAGGGCTTTCTCTAGTTGTGGCAAGTGGGGGCCACTCTTCATCGCGGTGCGCGGGCCTCTCACTGTCGCCGCCTCTCTTGTTGCGTAGCACAGGCTCCAGACACGCAGGCTCAGTAGTTGTGGCTCACGGGCCTAGTTGCTCCGCAGCATGTGGGATCTTCCCAGACCAGGGCTCGAACCCGTAGTCCCCTGCATTGGCAGGCAGATTCTCAACCACTGCGCCACCAGGGAAGCCTCAAGTCTTGCTTTTTTATAGCTAGTGTTTTGAGCCAGTACTGAATCAGAATTCTTGTGTATATCACATTGTTGTAATTTTTAAAGTTCTATCCTCATTATTCTTTATGGTAAAAAAAAAAAAAGTCCTAACAATTCTTCTTTTTTCTTTTCCTGAGGCAAAATTTGCATACAATTTAATAAATGATTCTCCTAACTGTGCAGTGTGGACCCTGTGGTCCCATGAGGAAAAACAAAATACACCTCTTAGCTTTCCAGGTTTTTCCTTTTCATGGTAAAAAACCTACTCAGATATTGATGATAAATTCATATACTTCTAAAAAGACAAATATCCCTGAGAGAAAGCAAATCTACCATTTGCTTAGGAGAAATGGTTTTTAGATTCCCTTCTTATAAAAAGTAATTTGCCCTCTTTCCCCTATCCCAAATTCCTGAGGCTTTGAAAGGATAAAGAAACCAGTTTGGAGCTCTTTCAAAGGATTTATGTGCTACAGAATTGCCTGAGCCCACCAACAAGATGAACTCAGGATTTCTGTGTTTAAAAGGATTTTGCTCACTGCTTTATTTTTACCAGAACTTCAACATTCAAAAAGCAATTCTTTTTGCCAGAATTTGGCATTCCTAGAGGAGGTTAGAAAAAGATAGAATCTATAGAATTAGATGTCTAAAAATAGAAAAAAAAATCCCAAACATTAAAAAATTCCTAATTTGGACAGGTCCTGAGTTGAAATCACATTCATCTGCAAAAAGAACAGTTTTAGGTCAGAAATGCTGTATTTTATAACTCCAGATCTTGACCTTGGACTTGACTAGTGAGCATTCTAGGAACTGCATGAATTGACAGGAGGGATGCCATTCCGTTGGCCAATTCTGGCATGTGTCCTGGCTTGTGAAGTTTTATAAGTCTCTCGTAAACCCAAACCTCCTGGTTCTGTGCTGCCAATTGCCTAAATCTGATTCTCAATACTTTTAAAACAAATAAACAAAAAATTTCCCTGTAAGATCACACTTTTAAGTATTTGTTGCTTGTGGATAGATACAGAGAAACCAAGTATGGATGTGAATTAACAATTCAGTGATGGAGCTGTGAATCTCTGGATGGCTATGTAAGCTGTAAGAAAAGTTCCTCACTGAACCTGCACTTGCTGTGCCCCAGAGGTGACCATCCAGGCAAGGTCAACCTGAAGAGGGTGTGAACCCCAGCAGCTGCTGGATGGGTTTAAATCGCCACTATCTGCCTCCAGCTCTTCTACCAGACCAGCTAGTTTTTCCATCCGAACAACTTGCTGATCATGTTTCACCTGTTTAAGCGTAGATGCCACTTGATAGCTGAAAACGGATTCACAGGGGAATCTCTCAGAGCCATCTTGTAACATCTCTCCAGCTCCTTTGGGGTAGGTGAAAAGGGCTTTCCGTGGTGGGGCAAGGTCTGAGCCACTGAAACCAGATCCAGTGACACAACTTCCACTGACCCCACCGACTGAGGAGGATGATGAAGAGGCAGCCATTTCCTCTCTAGTAGAATTCTCACTTCACTCTGCAGCTTTGACAAGTTCCTCTACAGCCCCGCCCCCAAGGCCAACCGGAGTGGCCGCGTTTACTGCTACGAGGGCGGCAGCCTGCTCCCTAACAATTCTTATTTATTATTGCAGATAAAATTTAGACCTATTGGTAAAGTGCCAAAAATTACGATTGGATTTTTATTAGACTTCAGTTAAACCTATACGTTATTTTGTGTAGAAGTGATCATTTTTACTATATTTAGGTTTTCCATACAGGATTGTCTTATGTCTCATTACTTTTTTTTCAATTTTAAAAATTTTTATTGGAGTATAGTTGTATGTCTCATTAATTATTGAAATATTATTCAATGTCTTAGTAAAGTTTTTATAATTTAAATCTTGAATATTTAGTGTTAAGATTATCCCTAGTATTTTATCATTTGCTATTATGAATGCAGTTTTTTTCTCATTGTATTTTTTTAAAATTAATTAATTAATTAATTTATGGCTGTGTTGGGTCTTTGTTTCTGTGCGAGGGCTTTCTCTAGTTGTGGCAAGCGGGGGCCACTCTTCATCGCAGCGCGCGGGCCTCTCACTATCGCGGCCTCTCTTGTTGCAGAGCACAGGCTCCAGACGCGCAGGCTCAGTAATTGTGGCTCATGGGCCCAGTTGCTCCACGGCATGTGGGATCTTCCCAGACCAGGGCTCGAACCCGTGTCCCCTGCATTGGCAGGCAGATTCTCAACCACTGCGCCACCAGGGAAGCCCTCTCATTGTATTTTCTAAGTGATCGCTGCTAATGTAAAGGAAAAGGTATTGAAACTCTTATTAGATGTCGCTTATTAGTTCAAATTACTTGCAGCTGATTATTTTGATTTTTATAAGTACTGTAGTAGTTTACAAGTAATGAAATTTGACTCCTCCTATCCAATACTTAATGAAGTTTCAAGCTTTAATACAAGGGCTGTGGTTTCCAAAATAATATTAAATAAACATGTTGATTGTGGGCATCCTTGCTTATTTCTAGATTTGTTTGATAATCATTTGTGGTGTTGACTCTTTTGACTGAACTTATATGTTTAATAGGAATGCTCCACACATATCATATTTACACATCATCTAAAGCTGAGTTCAAGGCAGCAACTACACAAAAGAGGACTAACTTGAATCAACATTAGATGTTTTCTTCTAGGCATAAGAATGTGGCAGTCTTTACTGAGTTGGGATAGTGACAGATGAAAACTATGTTCCTGAGGCACTCATGTCACTTAACTCCATGGTAAAGTTCGGCTACTTTCCTTCTTCTAGATTTCTAAATATGTAAGATCTCGACATAAAGTCTCTCAGTCAGGAGCTGTTTGACATCAGGCAGTTCAAATCAACCATGCAGACAGGAATTGGAACCTGTGCAGAAACTATCGGCCACAATGAATTACTTCCCCAAATCATGGTTGTAACTAAGTTTAGGTATGCTGGCTTAACCTGCAAGAGTGTATCCATCAGTGTTCAAGCAGGAAAACAAATCACTCTGGGCCTTTCAAGCAAAGAATCAAGTGTTTATATTGGGCTTCCCTGGTGGCGCAGTGGTTAAGAATCTGCCTGCCAATGCAGGGGACACGGGTTCCAGCCCTGGTCCGGGAAGATCCCACATGCCGCAGAGCAACTAAGCCCGTGCGCCACAACTACTGAGCCTGCGCTCTAGAGCCCACGAGCCACAGCTACTGAGCCCAAGTACCACAACTATTGCAGCCCGCACACCTAGAGCCCATGCTCTGCAACAAGAGAAGCCACCGCAGTGAGAAGCCTGCGCACCGCAACGAAGAGTAGCTCCTGCTCGCCACAACTAGAGAAAGCCTGCATGCAGCAACAAAGACCCAACACAGCCAAAATAAATAAATTAAATTAAATTTAAATTAAAAGAATCAAGTGTTTATAACACTGAAGAAGAAGGAGACTTCCCTGGTGGTACAGTGGTTAAGAATCCGCCTGCCAATGCAGGGGACACGGGTTCAATCCCTGGTCCGGGAAGATTCCACATGCCGCAGAGCAACTAAGCCCGTGCACCACAACTACTGAAGCCTGTGCACGCTACAGCCTGTGCGCCACAACTGCTGAGTCCACGCAGCTCAACTACTGAAGCCCCCATGCACTAGGGCCCGCGTGCTGCGACTACTGAAGCCCGTGCACCTAGAGCCCGTGCTCTGCAAACAGAAGCCACCGCAGTGAGAAGACCGTGCGCCGCAATGAAGAGTAGCACCCGCTCGCCACAACTAGAGAAAGCCCACGCACAGCAACGAAGACCCAATGCAGCCAAAAATAAATAAAATTTTTTTAAAAAATGAATGGACTAATATTAAAAAAAAATAATGAATTGACTAAAGGTTAAAAAAAAAAAAAAGAAGAGGAAGTCAGGGGAACCTGCCACTGGCTTCCAGGTTTGCACTATTGCTCTGGTCCTACAAATCAGTAAGTTGTGGCTGCCACACAGGTCAGGAAATCACAGGAACTAGCCACCAGCCAACATCGCTGCTTTGTTGCAGAGAGGTGAGTGACTAACAGTGGAATGCCTGTGCTCATTACAGCAATCCCCATCTGCCTCATCCCACACACCTGCCCACTCCACCAGAGGAAGAAAGACATGGCTTCTACCTCTCTTCTGCCTTACAAATAGTGCATGAGTGTATCTTGTGCTGACTGTAAATGGCATCCAGGATCCTGTAGACAACAGGGTCTGAGAAATACAGTTCCAAGATTCCAGCATTTGTGATATAGAGAAGAGCTTAGAAGGGAGTGAGAATGCATCTTGGATTAAAAGAGAAAAGAAAAAAAAGCAGTCTATCTCTTCGGCTTCTCAGCAGCCACACAGTGCTTTCTATCTATAGTTAAGCAAACAACAACAACAGCAAAAATTCCTTCTAATTTTATGCAACTATCCCTTATACAAAGAAAAGCATGCCCACCTTTTCTCCTGAAGGGGACAACAAAAGTCTCATCAGCCACTATACTATTTCTGAATGATATTTCTTATTTAGTCATAATCCTCCTTTGATAATCTGTACATACTGGATTAATTTATAACATTAACTGCCACCAAATTCTTTATATAAAATAATACGGAAAGGGGAAAGGGAAAAAAATAGGTTG
Source organism: Eubalaena glacialis (assembly GCF_028564815.1). Lineage (NCBI taxonomy): Eukaryota > Metazoa > Chordata > Mammalia > Artiodactyla > Balaenidae > Eubalaena > Eubalaena glacialis. The sequence goes on along the minus strand of NC_083724.1, from coordinate 57,978,456 downwards.
GTAAATAAAGTATATACATAACAAAACATGGAAAAGCATACATAGGAACTTCATCCTTGTTTCTGCAACTGGTCATCAGAGTATAACATATTTATAACCTCCTTCGTCCACTACTTATATCCTGTTCTCTATTTCTGTGACCTTAGCTGGTCACAGTTCTCTACCAGTAGTGAGATGACCCAAATCTCCATTTCTGAAGGGTCTGAGCTCTTACTGGCCCTGTTTCTGTTGGGTTGTTATAGTTTTTTATTACATTTTCGCCACTGTTCGTGGAAGTACTAAGAGGTGCTTTAGAAAATACCCAGAAGTCTGGGACTTCCCTCGTGGCGCAGTGGTTAAGAATCCGTCTGCCAATGCTTGGGACACGGGTTCGAGCCCTGGTCCGGGAAGATCTCACATGCCACGGAGCAACTAAGCCCATGCACCACAACTACTGAGCCTGAGCTCTAGAGCCTGCAAGCTACAACTACTGAGCCCGCGAGCCACAGCTACTGAAGCCTGCACACCTAGAGCCTGTGCTCCGCAACAAGAGAAGCCACTGCAATGAGAAGCCCGTGCACCGCAACGAAGAGTAGCCCCCGCTCACCACAACTAGAGAAAACCCGCGTGCAGCAACGAGGACCCAGCGCAGCCAAAAACAAACAAATAATAAATAAATAAATTAATTAATTAAAAAAAGGAAAATACCCAGAATTCTAGATATATTCCTTATTCCCAATGTGAAGCAATCAACACGTTTTCCATTTATAATTAGCATCAATTGCCCCTTCTTTGCTTGTGGATTCAGTGGCACGAAGAGCCCCAAATGTCCAGGTGGCAGTCTTAACTTCTAGTTCAGTGGGATCATTGTTTTTATTTCTTGGAAAAACATTCCTTTCATTAGAACTAAGTTATCTAAACCAACAGAGCCAATAACTCTGGAATGAGGATAATCCCATATTGTTAATCCCATATTGTTAAACCCATGTTTAACTCTGTGGCCATTTTCAACATGAGCTCATTGAGCAAGTGCTGGAGTGGTTGGGGAATGATCCTGGCTCACATACAGAATCTCTTGTCTTGTCCACTTGATTATTGGAGGCCTTGTCTGCAGTTGGTGCACTTTGGTGAATGTTTACATGGAATGCTAACATCTTCTCATTCTGTGCTATTCTGAGAGGTAGAACCACATACATCTCTCCTTATCACTGATCCTCTGGTCTTATTGTGCAACAAAAACCATCATCCACAAACCATTAGCCCCTATCCCAGAGTCAGTGATATCTGTATTTCTGGACATCTCTCTTTCCAAATGAACTGTTTCAAGTTCTGCCCATTTGGAGGATTTCTCTTCCCTGTGGTCCTTCAGGGCTATCCTTAAGTGGGATTATATCATAGTTCTATAGTAATTTCTTTTGGCTTGTGTCAAATATCATGAAAATATCATGAAATATCATGAAGATATCATGAAATATCATGCTTTAGCCCATCTTCCCCTGGATGATGGAATGGATACCATTCCACTTGATGAAGGAGTGCTGCTGGGCATTCCCAGCTTTAAATACTGGTGTGTCAGATAACATCCAGTTCATGATGGGCATAATAGATCATACCATCAATGATCAAGCATAGCTTTGCTTCAAAGCCTATGGGTCTACTCTATGATTCTCCCATTAGTGCTTACCAGAGGCTCCATATAGCATCGTTACGTGCCACAGACAGACCACCACTGGATTTACTGGGTCATGAGTCCCAAGTGTTAGACCAGCTTGTTTTTCCTTTTTCTTTGGCTCCACTCAAAACTGTCAACTTTATGGGTAAATGAGTTGGAGCAGTATAAGTAATGTGGCACATGCTGCCTCCAAAATCCAAAAAGGCCCTCTTATCATTGCACCTCTTTCTTAGTGATAGGGAGTTTAACATGCACAAAATTCTTTCACTTTGAAGTGGGTAGCCCAAGAGGACTAAGACCACTGGAGCCCTAGAAACTTAACTGAGGTAGTGGATTCCTGAATTTTCATGAGGTTTATCTCCCACTTTGTGGCATGTGTCTTCCAAGGCATCAAGCAAACTTGCTACATGCTGCTCACCAGGTCCTTCAAGCACTGTGTCCTGTGGAAGAGCAAGACAATCACAGTCCTAGTGGAGGGACTTCCCTGGTGGTGCAGTGGTTAAGAATCCGCCTGCCAGCGCAGGGGACATGGGTTTGAGCCCTGGTCCGGGAAGATCCCACATGCAACGGAGCAACTAAGCCCATGCGCCACAACTACTGAGCCTGCGCTCTAGAGCCCTAGAGGCACAACTACGGAAGCCCACGCGCCTAGAGCCCTGCTCGGCAACAAGAGGAGCCACCGCAACGAGAAGCCTGCGCATCGCAATGAAGAGCAGCCCCCGCTCGCCTCAACTAGAAAAAAGCCCGCGCACAGCAACGAAGACCCAATGCAGCCAAAAATAAATAAATAAAATAAATAAATTTATTAAAAAAAAAAAGTCCTAGCGGACTAGAACATGACACAAAGTTGAGGAGCTGACACAGCCCTGTGGGAAGACAGGCAGGTGTACTGCTTCTGCTGACAGATGAAGTAAAGTGCTTCTGGTGGTCTTTACTAATTGGTATAGAGAAAAAATAGTCTGCCCAGATTAATAGCAGTACACCAGTTGCAAGGGGCTATGTTAATCGGCTCCAGTAATCAGTAAAAGCAGATCCAATTGGAATCCCTAACTGAATAAATTTTCATAATCCATTATCAAGCTCTAAAATCATGTCCTGCACAGATCAAGCAGAAGAGTTGAAAGAGATATGAATCAGACTTATGCTTCTGGAAAAAAATGGAGTTAGATGTACTTTTACTTATTTCTCCTGCTAATTATAACTAAAATCCTTGGTTGAAATACTTAAATCACTTATCATAAGACTCTGAAAGGTTGGGGAAAAGAAGGTGGCCTGGCCAGGCCCTTTGGGACTTGCAAACTGGCCCAACAGTGAGCTTCGTGAGGTTTTTATTTTGCCTCCTGTATATCCAGGCCTCAGTACAAGGGAATCCTGCTCTCACTAGCCAAAGGAATGGGAAAACAGTGACTCTTCAGGACAAAACCCATACTACTCCAGGTAAACACCATGAAAAAAGCCACACGCATCCCCATTGTCACTATTTCTGGCCAAGCCTGTGGGATGGAGCCCTGTCGACATTGCCCGGCCTGCACCAACACAAGCAGACGCAGCTATCCCCTAACCTGGCGCTACAGAGACTGTGAGGGGGTGCATTCCTGACCGTCGCTGCACTACACGAAGTGAACAGCTGCAAAAAGGCAACGTGCTGCTCCTTCCCAACTAGTGACTGGGTGAGAATTAGACGAGAGAACTGGAAAGCAGGATTCTTTAAATCTGTGTATGAAGTCCTGGGCATACCTTGGAGCAGACCATCCACGAGGTTGACTGTAATCAACACAGCAAACTGAACTATGTGTGGACTACTGCCCAGGTTTCAGTTTGGCTTCTGGGTCACACCCAAGTAGGGCAGACCAGAATAGCAATGCAAAGGCTTTGAAAATGAGTTGACACTTGAAACATAGACCACAAAAGTGGGCCAGGACATGCATTTTGAACCTAAACAGTTTGACTGCCTTCTAAAATGGAAGATCTAAATAGGAACCAGAGTCTCATAATATTCAAAATGTCCTGGATACAATGCAAAATTACTCGTCATATCAAGAACAAGGAAAATCCTCAACCTGAATGAGAGCTATAAAGAGGAACTAAATGGAAATTTTAGAACTGAAAAATACCAATGAATAAATAAATAATAAATCAATGGCTGGGCTTGACAGCAGAATGGAAAAGACAGAAGAAAGAATCAGTGGACTTGAAGGTAGAGCAATAACAGTTACCCAGTCTGAACAACAGAGAGAAAACAGGGAAAAAAAAAAAAATGAGCAGAGCCTCAGGGACATAGGAGACTCTAACAAAAGATCTAACATTCATGTCATTGAAGTCCCAGAAGGAGGAGAGAAAAAGAGGGAAGGGCCACAGAAAGAAATAATGTCAGAAAATTTCCCAAATTTGGCAAAAAATACAAGCCTACATATTTAAGAAGCTTAGTACTATGGACTGAATTGTGCTCCCCATCCCCAGATTCATAGGTTGAAGCCCTAACCCCAATGTGATTATATTTGGGGAGAGGGCTTTTAGGAGGTAATTAAAATTAAATGAAGTCGTAAGGGTGGGTTCCTAATCCATTAGGATTGGTGGCCTTATAAGAAGAGGAAGAGCTTTCTCTCTTTCTCTCTCTTCCTCTTTCTCGTTCTCCTTGTGCACACACCAAAGAAAGTCCAGGTAAGAACATAGCAGGAAGGGATCCATCTGCAATCCAGAAACAGAGCCTTCACCAGAACTGAATTGGCTGGCACTTTGATCTTGGATTTTCCAGCCTCCAGAAATAAATTTCTGTTGTGTCTACCTCATTCATGGAATTTCAGTGTGGCAGCTCAAGCTGACTAAGACACTGAGAAAACCTCAAATAAGATAAACCCGAAGAAATCCATGCCAAGACACATCATAGTCAAACTTCTGAATACTAAAGACAAAGAAAAGTGCTGAAAGAAGCAAAAAAGAAATGACATTTTATCTATAGGGGGAAAAATATTTGAATGATATGATTTCTCATCAGAAACCATGGAGGCCAGAAAGAAGTGGCACACATTTTTCAAGTGCTGAAAGAAAAGAACTGTTGACCCAGAATACTATATCTTGTGAAAATATCTTTCAGAAATGAAGGAGAAATCAAGTCATTCTCAGATGAAAGAAAACTGAGAATTAGATGCCAGCCTTTAAAAAAAAAGGACTGAAGGAAGTTCCCTAAACAAAAAGAAAATGATAAAAGAAGCATTCTTGGAACATTAGAAGGGAAGAAGAAACAATGGAAAGAGCAAAAATATAGATAATGTCTTCTTGCTGTGAATTCCCTCAATTTTTGTCTGAGAAAGTATTTATCCTTCACTTTTTTTTTTTTGGCTGTGTTGCTGCGTGCAGGCTTTCTCTAGTTGTGGAGAGCGGGGGCTACTCTTCATTGTGGTGTGCGGGCTTCTCATTGTGGTGGCTTCTCTTGTGCAGAGCATGGGCTCTAGGCGTGCGGGCTTCAGTAGTTGCAGCACGTGGGCTCAGTAGTTTTGGCACATGGGCTTAGTTGCTCCGTGGCATGTGGGATCTTCCCGGACCAGGGCTCGAACCCATGTCCCCTGCATTGGCAGGCAGATACTTAACCACTCACTGCGCCACCAGGGAAGTCCTATCCTTCACTTTTTAAAAAAAGTTATTTATTTATTTATTTTTGGCTGCATTGGATCTTTGTTGCTGCACGCAGGCTTTCCCTAGTTGGCATCGAGCGGGGGCTACTCTTCGTTGCGGTGCGTGGGCTTCTCATTGAGGTGGCTTCTCTTGTTGCAGAGCACAGGCTCTAGGTGCGTGGGCTTCAGGAGTTGTGGTACGTGGGCTTAGTTGCTCCGTGGCATGTGGGATCTAAGTTCCCTGACCAGGGATTGAACCTGTGTCCCCTGCATTGGCAGGTGGATTCTTTTTTTTTTTTGAAATTTATTTTATTTATTTTTTATACAGCAGGTTCTTATTAGTTATCCATTTTATACATATTAGTGTATACATGTCAATCCCAGTCTCCCAATTCATCCCACCACCACCCCTACCTCCCGCCACTTTCCCCCCTTGGTGTCCTTACGTTTGTTCTCTACATCTGTGTCTCTATTTCTGCCCTGCAAACTGGTTCATCTGTACCATTTTGGCAGGTGGATTCTTAACCACTGCACCTCCAGGGAAGTCCCTATCCTTCACTTTTGAAGGATAATTTTCCTGTATAGAAACTTAGGCTGGTGGTTTTTTCTTTTAATAGTTTAAATATTTCACTCCATTCTCTTCTTATTTGCATACATTTTTTTTTTTAAACAAGAAATCTGCTGAAATTCTTACCTTTGTTCCTCTATAGGTAAGGTGTTTTTTTCCTCTAGCTTTTTAAAAGATTTTCCTCTTTGTCTTTGGTTTTCTGCAATTTAAATATGATATGCCTAAGTGTTGTTGTATTTCTCTTGCTTAGTGTTCTGTGATCTTCCTGGACCTATGGTTTGATGTTTGTTTTAATTTTTTTTAATTTAATTTTTAATTTTTTGGCCTTGTCATGCAGCTTGCAGGACCTTAGTTCCCTGACCAGGGATCGAACCTGTGCCCCCTGCAGTGGAAGTGCACAATCCTAACCACTGGACCGCCAGGATATCTCCTGTTTTAATTTTTGAAAGTTTTCACTTAATACTACTTCAGAGATTTCTTCTGCTCCTTTCTCCTTTTGGTATTCCAATTATGCATATATTGTACCTTTTGAAATTGTCCTACAGTTTCTGGATGTTTGGGTCTGGCTTTTTGTTTCTGTTTTTTTGTTTTTCATTCAGTTTTCTTCTTTTGCATTTCAATTTGGAAAAAGGTCTATTGACCTATCCAAGCTCACTAATTTCTTTCCTCAGCTGTGTCGAATCTACTAATGATCACTTAGAAGGTATTCTTCATTTCTCTTACAGGGTTTTGATTTCTATCATTTTCTTTTAATTATTTCTTGGAGTTTCCATCTCTCTGCTCACACTGGCCATCTGTTCTTACATGCTGTCTACTTTTTCTTTTTTTTTTTATTTTAAATTGTATTTATTTATTTATTTATTGGCTGCATTGGGTCTTTGTTGCTGCATGTGGCCTTTCTCTAGTTGCGGTGAGTGGGGGCTACTCTTTGTTAGGGTGCACAGGCTTCTCATTGAGGTGGCTTCTCTTGTTGCGGAGCACGGGCTCTAGGCATGCAGGCTTCAGTAGCTGTGGCTCGCGGGCTCAGTAGTTGTAGCTTGGGGGCTCTAGAGTGCAGGGTCAGTAGTTGTGGTGCATGGGCTTAATTGCTCCGTGGCATGTGAGATCTTCCCAGACCAGGGCTCGAACCGGTGTCCCCTGCATTGGCAGGCGGATTCTTAACCACTGCGCCACCAGGGAAGTCCCTCTATCAGAACTTTTAACATGTTATTTTAACATAGTTACTTTAAATTCCTTTTAGAATCATTCCAACACCTATATCATATGCATGTTTGGTTCTGATGATTTTTGTCTCTTCAAACAGTTTTTTTCTTGACTTTTTGCATGCCTTGTAATTTTTGTTGAAAGCTCAGTGTGCTGTATTGGGTATTAGGAACTGAGGTAAATAGGGCTTTAATATGAGATTTATGTTAATTTGCCTAGAGTTGGGCTGTGTTTAATATTGCCTGTTTAGGACTTCCCTGGTGGCACAGTGGTTGAGAATCTGCCTGCCAATGCAGGGACACAGGTTCGAGCCCTGGTCCGGGAAGATCCCACATACCACGGAGCAACTAAGCCCGTGAGCCACAACTACTGAAGCCGGTGCGCCTAGAGCCCATGCTCCGCAGCAAGAGAAGCCACCGCAATGAGAAGCCCGCACACCAAAACGAAGACCCAATGCAGCCAAAGATAAATAAATAAATAAATTAAAAAAAATATATATATATTGCCTGTTTAGTACTTTTTATTGTAGCCCTGTTTATGTGGTGTGTGGTGGTATATTGTGGAGGAGAGGAAGTGTTTCCTAATGTTCTAATTAAATATTAGTGTTTTTGTGGGCCTACGTCTCGGACTGTGAACTTCCAAGTGTTTCTCCAGTGATAAAGCTCCCTCACTCCCAACCCTGCCCCATACTTCTTTCCCTGGTTGCAGAGTTCCCAGTCTATTTCCCTGAAGCACTAAACCCTTTTGACTTTTTTTTTTTCCCATTATGTGAGACCAGAAGGCTGGAGCGGGATAGAGTGGAAGGAATTCCCTTCTCCAGCTGGGATAAAGCTCTGGTAAAGTCCTTTCCTTTGCAGAGTAGGTCTTTGTCATAAAGAAGACTCTGGGCATATTTCACAGTGATTACTCATTCTCTTCCCCTACCAGTGCTATGAGGAGATATTTCTTGGATCTTCACCCTAACTATGGTGGGGCTTCTGGGGGTAAAACCCAAGAAAGTGTGAGAGCCTCACTAAGACTGTAGTTCCCAGGAGTTTTAAATTAGTCTCTTTTAAATTAGTCCACACTTAGCATCCAGCAGTTCATCATAATTACCATTATGTGTTCCTACCTGTTTAGGGCTCCAGTGGCTTCTGCTCCAGGTAATCAGATCTTGGCTGTGATTCTTTGTATAAGCCTGTCTCATCAGATTTCAGGGTGGCATTTTGCCCTGCAATGTCAGTTTTCAGATGTGTGCAAAAGTTATTGATTTTTCATTTGTTCACCTTTTTCTTGTTTTAAGGACAGGAGGGATGACTTCCTTGCTCTTTACATAGTGGAACTGAAACCAGAAATCCCAAATCTCCATTTATATTCTAATCTTCATAACACCCCACTGTGATTTGTGGACTAGAGTTGTTTAGTTTGGATCTGAAGAGTTTAGCATTATCTTAGAACAAGGTTCTAATAATCCACCCAAAGTCTGGATATTTTCTTTTGTTGATATATTAGTCAGGGTTCTCTAGAGGAACAGAATCAATAGTATACATACACTCTCTTTCTCTCTCTCTCTCTCTCCATTTATACACACACACACACACACACACACACACACATACACACACACTCTATATAGTCTCTCTCTCTCTCTCTGGAATTGGTTCATGAGATTACAGAGGCTGGTGAGTCCAAAATCTGCACTAGCAGGCTTGCAGGCTGGAGACTTAGAGAAGAGCCAGTGCTGCAGTTCAAGTCCAAAGGCTATCAGGGTACAACTAATGTTGCAGTTCAAGTCCAAAGGCTGTCTACTGCATAATTCCCCCTTGCTCAGAGGAGATCCATCTTGTGTTCTAGTCAGGGCTTCAACTGATTAGTTTAGGCCCACCCACTTTATGGTGGGCAATCTGCCTTACTCAAAGTCAACGGATTTAAATCTTTAATCCAAAAGCATTCTCACAGAAACATCCAGAATAATGTTTGACCTCATATCTGGGCACTGTGGCCCAGGCAAAATTGATATATAAGATTAACCATCACACTTGGTAAATGACCACAGGCATCTTTGGGAGAGTTTAGGAGGAAGATTTACAGTATATACTTATAGCAGGGTCATAAGATCTTTTCTCAAGGATTCTTTCTTAAGATCCCCGTCATCTGGGTCTATGAAACCAGCTAAAGTAAGAGAACTAGTTGAGCAACTGGGTCTCTCCATTTGGGTGACATATCAAATTTTGGTTCACCAGATTAAGTAAGATTTTCATAGGCTGCTCATTAATTAGAGAACACCAAAGATCCCTGTGGATCAAGCCCATTACCTCTCTAACTCAGCTGTGCATTATAGCAAACTTGCTCACTGTTCTCTGTTTTCTAGTGTTGCCACTGGCCTCTACCACTTTGGAACTCCATCATTACCATTGAAATCAGGGAGCCCATTTCAACAGTGGCATCTTCCATCATCATCTCACATGTGCAGACATAAAGTACAGAGCTTTTCAAGAATAATGCTGATCCTCTTGAACCAATGGATTTCTTTTGGTGAAGATATTGTCCTCTGTGTCTTACTGAGGAATACACTGAAAGAGTTGAAGAGTATGTTGCACATGATGAATCCAGCACTCTTATCTCACCAAGTCTTTGATTTTTTTCTTTCTTTTTTTTTTTCTTTTTTGGTCACATGGCTTGTGGGCTCTTAGTTCCCCGACCAGGGATTGAACCTGGGAACTCAGCAGTGAAAACACGGAGTCCTAACCACTGGACTACCAGGGAATTCCCTCTCACCAAGTCTTTGGATCCTTTCTTCTCTATTAAACCAAGAAAGTTCTAGTATCTTAACCTAATTTAATGAAGGCCATTATTGAGTCTGATTTCAGTCAACCAACTCAGCAGACCCTTAGAACCACTCCTGACTTATTGAGTTAATACACTAAATCCAGAATCTCTAGTGCTGCAAACACACCAATCACTTCAATATTATATTCCTTCTTCCTTGGTTAGAACCCACTCCTACACAGGAATCCTCCAGTGCCAATGTACATTAGCAATGTCTTGCAATTATTTCCCTGTGTAAGCTTCTCCTCTGGTGTCAGACATCTTATTCACCTTCCTAGGGTATGCTGCAATCTGACTCTGGCTGTGGATCTAGAGGTAAAGAAGCGTTGGCATACCTTTGCAAGATTAATTCTTTTTTTTGGCTGTGCCGTGTGGCATGCAGGATCTTAGTTCCCCGACCAGGAATCGAACCCGTGCCCCCTGCATTGGGAGTGTGGAGTCTTAACCACTGGACCGCCAGGGAAGTCCCTGAAAGGTTAATTTTTCAGTGAAGCCATTACAGGATCATCAAGCAAGGGATGGCCAGCATCTCAGAGAGAGGAGAAGGGACTGCTTCAAGTGGCAAGGGGAACTCAGTGGGATTTGAGGATTCAAGATAATTAAGGGCTTCCCTGGTGGCGCAGTGGTTAAGAATCCGCCTGCCAATGCAGGGGACACGGGTTCGAGCCCTGGTCCGGGAAGATCCCACAGGCCGCAGAGCAACTAAGCCCGTGCACCACAACTACTGAGCCTGCGCTCCAGAGCCCGCGAGCCACAACTACTGAAGCCTGTGCACCTAGAGTCCGTGCTCCGCAACAAGAGAAGCCACCGCAATAAGAAGCCCGCGCACCGCAACGAAGAGTAGCCCCCGCTCGCTGCAACTAGAGAAAGCCCGCGCGCAGCAACAAAGACCCAACGCAGCCAAAAATAAATAAATTTAAAAAAAAAGATAATTAAATTCAACCCAAACTACGAAGATGTCCCCATTCCAGATCTTAGGGTTTTAAATTAATCCCAAGCTTTCACATATGAGTCCTAATAAAGCTGTGGATTCAACTTGTATGATAATTTGACAATCAGCTGGATCAAACATTGGGTCTGACTTGTAAATACCTTCTCCCTGCAGCTACAGAAGTTATAGAGCATTGAAGCTCTCTAGTTCTTTGAGCTGTCATTTTATTCGGTAAACTCTCCAGGGCATTCAAAAGCCACTAGCCCTCTCTATAGTCCTTGTAGGCATCATTCCTACCAGAAGGGTCTAACCTAGCAACTATTTGGTCTAGCAAAGACCTGTCTTCAATAGGCAATTTATTCCCCACTGATAATTTAAGTAACTCTTTCCATTTCATGCCTAAGACTATCATGATCTCATTCTCCACTAGTGATAATGTTGTCATTGCCTTCAAACAGAACTGGGTCAGATAGCTAATCCGTTTAAGCTTTAAGATTACTATTTTAAAGCTACTTTTGGCCTCAGTTACAGTCTTTGTTAAGGTTTATTTAGGAAAACAAACAAAACACTCAAAATATTTCAAGCATAACTGGATTAAAGTGCCAGGAATAGGTGCATATAAAACCAGTGGAAGGACTGGACTGAAGAGCAAGAGACAGGGTAGATAGAATACCACCATCTTCAGGTCAACCACTGAAGCTCTAGTCCAGGACAGTGAGAAATTCCTGCTGCCTCCTAGGTTGGAAAACCACAGGACATTTCCATTGACGGACACAGCTGCCTTGCTGTACCAACATGGATGGCTGGTAAAGAAGGGCTTCATGTCTGCTGCCACCCATGCATCTGCCTGCTGCTGTCAGAGAAATAAGAAAATGGTTTCCACTTTTATTCCATTTTCCAGTTCTCACACAAGAGTATCTTGTTGACAGAAGACTAATGACATTCAGAACTCTGAAGCCAATCTTGGAATTATAGTTCTCTTGCTTCCAGTTCCTGTGATACACAGAAAAAGAATAGTCAGGAATGGGGAATAAATGCACATTTCTCCCCCTCCCCCCATGGTCTCTAGCACCGAGGATATCTCCCAACTTTTATGAAGGCTGTAATTTCAATTCCAAATGGATAAAAAGCTGTTCAGAGACATTCCACCCAGCCTTTCTAGCTCACCACTCACCCCCACCTGCCATAAAAACATTTTGCCTACTGCTTTTTATTTTATACTTTCCTGCCTCTCTGCCTAGTCTCTGTGCCTGTCAGCTACAGAACCCAGAGTGTGCAGAAGATGATTGAAGGAGGAAGCTTAGAGCAGGAGAAAGAGGACACGTTCTGTTTTTCCTAGTGTTAGTACACCTAATGTTCTGCTGATTTCTGTCCTTCTCTCTTCCTCATATTAGAATGACAGTGGGAATTTTGTAAGTTCATTCTCGATAAAAATCTCAAGAGATAACTAGAGAGATTAGATTTCAAAAATATCCAAGTATAAATAATTTTCCAACTAAGATGACAGTGCAAAATGTATACCTTTGTATCTTTTGCATTTTTATACCACACACCCGCGGGGGGGGGCGTGGGTGGGGGGGAAGGAGGAAAGAGAGAGAGAGAGCGCTCAAGGCTAGTGTTATGGCAGTGCTTTCAATGCATAATCTCTTTTTAAATCCCATCCAGCTCTATGAGATGCGGAAACCTAAGCTCAGAGGTTGGGTAACTCGCTCACGATCCTACAACTATATAAGAACTCTCATCTGTGCATATTGGTTTCCATGAGATATTCCCAATTTTGGTTCCCAAAATTAATGGAGACTAACCAACTCTTTGAGTCTGGCCTCTCGGTTGGAATCATCTTCCATCTCAGCTGAATTCCCCAGGCACTTCGCCTGTGGCCTCTGGCACCGAGCGCATGGAGCGCCCCCGCCCCGCGTCAACCAGAGATGGAGTAGGAGTAAGTGAGAATGGAAGACTCCGGACGAGGCGCAGCAGTACTCCGCCGAGGGCCTGAGGAGGGGGTAGGGAAAGGGGGCGGGGGGCGGGGTCTACCCCGCCCCCGCCCTTCCGTTCACTCCCATTGGCCGAGCGTTTCCTGGCCGTATCCCACTGCCCACCCCCAAAACGACGCTTAAAGTGTGCGAAGCAGGTGCCTCGAGTGGAGTAAGAACTTTGCGCGCGTGTCCGGGCTCCGCGCGGCACCCATTCATTGCCTCTGACCATCCATCCGTCCCTTCGGTCATCCAGCGGGGAGGGGCTCCAGCCACCCGGGGGCAGCCGCTACCCAGGGGACCGCGACCAGAAGAGGAGCCGAAAGCGCGCTGACCCTCGCCGGCCCGGCAGGGGACGGTGACCACCACCATGCAGACGTGCGCCAGGGCCTGGGGGCTGCGTCTGGGTTGCGGAGTCGGGGGCGGCCGCCGCCTGGCTGGAGGCGCGGGGCCCTGTTGGGCGCCGCGGGACCGTGACAGCAGTAGCGGCGGCGGGGATAGCGGCGGGGCTGGGGCCTCGCGCCTCCTCGAGCGCCTCCTGCCCAGACACGACGACTTTGCTAGGAGGCATATCGGCCCTGGGGACAAAGACCAGAGGGAGATGCTACAGGCCCTGGGGCTGGCGGTAAGGACCCCAACCCGGCCCTCAGAGGCCTCACCCTGCGCCACACGGGTTCTACCCGTACGGCCTCCCGGCCCCCGCCAGGAGCTCTGCTTCGCTCCGCGTGGGACCGCACCCTGGCCCGGGGCCCCTGGTGTGGGAGCGAGCACGCGTGCTCGGTCCGCGTGCCCCAGCCTGCTCCCACCAGGTTACTTTCGCCTCCACCCGCTCTTCGCGCCTCAAAACCGTATATTTTTCAACCTAAGTCGCCCTGCAGATGAGCTCTCACTTTGCAAGAGGAGGACCTCCTGATTTATCCGATTATCTCCGGTTGCCCACTGAAATCCAACCCGGAGTGGCCGAATCACTACCCCGACTCATTATTTTTTTCCTCCAGTGATTTTTGGTTTGTTCAAAGTTCTTTTTAAAAAGAAACCCTAATTAGACAATTTAAATGAAGTTTCCCACAAGCCTTTGTAGCTGCAAAATACAGAGGTGACTTTTAACTGAGAAGCAATTTCCTCTGCCTTTAGTGTTCACGGACTTGCGTTTTAATTTTAGAGCATTGATGAACTGATCGAGAAGACCGTCCCCGCCAGCATCCGCTTGAAAAGACCCTTGAAAATGGATGACCCAGTCTGTAAGTGACCGGGAGACTCCGCTTGCTCCGGCCTATTTGTCTTCTATGGTCTTTGAAAGTCCAGCTGTGGGTTAGGATTGCTCAGGAGGGAGAATGTTTATGAAAATAAATCAGCGTTGGGTACCTCACGGGGCGGAAGAGGGTGGAATAATTCAGTTCTTTATCTCAGCGAGGAGACAGCAGACTTCCCAGGGGAAGGCAGTGCACAAACACGTGTAGAGGACTCCCAACTTTCCAGGCACCTGTCCCAGGCCATGGTTCTCCCATCCTTTGGCTTGAGAGGTGTCATCACTTCTCTGCAGATCAGGATACTCAGAAGGGAAAAGGAATTGCCTACAGTCATGCAAACAGGGAAGTGACAAAAATGGGAAACCCAGACATCTGGCCTCCTACCCCAAGGTTCTTTATACCACAGTATCTTCAGATTGTTCTCTCTCACATCCAAATTTTACTATTTATACCTACTGAAACGCAGCAGTACTTTTAAAGCCTGAATGATTTTTATAGAGAAACAGAAATAAGATGCATGCTTGATTAAGAAATCTTAGTTTACCCATAGACTCTCTTAGAATTTTATTATTTTTAATTTATTTTTATTATTTATTTATTTATTTTTAAAATTCAAACAGAAAGAGAATTTTATTTTATATTTAAAATATTTTTAATGGTCTGAAGATTATTTGACTTCCATGGACTGAGCAAGAATCCACAAAAAAATTAAAGGCAAATAGGCAGAGCTGAAGAGCTTTTTTTTCTTTTTTTTTATAAACAGGAAAGAATTCTCATGGTTTTGAATTATAAAAATGCTATCTCTTACTTCTGGAGTCAAGTGAAGAGAAGACAATTTGTTTGTTTTAGGTTTTAGGACAGAAAGGATATGTGAAAGGCAAGCTTTATTTTGTTTTAAAGTATACAACTTGAGGTATGAAGCAGGTCTAGCTCCAGCTGGCTGATGCTGTAACTCAGGGTGTGCTGAGGGCTGCTCCCTTTGTTAGTTTCAAATCTGAACCATTTCCCCTGACGGCAGGGACCTTGTTCATAGAAGAAAATATGCGCTTTTTGTCCAATTGAACTGATTGAGACTTGGGGATAGCTGGAAGCCTTATCTATTTCAGTTTTAGGAAATCAGAATCCTGATTAATTGAATGTTTAGAGTGAAGAGTTATATATTTTTGAAGCAAGCCATCGGTGAATATTTGAACAAGTAAATGCCCTCCTGAGACTTTCAAAGTCAGGACATGTTAGGTCAGCCCTTTTACCTTATACTCTAAAATAAAATGTTCCTGAAGAAATTAGCGTCTAGGAACCAGGTCAAAGTTATCTAGCCTTTTTTAGTTCAGCTGCTTGTTTCCAGCTGACTCATTTGAACCTTGGGGGATTCCATTTCTCCTCCTCTCTTTAGAAGCAGACTTCTGATAAGTAATTTGCAATTTAAGTGTAAACTTTAAACCCAGCTTCTGTGAGACTTGGGGCTGGTTCCATCTGGTTAATCTGAGGTGACTCAGAAAATATTGCACAGTCAGGAGTCCCCCCTTGCCCTGAAGTGGGCTGGCTCTCCAACAAAGCTTGCTACTTGGAAGTGAGCTGGGGGCGGAAATGGGGAGGATGGGGAGGGGGAGGGGGAGGTGGTGGTGGGCGGCACAGAATGCAACAGAAAGGCATCAGTGTTTTACTCTGAGTTGTGCACACGTCATGGGTAATGAATGTGTTCCACGTGCGGAGAGCAAATTGGTACAGGTAACCTCTAGTAGAAGCATTTTCATTTAACGGTGGAGCAGCATTATCCAAACTTGGTTTCACGTGAATGCTGAATGCCTGTGTTCTACTGTAGTCAGAGGAATTCTAGACCAAATATTTGTTCACTGCATACAGAGAAAACTAATAAGAGCTAGTTAGATGAGTCTTAAATCCCTCATTGCTGAGTAAAAAGAAGATTGTGAGAGCTGTAAGCAGCATGGAGATACTTGGGTTAGTTCTTATGCATAACTTTATAATCTCAAATCTTTATGTAGTGCTTACCATGTACTGGGCACTTTTTAAAGTGCATTTCATGTATTAATTTAATCCATATTACAACCCTGAGGGGTAACTACCATTAACAACTCTGTTTTAAAGATGAAGAAACCATGGCATACAAAGGGTAAGAATCCTGCTCAAGGTCACCACTGGTAAGCGGTGAAGGCAGAATTCATCCCACACAGACCAGCTGCTGTTCACACTCCAGCCATCTGTCTACATTGTCTTCGTTGTGTCCTCTGCAAGGGGGTGGGTGCATAAAGTAGAAAACTCCTGTCCTGACTCTTCCAAAGCGTCCAGTTTACGGGTATGCACAAGGCCAATCACACTGGAATCACTCTGCCATTTGCCAACTGCCCTAGTGGAAATGCAGCGGCAGGCTGAGAGCACAGGTGTGAGAACACTCAGGCCCGCTGCCAGGGTGAGGGAAGGGATGACAAAAGTTCAGGACTAGGGCTGGGTATCGAAGGGTGAGTAGTTATGCTCTGCTGGACAAGGCTGGGGGAGACTGCTGGAGCTAAAGGGACCAGCTCGTACAGGAGAGAGTGGCCTGACAGAGTCAGGGAGGTACAGATGGTTCAGCCGTCCCGCAGGATACTCCCCCTCCCCTTGGACACTTCAGGAAGTGCCTTGAAAGAATACCTTGATCATTAGTTGGCTTCACAGTAAGCCATACTTTACAGAAACAAGCAAAGATATTCAGTTCAAAACCCTATCAGATTCATCTAGTCAAGTGACTTCTCCATCCCTCACTGACATACACAAAGAACAAAAAACTAGAAGGATATATGTCAGTGGGAACATTTGTTTCTCTGGATGGTGCCATTATGGATGATTTTAGATTTCTTTTTATTCCTTTGCTTTTTCTAGATTTTCTACAATAACTATGTATTTATTTTGTTATTAATATAAAATTTAAATACTTTATGAACCATGCCAATCACTTTCGGCTATGCTATGCCTGTCTGTATAGTATTTTCAGTGAAGCCATCTCAAGTGAACCAGACTGAACTCTAGCCTGTAACTTCACAGAAGCAGGGTTTAAAGTTTACACAAAATTGCACATTGCTTATTGTGAGCATGCTTAGGAAGAGAGAGGAGACACTCAACCCTTTAATGTTCAAGTTATTCAACCAGAACTGAGCAGCTGAGCTGTCAGAATGAGACTTTTGATGATCTTGTGAGAACTTAGTGTTCTAAGAGATATCGTTTAGAGTGATTTTAATAAATGGTTAATGGAGGGCCGTGAGCAGAGGGAGGAGGTGTTGTGTAACGCAGCTGCAGGTGGTGACTGTCACCCAGGTGGGGTTGGGCACTCTTCCATTTTTTAAATTTTTTAATTTATTTTTGACTGCGTTGGGTCTTCGTTGCTGCGTGCGGGCTTTCTCTAGTTGCGGCGAGCGGAGGCTGCTCTTCGTTGTGGTGCACGAGCTTCTCATTGCGGTGGCTTCTCTTGTTGAAGAGCACGGGCTCTAGGCGTGTGGGCTTCAGCAGTTGCAGCACACGGGCTCAGTAGTTGGGGCACGTGGGCCCTAGAGCTCATGGGCTTCAGTAGTTGCGGTGTGTGGGCTCAGTAGTTGCAGTGCACAGGCTCAGTAGTTGTGGCTCGTGGGCTCTAGAGTGCAGGCTCAGTAGTTGTGGCACATGCTGTTAGTTGCTCTGTAGCATATAGGATCTTCCTAGACCAGGTATTGAACCCGTGTCCCCTGCATTGGCAGGCAGATTCTTTACCACTATGCCACCAGGGAAGTCCATGGGCACTCTTCTGAACTGATCCCAAGGACACCTGCAGGGCAGTTGTTCCCCTGGCTGTGGACGTCAATTATCTTTCAGCTGGATTAAGTCTGTTGTGAGGTGCAACCTGTAAACTCTTCAGTCTGTGACAAATCTCTCCTTTGGCCATTCCTAGCTCCTTCAGTTCCCAGCACATATGAATTATTATTTCATCTTTAGGATAATTCCAATGGATTTTCATTATACAACTGTGGAAATAAATAAAGACCAGCCAAATGAGAACAGCAAAGGCTGTTTGTTCTGAACTTGCTCTAGGAGTCAGACTTCTGTTTTGCAGAGGAGTGGGAAGACCTCATAGTGAAATAAAGGAAAGGCTTCAGGTGTGCCCTGTTGGCCTGGGCAAGCTGTAGGTGGGCCAATTAAAGCAGGGCTTCCTATGTGATTGGTTAGGGGTGCTTGTTTGGCTTTGTCTGGTTGGTCCTAAATTGGAAGCAAGGACCAAGAGTAGGGAAGCTGTCAGTTATTAATCAAGTCCTGGCCCTTTTGGGCCAATTGTTATAGAAGTTATCATTCATTTTCCTCCATTGTCACTGGAGATAGCAAAAGATGGCTTTCTGCAAGTCTAATCTGTAGCAGGCTGACTTCAGAGGTGGTTTATTGTAGATAAGGGGGTTGGTTTCCTGAGTAGGCTGCTGCAGGTTGTGGGTGAAAGTTCTGTGGTCTGGCTATTCCTTATTTATATGTTTAGACTCTCACAGCAGTCTGTTGTCCTTGTATTTTTGTCATAAATTCTTGTTAGGCAGACCTCTGCTGATCTGACTGATACCTTGGACAGTCAACCTATTGCCTAAATTGTAAGTGTTTATGGCTATTTACTATAGGCAAGGAACTGTGAGGATAAATGTGTGAAAAAACAGTCACTATCCTTAGGGAGCGTCCATCTTAACATAAATTGATTCAGAAAGTTAGTGTCCAAGATGTCATAAGAAATATGAATAAAATGCTGTGAGTGTACAGAAATGATGTGAAATTGGATAGCAAAACAGGGATTTCTGAAAACAATGTGAAAAGTTGAAGTATATCTTTTCCTGTTAGAAAGAAAGACAAAATCTTTACATTGACTATGTTTTCTTTGTGTGTAAATGTGTTATTATAAGAAGGGAAAAACTCAAAAAGGCAGCTCCTTCATTGAGAAAAAGAAACGGCAAAATGCAACGTGTGAAGCATAATTACGGAATTATTTGAGTATTGTTATAGTCTCATCCTGGATGGAATCTTAATAGAATAATTATGCTGTCAATGATTTGGGGGATTCTGGAGTGTTTTCCAACACCACCGAGCAATTTTCAGTTCTCAGGGGACACCAACTGGTTGTCCTACAATTTAACTCACTTCTGATACTGTCTACCTGCATATAGCATCAGACCTCACAGATTAAGTCCCCCAAAACTGCCCCCACTTCAGATGCCAATCACAAGTTAGGGTTGTCACCTGGTCTTCTGACCAACAAGCTATAAATTGGACCCCCTCCTCTGGTTCAATTAATTTTCTAGAGCAGCTCACAGAACACTAACATTTCCTTACATTTACTAGTTTATTATAAAGGATATTATAAGAGATACAGGTGAACACCCAAATGAAGAGGTACATAGGGTAGGGTCTGGAAGTGTCCCGAGCACAGGAGCTTTTGTCCCCATGGAACTGGGGTGGACCACTTTCCCAGCACAGGGATGTATTAGCCAGCCGAGAAGCTCATCAAATCTGCTGTTTTTATAGAGCTTATCCTGCAACCCCTCCCCCCTTCCTTTTCCCAGAGGTCAGTTGGTGGGCCTGAAAGTTCCAGCCCTCTAATCACTTGGTGTTTTTGCTGACCAGCCCCATCCTGAGGCTATTTAGGGACCCCACCCTAATCACTTTATTAGCAGATACTCAGGTGTGCTCAAAAGGACTTGAGTATGAATAACACAAGATACTCCTGTCACTCAGGAAATACCAGAGACCAGAGATATTTCTTATTATACTACAGGGATATTTCAGAAAAATATGTGGTGGTATATCCTGATAAAAGTGGAGAGGTGAAAATATTTATTTTAAAAGAGATGAATCCTAAAATAAATTGTGATCAGTTTTTTCCCCTTCCTTTTGAAACTAGAACACCAAACGAGAAATCTCAGTCTTTGTAAAGTATCATTTTTAAGCATTAATATGTTTTGAACTATCAATCTAAGTAAGGATGTAAACTGAAACAAGCTCAAATTACCAGAAATTTGAGTTTATCTGGGAATAGCAGAGGAATTGCAATTTAGGAGACATGTGCTGTAGAAGCTGCAAACAAGTTATTGAGGGTCTGGGGCAGGTTGTGTTTGTGGGCAGGGAGTACAAAGAGAGGGACATCCAGCCAGAACCCAGCCAGTAAGTTCATTGGCTTGAGTATGGAGAGATTCTTGGTGGATGTTCATTGGTCCGGAGGTAAGTCTCAGTCTTCTGTAAATCAGGCGTTTACAGGAAATCAGTCTCTCAGTTCTTAAGTTCCGTTCTTCTGAGGGAGCATGTGTGAGATTCTCCATTTCATATCCTTGGGTTCCATCTTTTTTTTTTTTAATAGTCCTTTTTCTGCTGATAGCACCTTATCTTCATTTGGCTGTATGAGTCCCATCCTTTTCCTCTTCAACTTTTATGTTTCTGCTGTCTCAAATTGTTCCTTTTTTTTTTTTTTTGTGGACGGGCCGCATGGCTTGTGGGATCTGAGTTTCCCGACCAGGGATTGAACCTGGGCCACAGCAGTGGCCACCAGGGAACTCCCCTTGGGTTCCATTTTGGATTGAAATCCTTTCACAGGACTTGCTTATTTTTTGACATGCAAGGATACAAACATGCTGACATATGGTGATGAGGGACCAAATAGGTCATGTGATTGAGACAAAGAACTTAAAATGTAAAACAACTTTTTCCTCTTCATCTTGTTAAAGGATCATGGAATTCATCCAGCACCATCAAAGATTTTATGTAAATGGAATTCTTTAACAATATTTTAAAAAATTGGCACTTTTTTGGAAAAGTTACTGTATTAGTTATCTCTTGCTTTATAAGAAATTACTACAAAACCGTGGCTTAAAACAACAATGAACATTTATTATCCTCACAGTTTCCGTGGATCAAGAATCCAGGAGCAGCTAAGCTAGGTGGTTCTGGCTGAGTCACTCATGAGGTTGTGGTCGCACATGGGTGGACGCTCAACCAGGGCTGGAGGAGCCACTTCCAAGGTGGCTCATAAACATGGCTGGCAAGTTGGTGCTGGCTGTTAGCGGGAGGCCCCGGTGCCTCCTCACATGGGTCTCTCCACAGACTGCTTGAGTGTCCTCACAACATGGCAGCTGGATTCCTGCAGAGCCAGTGATTCAGGAGAGAAGGAAAGCCAGGCAGAAACTATTCTTTTTATGACCTAGTCTTGGAAGTTCTACAGTATCATTTATATCATATGCTGTTCATAAGAGTGAGTCACTAAGACTGGCCCAAATTCAAGGGAAGGGGAATTAGTTTACACCTTTTGAAGGGAGGAGTGCAAACAAGATTGCACACATAATTTTTTTTAATAGACGTTCCTTTTTGAGCAGTTTTAGGTTCACAGCAACATTGAGCAGAAAGTACAGAGAATTCCCCTATACCCCTTGCCTCCACATATGCACAGCCTCCCTCATTATCAACATCCCCCATCAGAGGGGGACATTTGTTACCACTGATGAACCTACGTTGACACATCATCATCACCCAGAGTCCGTAGTTTACATTAGGGTTCACTCTTGGTGTTGTACGTTCTGTGGGTTTGAACAAGTGTATAATGACATGTATCCACCATTATAGTAGCATATAGGGTGTTTTCACTGCCCTAAAAATCTTCTGCAGAGATATTTTAAAAACTACCACATTCATCTAAATTAGCATATACTTGCTATCATAAATTATAATGAATTTTATCTAACTTTTAAAAGTACTAAATGCTATCAAAATAAAATATACTGTGCTTTAAATATGGTATTACTCTTGAGGACTGTTGAGGTACATAGGGCCATTTGCCCATACACTAAATGCCCCAACCTACTCCCCTTTGTCACCATTGGGTTATAAGCCACTATTACCAAATCTATGTCTACAGCCTCCTCCATCTACTTTCATTCCTTGAGAGACTTCAATGGAAAATACAATACTGCTTTAGGCACTGAGGGTACAAGAATCAGGAAGTAAAGGGTGATAAAGATATGGTCCCTGACTGTAGGTTAAAACTGATAGGGAGATAGATACTGAATAGCTCCTTAGGTCTGCAAATAGGATGAATGGTTTAGCTGAGGTTATGGCATGAGCAGAGGCTTGGAAGTGTGGACATGCCTCAGATAACCTAACATGGTTATTTGAGGATGGTGAGTAGACCATGTGTGTAGAATATTGAGCTGCAGAGAGGTATGGAAAGCAAGGTATGGAGGGCCCAAAGCCATGATAAAGGATTTGTTTTCCTCTACATAATGGGGAGACATTAACAGTTATTACAGAGGTAAGTGACATATTCAAACTGTGTTTTGCAGAGTGCCTCTGAGATAGAGGCAAGGAGACCAGCTGGGAGATTGTTGGAGATTTTATTGTATATTTTTTATTTTGGGCTGCCTTGGGTCTTCGTTGCTGCGTGAAGGCTTTCTCTAGTTGCGGTGAAAGGGGGCTACTCTTCGTTGCGGTGCACGGGCTTCTCATTGCGGTGGCTTCTCTTGTTGCGGAGCACAGGCTCTAGGCACGTGGGCTTCAGTAGTTGTGGCTCGCAGGCTCTAGAGCACAGGCTCAGGAGTTGCGGTGCACGGGCTTAGTTGCTTCGCGGCATGTGGGATCTTCCCGGACCAGGGCTTGAACTCATGTCCCCTGCATTGGCAGGTGGATTCTTAACCACAGCGCCACCAGGGAAGCCCTGTTGGAGATTTTAGAGGTGAGATTTTAAATGTGTCTACCAGGAAGCAGTCACCAAGCTGATATTAGATATGTAAGAGTGGGAGCAGGAGAAGGCAGGGGAGCCTTTAGACTGTGATGCAGGTCTGACCCTGGTGGAGGGGGAGAAGGATGGAAGAATTGGGTAAGAAGAATCATAGACTACAGCACAGATCTAAAAAGTTTTGGTCAGACTGAGCAGAGTCCTTGAACCAAAGTCACCCATCAGAGGGGTCCCACATCTTACAGGAATGGGTCTGCATTAGTTCTCCTGCTGGGCTTAGTATCAATAATTGCCTGGGAGCAGCCTGTGGGAAGTATGGTTTTGGTACAAACATGGTGGTCGGTCCAGAGGGACAGCAGGTAGGACTGTCAGTCAGTCAGTTTCTAGGCTGAGTGTCTTGGGGTGATGGAGATGTCATTAACAGAGAGCAAACAGGGAGAAGAGGAGGGTCCTAGAGGAAGCCTAGATCATGGGTGTTGTTTGAGCAGAACTGAATTTGAGGTGCTCAGGAACATGCATTTGAAAAAGCTGAATCAGTAGTTGGAAATAACGAGTCTAGAGCTCAAGAGACAGATTAGAGATGGAGTTGCAGATTTAGTGAGTCTTCTGAATGAATTAATGAGAATGAGTGAGATTTCCTATGGATGGAGTATGGGGAAGAAAGTGGAAACCAGGATATTGGGAAATAGAGCATGGAAAAAGGACACAGGCAGAGCAGCCTGAGATGAAGTAATCCAAGAGGCCAGAGGATACATTTTAAGTCAGGGGTTTGTGGACCTCAGTGTCATATTCTGGACCTTTCTTAGGCATAGAGAGAAGAAAGTCCACATGATGACATAAGGACACTCCGAGGTGGGAGGAGTTTAGGGGCTGCCTGTCTCATGATCTAAGTAAGAGGCAGGAAGGGTGAGACTGAGCATTAGAAAAGTGAGAAAGTGATCATCTGGGTAGTGAGGAGCCTAGATCACCCTGCATGGAAGACCTGCTGAGATTTAATGGCTTGAATCTGTAAGGTTTGCTAGGATCCCCTCACCCAGCATCATTTAGTGACCTGGGAGCAGGAACAGAGAAATGGGGTGCCTGAATTTAGCTTAGTTTGAGGATTGGTAAAGTCAAGTGGCCAAGGACTTCAAGGTCCACACAGGCTGGCTGGGGTGGGAGACAGGTGAGGCAGTCCCATCCGTCCACATTGGGATGGGAGCTCAGTGACCACCTTATGGGAATGGGAGTAGGGGGCCTGACCTGCTAAACCTCTGAGTCAGCTCGGGAGCCTGAAGGGGGGTGGCCCACAATGAGGTTGTGTGCTGCTTGCAGGAGGGTGAGTGTTCTGGCTTCTATTCCTTATGCCCTCTTTTCACCCCACCAAATGGCACTGTGCTTTGCTTTTAGAAATCTCTGTTATATGATGTGTGAAGAACTTTGATCTCGTTTTGACTGCTCAGGTTTGTTTTACTTGTTAAACCTGAAGTATTTTAATAAAAATGCAAACTGGGAATTTTAGTAAGGATTCTCAATGTCCATATCATCCAAGGTACTAACTGATTAAACAATAAGGAAACAAAATTTTGGAAAATATGAAATTATTGTAGGCACTGTATTATTTCACAGAAGTTGCTTAATAGCTGCAAGTTTCCCTTTAGAAATGTTTCTCTGAAGCTCATGCCTTTAGGGATGTGAGAACAGCTTGCACATTGATTTGTCATTGTGGATTCTGTGATAGGTGAGTTATTGTGACTATTGAGCTAACTATATGTGGGAGTTTAGGTGAATTTTCATTCACTTGTATTTTCTGAGCACCTAGTATGTACCTAGCAACCACTATGCCCCTGTCCACAAGGAGATTATGATTTAGTTGGTGAGATTCTTGGCTGGATTACAAATTTCTCCATATGCCTGTATTCCTTTGATCTATAAAAATTCTCTCTTTCCTGCAAACATGTTAAATTGTTTGAGTTGGACTGAATACATATTTGTCCCTTCTTGTTCTTGCTCTGCTGGCCATGACAAGCTACTCACAGGGCAGCAAAGAGGAAAAACAAACACTCCAGGACTTCCACTCTGATTCTCATTTCAAATTGACCATTTGGCCTGCTTATGTAGGTCAACTGGTGTTCCATGTAAATATAATAAATTGTAATGTTTCTCTGTACACTTCTTTTGTAAATGTTTATAGATTGAATGAAAAGGGGCGGTTGAGGAGGTCTCCCACAGAAAGTAGTGTGACCCAAGTCCAAGAAGTAAATAACAGACATGTCCCCACTACCCCACCATGGGATGCTGTTCTGGGTTTCCTACAGCTCCTATAAAGATCTTGAACCTGTATATCTCTTGGGTGAGCAGGCAGAGCTCTAGGGACTGCTCACTCCTGTGGAGACGAGGGACCATGGAGCCATCAGAAACACGGATTGGACGTGCCTTGGCTCCTCTCGGCTGGAAGTGCCTGGCCGGGGGTTCTAATTCCCAAGACTCATGAGGGGCTGCGTGAGCTGGGGTGTTAATTGGCTGAGCAAGAAGATGGGAAAGAGCCTGGCAGGATTAGGGTTGGGGGGCCAGAGCTGCAGGTCAGGCCTGTGTGGTGCTGCCCAGACCACATCCTGACGCATGGGGTGGGCGCCCCTCTGCCAGTCTTGAAGGGTTTTCAAAGAGTTTCCATGTCATTATTCTGCGTTAACAGAGCTTATAGATTGGTTTGCCTTCCCGGACTGAACAAATGCTATAATTCAGCAGACTGTGGTTGTGAAACCCTCCTTTGCTAGGGAAAGAAACTTGACAAATAAGAGGGAGTAGGGTTTAATGGGCTGGGTAAGTGGGGTTAAGCCATGCTTAAGCCCACTTATTTATGGGGGAGGGAGAGAGGTGCTGCAAATGATTAGGCGAAGTTAGAAAAAGGCTACGCATTAGGATGGAGTTTGTAGGCAAATTCTGGCTTCCACTCAGGAAATCAGAAAATCCTGATATATGCTATCATCCATGGTTTGTTTATCTTGAGACCCCAGACTCCACCCCATGGTTCCTGAGCAGCTTTGGCAAGAAAAATGCTAAAGCAGTCTCCGTCCTCCCATTCTAGCCCCAGCTCTTCCCTTCAGCCTCAGGCAGAAAAAGCCTTTTCTGGGAAATTCAAATACGAGTTTGTTGGTTTTCAGTCCTGATGATTTCCTTAGAGCCCTTTTCTGAGAATCTTGCAAAGCACATGAAGGGCAGGGAGTGGGAGGGAGGCTCTGTTGCTGGTTGAGTGGCTGCCCCATGCTGGGTGTTGCTGGGCTGCCTGGAAAATGCTCTGCGGACAGCCAGCCACTGTGGGGACAGCACATGTCCGCACCCATGTATTTCACAAGCAGGATTTTGTTCTGGGTGTAACATTTTAACTCAATTTAAATTTTTTGAATAAATAACACAGGCATATTATCCAAAATTCAAAAGCATGAAAAGATATACAGGGTAAGCAAGACCCCTTCTCACTTACCAGTTTCTTAAGAATCATCCCAGAGATATTCTGTTAATATACAACATATCCATATATATTTATTTTTTAATGTAAATGGTAGAATAATATATACTCTGTGGAAACTTAGGCATAATATTTTTAGATTGTCAGAAAAGCAAAAGCAAAGCATGGATACATTTTTCCATATAATTGTGGCAAAAGAAAATTGTGTTGTGTGTTTGGGAATGGGTTAAGGGTGGGGAACAGTGTGTGTGTGTGTGTGTGTGTGTGTGTGTGTGTGTGTGTGTGTGTGTTGGGGTGTAGCAGGTATCTTGACCCACACAGCCTGCCTGTTTATTCTAATGACATTCTCCTAGTTCTTGTCCAAGTTCACATGTATGGGAAATTAAAACCTAGGCCTAGAAATTTAACAGCTAAATCAGCTTATTCCTACCAGAAAGTATATTTGGGGAAGTGGTTGGTACAAAATTCTCCTTGATGTTTTAGGTGCAAGTGACAAGGGAGTTACTATTGGAAAGGCTCTTATATGGAATTATGTAAGGAGGAAGCATTCATTCTGAATTCTGAGAAGCAGGAACATTGTGAGACCCACCTGTAGTTTCTTAGGGAATGGTGCCCAGGTCACTGAACTCTGTTCTTGGTACATTAGGACCAGGGCGTTATGCAACGTGCTGAGGTAGAGGAATAAACAAGGTCAGAAGCAGGTATTTATTCCACAAGAAAAGAACGTAACTGCTTAGATCGCTAAAGGATTGAGGAATTTCATGGCTGGGAGGGCACAGTAATGCAAGGTCTGGCTGCTCTTTGAGGCTGTAGGCAGACGTCTGGAGAATGACAGTTTGTCTCCAAGTGTTTTGTTTTTATTTATTTATTTTTTTAATTGAAGTATAGTTGATTTGCAATGTTGTGTTAGTTTCTGGTTTACAGCAAAGTGATTCAGATATATATATATATATATATATATAGTTTTTCATATTTTATATATATGTATATCTATCTATCTATAGAGATATAGTTTTTTATATTCTTTTCCATTATGGTTTCTTACAGGATATTGAATATAGTTCCCTGTGCTATACAGTAGGACCTTGTTGTTTATCCATCCAAGTGTTTTTTAATGGACATTCCCTTTCTCATTCTGTCTCATTTCCTCCCTGGTTTGTTTCATTGTCCTTCATATTCAGGAAGATAGTTACTGGAATTGGGCCTGTTAACAGGAAGAAGCTGTTTTTGTCAAGTTGGAAGGGCAAGAGTGAGGAACGTGTACTGCTGTGGGGCTCACTCTGGGGGGAAGCCGATCATTTTCCTCTCTCCTCTTTGTTCACACAGCTTTCCTGGGGCTGTGCTGCCCAGGGGTTTGGATGACACAATTGCCTTTTTAAAATGCTTGTCTTACTACGTAGGTGGAAAAGACTGCCGCTTTGGACTTAAGGATCCCACACTATTTCTCTAGAAAGGCATTCTTTGCCAAGGGAGAAAGGAATCTAAATCTATTGTGAAGTACAGTGGTGGATATTGCATGGTTAGGATTTGGGCTTTTATTTAGACCAATCATGCCCCAAAACTTGCTCTTAGAGACTGCTTCTGCTATGTTCCATTTCAGAGAGGTTCAGCGGTAGACCTCTGATTGTGGACTTTTCCCTCTTCTCCCCTTTTCTCCATGTCTATTGGATCTTGGCATTATTTAACACAGTAACTCAAACTCTGGGCTCCTAAATGTACTAGGTTGGCTCTTCTGCTGATTGGACCAAAGTCAGATTTCATTAGTAGGTATGAGAAATGGTGACCAGTGAACAAACATTAGAAATAATCCAGACACTCACTAAGTTGTGTTTTTGGGGAGTGTTTTTTATTAAATGTGACTGGTGAAGCCTGAGGTCTAGATTTTTTTAAAATTTATTTATTTTTATTGACATATAGTTGATTTACAATGCATCAGGTGTAAAGTGATTCAGTTATATACGTATAACTGAATTCTTTTCCATTATAGGTTATTAGAAGACACTGAATATAGTTCCTTGTGCTATATAGTAGGTCCTTGTTGTTTATCTATTTTATATATAGTAGCGTGTATCTGTTAATACCAAATTCCCGATTTATCCCCCCTTCCCCTTTCCCTTTTGGTAACTATAAGTTTGTTTTCTGTGTCTGGGAGTCTATTTCTGTTCTGTAAATAAGTTCATTTGTATCATTTTTTAGATTCCACGTATAACTGATATCATGTGGTATTTGTCTTTCTCTTTCTGACTTCACTTAGTATGATAATCTCTAGGTGAGGTCTTGATTTTATCACAGTAAGAAGCAGTTTAACTCTCTGTTCTTCAAGTCACAGACTGTCTTGACTTCTAGGTTGTCATGATGAGCAATGGATGAGTGAATGGTAAAGGTTTCTCAGACCATTATAACTTTCAGAAGCATGACCAAGTACCTACCCTACTCTTGATGGCTCATGAGTGTCCATTAGCTTGGTGTACAGAGGACTACTCGTTCTATTAACTCACTTTGTTCCCAATAGAATGTAAAATTGGTTGTCAAGACCAGGCTATGATGAGGGCCAATCAGGGAATACAGTTGTCCCTCAGCGTCCAGGAGGGATTGGCTTCAGGCGCCCCCTTACCCACACCCTCCACCATACCAAAATCCTTGGATGCTCAAGTCCCTTATATAAAATGGTGCAGCATTTGCATATAACCTACGCACAACCTCCACATATACTTTAAATCATCCCTAGATTACTTATAATACCTAATACAATGTAAATGCTATGTAAATAGTTTTAATACAAGGTAAATTCTATGTAAATTGTTGTAAATACGATGTAAATGATATGTAAATAGTTGCCAACACTGGCACATTCAAGTTTTGCTTTTTGGAACTTTCTGAAAATTTTTTTTCCGAATATTTTTGATTCTTGGTTGAAATCCACAAATTTGGAAGCTGTGGGTCCTGGAGGGCCTGCTGTATTTGTATTAGCTCTATCTGGGTAGGGGCAGAGCCCACAGGTGCTTGGAAAATTTGGTCCCATAGGGACTAGAGTCTATCTGTTATAGGATTATTTGGTTGCACCAGGTCTTAGTTGCAGCAGGCAGGCTCCTTATATGTGGCATGCGAACTCTTAGTTGTGGCATGCATGTGGGATCTAGTTCCCTGAGCAGGGATCGAACCCCAGCCCCCTGCATTGGGAGCATGGAGTCTTAACCACTGCGCCACCAGGGAAGTCTCCTCTGTTACAGGATTAAAAACTTGTGTGTCTCAAGTTTGAACATTTTTATGCTTCTGGGTCTTATCTATAATTAATTTTTTTGCTCTTCTTTTATGCTAATTGGCCTTTAAATTTTTTCAAGTGTTTTATCCAAGTGTGTAGGACGTTGGCAACTATGAGGGATGATGATATGTATTGATATATGGACACCCTGAACTGATGTGGGATGTGGCAGTGGGTTCCTGGCTAGTCTGCAGTGGTGAAGGCATATGGACAGGATAGGCTACAGAATGGACGAGAAAGGAACTGGGCTCTAACTGAAGCTCTTTCACTGGGCACACGAACTTGCACTAACATCCTCAGCCCTGCTGGGAGGTATGAGAGAATGGGTTTTCTCGCAAAAGGAAGAATCAGGTTCCTCCACCATTCTAGTTGAGAGTTTAGGGTCTCCAGGTAAATATCAACATCTCTCGTAGCAGCCACTGATGTTTTATGTACTTGTTTAGGCACCTGGGGTTAGGACTTCAACGTATCTCTTTAGAGGATACAGTTTAACCCTTTAACCCATAACACTCCCTGGACCATCTCCCTCCTGGACTATTGTGCTGGCCTCTTACCATATCCCCCTGTTTCCAGAGTCTCCTCCCTGACCTATCCACACTATCAATAGAATTATCTTTCTGTAATGTAGAAAAAAAATCATATTACTCAATACTCTATGGCTCTCAAAGGTTAAACTCTTAATCTGACAAAGTCCTTCAAAGACTGTTCTCATTTGAGAGCTGGACCTTTTGTCCTCATGGCATAATATGGAACAGGGACCTGTCCCTCTTGCACAGGATCTTGATTGAAGCTGGCCTTGCTGAATTGGGTGTGGGCCAGGCACTGCTAATTTCCCCTCCTACTGGGCTTCTTAATCACTCTGCCCTAAGAAGACTTTGGGAAGTGATTGGATTTCTTGCATGATTGTTCCTAAGGATGCTGTACTTGCGTATCTCCTCAGATATTGTTTTATTGTACTTTCACCTATAGTTCCTAAGTTTTCCATGGAAGAAGGCAAGATTGTCCATCATAAGGCAGTAGGGTTGTATTTACTCATGAAACCGATACTTGTAAACTGATACTTACTCCTCTCTTTTGTTAGCCTAGTCTGGCAAAATGACACATCTCTTGTGAATTTATTTACTGTGAACGCAAGTGGGGTGGGAGGGTAGGATGGAAGGTGACAGTGTTTTCAATGAAGATAAAGAAGGATTAATGACAATAACAGTCACAGAGTTCAGTAGAATTAAAACATCGTGAAGCATCTTACTAGCCAGTTTGCCATTTTAGAGATTGTTGTACCTAGATCTGTAACAATAAAATCAATCAATTCCAAGATTTAGTGACTGAGTCCCTAATTTTTTTTTTTTTTTTTTGGCTATGTCGGGTCTTTGTTGAGGCATGTGGGATCTTTTGTTGTGGCACGTGGGCTTCTCTCTAGTTGTGGCGTGCGGGTTTTCTGTCTCTAGTTGTGGCGCACGGGCTCTGTAGTTGTGGTGCACAGGGTCCAGAGCGCGTGGGCTCTGTAGTTTGTGGCTCGCGGGCTCTAGTTGAGGCGCGCGGGCTCAGTAGTTGTGGCACACGGGCTTACTTGCCCCGTGGTGTGTGGGATCTTAGTCCCCCAACCAGGAATTGAACCTGCATCCCCTGCATTGGAAGGTGGATTCTTTACTACTGGACCACCAGGGAAGTCCCTGAGTCTGTAAGATCTTAAAGGGGGCAGACATTTGCCTAAGTAGTTAAATCTCAGTTAAATTTAGTAGCATGATTTAACTATATGCAGAGGGGCAGAGAAAGAACCACGTAAGGTCATTTGTATCTAGAAAGTATCTTTCAGTATAAGTGCTATACATGTAGCAGTTCGAAATCTGGCCCATTCAGGAAAGTGTGGAAGCTGGAGTTAGTCTGGGTAGCTAATTTAAAACCGTGTAGCCTTAGGTGAGTGGTTCTTTTCAAGCCTTAGTTTCCAAAGTGATGTGGAAAGCATTTGGTACAATTCCTGGCAAAGAGTAAGTGCTCAAAATGTCAGATGCTGTTATTACATGCATGTCCCAAAATAGGGTCTCATCTGCATCTGAGGACTTTTATAATTCCTCCTTAATTACCTAGTTCCCTAATGAAAATGCTGGTTAAGACTTTCCTGGTGGTCCAGTGGTGAAGAATCCGCCTTCCAGTGCAGGGGACGCAGGTTCGATCCCTGGTCAGGGAACTAAGATCCCACATGCCGCAGGGCAACTAAGCCCGGGCACCACAACTATTGAGCTCACGCGCCTCAATGAGAGAGCCCGTGTGCCGCAAACAACAGAGCCCACGCGCCCTGGAGCCCGCACGCCACAACTAGGGAAGAGAAAACCCGCACGCAACAACTAGAGAGAAGCCTGAGTGCCACAACTAGAGAAAAGCCCATGCGCCACAACAAAGAGCCTGTGCACTGTAACGAAAGATCCTGCATGCCTCATGCCTCAACGAAAATCCCATGTGCTTCAGCTAAGACCTGACGCAGCCAAAAATAAAACCAAAGGGGGAAAAAATAAGGAAAATAAATATTAAAAAAAACCCTGCATGTCGGTCTTTTATTATTTTTTATTTTTTTATAAATTTATTTATTTATTTATATTTTTTATTTTTGGCTGCGTTGGGTCTTCGTTGCTGCGCGCGGGCTTTCTCTAGTTGCGGCGAGCGGGGGCTACTCTTTGTTGTGGTGCGCGGGCTTCTCATTGCGGTGGTTTCTCTTGTTGAGGAGCACGGGCTCTAGGTGCACGGGCTTCAGTAGTTGTGGCTTGTGGGCTCTAGAGCGCAGGCTCAGTAGTTGTGGCGCACGGGCTTAGTTGCTCCGTGGCATGTGGGATCTTCCTGGACCAGGGCTCGAACCCATGTCCCCTGCGTTGGCAGGTGGATTCTTAACCACTGCGCCACCAGGGAAGTCCTGGGTCTTTTATTATAACTGATATTTTCTTGGTTGGGTGAAGGGCCTTTTATAAGTAGCCCTTTCAGTGACACACAGGAAAAAGTGTCAGAATTAGCATGGCAATTTTAGAGAAAAATGTAGGTCATGTGTTATTTAAGACATACCAACTGTTGGTATAAGGCAATTTAAAAGGGAAAACAGGGCTTCCCTGGTGGCGCAGTGGTTGAGAATCCGCCTGCCAATGCAGGGGACACGGGTTCAGGCCCTGGTCCAGGAAGATCCCACATGCCGCGGAGCAACTAAGCCCATGCGCCACAACTACTGAACCTGCGCTCGAGAGCCCACGAGCCACAACTACTGAAGCCCGCGCGCCTAGAGCCCATGCTCCGCAACAAGAGAAGCCACCGCAACAAGAGAAGCCACCGCAGTGAGAAGCCCGCGCGCTGCAACGAAGAGAAGCCCCCGCTCGCTGCAACTAGAGAAAGCCCATGTGCAGCAACAAAGACCCAACGCGGCCAAAAATAAATAAAATAAATTAACCCCCCCCCAAAAAAAAAAAAAAGGAAAAATATTTTACTAAGAGCAGAATTTTTATTTGGTGTAAATAAAACATGTAAAGGAACAGAAGAAAACTGGAATGAGGCAGGTGTCAAAACTGGGAAATTCTGACAAAGCCAAAAAAAGAAGAGCCAAAAAAAATTATGAGGAACCAACCTTGAGGAGTAACTGAGTGCTGTTTGGGGATTTTTCAGGTTCCTGCGTCTAGTACTTAGTGTTGCTGAGCGGATGATTCTTATATTTTCCATATAGCTGTTCTCCTCATGTCAATATTCAAACAAAACTAGGGCTTTAAACTATAACTAGAGCTCTCTTTTGAGACATTTTCTCTCTGTAACATTTCTCTCTTTCCCACAATCAGGTGAAAATGAAATCCTTGCAACGCTGCATGCCATTTCCAGCAAGAACCAGATCTGGAGATCATATATTGGCATGGGCTATTATAACTGCTCAGTGCCACAGACAATTTTGCGGAACTTACTGGAGAACTCAGGATGGTAATGTATTTCTTGATGAAAAACAGGAGTGCTGTGATTTGTTTTGCATTACTCTTTCTGTGTCCCCACCCCCCAAAGCCTCAGAACTTGCCCACTGACACCCATACTCTAGTGCTATCCGTAACCTGCAGGAACCTACCTGGCTTTCTCTGGCTTGGGAGATTTCCTTACTCAAATGTAGAGGACTTAGAAGCTTCTTTCCACTTTTATTCCCATAAAATAATCTAGAGCTCAGAATTGTGGATGCTGGGCATCTCTTCCTCTTGCTGACTCCGTGTTTGTTCTCAGTGCGCGTTTTTGAGCAAGATATCAAACCTGCAGGTGGGCAGATTCAGGGCTTTATTCTTTGGAGACACTAGGATTTTAGGCTGTCTGAGATTACTCAGTGAGTCAAAATCTTGGTCCATTGTCTTCTCTCAGGATTTTAGGAGCTACAGTTAATTATACCCCCCTCCCCTGCCCCCTGCCCCAAACCAATATTCTGGGTTTATGACCAACTGAAAAAAGAAGACGTTGTATCAGGTAGATGGAGATGAAAATGTTAGCTTTATTACTTAGCACTTTGTAGGGAAAGAGAACATGTGTATTCTGTGAACAGGCTCTTCTAGAAACAATCAAAGACAAGCCTGAGCTGTTAATGCTGTTACTTGTTCTGCCTCCACCTCACCTATCAGGTGACTCATTCCTAGTCCTCTAGGGGGTGGGGTAGGGGGTGTTCTTGTCCCTGCCCACTCTGGCTGCCACAGGTTGCACAAAATGAAAATGTTTCTCCTGCACTTGAGGAAAACTTCCATGCTATCTTGCTTTTCCATTCCTGTTTGCTGTATGATAGAAAGAAGGAAACAGAGGTTCACGTCCTAGTATACACTAAACCAGAAAACACCTTGGGTACTTCTTAACGGGCAAAGACCGTGGCTTCAAAGGTGCCTGAGAGCAGATCAGAGCATCTGCTTCTTCTGCCCACTGGGAAATATTGTCTGACTATGGAGGAGGAAAGATGGGGACCCCTGGGCCTTTCTTTCTCTTGTTTTTGGATCAGTGCCATTGTATACACCAGCATCTTTGAATTGAAACTTTATTTCAACTGATAACCTTATCTCCAAAGGAATGTGTGCACTTACCATCTCTAGCATAGAAACAAACCAAGCCTGGGAAGGCTTTGATACTTCCTGGGTGACTTTTTTTTTTTTAAGTTGGTTGGTGTACGAGGTAGATTTAATTTTTAGTAGGACCATTATTATGTAAGGACAGAGTAAGTGATTGCCTCTGCAATTCAAAGGTATTTATAGCAAGATGCAGAGACTATCTTTTAGGTTAGCATATAGAAAAAAAAAAATCAACTTTAGTAAAGGGAATGTGGACCCCCCCATGGGAAAGCACGGAATTGCCTCCTTTGAAATACTAAGTACGTGCTCCACAGCAATATATCTTAAACATTTGCTGAACACTTCACATCTGTTTTAAAAATAGGTTTTATTTAATAAAATTCTGTCAGAGTTAATTTGAATCAAGTGACCAAAATTCTCATTTCAGTATAATCGCCTCATATAAGAAGCTGTCCACCTGCCGTCCTATGACAGACTATTGAGACATCTGTTAGTCCATTTTTTTACTCAAAAACAGAAGTAAGGAGCTTCCCTGGTGGCGCAGTGGTTGAGAATCTGCCTGCTAATGCAGGGGACACGGGTTTGAGCCCTGGTCTGGGAAGATCCCACATGCCGCGGAGCAACTGGGCCCGTGAGCCACAATTACCGAGCCTGCGCGTCTGGAGCCTGTGCTCCGCAACAAGAGAGGCCGCGATAGTGAGAGGCCCGCGCACCGCGACGAAGAGTGGCCCCCACTTGTCGCAACTAGAGAAAGCCCTCGCACAGAAACGAAGACCCAACACAGCAAAAATAAATAAATTAATTAATTAATTTTAAAAAAAAAAGTAAAAAAAACAGAAGTAAGTGCCTGCCTGAGAAGACTCAAAGCTACCCCCCAAATTTACTGTTTGTTCTAGTCAACTCCTGAAGATGGGGTCCGTGTCTCCCAGCTTCTGAGGTTGGGTAGGAGCCTAACTTCTATGAGCACCAGTTAGCAAACCCAGATGGGTTTCATGTGGACGGCCCCCTTCCTGTTTTTGTAAATTTTCATTTCCCAGACTCTACTGAGTCCCTGCTCATTCCCCTCCCCACTCCCTCATTCTCCCTTTAAAACAGCTAGTCACCTCTAAAACACACACACACACAAACACACAGAGAAATATGCAGCCCCATCTAAGATTACAAACTTTGACAATTTTGACATTTTAGAGAGTAAACCTGATACCCTACGTAATTTTAAACTTTGCACAAAGTGTTCTTAGTACTAGGAATAGATGTACTGTTTTGACTACTTACCATATGTGAACTTACACTCTGAACTTACACTCTGTTTGAACTTACACTCAAACAAACATAGCGGTTTCTGTGTGTTTGAGTCTGTGAGTGAATATGTGTTGGGCCGTCAGCACAGCGGGCCTTCATCTGGTGCCTAAAGCCCAGACCTGTAGGTCTGAGGACCAAGGCATGTGTGTAGCTCAGGGCATAGGTTAGACTGGGTGGGAAGCACAGCGCCTTTGCATCTTCTGTCTGCTTTTGCATAAGTGCAAAGGTAATCCTGGTTGGTGAGGGTGTTTGTCCTAGATGCAGTGATTCACGTCCCATCGTTATAGAAGCCAGATCTGTTGGCCTAATCACTCCTGCATTGCTTTTGGTTTCAATATGCTCCATTTCTTTATTAATAGGAGAACAGGAATGAACTGTCAAAGAAGTAATTTTTCTGCTTTGTGTGTGTGTGTGTGTGTGTTTGTGTGTGTGTGAACGCGTGTGAAGGTATTTGTATTGCTGAGGGCTTCTTTTCCCCTGGGGTATTGGTAAAAGTTTGGATGGTAAACTCCAAGTTTGATTTCAAAAGCAAATGGCCTGTCTCCTCCTTCTTACAAAACAAGCCTCCTAAGTACATGAATGGGCTGCAGCATTCCAGCCATCTGAATACTGGCCAGCTGTCTTCGCTCTTGGTGGCCGCACAGAATATTCACCATATTGCTTCCTGGCTGTGAGTGGATATGTTCATTTACTTTAGGATCCGCCAGAGTTTTGAGAGGGAGACAGTGTTGGTCTTTGCTTTTCAGTTCTGGTTTTGGGGTGCATTTTAAGTATTGTTCCTTTGCATTCTCCGAAAGCTGATCTGAAACAGAGGGTGATACTGGCCCTTGCCAGCCCTGATAGGGAGGGCTGTGCACATGAGCGTGGGTAGACTTCACATTATCACCCTTCTGAATGGTTGCCATAGAGATGGAACCAACAAATTCCGGTGACGTGAGGTGAAAATAAATGGGTAACATAGCCTCCAGAGAATACAAACATTTGGGCTCTTACAAGAAGATTTACATTAGGCCTAGAATATATTTTATGGGGTCTACTTTTTGAAATTTTCGATTGCTGATAATATCAGTTAACAAATATCAAAACACTTAGATTTCCCTTGTGACTATTTCTGTTTTGTGTAATGTTGGCACTGGGATTAAATGAGAGAATCTCATGAATGTTTGTCTTCCTGCAACTCCCCCACGCCTTTTTTGGTTAAAATTGTAGAGAATACTGATTATTTTGGAATAAATGTTAATGCCATGTTGAATATATCATGCATCCTTTTTGAGCGGAACAGAATGCCTTCTTGGATATGCAGATACTTTTTGGGTTTTAGTATTAAAATATATCTAGAAACAGAAATCAATTGAGTTAAATATCAGTTGGAACATAGAAATTGTAGATTACAGACATTTTCTTGATCACTGTTTTGCCTGAGGCAACTAAACCCTTTTATGCAGGATGGCAGGCCCTGTGCTAGCATTTTTCTCCTGAAATGAGGGTTTATTTAGTATCTCCAGGCTTGAGACTCACCAATACGTGTCCATTAATAGATGATTTTTAAGACCATTTATGTCTGTTTATTAGTGTAAAAAAAAAGTGTGGATTATAAAAGAAGTTTACAAGTAAAAGAAGTAGGATCATGTGTTTGTCATCTTTGCAAGAAAAGTTTTAAAGCTCTCTCCTTTTAGCAGTGCTCATTAGCATCAGCCTAAGCTTGGACTTTGAGCAAGGAGAGAAAGGCTGAACAAGGGAGGGGGAATATTAAATCCCAAAGTCTGTGAGCAAAGGAATTGCATGGTCTCAGGTATGAAAGACTATGTTTGGGAGGTTTGGGGCTTTTTCTTGCAGGTGACTGGGGAGCCATCCCGATTTGAGCAGGAAAGTCAAACACATACATTTGCACCAGAAATATTAGATAATTTCCTATTTTAAGCACTGTGCTAGGCTAGTAAGGCAACAAAGGGGTGGATATAGGACGTCGGAAGGAAGACTAATGGCAATTGGTCATCATTTGGGCCTAAAAAAATCTGGAGTTTTTACCTTGAGAATTGGCATGATAGTGGTAACTTTGAAGGAATAAGAATATTTAAGAAAAGAAACTACCTTGTTTGGCGATCTGGTTGGAGGAAGGATAGGGAATGTGATGCTGACATGGGATGTGATGAATTTCCAGAAAGAAATTGTTTCCAAGTAGAAATATCTAATAATATCTGAATAGAAGTATGAATAAATCCTTTGGGAGAAGTCTGTGAGTGTTTAAAAAAAAAATTTCTAATACCGGAACAGAGGATAAAAACTTTTCAAAACAATCAGCATTTGGGAAGGACTTTACCATTTCCAAAATGCTTTATGTATGTTAATTGGACTTGAGTGTTAAGATAATATCTGATATGGGTGATGTTATCTCCATTGATGGCCAAGAGAAATTGGCAGGGAGAGGTTTAGTGACTTGTCCCAGTTCACAGGTAATAAATTAGAGAATTTAGGTTGACACCCAGAGCTTCTTAATGCTTAGCATTGGTGAAGATACAGAGAAACCTGTGAATCACTGTATTACTTAAGGGAATACAGAATGGTGTGAACTGTCTAGAGAAAAACATGGCATATGTACCGAAAGATTTGAAATTGATTATCGTACACCTTATGATTTGAAATTCCATATCTGGGGATTTAGCCTAAGGAAATAATACAAAGATAAGGATGCTCACTGTTATGCTATTTCTAATATTTAAAAACCAAAAGTAATATTCAACTTGAGGGGAATTTATCATGAGGAAATAATACAAAGATAGGAATCTAGGAATTTATCCTAAGGAAATAATACAAAGATAAGGATGTTCACTGTTATGCTATTTCTAATATTTAAAAACCAAAAGTAATGTTCAACTTGAGGGGATTTGTTAAATAAATTATGATAAATGATTTAATAACATAACAATCAAATGCATATTTCTGAATAATATTTAAAGTTATTAGAAATTGTCCATGGAATAATGTTAACAGAAAAAAAATCGAGACGCAACTTTATACAGAGTACCATCTTACTTTGAAGTATAAATATGATTGTGATGTCAAAAAGAGACTGAAATTAATTAACCTGATTGTGGTAGTCATTTCACAAAGTATACGTATATCAAAACATCATGTTGTACACTTTTAATATACACATATTATATTAAGTGAATTATACTTAAGTATAAGTGAATTATACTTCAATAAAGCTAGAGAAAAAAAGAAGAATGTATATAGAAAAGTCACAAATTAACAAGAAAAGGGGCAAACAACACAACAGAAAAATGAGCAGGAAAAGAAAAAGAAAAAAAGACTGAAAAGAAATGTACCTAAATGTTAACTATTGTTATCTTGGAGTTCTGGGATTATGGGTGATTTTATTTTCTCAGTAGTTATCTCAATTTTCCAACTTTTTACAAAGAGCATGCATCACATAATCAGCAAAAAAAGGTTGTAAACATGTTCCTGACACACAGAAGATGGTTAATAAATGGTAGCCAATGTCTTTAAAATTTAGAACATATAATAAAAAGGAAGTAAAAATTATGGTTAATCTTGCCACCCAGAGAAAATCACTGTTTACATTTTGGTTCACGTTTTTACAAATTTACAAAAGTAAGATTGTAGTATTTTACATTTTACTTTTTAAATTAATGTATCATGAGCATCTTCTATGTCAGAAAATATTTTTACATATCATTTTCACAATCCATAGTATTATATGCATATTGTCTATTTAATTAATTAATTAATTTAATTTTATTATTTAATTTATTTATTTAATCATTTATTTATTTATTTAATCATTTTCCTTTTAATAGAGAGTTTGTTGCTCATTTTTCAACATTCTGTTCAGTGCTGTGATGAATTCTTTGGATGGGCTAGCTGATACATATGCATGCTTGTTTGTGTATGTGTGTGTATAAGTTTGTGTGTCTGTCCATATGCCAAATAATGATTGTGAGTAAAATGAATATTTCGTGTTAGCCAGGCTATCTAAGCATATGTCTTTGTGGTGGCAGACTATGCTGTGTATGAAGATCTTATCTGATCTGAGGTCACAGTGGCCCCTTGCCTGTGCCTTTTGTGTGCCATTTCTGCTTAGATTCCCTTTCTACTTTGTCTACATTATGTATTGTGTACTTCATTTATTCCAGTTCACCACCCGCTTAGAATTTGGCAAACTGATTACAGTTGCTAAGCCAGGCTGTTCAAGGAATTAATTTAAGCAAAAACATACTCTGCTGTACAAACACACACACACACACACACACACACGCACACAACTATACCAATGAAAGTTTCAGGGAAATTATTTCAAAGTCTTGACATTGTACTGCTTGGTAAGGCAATCTCCCCCACTCTATTCCCCCTCAAAGGTAAGAAGACATTGATTTCAAAGCCTTCAGAAAAGAAAAAAGAAAAAAAAAAGGTGGAAATATCCTGAACATGATTACCAGATCAGGAGAGAAGGAAAAGGGGTTGAAAAAAATTTTTTTTCCTAATACTCTTCGGGCTTGGAAGAACGAAAACAATAGAGATATGAAACAGCGTTAATCTCATGTGGGAGCATAGCCCCCAATCTGACACACTTTTGTAGTACAGTAATGGATTCTTGGTGAAAAGATAGCAGCTCTTTCCAAGTCCTCAGCCACCCTCTCTCCTCTTATTTTATTTTCTTTAAAATATTTATCACTCTGAAATGATTTTATGTATTTTTTATCTCTTTTTCCCCACTACAATATATTTTCCTTGAGATCAGGGACTGTCACCCATCTTGCTTATGATGTGCCACCAGAACTTATAGTTTTTGGCACTTAGTAGACATGCAGTAAATATTTGTAGGATGAGTGAATGAATGAAGGGATGAAAAAAGTGATGAAGTCACTAAGTGGGTTAACTCTCATACCTAAAGACACATTTTTGGCTAATAACTGGAGGATTTTAAGGTTAGAATTCATGTCTACGCTGCCTTCTAACCATTAGTATTCTTGAATTTTGATAGGTATGGAGTTTACTACTTCCATAGACTTTTAATAACTGGATAGTGACAATTCTTTTTTTTTTTGGCTGTGCCACACGTCTTGTGGGATCCTAGTTCCCTGACCAGGGATTGAACCTGGGCCCTTGGCAGTGAAAGTGCAGAGTCCCAACCACTGGACCGCCAGGGAATTCCCAACAATTCTTAAATAGACCTCTATTAATTTTTTAGGAGCACATAGAACTTCTGGTTAGTATAAACAAAGCTCCTCTCCCCCAAAACCAAAAGTTTCGAGTATTAGATATTAGATTCTTAGATACTTTTCTATTGTGAACCGTGGTTGTGGTGAGCTTTTTTTTTTTTTATTCTGTTTATAATATCATAGGCAGTCTCAAGTGGATTTTAAGAACCAACTTACAATACAACATACTTACAATAAGATCATTAAAATAGAAATGTAAGATTAAGTAATTTAGAGGGATAGAAAAGTAAGTATTGATTATCCCCAAAGGATAATATTGTTACTATGATTTAATGCTGAGCTTCCTTACGAAAGACAAAAAGGAAGCTTATTGATGTATTATATGATTCTCAAGAGAGGCAAACTTAATTTTCAGATACTGAATTCTAAAATGAAGGTATTTCATGAGCTTTTTCTGAATAGTGGATTCACAGTTTGGACATAGTGTTTTGGGTCCCTTACAGGATCACCCAGTATACTCCGTACCAGCCAGAGGTGTCTCAGGGGAGACTGGAGAGTTTACTCAATTACCAGACCATGGTGTGTGACATCACAGGCATGGACATGGCTAATGCATCCCTGCTGGATGAGGCCACCGCAGCTGCAGAGGCAATGCAGCTCTGCCACAGGTGAGAGACCCAGCATGAGATTCCCTCAGGGGGAGGGACGTCTTCCAGTCTCACAACTGCTGTGCAGGCGGGGGTTCCCCTGCTCCGGTCAGTGCCCAGTGACTTTGTCCCTCTTTCCCTCTCTCTCTCTCTTTCTCTTCCCTGCCCCCTCTTTCTGTCTATCACACACACACACATTTGTGTCTATGAGATATGTTGTATCAGTATCATTATACCAGTTAGTTGAGGTAACAAACAGATGTGAAATATAGTGCATTTAAAAAAGCCACTGCTGTTTATTGTTTAACATTATGAAAGAAAGACATTTTGCTCTTCACATACATAATGTTAAGTTCAGGGATGTTACAGCAACTCCGAGATAGTATCAAGGACCAATGCCCCTCTCTCTTTGCCATCGTTAGTGCGAGGCTTTCATCCTGTAGATTGAAGAAAAACATACAACCTAAAAGTTGCAAGTTAAGTTTTATTTGGAGATCTTACTAAGGATGAGAGCCCCGGAGACAGTCTCTCACACAGCTCCGAGGAACTGCTCCGAAGAGGTCAGGGAGGAGCCAGAACATGTAGGAGTTTTTTGCTGGAAAAAACCATGCAGTCGAACATCAAAAGATGACTGCTAATCACAAAGAACATACATCTCAGGTTAATGATGTGAGTGCTTTTCAATATATGGGAAGATGTAAGAGTTTGGGCTCATTGAAATTATTCCTTAGAAATGCATCTTAACTATCTTGGGCCAGTCTCCAAAGCAGATAATACTTCCTGTTTTTCTCCATCCTGAATTCCTCTCAGGGTGCACCATCAGTGGGCAGCTACAGTGGCTAATGGCTTGATCCTTGTAGAACTGGGATGGCAGGCAACATTTTTTGTTTACTGCAGTGGCAGACAACAGTCCCGTCCACAGTCCTCCTGG
The DNA here is from genome assembly GCF_028564815.1 of Eubalaena glacialis. NCBI lineage: Eukaryota > Metazoa > Chordata > Mammalia > Artiodactyla > Balaenidae > Eubalaena > Eubalaena glacialis. The sequence continues at coordinate 57,935,930 of NC_083724.1, read as the reverse complement.
TCACAAGATGACTGCTGGAGCTCTAGCCATGACGCCTGCATTCAGGAAGAAGTAAAGGGTACTTCTAGCGAAATAAGCTCTCTTTAAATAGTGTTTTGGAAGCCTCCACTCAACAATTTACTTATGCTTCATTGACCACCCCTACCTACAAGTGACCTGGAGAAATGCAGTTTTTTTCAGATGGGCACATTGCTGCCCTCTACATATTGGGGTTCTGTTACTATGGGTGACAGGGAGAATGGATATTGGGTAGGAACTAGCAATCTGCAATGTAATATGTAAATAAGTATCACCCTCTTTTATGAAGAATATTCTTCTCAGGTTGTATTTAATGTTTTATAGCTTGCTTTCTTTTTCTATTTAACAATATTTTGTGAACATTTCCCCATTTCTTTAGTCAGCTCTCTAAACTGTGGCTTTTATTGGCTACATAGCAATATTCATTTGCATGGAAGTACCATAATTTATGTAACCTCACCTCTATTGTTATACATTGTTTGTTCCCATTTTTCACTGTTATTAATGGTACTTTTGTGCATCTGTAGGATAAATCTTTGTCAAAAGTTCTGATTATTTCCTGAGGATGCATTTCTAGGAGTAGAATTGCTGGGTCATGGTTAACTTTGGTTAATATTTAGTTAATAATCATTCTCCAGCTCCTCACCTTCTTTTGTTCTTTGCCTTGAGAATACATTTGAGTTTACCTTCCTTCCAGGTAGAATTCTCATGTAGATGGTCATCTGGTAGGGAAATCTGCCCACATTGATGATGTGTCTGTCTGAGGTTTTGGAGGGCTGGCCCTAGTCGACTGACTGGGTGACTGCAGTGGCTAATGGCTTGATCCTTGTGGAACTGGCGGGCAACATTCTTTGTTTACACTCTGAATGCCCATGTAAGTCTCTTTCTTGGCTTCCACAGTCTTGAGGGGTGGTTAAATGGATCCTGGTACCAATTCCCCCTCAGGGAGGGGGGTTCCTCTCACACCTGAAAACAAATGAACAAACATCTGCTGGTGTCTGAGAATTCAACTCAATCCTGACACCATCTACCTGGAGATGGCATCAGATTCCACAGGTTAAGGGCTCAGTTTTATAAAACTGCGCCCCACCCCCCCGCCCCTGCCCTACTTCAGCTACAAGTCGCAAGCCCAGGTTGTTACTTGTGCCTCTGACCAACTGGCTGTAGATTGGGGTTCCAACAACCCCCTCCAACTCAGGATGCCATTCTCAAGTACAGGTTGTTACCTGTATTCATCGACTGGAATTTTCATGACCCCCTCCTCAGAGCAGCGCACAGAACTCAGAGAAACATTTTACTTACTAGAAGCAGTTTATTATCAAATGATATAACTCAGGAATAGCCAGACAGAAGGGATGCATAGGGCTGGGTATGTTGAAAGGGCTCAGAGCTTCCACGCTCCCTCAGAGATCCCCATTCTTCCCAAATCTCCTCATGTTCACCAGTCCAGAAGCTCTCCAAATCCTACCCTTTGGGTTTTTTATGGAGGCTTCATTACATAGACACGATTGATTAAATCTTGGCCATTGGCAATTGATTCAGCCTCCAGCCCCTCTTCCTTCCCTGGAGCTCAGGGTGTAGAACTGAAAGTTCCAACCCTCTAATCACACGGTTGGCTCCTTTAGCAACCAGCCCTCATTCCTCTGTGGGATGCAGAAGTCACCTCATTAACATTACAAATGACACCTTGATCACTTTTCACACTTAGAAAATTCCAATGGTTTTGGGAGCTGTGAGCCAGGAACTGTGGACAAAGACCAAATATATATGAGAAATATATCTTGGTCATCTGAATGATCAAATATTTATTTCCTATAAATCACAGTGTTGCAGTTGTGAACCTCGAACTCACTGGTCAGATATGGAGGCCTCTAAGTTCCAGGCCCTTCTGCTTCCCAAGCAGTCCCAGGGGTGGATTCAGGCTCAAAAGTTGTCAAAAGTTCTGATTCCGGTCATCTTAGGGACAGCCGGAAAGGAATGCCATTTCTATTCTACTCTCAGCTTTTCTTCCGGTCATCTTAGGGACAGCCGGAAAGGAATGCCATTTCTATTCTACTCTCAGCTTTTCACTCCTTTTCACCTTCTCTCTTCCTCATCCACCTGCTCGCTGCTCTCCCATCCCCCACCTCCATCCCCTTTTTCTGAGTAAGAGCTTTCATCTCACACTTGCAGAAGCTGAGACCTTTGTAGTTGATGGGTCAGGGGTTCTCTCCTGAACTTAATAGAGTCACTGGGCTACGCACACTCTGCAAGTGCTTGATTTGCTTCCTCTCTCTTAATTCTCATACCTTCCATCCTGCATTTAATTTTACCCTTGAGAAGCAGCCTTGTGTTTCTTATCTTTAGGAAATGTTTTCTTCAATAGCAATGTTTTTGTTTCCATCCGAGGTCATTTAGGCTTAGATAGCTCTTCTCTCCAGAGTTATTTAGATATAGACTTTGAAGAGCTTTGTGCATTGGACAGTTAATTTTGTATCTCCCAACTCTACTTACTGTATTGAATTTATGCTTATTATAAGAATAATACCTGTTCATAGTGGAAAATTTCAAATAGTAGAGAAGGACGTAATGACAAGTAAAACCTTGCTGTTTCTCAGTTCCATTGCATTGAGAAACTTGCTGTTAACTGGTCATGTGGATCTTTCTTTTTATACAATATACTTGTATCCTCCACTCATTTCTTTTTACCCAGATGCGCTTGTGATACAGAAAATCTTATGCATCCCCATCAGTTTTGTTTCCTGAAACTATGGACTGTTAGAGAACTTCCTGAATTTGGGTCTTAGACCCAACACAGTTCCTTCCATAGCTGTGCGGTACCTGCACGTATCACAACCTATCTGAGTTCTTCTCTGCTTCCTTTGAATGAGGACACTCGGTTTAGATAATCTCTAAATGCTCCTTTGGCAATAAACTTCTCAGATGATTTTATCTAGAAGACTTAGTTTTTTGTTCCTACTCGCACCTAATCACTACCCTTTTCTTTCTTTTTCCTCATAGTATATTTTAAAAAATTTAAACCAGTTTAAGATTGATTTTGCTAAATGGGGTTAGAATGGGAATTGGATTTCAGTGAAATTCTAATCAGGAAATGTCACTATTAGTTATTAATGACTCATTATTTTTTATCCTATGCTCAGACTTTCCTTAAGTACCATCTTTGCTTTGCATTCTTAGAAGATACTCTGATTTCTTTAATGTTCGTGTTTGAATTGTGATTTTTCTTTTCAACAGACACAACAAGAGGAGGAAGTTTTTTGTTGACCCTCGTTGCCACTCACAGACAATAGCTGTCGTCCAGACTCGAGCCAAGTAATTAATTTTATTTGTATTTTGAACTCAGGGATAATGTTATGCTCATCTCTGCTGTTTCTTCCTCTAATTTCCAAACTGACTGGAGTTGAACCTGGTTTAAGCTGGGGTTATTGAATTTTACTTTCCCTACCACTTTCTTCCCATGACCTCACTGGTAAGTAAGATGTGTTAGAATGCAGGGAAAAATACACAGTGGGTTTGGTCGCCTTTGCTTTATATTTTACAAAAAGAACACATTGTTTTGTGTTCTTTTTTTTAAAAAGAAAATTAAGAATATTAAAATTGTTTCAACAGTATTTTGAAAAGTTTGAAAAGCACAGGGTAAAAATGGAACTCTCACACAACTGTTATGATTTTGTATATATTCCTGCAAACATGGCTCATAGGGAATCCACATAATACCTAGTTTAGTATGATGTAGATGAAAGCATATTATATTTTTTAAGTGCTGTAATCAGATAAAACAAACACAGCACAACTACCACATGTGGGTGTGTTTATTTGCTTTCTCCTTGTAAAAGCCTTTCCCCCTGATCCCATACCACCATTCCTTCAGAAGTGGTTTTCTGACATATGATAGGAATTAGATAGTTGCAGGAACCTAAGGAAGGGCTTCTTCCTTGTCTTACTGAGGTTTTCCATTCACCTAAGACCTATCCAAGGTCAAAGTGGCAATGGCTCTGCAGTTACAGGTGGTGGTTGTTTAGCCCTAGGAAGGCATGTTTCTGCTCTTGTCTCAGGCACAGGTTCTGACAGGAAAGCGGGAGGGGAGGTGCTAACGGTGGCTGCAGGTGAGTGGTGTGAAGCACAGTTACCACTGAAGGGCTGGGTGTGGGATGGGGGTGTGTGCGTGTTGGGATAGGGTAGGGGGTGGGGGCACTGAGGAGGGACACAGCATACGAACGCTCTATCGTGGAAAAGAAACTGGAGATGATTTGACTTTCCCTGTAAACCAAAAGCATGGTGGTTCTTTGTCTTCTGTCTTTTCAGGTATGCTGGAGTCCTCATTGAGCTGAAGTTACCCCATGAAATGGATTTCAGTGGAAAAGATGTCAGTGGAGTGCTGTTCCAGTACCCAGACACCGAGGGGAAGGTGGAAGACTTCACGGAGCTCGTGGAGAGAGCCCATCAGGCTGGGGTAGGCAAACCTCTCCTTGTGGGGGGGTCCATGGAGGTGTGTCTCAACTTTGAATTATTATTGTTACTCTTTTTAGCATGATTTTTAAAAAACTTTATTTGTTTAATTTCTTTTTGGCTGCATTGGGTCTTCGTTGCTGCGTGCAGGCTTTCTCTAGTTGCGGCGAGCGTGGGCTACTCTTCATTGCGGTGTGTGGGCTTCTCATTGCGGTGGCTTCTCTTGTGCGGAGCACAGGCTCTAGGTGCGCGGGCTTCAGTAGTTGTGGCTCGCGGGCTCTAGAGGGCAGACTCAGTAGTTGTGGCGCACGGGCTTAGTTGCTCTGTGGCGTGTGGGATCTTCCTGGACCAGGGCTCAAACCCGTGTCCCCTGCATTGGCAGGCGGATTCTCAACCACTGCGCCACCAGGGAAGCCCTATTATTGTTACTCTTTTTGTTGTGTTTTAATTTCCACACATTTATCGCTTGGTAAGGTAAAACTGCCTCCTTCCAACCTCCTTTTTTCAAGTTTGTTTTCTTCACTGGTTCCTGGCACATGATAGGCACTCAGTAAATATTTTAAATGAATGAATGAGTAAATAAATTTCACAGGATACGAACCAACTCTGCCAGTCTGCCTATAATGGAGATAATTTGCTATCCTTCCACTGGTCTCAGGGGAGGTCACAACCTTGTCCATTTTCTCTTGTTTCCTTTCTAGAGCTTGGCCTGTTGTGCTACTGACCTTCTAGCTCTGTGTATCCTGAGGCCTCCTGGAGAATTTGGGGTGGACGTTGCCCTGGGCAGCTCACAGAGATTTGGGGTGCCTCTGGGCTATGGCGGACCACATGCAGCCTTTTTTGCTGTCAGAGAAAGTTTGGTGAGGATGATGCCTGGAAGAATGGTGGGGGTAACAAGGTAAAGCAGCTCATGTTTCTTCCCTTTTATTGTGGTTATGGTTTTCCCTGCTCCTTCTCTTGATCACAGAAGTTGTTGATTTCTCTTTGAATTTAACTGGGCCATTTTGGGTCGATTAAGGAAATGTAAACATAGAGTCAGAAGAGAGAATGTATTTGGGGTATGAATGTTTGGGGTATCAATGCCCTGCCTACCCCCCAACCCCATCCCAATATACACACACACACACACACACACACACACACACACACACACACACACACACACACACACACCCCCCATTTTCCCATACTTGGCCCTTCTCAAATGCCATGTACCTCTTCTCGAATGCCATGAATTTGTGCATATTTGGAAAAGTATGTGTACAATTTATAGCATATTTGTATTGAAGTCATAGAAATGAATTTTAGATTGATGAAAGTCTTGAGAGACTGAATATTTTAAGTGTGTTTTATATCTAACTAGTTTCTTTCTCAGAAATATTAACATGCCACATGGCTATGTAAAGGCAAGGGCAATAAGAGATTACCATGCACACATTGGGTGTGACCTACATTATTTCCTAGAGGCCTACCCTTTGGCCATTTGAGTAATTTCCAAATGTACTTCCTTCAGTGCTTCTCATTGATGAAAATCCTCAGGTTAAGAATTGAGATGAATGCCATGATTATTACTGTGGAACTTTAGCATATTGTTTTTGACCTTTCATAAAGCTGGGCTATTAATGTAAGTGAAGAGTCTGAATTAGTGAATGATGTGCTGGTGATGAGAAGTTCTGAAATACTTTCACTTTGTCACATGATAGCAAAAGGCACTTTGCTTTTTAATGTAAAAAATAATAGTTTCTTTAAGTATTCTCACATTACATTTTCTTTCAATGATGTCTCTTCACCAGATGAGACAGAGGGTTTTCTAATTTAAAAGAGTTTCATATATCAGTTATCATCTTCTGATTTTTTTTTTTTTTTTTTTTTTTTTTTTTTGGCTGTGTTGGGTCTTCGTTTCTATGCGAGGGCTTTCTCTAGTTGTGGCAAGCGGGGGCCACTCTTCATCGTGGTGCGCGGGCCTCTCACTGTCGCGGCCTCTCTTGTTGCGGAGCACAGGCTCCAGACGCGCAGGCTCAGCAGTTGCGGCTCACGGGCCCAGTTGCTCCGCGGCATGTGGGATCTTCCCAGACCAGGGCTCGAACCCGTGTCCCCTGCATTGGCAGGCAGATTCTCAACCACTGTGCCACCAGGGAAGCCCTCATCCTCTGATTTTTGTATTGAACTTCTTACCTTTCTGGAAAGTGGACCTGAGAGTTTGATGAAATAAAGGCTAAGACTGCTGAATCTTTATGGTTATCTAGATTTTTAATTGTATTAAGAAAGGAGAAATTTTATTAGAGACAAGTGTTAGGTTGTTAACATCCTTTATTTATAGCCATATAGTTGCTTTAGATTTCTAGTATAGAAATTCTGTTTCCTTTGTTGGGTATTTCCCTTTTCTCTGAGTCTGCCAAGAAGCTCAGAGTGAAGTTTAATCCTCAGTCACCATCATTTTATTAGGCTGGGTGATTCCTGGAAAATTTTCTTTTAAAGTTCCCAGCTTATTGTATATATCTCAGTGCCTCAAATCCTCAAAGTACAAACTGAAAATTAACAGTCCCCTTTAGAAGAAGATTGGTTTGGAAATTGTTTCTTTATGGCCTTGCACCTAAGTAATTTTGCTGAATTCATTTCAAGGTGGGAAGGAAAGAAGCAGTTCTGTTTATGGCAACTCCTGGTGCTATGATGATCTGTACTAACCGGATGTTTTATTCTTGGTCCAGAGATGCCAGTGGAAAAGAAGTGTATCGTCTTGCTCTTCAAACCAGGGAGCAACACATCCGGAGAGACAAGGCTACCAGCAACATCTGTACAGCTCAGGTAGATCACATACCTGACCTGCTCACTGACTGTCTTACAGTCTACAGCAATGAGCTACTTGTTCATTTACTGAGTTGTTGCTTCATTCATCCACTGAGCAGTGTGCACACCAAAAATGTCAAGATCTTGTTGGTAGAGAAGCCTTGTGGTCTTGTCAGAACACCAATACAATGTATTTTACTGTGGTTCCATGTATGCACACCCTTCACCCGTTAGGGTCTCTGGCATTCTTGGCCACAGGGCAGGTCCATTATGAGTGGTGACTGGGGCACCTTCTCTTAGGGCTGAGACGGAGGCCCTCCAGGTTAGTGTGAGGAAGGCAAGGTGAAGGTGCTTGAGGTGACTGTACTGAGGGGATAGTCCAGATTGGCCAGCCGGTGGTGGCCATGGGGTACTCTTACTGGGAACTCATGAGAGGCATTTCTGAAATGTATGGGATATAAAAGAGGAGGAGTTACCTGAACGTTGCCCAAGGTCTCAGGTTAGAGGGAGCAGTGTTTTCTGACATCCAGCCAGTTCCTAGGATCAGGTGGAGGACCACTCCTGAGCATATAATCCATTCTCGGTTCTCTTCCATTCGGGCTCAGGGAAAGGGAGAGATCTCACAGATACCTCAGTAGGCAGTGCAGTGTTCTTCCCCTCAGGGCACTGGCTCACAGCACCACCGCCAGCTTTTAGAAAGCCTCTCCAGGGAGGGAGTAGATGATAAGGTCTTCTTATAGTTTGCTCCATATCCATTGGTCGTTGAAATAGTTTCCTCAGTTGGTTTTCCTGTATTATTTTTTTTGTCTCAGGGAGGTGGCTGCTTTTCAGGGAAGAGCTCCTCTAGTATCGCAGGAAGGAGCCAGTTGTCACAAGCATGTCCTCTGTTGACAGCAAATTGATCTTCATGTGATGCCTTTACTTTCTGTAGTTTACCCTTCATTTGTTGAATTCCCTGCTTACATATCTTCCCTTCCTCTGCTGCTTTCTGCTCATGTTCTTCCAGAAGGTGTCTCTCTGATCATAAGTGCACTAAGGGCTTTCTGCTTCAAGGTTTGAATTAATTTTCCAGGTTAACTTGGGCTATCTACAATGAGCAAAAGTTACATTCCTACTTCTTTTTTCCTTCCAGTTCATGGATAGCTGATATTTCATTATTTAACCTGGATCGTAAGAGGTCTCTGTTTTTCAGCAATGAATAACATGATGTTTGCCTTAGAGATAGTCATACCCTGTCTTCTCTGATTTTCACTTTCTTATTCTGGAGATTTTCTAACTCTCCATTGTCTATTTCATCTCATGTGTTTCTTCTCATAACTGGTTGCATGAAACAATTGCTTGTGACGCCAGTGTCATTTTCTTTGTAGGCCTATAATTATTCTCTTTTGTTCGGAGATGATTGATATTTTTTAAGCTGTTCCTTGAGCACTCTATGTCATTACTCCAGCCTTCTTCTTGTAGCACCTCTTCCATGTTCTTCTCAGGGCTGCCCCATTCCTCTTGAGTGTTGTAGGGTCCACACTGGACTTCTCTTAGTTTTGCATCACTGATGGTGCAGAACTTTTTTTTTTTTTAATCTCTGAAAATGCATTACTGAATTCTTTAAAAAAAATCTTTCTGTAAACTCGTGACATTTCTACAGGTGTCTGAATTTGCATCATATCTTCTTATTTATATTCTCTTATTTCTCAACTTCCACCACAAGCTTTCATTAGCTTTTTCTAAAGTCCAGGGGTATTGATGTATAATTTACATTTCATTAGCTCTTTTATTGAGATATAACTCTCCATATAATTCACCCATTTAAAGTACACCGTTCAATGGTTGATAGTATTTTCACAAAGTTGTGTACCCATCACCAGCATTTCATTTCTGGATATTTTCATCACCCCTAAAAGAAACTTGTTCCCATTAAGCAGTCACTTCCTATCCTTCTCCCCTCCCTTCAGCCCCTGGTGACCACTTACCTCCTTTCTGTCTCTATGGATTTGCCTATTCTGGATATTTCATATAAATGAGATCATGCAATATGTGGCCTTTTGTGCCTGGTTTCTTTCATTTGAGATGATGTTTTCAAGGTTCATCCATGTTGTAGAATTGGGAAGGAAAAAAAAATTTTTCGTCTAACCTTCTAGGTTCTTCTAGCTGGTCTAAGAATTAAATTGATATGAGACAGATTAACAGGAGAAAATAACATTTTATACATACATACAGGATCCCCACATATATGAGAGGCTCAGAGACCCCACATACATAAGAGGTTAAAGGACAGAAAAGTAAATAAGGTTTACATGTCATCCTGGGCTAAGGAATGGGATAGGGACCAGGTGCTTCCAAGCATGGGAGGGCCATTCACTGGATGATAAGAAGAAGAACAAGATGTTTGGTAATTCGTTGTTTGCTCTGCCATATAGATGGGGCCACTTAGATAAAATTTATCTTTGGTAATAACTCCTTTTCTGGGAAAAATCCTCAATTTAAATTCTTCTGGGCAGTTAAGGGAGGAGCAGTAGTTTCTCTTGAGCCCAGAAGGTCTCCATTGCCTGAACTCAAAATAATCCACATGCTAAAGTGGCACATCTTAGGGAGGCCTGTTTGGAACCCCTACGGTATCATGAATCAATACTTCATTCTTTTTTATGGCTGAAGAATATCCCATTGTATGGATATATCATATTTTGTTAATCCATTCGTCAATTGATGGGCATTTAGGTTGCTTCCACTTTGGGGTACTTTGAATAAGGCTGCTGTGCACATTTGTGTATAAGTTTTTGTGGGGACATATATTTTCAGTTCTCTTGGGTATATTCCTAGAAATAGAATTGCTGGGTCGTTGGTAACTCTATGTTGAACTATTTGAGGAACTTCCAGACTCTTTTCTGAAGTGGCTGCACCATTTTACATTCCCTCCACCAATATATGAGGGTTCTAATTTCTCCACATTTTCACCTGTACTTGTTATTGTTCCTCTTTTTGGTTATAGCTATCCTAGTGGGTGTGAAGTGACATCTCACTGTGGGATTGATTTGCAGTGACCTAATAACTAATGATTTTGAGCATCCTTTCATGATTCACTTTTTTTTTTTTAAATAAATTTATTTATTTTATTTATTTATTTTTGGCTGCGTTGGGTCTTCATTGCTGCACGCGGGCTTTCTCTAGTTGCGGCGAGCGGGGGCTACTCTTCGTTGCGGCACACGGGCTTTTCATTGTGGTGGCTTCTCTTGTTGCGGAGCACGGGGTCTAGGTGCGTGGGCTTCAGTAGTTGTGGCACGTGGGTTCAGTAGTTGTGGCTCGCGGGCTCTAGAGCGTGGGCTCAGTAGTTGTGGTGCACAGGCTTGTGGGATCTTCCTGGACCAGGGCTCAAACCCATGTCCCCTGCATTGGCAGGCGGATTCTTAGCCACTGCGCCACCGGGGAAGTCCCCATGATTCACTTTTGATTACTTTAAGTATCCTAATTATGTTGTTTGTCAGATTATCAAAGAAATTTGAATCTTCTTGGTCTCTCTGTTTCTCTGAACTTCCTTTGATATTCTAATGCCTTACCAAGATTTCTAAAAGTGACTTTATACTTTTCATTAATTTGTTGGTCAGTTGGTTGATATAGTCTCCTGTTTGTAGAAAGAATGATCTCTAGTTTAAAAAGTGACATGAACCAACTTCCACAAGACTTCTGTGATGGGAGGCTTCCAGAGCATTCTGTGAACATCAAGCCTGAGTTTTTATTCCCAGGCAGTATAGCCATGAGCCATGATACACTATATTATGGATGTTTTACTTCAGACATGCCCTCTCCATAGCTATAACGTGTTGTGGTTCTTCCGTATTTATTTCTAATTGTTATACAGAGTCCACAAGAGTGTCTGTACTCTCTCTGGCACTTGGTCCAAGAAAGTCTACTGCTGTGTTCTCTGATGTCTTCTTTTCCTCATTTCCTTTATTGACTCTGATTTCACTTTCTGGCATTTTTGCAGTGACCCCAGAGAGATTCCTTCTAGCAGCCTCACAGAGGAAATGTGTACCTAACAAAATAGATCTGACGTTGAACATCATCCAACTTTAAAGCACTGTGTTTCTCAGCTGAGTAGTGTTTCTGTTCTGTAATGTGCCCCTTCCCACCTTGGGATGCTTGAACATGAAGGTGGACCTTGAACTGCTGACCTAGTACGTTAGGACAGAAGTCACTTTAGTGGGACTGGAAACTCATAGAAACCATGGTGCTGGACCAATGAGATGGGAGGGGCTGTGGGAGAATTGAATGGACTAAGCAGGTGAGGAGTCTGAGACTAGAGTTTGGGTCAGTTACCTAGGGTGATATTGCATGGTTAGAAGGCTGCTGGTTGGTAGGATCTAGGGTGGAAAAGCAGGTGAGGGATAGGGCCAAAAGGAGGAGAGACAGGAGGTGGGCCTCCGTGATTTTCCCCCACATTGGCACTCATTTTGGTTTCTGACCCTTGCCATCCTCTTTTTATCCTCCTCCCTGACCCAAGATGCCACCACAGTGGTCCCTTCCTTGCTCCCTATGCTGGATTCCCTCCCTGAGTCTCTGAGAGATTCTAGTGCCATTCTTTCCTATTCTCTGTCACACTAGAATACACACTTCCCTGTAAATATTTTTGTGAAACTTCAATCAACGGTCAGGAGAGATATCTTTACCTGAGAAAGTGACCTTACTGTCAACAGGGAATAAGCCAGTACGTTCTGGTTTTCCCTTCCTAATACATCTCCTGCCAACTCATTTTGGTTTTATTCCCCTGCGTCCTGCATTTTCATCGTTGATGGTCCTTTGCATAGATTCACCATTCACCTCTTGGTTGGCTGAAATTCAGTTTCTAGTGCTTTATTTAAGGCTTCAAGAGAATTATACTCCCTGAGTTGTTGTGTGTTTGATAATTTTGTTGCTTTTATCCTTGAAGAACTGTATTATTGAGCATAAAATTCTTAGATCTCACTTTTTTCCCCTGAGGTCTTTGTTGTTCCACTATCTTCCAACATTAAATATTGCATCTCCATGTCTGATGACAGCCTGATCTTCCCTTTTATGGGTGACACGATTATGTTGCATGGATGGAACGCCTTGCTAATGGTCACATTCAAAGATTTAGTATAGTGACTCTAGGGTGTCTTGGATACTGTATTTACCCCTCAGATGGTTGGGCAGGTTATAAATGGTCTCCAACTATCACAGAGAAGGCAGGGAGTCTGATCATTTTGCTTTGTACCTGCTTTTAGTTTTGGCATCTCAAGTCAGAATAACAGTCCCTCCCACTGATCATCTTCCATCACATTGTTGAACCTGATTCTTTAAATGCTCTTTGTCGTTTTAGGCTCTCTTGGCGAATATGGCTGCAATGTTTGCAATCTACCATGGGTCCCACGGGCTGGAACATATTGCTAGGAGGGTACATAATGCCACTTTGATTTTGTCTGAAGGTGAGTCAGTTTTCTGCTTTAAAACTTTTGGTTATAACAAGACTGATACATGTGAGTAAATAAAATTGAAAACTCACTGCATGTCTAATACTACATGCAAAATTAAAAGTCAAATAAAAGCCTAGGAATAATATTTTCAACATCTATGACAGACTGAGTGTTAATATATTTAATATATTGAGCTCTTCCTCAGTCCCCCCACCCCATACACAAGAAGAATGAACACCCTGAGAGAAAACTGGACAAAGGACATTAAATGTAATTTTAAAAGAAAGTATACAAATGAACATATATAATTTCAGCCTCACTATTAATCAAAGAAATGTAAATTGAAAGAATAAAATAGTGTTTCTCTCATTACATTGGCAGAGATTAAAAAGAATGCTGAGATTGGTATGACTTTTATGAGGGCACTTAAACAATACGTGTCAAAAGCTTTTAAAATGTGCCTACAATTTGATACAGAAATTCTAGGAATGTATCTAAAGGAAATAATCAGATAACGATGTAAAGGATGTGCATTGAAACATTATTTACAATAGCACAATCTTGGAAACAGCCTAAACGTCCAATAATAAGTAATTAGTTAAATTATGGTACATAATTTAAGTTTGAATATTATATAGCCATTAAAAATAATGATAGGGGTTTTGATCTGTAGAAAAGCAAAATCTTCATGATACATTAAATTTTTTAAAAAAGGGTAAAGAAGTATATGTATGTGATATATTACACGCATACATACACACACACTCTTCTAGAGGAATCTATACCAAGAAGTAACCACTAGTTATTTCTGGATGGTGATTATGGTGATTTTTTTCTCCATTTTTATATGTATTTCACAACTTTCTGTAGCATAATAATAAACATTTACCTTTTTAAAAAAAAATAAATTTATTTATTTATTTTTGTCTGTGTTGGGTCTTCGTTGCTGCACGCGGGCTTTCTCTAGTTGCGGCGAGCAAGGGTTACTCTTTGTTGCGATGCGCAGGCTTCTCATTGCGGTGGCTTCTCTTGTGGAGCATGGGCTCTAGGTGCATGGGCTTCAGCAGTTGTGGCACGCAGGCTCAGTAGTTGTGGCTCGCAGGCTCTAGAGCGCAGGCTCAGTAGTTGTGGTGCATGGGCTTAGTTGTCCCGTGGCATGTGGGATCATCCCAGACCAGGGCTCGAACCCGTGTCCCCTGCATTGGCAGGCGGATTCTTAACCACTGTGCCACCAGGGAAGTCCTACTTTTTTTAAAAAAAGCACCGACCAAAACACTGGGTAGGAACAGACCGTAGTAGGATTTACCTCTTTACTTCTGTGAAGTGTCAGTGGCAGAGGGTCTGGTTTCTACATAGAGACCGGTGGCTATCCTATCTTGTCTAGGTCTCAAGAGAGCAGGACACCAACTCCAGCATGACTTGTTCTTTGACACTTTGAAGATTCAGTGTGGCTGCTCAGTGAAGGAGGTCTTGGGCAGGGCTGCTCAGCGACAAATAAATATTCGGCTGTTTGAGGATCACACAGTAAGTCAGACTTTCAGTTTTGTTTGTTTGTTTGTTGTACAAATTCTATAAATTTTTATGACTTTTCTCATTAAAATTTCTCTTTATTTAAAAAAAAAATCAGTATTGGACCTTTGGGCACAACTTCTTTGTAAACAATTTTCATTTCCAGTTTGGAACATTGTGACCTTTTAAATGATAATCCATTGTCAGCTTTCCTTAAGATGTTGTGTTTTCATATATGGGACTCTTAGGCACATATTTTGCTCATAATACTCCTTCGATCACAATATGACTGTTCAAGGTAAAGGCTATGATAAGTGATATGATAAGGTAAGTTAAGGGAAGAAAAAAGTGAGCATATCTAGTACCAAAAGGAGTGCCCTGCAGCCATCTGGACTCTTTTAGAGTCCAGAAGTGGCTGTAAAACTCTCAATCTTTTGACGTTTGGGACTGGTCTAGCCTACTTTGCCCAAGGGCCAACTTGGACATAATGATACCCTGTTATTTTAGAACAACTGAGAGTTTTGTTCAGCACTTTCTCCCCTTTGACCTCTCTTGGAGTCTCTGCACTTATCTTGGCATTTAGAGCTGATGTTTTCCCTTTCATTTTCATTTCTATAGCTTGGTATTTCTCTTGATGAAACAGTCAATGAAAAAGATCTGGATGACTTGTTGTGGATCTTCGGCTGTGAGTCATCTGCAGTAAGTAAATCAAAATTCACATTCCTCATAATGACTATTTGAGGAGGTGTCACAGATGGCTTTGCCTCTTATGGGCCTGAGTGTGAGGGAGAAGGGGGCGCAGGAATGACATTAGGTGGCCTGCGTTAAAATTATGCCACCGATTGTCCCTTGCTACTGTGACTGCTGATAGTTAGAGGTCACTGCCGTGGGCCCTAGCCAGGACTGAGCAGCAAGGCGAGTTGGAAGGATTGTTAATGGTGTTTAATTGAAACTATTCCTAATACAAAGATTCATGACATTGGCATCTTGGTTATGTTGATTCTGGGAAAACTGACCTAATATGTGCCAGGTCTTATGCTGTGCCCTGCGGCTAGTGGTAAATCAGACATACTTCCCTCCCTTTTGGAGCTTATAGTCTAATGAGGATCCAAACAGGCACAAGACTGCAATCCAGATGATGTACTATGATGGGCACTGTCCAAAGATGCTCTCTGAGCACAGAGTGGAGGGGGCTTCTCACCAACACTTGGAAGAAACTGTCCTAAGCTGAGACCTGAAAGATGAGTAGGAGCTATCCAGACACAGTTGAGAAGAAGGAGGATGGGGCCAGAGGTGTTCCAGACACTGGGAAAAGCAGCCACAAAGGCTAGGAGGAGAGAGGTTATATGAGAACTAGAAACAGTTCAGTGTGACTGAGTTGGTTTCTAAAATGATGAGATAGCAGGGACATGTGAGCAGAAGAGTCTGTGGGATGGAAGAGAGACGTCAGCTATCTAGACCTGTGGCAAGGTGTTAATCACAACACTCTACAAGGCCTGGAGCATAGGAGCCACTTAATAAATATTTGTTAAATGAATCAATGAAAGGAAACAGAAGGTTCCAGAGTGTTGATCAGTGCTGCCCTGGTTGTCTGAGTCCTCTTTGAGAGATGACTTAAGTATCAGATAACAAATGTAAATCATCAAAAAAGTATTATACTGTTCTCTTTTAATCTTTAATTAATGAACAAGACTGAATAATATCTTCCCTCTAGAACTCTGCAGTAAATTTAATCACAGATATTTGTTCCATGCATTTGAAGAATATTTATGGAGCAACCACTGAGGGCTCTCATACTATCGGCCTGGAGCAGAATGAGGAGCAAGCCATGTATCTAATTATATATTCTGGATATTAAATGCTTATCAGATATATGATTTGCAGATATTTCCCCCCATTCTGTGGGTTATCTGGTAATTCTCTTGATAGTGTCCTTTAATGCACAAAAGTGCGCTTTATTTTTTCTTGTGTTGCTCATGCTTTTGGTGTCATATTTAAGACACCATTGCCAAATCCAAGGTCATGCAGATTTGCCCCTATACTTTCTTCTAAGAGTTTTGTAGTTTTAGCTTGTAAATTTAAGTCCTTAATCCATTTTTTTTTTTTTTAATAAATTTATTTATTTATTTATTTTTGGCTGTGTTGGGTCTTCGTTGCTCTGCGCAGGCTTTCTCTAGTTGCGGCGAGCGGGGGCTGCTCTTCCTTGCAGCGCGTGGGCTTCTCATTGTGGTGGCTTCTCTTGTTGTGGAGCACAGGCTCTAGGCGCGAGGGCTTCCATAGTTGTGGCACATGGGCTCAGTAGTTGTGGCACACGGGCTTAGTTGCTCCGCGGCATATGGGATCTTCCCGGACCAGGGCTCGAACCCATGTCCCCTGCATTGGCAGGCGGATTCTTAACCACTGCGCCACCAAGGAAGTCCCCTTAATCCATTTTGAATTAGTTTTTGTATATTCTATAAGATAAGGATCCAACTTCATTCTTTTGCATGTGTATATCAAGTTTTCTCAGCACCATTGTTGAAGAGACTGTCCTTTCTCCCACTGAATGGTCTTGGCACTTGTATTTTATTAGAATTGTTCTCAAAGATAAAAGAGCAATGTCAAGTGAGAATCTTTACTTGAGTGTTATCATGGTCGTCACTTTTTAGATAGCCCTTTAAAATAGTTTACTGGAACTTGCTTCATTATTCAAGGAACATGCAGGGGATGTCAACTTTTTTTTCTTTGGCAGTAAAAATTGTTCACTTTTCTTTGTTCACTGTGGCTAAGTTCAACAGAACTTAAAAACAGTGTTTTGGAGAATTGCCACAATGCATGACCCCTGACATCTGTCATTGCACTGTGCCAGATATCCCTGGGGTGGGTGGTCAGGGAGGTGGGCGGTTGGATGGTAGGGAATTTCTGGTGCTCTGTCAGAATACACGCTGAATGGAAGCCTTCTTCACATGTGGTTCCAGGCATGCTTCCTGCCCTTCAGTTTCTTTGGTCTCTCCATGCAGGAGCTGGTTGCTGAAAGCATGGGTGAGGAACGGAGAGGTATTCTAGGGACTGCCTTCAAGAGAACTAGTCCATTCCTCACACATCAAGTGTTCAACAGGTTTGTGTAGTTTGTGTGACTACTGCATTGTGTGCTGTGGCTTGGGAGCACGGTAGAGAGTGGCTTCTACTATGGCATTCTGACTATGACATGGCCTGGTTTATTGTGGCTCAGCCTGACTCACTACTAAATCCCAATTCTAACCTGGGCAAAGCACACCTTATTTCCTGGTGGCTGTGCTCCCTTGACACTATAACCCCTAATTCTACTCTCAAGAAGATGGGAGTTTTGATGCATAGTCGCCAGGCTGAAGATCATACCCAGGAACTCAACATCCTCTTCTTTCCAACTCTTCCTCTCACGCCCACAGGCAGCTTCTTGTCCTAGGGCATCCTCTGAGCTTCATGGGGGGTACACGCCCTTCCCTCTGATGCTTTGTTGGCATGTTGTCCATGGCCTAATTTGATCTGTATGTTGAAGGTAGATGTCAGTGTGTCTTACCTTTTAGAAGGATGTGTATGGGCTCTTACCTAACTATATTGACCTAAACCATGTGTTTTATGTTCACAGCTATCACTCAGAAACAAATATTGTCCGATATATGAAGAGATTGGAAAACAAAGACATTTCCCTTGTTCATAGCATGATTCCACTGGTAATTATTGCCTTTATTTCCATTTCCCACCCTACCCTGATCCGACCTCTTTGGGTCACATCTAATATGCTGCAAGAGGGATGAATGGGTGACCATTCGGGGAGATGGGAGGGCCGATCAGATAGACCATAGGATGTCACTAACGTAATACGCTTTGGCTGTGCTTCTTAAAGGGGTCCTGTACCATGAAGCTCAACAGTTCATCTGAACTCACAGTAAGTAGGTCACTTCTATTAAAAGGGAACTTAGCAGAGGCAGTGTCTTGGCTTATACATAAGCAGATAACTAGAGAAAGCTGCTGCTGGGGCTGTGATTTAATAACTGCTTTAGTAATCCTTTACCTTGCTCTTCAGCAATCTTGGCAGAAACCCTAACTTTATCACAACCTGATCATTTAAATTTATGGGTGAAATTATTTTTAAATATTAAAATAATTAAACATACAGTGTTTATGTCTTCCTACCTTCCCCAACTCCCCCCACCACCCTTTTAAACCTGCCATGTTGAAAGCTTTTATCAATTTGTAGTTGTTAAGCTCAGATAGAATTAAGAACCGTAAGCCTTCTTTCTAGAAATCCTTTCTCAGTGCCAGAAAGGTAGAGATTTGAGGTTTTAATTTGTTTCTTGTATCAACAGAAGATTTGTGTCCCCTGCTATGGTGTTTGGTAAGTATCTCTACTAGGCTAGGATGTTTCCTTTTTTCCATAGGATTAGTCTGATACGACAAATCACATCAGGCAAAGAAAATCATTTTATATTCTAATAGGAGGATTTTCCCCATTTGCTTTTATGTTGGTGTTTTGTTCTGCTTCATGAAAAAAGAATGATATATGTGCTATGTAAGAGCTTGAATAAACCATGCCTGAAACAACTCATTGGGTTTCATGGATATAAATCTATTCAGGGGCCTTTTTG
Organism: Eubalaena glacialis; assembly: GCF_028564815.1. Lineage (NCBI taxonomy): Eukaryota > Metazoa > Chordata > Mammalia > Artiodactyla > Balaenidae > Eubalaena > Eubalaena glacialis. Next base: position 57,917,137 of record NC_083724.1, on the reverse strand, counting down.
TTCCTGAAAAAATAGGAAATGGTTATACTTTTGTATAAGTTCCCTTTCTGGGCCTCTGTGACCCACTTGTAAAATGAAGGCAGTAATAGTACTTACCCCATAAGATTGTGGTAAGAGTTAAATGAATGAATGTATGTAAAGTGCTTAGAACAGTGCCTGGCACATAGTAAGCACTCTTTGTGTTAGCTGTTGCTATCATCATCATCATTATTAAAGTCAGTCTTGTTATTACTATTACAATATGTACATATGTGTATGTTTCCTCCCTTCTTGCTCTTTAGCCTATCACATGGAAAGAATTTGCAAACATCCACCCCTTTGTGCCTCTGGACCAAGCTCAAGGGTACCAGCAGCTTTTTCGAGAACTTGAGAAGGATTTGTGTGAACTCACGGGCTATGACCGAATCTCTTTCCAGCCTAACAGGTAAGGGGATTTCTTCTTCTGTCTTTTCAGTTATCTCTTGTAGTATAATACCCACTGGGATGGATGACTAGAAGGTCCAAAGTGGCCTCATTCACATAACTGGGAAGGTAGTGATGGCTGTTGTCTGGGAACTCAGTTAAGGGTGTTGACCTGGGCCTTGGTTCTTCTCCATGTGGACCTCTCCAGTGGTTGCTTGAGCTCCGTCACAGAATTGGGTCTGGGTTCAAAGTGGAGTGTTCCAAGATGGAAGGACGTGGACGCTGCAAACTTCTTAAGGCTCAGCCTCTGGAGTTACACAACATCACTTCCAGAGCATTCTATCTGTCACAGCAAGTTTCAGGGCCAGCCCAGATTGAAAGTGGGAAGGGGACAACATGTGGGTGTGAATGTCAAGAGTCCTGGTTCATTGCAGGCCATCTTTGGAAGCTAGTTACTACATCCATCTTATAGTGTAAGAATCAGAATCAAGCACACGTGTTAACTCCTTATAAGCAGTAATGCCTCAATCTAGTAAGGCCAGGAGAGTCCGGATCCTAGTTTGTTCTGTCACTAACTTTGAAAGTTCCCTTCCTCTTTTCTGTCCTCGGTCTCTGTCTGTAAAGTAAAAACATTTGAGCAACAGTGATTTTCAAAAGCAAAGGGCTCTTGCAGCATCTCCTGGGTACTTGTTAAAAAAATATAAATTCCTGGGCCCCACTCCAGAAGTACTGATCTCCAGGGGTTGAGACTAAAAGTCTTTGTTTTTACGAAGCAACCAAGTGATTCTGATGTAGTATAGTCAACCTGGATCCACTGGATTTGTGATCTTTCTGTCTTCATGGGAATAGATAGACAGACAGACAGACATGTCGTCAGCATGTGAATTAACATCTGGGGATACCTTCAGAGGAGGAGTCTGGTACGTGCCCCGAGGTTCTCTACCTCCCACTGCTCAGTGTGGTTCTCCACCAGCAGTCTCAGCATTGGCAGCACCTAGAAGCTTGTTAGAAATGCCAGATTTCTATTTCAAGATACAAAAATCAAAGGATTTTTAAAACTGAGACATTTATTGTCTCATTTTCTGAGACAGAAAGTAATCAGATCTTAATCAGTTACTATCAAGCCCTACCTCCTGTTTGGAAACATAGGTAACACAGCAAAGCCATACACTTTGTGAAAACAATATACCCCATACAGTACAAACCCTTTAGGAAGAGGGCATGTGACAGATGAAAGGACACAGAGCTTTTTTAATATTAGTCTCTCAAACTCTCATTTCATAAATAGGAAGGAATTGACATTTATGAAAGTCAGGCTGTAGTATACCTTCATTAAAATGTCATCATGCAGCTTTGCTTTTTTTTTTTTTTAATTAAGGGAGGAACCTGAGTAAATTAACCTGAGGCAATAATACCTTAATTAAGTGTTGACAATGAAGAAACTGCCCTCTAGTGATGGAATATGATCACATCTTCTGTATTGTACTGGAGAGCAATTTTTCAAGACCATTTTAACTTTTTAAAGTCATTAGCTCTTTTTTTTTTTAAAGTCATTAGCTCTTGCAGTAAATTGAGGTCCCAGGCAGGGTCTCCAGAAGACTGACTGAAGGATGAAGAAGCTCTCCTTCCCATAAAGCAGTGGTTCCCAGGCCTGGAAATTAGACTCACATGGTGAGTCTATAACTAATCCTGATGTCCAGATCACAATCCCAGATGGAATAATAATCTCGATGGGGAAAGACTAGGTTGAGGGAAGGATGCAGGCATGGGTATATCTTTAAGGCTCCCCGGGTAATTCCAGCTTGCAGCCAAGGTTGAAAACCATCATCTTAGAAGTTTCTCTGTTCTCCTCAGTTTATCTAATGCTCTTTCTCTGTCTTACTCTCCTCATTTGCATGATTGTCAGCGAGGCTCCATTCTCTATCCCAGTCTTGGAGGAGGGAAAGAAATCTTTATCATTTTGTACCTCCTGGCAGTGATGCCTTCTCCAGCTCCAGAGATTCCCAGATATACCACCCATTTCCAAGAGCTGACTTGAGTGTTACAGAGGCTGTGTTGAGGCTTAGTAGAGGGATATTTCTGGTCCTGAGCAGAGGCTGCTATGACAGATAGGGAAATACCTTACTCTTTGTTGGGAAAATACAGGGGCTATGCTTCCAGTGAGTAAGGAAATTTGATGTCTAATTTGGGAAAAGAGGAAGGGATGCACCACATATTCTATGTGAGTGACTTTAGTTTTAGCTCTTCATAACCTCCATCTTGGTTTATTTGTGGTAATCTTTTCTCCATAGGTGGATTATAAATCCCAGGTCTTATAATTCTATATTCCAGGTCTCAGAGTCAGTCTACCACAAGGCTAACTACTTACTGGTTAATTAGTCATGATTTAATGCTGGCTAGTGTCCACTGAAATCTAAGGGACCAATGTAGGCTTTATAGTTATTGTAAGAAGAAACACAAGTTTTCTTGACTACTCTGCACAGAAAAAGAATTTAGTGTACCATGTCAGCCACTGAAGTTATACTCATAAAATAGAGGGTGTAGTAACCTCTTTTATCAAGGGACCATTTCCTGGTGTTTTTATTTATACCTGACAAGTTGGAACTGGTCAGTGTGTCTATAGAGTTCTAGAGTCCAGTCACCAAAACTTTGGAATCTAAATATATTTCCCTTCCTTTTTTGTTACTGCATGGTATTTAAAAGATAACTATGGCATAATTTTTAGGAAGTAGCGTTAGTAATATTTTATAACTTAATTTTTTATTGTGGTAAAATATACATAATATAAAATTTACTATTTTAACCATTTTTAACTGTCCAGTTCAATGGCATGCATTACATTCACATCATTGTACAACCATCAACTCTGTCTAGCTCCAGAACTTTTTTATCTTCCCAAATCGAAGCTCTGTACTCATTAAACAATATTTCCTCATTTACCCCTTACCCCAGCGCCTGGCAACCGTGATTCTACTTTCTGTCACTATTAACTTGACCACTCTACGTACAGCACATAAATGGAATCATACAATATTTGTCCTTTTGTGTCTGGCTTATTTCACTTAGCATAATGTATTCAGGGTTCATCCATGTTGTGACATGTCAGCATTTCCCTCCTTTTAAAATATTCCATTGTATGTATGTACCACATTTTGTTTATCCATTCTTCCATCAATGGACATATGGGTTGTTTCAACCTTTTGGTTATAAGGAATAATGCTGCTATGAGTGTTGGTGTACAAATACCTGTTTGAGTCCCTGCCTTCAGTTCTTTTGGGTGTATAGCCAGACATGAAATTGTTGACTATATGGTAATTCTGTTTAATTTTTTAAGGAACTGCCATACTGTTTTACAGATCTATGCAGAGGCATAGATGGAAAGAGAATCAAAGGATGGACACCGAAATAGTTATCTCAAGGTGGTAGAATTTCAAGTGATTTTTACTTTTTGTCCTTACGCTATTTTAGTTTATAAAAACGTTTTTTAACCACGATATATGTTATTTTAATACAATCCAAAAATAAGTTACTTTTATTGTGGGGAACGTGCATATTATGAATCAATGAAATTCTTGATAAGATGCTTACAGATTCATTTCCACCCTGACTCTCCTGATCTCAGGGGGTTTGGCCATCAGCTGATAGCATAATGAAGTTGGCTTTGAACTTGCCTTGGGGTTGAGGCAAACCACTGGTCTTCCTTTGTAGCAAAGCCGTACTCAAAGTGAGGAAGGTTTGCAACAAAGGGCAAAAGAGCCAAACTCTGTAGAATAGAGTAATATTTAACATCAAGTGGACTCGAAATACAACTCTCTGGTTCTAAAATGCCTAAGTAGGAAAACTGCAATTTTCAGGCATAAACCTGAGTGTTTCTGCCTGTTTTCCTGATGGCTCCGTCTCGTCTGTGCTGCTGGGCCCTCACATAATATCTTCCAGTCCAGAGCAGTTTTATGTTATGCCCACAGAGGGTTTTTATTCTTTCTCTCTTTCTCTAATAGTTCCCGCCTAGATAGAGACTGCCACAGGGCCTTTGTCTTCAGTGCACTTTTTTCTGAGGGGAAATCAGCAGCTCAAAGGAGAGGTTAGCTAGCACCCAGGATATGTGAGGCCTCCAGAGCTCTGTCATGTGGCTTCCTCCCTAGTTGTGATGTAGGTTTCTCTCCTATACAGCAAGAAAGGGAACACTACCTTATTGATCTGAGATTTAATTGAGGGATGGCTGATAAATATGGATGACAAAGGATTTTGTAACCAAAAACTGTGGCGTGAAATCTTTGGTTCATATAGCCAAGCCTTCACTTGGTCTATTTCCTGGGACAGTTAGATCCCAACGTTGTTTAAAGGACTTGAAACAAAAATGTCAAGAAACTTGTCCCCATTTCTCTTATTTGCTCAATCTATAAACACGGAGAGCATTTCCAGCTTAGTGGAGAACATAGCCAGATAATATTTAATTACCTTTCCATTTCCTACTGTGCCCAGTGCAGCTTGCTTCGGCTTGTTCCCCATATCCCTGTGACACTCTTAAAATCATTCAGCAGCACACAAATACACTCTAGGAATTGCTAGGTTAGAATTATGATATAATGTTTAAGGCAGACAGAAACAGCATTTAACACCTTCCACGGATATCTAAAATGAAAGACAAGCTGGAATTATTATTAGCTCACTTGGCTTATAAAAGTGAGGGAGTTGTTTTTGTCTTTAAAAACTGCAAACTGTGATCTTGAGTGTAGATAGAGCTAGCGGTTGCTTTCCTGGAATCTCCTCCTGGTAAGGTTCTTAAATGAGGTGTGAACAGGGCGCAATCAATGACTCTCAAACTTTATTGTGCATGAGAATCACCTGTAGGGCTTGTGAAATTGCTAAGTCCCACCGCCAGAGTTTCTGATTTAATGAGTCTGGATTGAGGCCTGAGAATTTGTATTTCTAATATAATCCTGGGGGATGAGGTGGTGCTGGTTTGGCTACCACACTGTGAAAACCACGGCCTGCAGGGGTTCTCAGTCCTGGCTGCATATTAGAATTCCTGGGGAGCCTTTGAGGTATACCATGGCCTCCCCACCGCGCAAACTAGCTACATCGGAATCTCCTCCAGGGGCAGTACCCAGGCATCACAGCATTTTTAAAAAGCTCCTCAGGTGATACTAATGTGCATCACTGGGTTGCAAAGTGTGTTGACCTGGAGGAACACCAAAGAGGGAGGTTTAGTTATGACTAATATCTTCCAGTGGAGTGAACTTTAAAACTGGCCTTTGCAGGCCAAGTCATGACTGTCATGTGCAGATCACATTGTTTACAACAAAGAGAGTCAAACCCCTGATATTGGCCATGTCCCTCCCCTTCTTTCCTGAGCTCATGGTCAGTGTCATTGAGTAGACTTACCTCATTGATAACTTCTGATTCGCTTTCCTACTGGGCCTAGTGCAGCTTCAGAGCCCTCCCTTACAGAGAGCTCTGAGAAACCAGATATTAGAGACCCTCTCTGATGAGTGACTGATTTCCCAAGGAGACACTCAGAGTGCCAGGAAGAGAAAGAAGGGTGAAGGATGAAAAGAGCCACTTTTGGGGAAATATAAAGCAATGAGAAGGATCTCCCCTTCCCCAACTTTCTTGACTCTCAAGAGTATATTTGGATTTTTGCAGTTTGTAAGGCTTTGGAGAAGTGGTTCTCACATTGGGCTGTACCCACAGAATTTCTGATTCAGTACTCCTGGGGTGCAAGCCAAGCATTTATATTTCTAACAAGTCCCCGGGTGATGCTGATATTTGGGGATTTTGAGTTTGAAAACCACTGCTTTAAGGTGCTCTTGAGATATCAGAAAGGTTAGAGTGGCTGGATCCATCCAGATGTTTTTTGCCCAGAATTCAAAGGTTAAGCATAGAATTTAGCTTATGTCAAATTAGATACAGGTTGGTAAGAACATGTTGAGGGGGTGTTATTTTAAGCTACTAGAAGCAGAGATCTAGGTAGTGTTTGGAATATTTGAGTTATGCAACAAAGAGTTTGATTGAATTTGAATTGCTTCTAAGATATGGAAGCATATCATGTTTATCCTGTCTGTAAGATAGGAGTCAGCACTAATTCTACCTTGTTTTCTTGAGAGTGGTCCTCTGAGGTTGCCATGCACTGATTCAGGTCATTTTTGACACGCTGGCTGTTTTGTTGATCATTTTACTGTGATTAGTTTTACCATATGTCAGTTTCTTAGCTAACATTTCACTTGGATCATTTTTGTTCCTAACCACTCGTTGGTGGTATTTTTAAAGTAAAGAAGGGTTTGGATGAGGACAGTTTGGCATTAGAATGTCCAACATCAAAACATTATGTATCACAAGAAATTATTAATAGTGCTTCTTTCTGGGGAGTAAGAGTGGGAAGAATTTGGGGGGGGGGTTGCTTTCTTTTTTTTTTTTACTGTAAGCTTCATCCCTTCTGCATTGATGGAATTTTAAAAAAATCAGACAAACTTATTACTTTTATAATACAAATTTTAAATTCATCTGTAAATTAGGTGGCATATCCCAATGAGACAGATGAGAGTAAGATCTAGAGGAACTCAGGGTAAAATTGCTTGAAAAGGGACAGCAAATCAAGGAAGGCTTTGATATTAGGGGCAAGAGAAACTCCAGGATGGCCCCATCTCTTTGTTAGACCTGCCTAGGAATGAGTGACTTTAAAATGCTGTGTTGTAGGAGAATTTAGTAATCCCCTCCCGCCCCATGACACCGTCATTAAGTAAAGGTTCTTAGGTGCAACAACAGAAGATGGGTTGGCATAATTTAAGCAGAAAAGCAATTTACAGGGTGAAGATATTGGGTGCTTCCCAGAATTGATGGAAAAGCTGGAGAATGGGGCTTCAAAAGTGAGCAAGACCCAAGGGAAGTTGGCAGCAGAGAACAAATCAAGGTCACTACAGGGGAAGCATCACCACCACCACTGTGACTGCCCTTTTCCTAGGGTCACTCCCTCCAGATTCATGAAGTCCCAGGTTGGAGTATCCGTTAGGTTGAGACTGGGTTACATGTCTAGCACCTCGTTCATGGGTAGTGATTGGGAATATCTGGTCCCTTTCTGCTTCCATAGGGGGTTTTAGGACCCTGCCTTTCCCTAGACTCACACAAAAGGGGAAATTCCCCTTTTAAGGGGACTGAAAGGCTGAGCATTTCTACATATACACCCACGAAAAGAGCAACAATGAGAACCTGCAAATCTCCAACATCCTAATGTAACTCTTCCTTTCTATTTCTAAGCACATTCACATGTTTGATCATCACAGCACCATTTTCTAATTGAGTTGCCTTTGTTTTTTACTGTTTGTTATGTAGTTTGTTTGTTACTGTTTTTACTGTTTATATGTAGTTTGCAGATATTTTCTCCCAATCTGTAACGTGTCTTTTCATCTTCTTAACAGGGTCTTTTGCAGAGCAAAAGTTTTCAACTATGATGAAGTTCAATTTATCCATTTTTCCTTTTATGAATTGTGCTTTTGATTTCAAGTCAAAGAACTCTTTGACTAGCTCTAAATTTCAAAGATTTTCTTCTGTTTAATCCTAAAAGTTTTATCGTTTTATGTTTTACATTTAAGTCCATGATCTATTTTGAGATAGTTTTTGTATAAGGTATGAGACTTAGGTTGACCTATGGAAGTCTAATTGTTCCAGCATTATTTGTTGAAAAGGCTGTCTTTCCTCTATTGAATTACTTTTGCAATTTTGTCAAAAATCAGTTGGGTTTATATATGTGAATTTATTTCTGGTTTCTATATTCTATTCCATTGATCTACAAGTATATCCTTCCATTAATAATACACTATTTATTACAGTAACTATATAATAAGTCTTGGCATCAGACTGATTCTTCTTACTTTTTTCTTTTTCAAAATGAAGCTATTTCAGTTACTTTGCCTTTACATATAAATTTTAAAATAATCTTATGTCTACAAAAATCTTGGTTTTATTGGATAATGATGCATATTTTAGCTCCTAAATATTATAGTTTTGGGACTTCCCTGGTGGCGCAGTCGTCGAGACTCCACGTTCCCAATGCAGGGCGCCCGGGTTTGAACCCTGGTCAGGAAACTAGATCCCACATGCATGCCGCAACCAAGAGTTCACATGCCGCAACTAAGGAGCTGGTGAGGTGCAACTAAGGAGCCAGTGAGGTGCAACTAAGGAGCCCGCGAGCCACAACTAAGGAGCCTGCCTGCTGCAACTGAGACCCAGTGCAACCAAAATAAATAAATAAAATTTTTTTTAAAGTTATAGTTTTTACAATAGGCTAGATGTTAGATATTATAGATATTATAGGTGGTTGAAGGGAAACAATTCACTTCGTATTTAAATTTACAGTTTATCACTCAAAAAAACCTTTTCATGAAAAATGTATTTTTAAATGTAATAATTTTAAAAACATATCATAGGAAACTTCTGAAGAAGTTCAGATATTATTAGAAATAAAATAGGCCCACTGACTTGTAGACAGCTTAAAAGAAAACTTCTCTGAAACTGCACACTAAATGTGGCCATTAGTGTGTGAACTACAATGGTGTGTTAAAAACTACTGAATGATTTTCAGAAGAATATCTAGAGAAAATTAAAACAAGAATAGATTTGGTAAATCTCGATACTTAATAGTTCAAAAAAATTGTATAAATCTTAAATTACCAGCACCCAAAATTTTAAATGTTATGATCCATAACATGATCATTTTCTTTAGGGCACTATTTTTTTTTAAATTAATTAATTAATTAATTTATTTTTGGCTGTGTTGGGTCTTCGTTGCTGCGCTTGGGCTTTCTCTAGATGTGGCGAGCGGGGGCTACTCTTCGTTGTGGTGCGCAGGCTTCTCATTGTGGTGGCTTCTCTTGCTGTGGAGCATGGGCTCTAGGCGCGCGGGCTTCAGTAGTTGCGACATGCGGGCTCTGTAGTTGTGGCTCGCGGGCTCTAGAGCGCAGGCTCAGTAGTTGTGGCGCACGAGCTTAGTTGCTCCGCGGCATGTGGGATCTTCCCGGACCAGGGCTCGAACCCGTGTCCCCTGCATTGGCAGGCAGATTCTTAACCACTGTGCCACCAGGGAAGTCCCTAGGGCACATTTTTAACACCTTTTGACTTGTATAAATATAGTATCCCACTTTGACTTGTATAAATAAAACATCCTACTGTTTTCTCAGTTCAATTTATAGTATAATTCAACAGGAATTTTGGTGACTGCTGGGTTTCACACTAAGTCGTGAATTGTAGCGTATTCTGCAGTCACGCAAATGGGTTCTATGTTACTTTTTTGTAAGTATATATACTGTGCAGAAATCTTTCTCTTAAAAACAGCAGCTACAATAATCCATCTTCAAATATTCCCAAGCAGCCAACTTCTGAAGAATTTCTTATGGTGTATATAAAGTCAGCCACTATATTCTTTAGGTGGAACAAAGAGGTTATTTAATGACTGGTTGAGGATGACTTCTGCAATCAGTGACAAAGGTACTCAGTAACTGACCAAAATGCCTTCTTTATAGGATGCAATTCACTTATAATCTTATGCTTAAATTGTATGCTTAAAAAGTGCTGTGCTTTCCACCTGTGACTATTGGCCATGCATATCATTCTGCAAAATCATCTGTAGGAGCAGGCCATCCATGTTCCTTCTTCATCATAGGTAGATGTATCTGCAGTTATATTTCTAAAATCTAGTGGAAGTTTCCAAGTGTCCCTTGGGATTTATTTTGTGTGATAGTCCAATAAAAATTTGTTCCAAAGATCTAAAAATTTAACCTTTCCAGATAGAACTAAATTGTAATATTTCTTAATCTTAACCTTTGCTCAGTGCTCTTAGCAAAGGTAAAGGTAAAATGATAAAAATCTTTGAAGTTTATTTTGTCCTTCTTGTTCTAATCTTAGCAAAAGAGCTGAACTATCACTCTAGCTCTGTCATGCCATCTTCAAATTCCACCCCCCCCTTTAATTAATTTTTTTGCCAAATTCACATTGAATAGCTGCCCTGAAATCCCACACTTACGATGACACACTGACGCTAATAGGGTCTAGGTTTAAATCATTACAAAACTGTTGAATCTCATCAACTCCAATTTATTTTCACCTTGTGGATCATTGTACTTGCTATACAGTTGTTCTAGCTTCGTCTGGTCTACTGGATTTCGTGTGGATTCTTTGTAGAATGAGTCTGGGTTTTGGAAGAAGTTGCTAGTTCTCACTCATTCTGTGTTAAACAGTACAATATGTCGCAGTTTTTTCACCAGCCTGAGTAAATGCCGTGACTGGGGGCCTTGTTTTTCTCAGACAGTTTAAGCTTATGCCTACCTGGCACTTCTAAGTGGGTCTGAGGCTCCCCATTCACTGGCATCCTCCTCACTGTGGCTGGCTCCGCAGGTCCAGGCCACTAGCCACTTCATTTTAAATAGATGTCAGAAGACCACTATCCTAGCTGCCCCTCCACAGGTAGTACTTTTCTGATGGGTTCTGTCTGGGTTATGCTTATAAGCAGTTACTTTTCATAATACTTTTCCACCAACAGGTGGCACTAATAATTCCCCTTATTTCCATAGTACCCCAGGAATAAGACTTGTGTGGCATTTAGAACATATCTTTTGTACTTTTTTGAGTTGAAACATGGCTGATTTTTAAGAATATCTAAGGCAGAAAACACCCAGCATTCCTGATCAAGTCTTTAGCATGTTGCCTTTCTCCTGGATTACTGGCTCCTAGCTCCAGTCTCTTCTTTCACTCCTAAACACCTTGGTTGGTCTTCCAACAAAACAAGATGAGTAGAAGTCATGACAAAAACACAGAGAGAAATACAAAATCCATGTGCTGAAGTCCCTTTCCATGGGGGAAAGGATGACATTAATGTTGATTGTCTGGACTGGAGAAGAACTCAATTTTGAACAAATTGACTAAACATTTATTGCAGAGCTACTCCATGCATAGTACTATTCTATATATTCCCTGTGAGTACTATTCTATATATTCCCTGTGAATGTATAGAGAACTCTAATACCTAAGATCCTATTCTCAAAGCCTATACCCTAATTGAGATAAAATAGGCACACGAAGTACATGTGAGATCTATAATTTCAATGTACAGTGTATGAATAGGATGGTATTATCAGAAGAACGAGTAAAGTAAAATACTACGTGAGTTTGGAGGAGGTAAAGAATAATTCAGTCAGTCAGTCAATCAGTATTTATTGAACACCCCCTATGTCAGTGTTCTTGGCATAGAGAATACAATGTTGATAAAGACAGATAAGATTTCTGCCTTCAGGGAAGGCCTCTCTGAGGAGGTGACACTTGAGCTGGGGCCTAAATACTGATAAGAAGCCAGATATTTGAAGAACTAGAGGAGGAGCTTTCCAAGCAGAAGGAACATTTAGTGAAAAGCCCCAAGGCAGACATTGGCTTGATCTGTTTCAGGGAAGGAAGAAGGCTTGGGTGGCTGGAGGATAGTGAGCAAGGAGAGAATGGCAGAAGACATGGGTGTAGAGGTGGATGGAAGTCACAGATCATGTGGGGGATTTGTAGGCCATGGTGAGGAACTGGATTTGTGACTTTGCGGAAGGCTTTATAGAAGAGGCAGAACTTGAGTTGGGACAGTTGAAGAATGGTGGATTTGGCTTGTTGGAGGGAAAGGAGAGGGTGATAGAGGTTGAGGGATGTGGAAGTGCTCATTCAAATGCTGTGGTAGCCCATCCTCAGCCCATCCTGAGTCACAGAGTGATGAGGGTTGCTGCCTGAAGATGGTGATGATTGATATTGATGATGATGATGATGTTGATGATAGTGATGATAGTTGCCAGTACTTAATGAGTGTTTACCTAGTGCCAGGCACTGTGAAAAGCCCTTTACCATGGATCATCTCATGTCTTATCATATCTGCCCTTCGAGTTGGGTGCGATTATTATGCACATTTCAGAGATGAGAACACAGAGAGTCTAAGTAAATAGTGGTGTAAGTGGTTTGCTAAAACATGGCATGTTCATTTTCCTGTTCTCAAAATAAAGAACATCAAATGAGCTAGAACTTGTTTTTCAGAAGCCAGGAAAATAGAAGCCCAGTGTTTGCCTCCCTTCCTGGAAGAGAGAGGAGAGAGGCAAAGCTCACTCAGTGTGGGTGATGAGGAAATGGGTGCCCCAGGTCTTATGGGGACAGGCCTTTTACATGGAGCTAAACCTCCTAGTTCTGTCAGTCAGACAAGGGTTCTGTGAAGGAAAGCCAGCGTTTGCTCCCATGACTCTCAATCCTTTGGGAAGCACAGCGTGCTCAGAGGAGCCTCACTGCTTACAAGTAAAGCACGAGGCCCCTTAAGACAGGCCAACTTGTATCAATGTCTCCGGCTGTCACTGTTGGCCGGTTGGGCATGTAATACTCTGACTCAGTTTCTTCATGTGCAAAATGAAGACAATGGTACCTATCTTGTGGGGGTATTAGGAGGATTCAATAAGATGATGTAAAATGCTTGGTGGTGACAACAACAATGTTTCCCATTTACCTGTGTTTACTCAGTGCACAGTGCCTGGTAAAGAGGAAGTGCTTAATTAATGGAGCAGTTTATACTTATTGTTATTATTATTATTCCTTAACTCATCTAGTCTCTTCTGTTGCTCTGTGACACCCACATTGTGGAAATCACCACTTTCCTTCCTTTCCTCCAGCCAGGCTCTACGCCCTGCACACCCAGATGTTTCCCTGTTCTCTGTCTTTTTCTCATGCTGAGCCCTAAATCGTCAATTCTGCCGTCTCCTGACACCAAACCATCAATGCCCCTATGCTAGTTTGCAGATATTTCAAATCCAACTGGTTCCATCCCAGCGTTCTCTCAAAAAATGTTTTCCAATGCTCAAAATTTTAGCTTTTAGTTTAGAAATTAAACAGTTTATCCAATTTATTCTTAAGCCTTGTGCTTTTTTAGAGTATGATCTCAATATTACGGGGTGACCAGAAGCGATGAATGCCAAAACCACCGCGCCTTCCACAGAGTCAAAAGATGGTGTAATTTTGCGAAATGGAGGAAATATGCATTTTGAATGGGATTAAAAAAACCTATTACTCACTTCCTTTCCTTCCTGCAGAGAGTACTGAGAACATTAAGTAACAGTTTATGACTGACTCAGCATCCCTCCCTGGAATGTTAGTCATTAAGTGTTCTCTAAAAGTAGTGTCTTCAAGGACTGCTGAAACAGGGATGGCCAGCCTCTAGCAGCCATGATCATTAGGGCTTGGGAAAGCCAACCCTGAGACTGTCAGGAATGGTGCCACACTCAAAGTGTACAGTTCCTTTGGGGTAATCTGATCATTGACTAAACATTTGGTGATGTTAAGAAATTATTGTTCATTGTTTTAGGTGTAATAATTATCTTTTGTTTTTATTTATTTATTTATTTATTTTGGCCGCGCCATGCGGCATGCGGGATCTTAGTTCCCCAACCAGGATCAAACCCGTGCCCACTGCAGTGGAAGCGTGGAGTCTTAACCACTGGACCACCAGGGAAGTCCCTACAGTTATCTTTTAAAAATAATTCTTATCTTTGAAAGATACATATTGAAGATTGAATTGATGAAATGATGTGATGCTTGAGTTCTGCTTCAAAATAATCTAGTTCAGAGTGAAGGATATAGGTGGAAACAAGATTGACCATAATCTGATCATTTTTAAAGCTGGGTGATAGGTATAATGTGATGGTTCCTTATATTCTTCTCTCTACTTTTCTATAATTTTGGAATTTTCCATAATAAAAAAAAATTTTTTAGGTGCATGGGTAAGCTTTAGTGCACAGACCAGGTACTGTTGTGGTTGTTCAAGACTTTAGGCTCATGCAGGGGTCCTAGGTGAGCTTTTAGTGTCACATGTTGGTGAACACACAGCCTGTGCCCGATGAATATTGAATGAGTAAATGAAAGCAGAGAGGCATAAAGCTCTGACCCTTTTCTTCCTGTCTTTGCAGCGGAGCCCAGGGGGAATACGCTGGGCTGGCCACTATCCGAGCCTACTTAGACGGGAAAGGAGAGAGACACAGAACAGTGAGTGTGGACCGTTTGCTCACCACTGGGGGGTGGGGGGAGGGCAGCAGGTTCAGCTTTAGGGTCCCTTTCATTCTGTGGGACACTCCCTCCAAGTCTTCTTGGAAGAAGCTGGGGAAACATATAATCAAGAAACAAATGTCTATGAACTGGCTATTACGATCCTTGCCTCCAAGACGTTTCACTGAACCATTTTGAGGGAAAACATTTGGAGATAAAAGGCTTTCTCTCAAACCCAGTCTGTAAAAGTCAGCCAGTTGGCTGTGGACCTGCTCCCCGCAGGGAGCAAAGGGAGGAAGGGGCAGGAATGTTGCCATTCCAAGCCTCCCTCCTTGGCTCAGCCCTGGACAGAGGGCAGAGACCGAGCTTTCATTCTTCTGTAACTCCTACTGTGCCTGAGCACGGTTCTTGTCATATGTATGCTCAGAAAATATTTATTGAATAAATAAATTCCCTATTAAGTGATTCTCAGCTCTAAGCAACAAAAGAAGACATGGGACATGGAGCAGAGTTCACGGTTCTGCTTCTTTGTTTGCTTTGGGCGAGAGTCTAGTCTCCAGGGTCCAAACTGCTTTTGGGGGGCCCTTGTGCGGCCAGCAGGTGCTAATGGGCTCGCCAGGCCTCCACTAATCCCCAAAGGCAGTGCCTTTAGCAGATGACCTAACAACACAGGCTTCGGATTGTGGCTGAAGGAGGTCTGTGTTCCTGGGACCTTCATTTTGGTGATGGCCACGCTAAACTTGAACTTCATGAGCTGTGGAGGTGGTGTTAGAGGGAGCAGTGGGTAGGAGCCAGGATCAGGTCGAAGTGTCTGCCCAGCCCAGGAGAGTTAGAGAAAAAGGTGCTGGGGTGGTCTGGCTGCCCACATAAGTGGGGTGCAGTGGGTGGTAGTCCAATCTTAGTCCATTCCTGGTTTTATTAAAGCTGGAAGATTGTTTATGGCCAGTTGCCTGGATTTTGCAGTGAAGAATTTAAATACTATTTCACTTCCCTTTCCCAAAAGGGGAGAAAAAAAATTTTCTCCCACCTTCCCTTGTTTATCCATCCTGATTACACAGGTGTGTTTTCCCAGGCCTTCGTCCTGGTTGGGGAATAGAATTGATTTTCAAAGACCTTTTGGAAAACAGGACATTTATTACTTGAATAAGTTATTGAAGACTGGCCACATGCAAGGTACTGTGTGTGCCAGTCCAGAGAGAGATCAAGCGATAAATAAGACAGACACAGTCCCTGATATTTCAACTTTTTTTTTTCGCTTGGGTGTTGAATTCTTTAACTTTCTAAGGAAGGGTTAGTTTGGAATTACAGTTGTTCTTTGGACCTCAGAATCTCAGCACCGTCATAGAGTCAGAAAGGAAACACTGGGACTCCAGTGAGAGGATGCCAGATGACTGACATTTAAAGTTGCTTTTTCTATTTTTCCTCCGTGGCTTCCATGTACTCAGTAGCCCCTGGAACTCCCCATTGTTATGTTCTTTAACCATGAGGTGTCTGGGACTCCTGGGGAGGGAGCCATTCATCCTGTGTAACCATCTTCATGTCGCTCCTGCTTTATGGAGAGGCCGCCGAGATCTACACTGTGGTGCTTGTGGAAGGCCAGTGAGCAGCTAGCGAGAAAAGGCCAGCTAAAACCCAGGGCTGTCCACTCTGTGATACTTCCCATCCCTCCTTGGTTCCCTGCTCTTTAGTCTGACACCCGGAGCTATCTGTGAATGTCTAGGAGTTGGGGACCAAACCAGAAAGGTCAAGGAAAAAGGATGAGAGACGTTTTGATTGGGCCTGGGCAGAGTTCTTCTGTGACTCATGGATTCTTTTTAGCTCCTTTTCCTTCTTTGTTTTTTCCAGTCCTCCCTTCTCTCTCAGTCCCCTTGTGTGTGACTTTTCTTCTGGCACCACTGTTCACACTACCATCACTGAAATGTTGGGAGAGGTTATTCCACTGAAGGACAGACAGGAGTGGGATGCTGCATTTTGGGGGGTGGGTGAGGGGAGGCAGGGAAGGCTACCCAGTCACTGAGCTTGTAGAAATACAGAACTCTTAAGTTTGGAAATGTTGGCATCCTTTTCAGATTAAAGATTTTAATTAAACCTGACTTTTTTAGTTAAAGAAAAAGAAAATGACTTATTATTCAAATAATCAGGATTTTTCAACATCAGAGATGTCTAAGACAGCTGCTTCCATACAACAGACTCTAATGGAATCTAGTAAAATATATCCTTCTTTTGGAAAAAAAAAAAAAAAAAAAGAATGTGGGGAAGTCATGTGCTACAGAACCTCCTGGGTTCCTGATGATTCTCTTATTTCAAGCTGTTTTGGAAGTTATTTTCACATTTACTCTTAGGTTAAATTTCAGAGGTTCCTAAAATGCAATGGCCAAGTTCTTGATTTACCAGTTTAACTTGAGAGAATACAAATTATTTAACAAACACTTATATAGAAATTACTCTGTGCCAGGCACTGTCCTAAACACTTTATATTTATTAACTCAATTTGCCTGTCAAATACTAACTCAGGTTTGTTGATCAGAGACTGAATTTCCTATACAAAGGGAAAACACTGACCAAAAAACCCCCCAAAAACCAAAAAAAACCCACCACCAAAAACACCCCCAAAACCTATATGTATTTTTCTTTTCTCAGCTGCCTGAGGCAAAGGAGTGGCCTTTTGTTTTTGGATTTTACCTGTGGTAAGAAATTGATTTCCCTTGCAAAGGAGCCCTCCTCCTTAATCTGTCACTCATTCAGCAAGTCTTCTTTTTTTTTTTTTATAGATTTATTTAATTTATTTATTCATTTGTTTTTTGGCTGCATTGGGTCTTCGTTGCTGTGTGCTGGCTTTCTCTGGTTGCCGCGAGCGGGGGCTACTTTTCGTTGCAGTGAGTGGGCTTCTCATTGCGGTGGCTTCTCTTGTTGCGGAGCACAGGCTCTAGGTGCGCAGGCTTCAGTAGTTGTGGCACACGGGCTTCAGTAGTTGTGGCTCGTGGGCTTAGTTGTCATGTGGGATCTTACCAGACCAGGGCTTGAACCCGTGTCCCCTGCATTGGCAGATGGATTCTTAACCACTGCACCACCAGGGAAGCCCCCAGCAAGTCTTTGAGGATGAGCTAGCTATGTTGGGTCTATACCAGGTGCATTGGGGGGTTAGAAAAACACAGCATCCACCTAAATTGGCATAAATGTGCCAAAGAGGGTTAATGTTGATAAAATATCAAATCTGGGTCCTGTTATTTCCAAGTCCTTTGCAACGCCACAATTTTTAAAGTGAGGATCCACATAGAAAATCAGAAACGTCTAACAGCAAGAAATCCCTGACAAAACCACTGAGACCTTTTCTTCCTGCTAATCCTTATATCAGGATGTGTATTAGTTTCCCATGGCTACTGTAACGAATTACTACAAACTTAGTGACTTAGAACAACACAGATTTATTTTCTTATAGTTATGGAGGCTAGAACTCTGAAATTGGTTTCACTTGGCTAAAGTCAGTGTGTTGGCAGGGCTCGTTCCTTCTGGAGGATCCAGGAGAGAATCTGTTTCTTTGCCTTTCCTAGTTTCTGGAGGCCTCCTACATTCCTTGACTCATGGCCCCTTCCTGCCATCACTCCAACCCCTTGTTCAGTTATCACATCTTCTACCTCCTCTGTAGTCAAAGCTTCCCCTGGCTCCTTATGATGAGAACACTTGTGAATGCATTTAGGGTCCAACCTATAATCCAGATTTCAAGATCCCATCTCAAGATCCTCAATTTCTCACCTCAAGATCCTTAATTTAATCACACCAGCAAAATCCCTTTTGCCATATGAAGTCACATTCATAGACTCTGGGATTAGAATGTGGACACATTTGGATGCTATTCAGTGTATCACAAGATGAGTGACATTTTTAGCTTGGATGTTTTTGTTTCCTTATAACTTCTCTGGTATGAATTCTTCATTGAGGCCTTTAACAAATATTTTATATTCATTTTTAAATATTCACCTTTCCCTTCCTTGATCAGTGTTCTGCCCAGAAGGGATCCTTTTATCCAAAGATCCTTTGGTAGAATAAAAATATCTTGTGAGAAAGGAAAAATAACTCCAGCTTTGGTCCTGAGAAATTAAAGAAAAGAATTTAATACAAAAGGGAAACATTTAAACAAGAAAAAGGATTTGAGGACAACACAGCATAATAAGCATGAGACCAGTAACCATTCAAAAGAGGCACTAACTTTCTGTCTGCAGAAGAACAACAAAGTAATTTCATGTTTGCCTCTGTTTGTAGTTCTCTTTGGGTCACATACATTTTGCTTAAGTAGATGGCTTTGCTGTTTTTGAGGAAACAGCTGTAAGCTAAATATCCCCTTCATAAGCCTATTTTTATGATGCCCATCCATTTCTCTTTAAGGGGTGTCAGTATTGGTTCTGGGATTAAAAAAAATTAAAAACAGGATTGTTTTCAGGGTCAAGATTGCTTCTTCTTGTTGCTTTCTGTTGGAGGGAACTCCATGAGGCCCTTTCCTGTAGTGGGGCACCATCAGATCACACAGAGCACCTGTGTTCACATGATTTGGGGGCAGGAAATGCAAATGATTTAAATCTGGGAATTTTAACGTTGTGCCTACCATCCGCCTTCCATAAGAATTCAACACATCTTTAAGCTCTGGCTTAGGTTCTAGCTCTTGAAATACTTTCTCTTGATCTCTTCAACTTGAAGTGGCACCCCGTTATTCTGATTTCCTTTGGTACCTGTGGGCTCTAGACATTTTTTTTTAAAGAATTTTTATTTCCCCAATTATACTGACAACAACAAGATGCTTTGGAAAGAGAGGAACGGCTTCCTCAGATAAGGGAGGAGGAGATGTTTCCACTGGCCAAGGAGACTAGGTTGAGGTGATGCAGTCCCTGTTTAAAGGGTCCTTTTATTTATTTATTTATTTATTTATTTTTAATCTGACCGCACCGCCCGGTATGTGGGATCTTAGTTCCCCACCAGGGATCAAACCCGCGTCCCCTGCATTGGAAGCGCGGAGTTTTAGCCACTGGACCTCCAGGGAAGTCCTTCTAGACATTTATTTATACGGATGCCAGCCTTGTCAGTGAATGCAGTGTGTGAGCACAGGGCAGGGGCTGATCGGCGTTTGTGCTTAGTTATGATTCTCATGGCAACTAACAATTCATTGCACAGAGTAAGCATCCAATAATGAAGTAGTCATTGGTGTGTTGGCACTGGGAGGCCTTGGAATATGTCGGCTATTACTTCTCCTGGTCTCAGTAGAGCCAAGCAGAGCACTGGAGCTGTGATGTGTGCATTTGAGTCCTAGAGTTTAACTTCCAATCTCATGTTCTTGTAAGGTGCTTTCTATATATTATAGCTGAGACAAGGTTAGAATAAGCCTAGGCCTGCTTTTGGTGTTGCTGGGTTAAGGGAGGAGAGTATTAATATTCTGAAAGTCTTTAGGGAACAGTATTTGGGGATTCAAGTGTAAACTCCTGTTGGACATTGTTTTGCAATACAGTAATAATGAAATTGTAATAAACTTTAAGGCACTACTGGTCAATTTAAATAGAGCATGTGGCACCTATTGAATTTATGCTCCAAGTATTTTGTAGGACTTTTCTGTCATTATGAATAGCCTGGTGATTTTTCTCTCCTTCCTTCCTTTCATTCCATTCCTAAGGTTTGCCTCATTCCAAAATCCGCACATGGAACCAATCCTGCAAGTGCCCACATGGCAGGCATGAAGATTCAGCCTGTGGAGGTGGATAAATACGGGAATATCGATGCAGCTCACCTCAAGGCTATGGTACTCATCTTCCACTTAACAGATGGGGGAGGTCTGGGTTGGAAAGAAGTTGTGGGGATCAGGGATGGTTTATCTTCTTTTGCATTCTAATTAAAAGACTGCAGTTCCTCCTCTGAATGAGTCTAGGGAGAATGGCATAAAATCAGAAAACCTAGCCGACTCTATAAGAAAAATAAAAGCAAGAGTCACATTTCTGGTCCAGAATAAAGCTGACCACTGTCTATTTTACCTCTTCCTTCTCTAACAGGGAGAAGGTCCTTTACACTGAAATCCCATCATCTAATGTGTGCATGTGTAAGAAACTGAATGAATTATTCATGGTGGTAGTAAGGATACTCCTTGCAGGATCTACCTGCCTCCTTCTGCCCAACCTTCCCCTCCTTCCCCCGTTAACAGTCAAACTGGCAGTCACTGGTATTCTCAATCTTTGTGTTGGGAATTAAAACATAAATGTAGATTTTGCAGATGCTTGTGATGGCCCCAGCCGTTACCTGCTGAATTTCAGGCAATATTCCATCTTCCTTCTTGCAGCACCAATCCCCACTCCCAACCTCCCAACCTCCAGGAAGAGGTTGCCTAGCAACCGTATCTGCTTTCTACTGGTGGACTGGAGGCTGCATCTTAAGAGGGAAGGAAATCACTTGAATAGCAATGTGGTTTTGTCGGGGTTGTTAGGTACGGAGACTGAGAACTTCATGTAACTACCTCAAAGGGAAGATGAAAACACACAACGCTGCTCACCTCTCCCATCCACCCTCCTGCTTCCATAGCTCCATAAAGTTTTTACTGATAGATATTCTGGGCCAGTAGTTATAATTATTAAGTCTCTCCAAAATAGGATATGACCTTAAAAATTTTTTTTTTCATTTCCACATGAGCCTGTTCACTGACTTGCTGGTCAAAAAAACAGGAACATGCCTTTTATATATGCTTGCCTTCTGTCAAAAGGAAAAACGATGGAGTTTTTTTTTAATCAGAGCAGAACACTCCTAGTGGGAATTCTAATTTCAGTAGAATGGGAGGGAAAGGGGATAAGGGTGGATATGGCAAGATGAGCAGAGAGAGATTAACTGTGAGAATCAACTTGTCTGGAACCAAAAAGATCTGAAATAATTATTGAGATGATTTGAACCAAAGGAAAACCACTTTAGAGAGTTGAGCCCAAAATACCCAGAAATCTTCTGAACAGTTTTTTGGTTTTGACAATGGAGACCTATCCTGAAGGGATCTTGTTATTTCTTTGGAATGATTTACAAAGGGAGTAATGGCTGTGGATCTTCTATTAGCGTCATCCTACATTGAGACAGTTCCAGAAATGAATAGAACAAGTCTTCGTCTTTCTTAATCCTTTAAAATAAAAAGCGAGGGATTGGCTAAGAAAGAAACATTCCCTCTCATTGTCTCCCTCTGCCCTTTTTTATCTTTCAGGTGGATAAACACAAGGAGAACCTGGCAGCAATCATGATTACGTACCCATCCACCAATGGAGTGTTTGAAGAGAACATCGGAGATGTGTGTGACCTGATCCACCAACACGGAGGACAGGTC
This sequence comes from Eubalaena glacialis, assembly GCF_028564815.1. Lineage (NCBI taxonomy): Eukaryota > Metazoa > Chordata > Mammalia > Artiodactyla > Balaenidae > Eubalaena > Eubalaena glacialis. The sequence goes on along the minus strand of NC_083724.1, from coordinate 57,895,371 downwards.
TACCTGGACGGAGCAAATATGAACGCTCAGGTGGGCAGTGTGAGAGGGCTCCCTGAGAAAATGGTTAAGTGCAAAAAAAAAAAAAATTCATTTTCTTTGATTTCTTGCCAGTTGTCTTAAAACATGACACTGAATTCAGAACAGAGACTGACTTTCTATATTGCCAAATCAAACAAAGTATGTACCACAATTTCACTGAGATTACAGATCCTAAGGAGGTCATGGGGGATGCTGAGGAGGAGGTAAAAAGGTTGAAGGGAAGCAGGGAGTGAGCTGAATGTCCTTAGCTTGTCACAGGGTGTTATCCCTCTGGGGGTACTAAAGGCAATGAGGTCACCTGACTCCCTTCCTGAGGGAATTTAGACCCAAGTTTTGGCCACTGGTGGCTGTTGATCTCCCATGGCCTTGGACTAGCTTCAGCTTCATCAGTGTGAAACAGCTGAATAGCTCTGTCCCTGAAGGGCTGATCCTGACTTCTTGGCAGGGCTTGGGGGGTGTGGTGGTGGTCTGTGTGATGTGTACCTTTGAGGAAATGCGTTAGGGAGACTTTGGAGGACAGGGACTCATCATGTTTTTAAGAGTCTTCTCAGCTTCCTCCTCTCCTCCTTTTTTTTTTTTAAAAATAAATTTATTTATTTACTTATTTATTTTTGGCTGCATTGGGTCTTCGTTGCTGTGTGCTGGCTTTCTCTAGTTGCGGCGAGCGGGGGCTACTCTTCGTTGCTGTGCGCGGGCTTCTCATTGTGGTGGCTTCTCTTTGATGCGGAGCTCGGGCTCTAGGTGCGCGGGCTTCAGTAGTTGTGGCACGTGGGCTCAGTAGTTGTGGCTTGCAGGCTCTAGAGCGCAGGCTTAGTAGTTGTGGCACACGGGCTTAGTTGCTCTGTGGCATGTGGGATCTTCCCAGACAAGGGCTGGAACCCGTGTCTCCTGCATTGGCAGGTGGATTCTTAATCACTGCACCACCAGGGAAGTCCCTTTTTTAAAAAAAAATTTTGTGAAACCATTTCAGACTCTCTGCTTTTCTTTGCTCCTGTCTGATTTCTTTTGAGTAGTCCAGGGATTCTATTGCTTCAGTAGCATAAATGGATTCTTTATCTTTGACCACATTCACAATTAGTCCAAGTGCCAAAGTGGCAGGAACACCCGTTGAATGTTGTGGCTGGTGCCAGGATGGTCCAGGAAAACTGTCAGCCTCCCTTTCTCTCCCTCGGCTCAGTATTCTCTCCAACAGCCTTCCAGCCCTTTATAGCCACGTGCCCTAAGGGGCCCTTTGGTAAAGTGCATGATACCCAAAGCTGGGGTGCTAGAAATGCTGGGGTGAAATTGCCTGTTTCAATAGCACGGCGGTACTATACTTTCTTGCGCTAGGGGTACTTCTTCTTCTCCCTCTTGGGGTGAATAATTAGGAATTGACTGTATATTCAATTCTGTATTTTAAAATCTAAATTAGGCTAAAAAGTCAGTTGCTGTTTCCATAGAAACCACAAGCCACGCTGCCTGTGGGATGCCAGGTTTTGGTGGCAGTACTTTTTTTTTTTAACATCTTTATTGGAGTATAATTGCTTTACAATGTTGTGTTAGTTTCTGCTGTATAACAAAGTGAATCAGCTATATATATACATATATCCCCATATCCCCTCCCTCTTGTGTCTCCCTCCCACCCTCCCTATCCCACCCCTCTAGGTGGTCACAAAGCACCGAGCTGACCTCCCTGTGCTATGCAGCTGCTTCCCACTAGCTATCTGTTTTACATTTGGAAGTGTATATATGTCAATTCTACTCTCTCATTTTGTCCCAGCTTACCCTTCCCCCTCCCCGTGTCCTCAAGTCTATTCTCTACGTCTGCGTCTTTCTTTATTCCTGTCCTGCCCCTAGGTTCATCAGAACCATTTTTTTTTTGTTTTTTTTTAAGATTCCATATATAGGTGTTAGCATACGGTATTTGTTTTTCTCTTTCTGACTTACTTCACACTGTATGACAGACTCTAGGTCCACGCACCTCACTACAAATAGTTCGATTTCGTTTCTTTTTATGGCTGAGTAATATTCCGTTGTATATATGTGCCACATCTTCTTTATCCATTCATCTGTCGATGGACACTTAGGTTGCTTCCATGTCCTGGCTATTGTAAATAGTGCTGCAATGAACATTGTGGTACATGCCTCTTTTTGAATTATGGTTTTCTCAAGGTATATGCCCAGTAGTGGGATTGCTGGGTCGTATGGTAGTTCTACTTTTAGTTTTTTAAGGAACCTCCATACTGTTCTCCAGAGTGGCTGTATCAATTTACATTCCCACCAACAGTGCAAGAGGGTTCCCTTTTCTCCACACCCTCTCCAGCATTTATTGTTTGTAGATTTTTTGATGATGGCCATTCTGACTGGTGTGAGGTGATACCTCATTGTAGTTATGATTTGAATTTCTCTAATGATTAGTGATGTTGAGCATCCTTTCATGTGTTTGTTGGCAATCTGTATATCTTCTTTGGAGAAATGTCTATTTAGGTCTTCTGCCCATTTTTGGATTGGGTTGTTTGTTTTTTTGATATTGAGCTGCATGAGCTGCTTGTATATTTTGGAGATTAATCCTTTGTTCGTTGCTTTGTTCGCATTCTGAGGGCTGTCTTTTCGTCTTGTTTATGTGTTCCTTTGCTGTGCAAAAGCTTTTAAGCTTCATTGGGTCCCATTTGTTTATTTTTGTTTTTATTTCCATTTCTCTAGGAGGTGGTCAAAAAGGATCTTGCTGTGATTGATGTCATAGAGTGTTCTGCCTATGTTTTCCCCTAAGAGTTTTATAGTGTCTGGCCTTACATTTAGGTCTTCAATCCATTTTGAGTTTATTTATTTATTTATTTATTTATTTTTTTAAAAGTAAGCGGTACCTTATTTTATTTTTATTTATTTATTTATTTATTTATATTTGGCCGTGTTGGGTCTTCGTTTCTGTGTGAGGGCTTTCTCTAGTTGTGGCAAGCGGGGGCCACTCTTCATCGCGGTGCGCGGGCCTCTCACTATCGCGGCCTCTCTTGTTGCGGAGCACAGGCTCCAGACGCGCAGGCTCAGTAGTTGTGGCTTATGGGCCTAGTTGCTCCGCGGCATGTGGGATCCTCCCAGACCAGGGCTCGAACCCGTGTCCCCTGCATTGGCAGGCAGATTCTCAACCACTGCGCCACCAGGGAAGCCCCATTTTGAGTTTATTTTTGTATACAGTGTTAGGGAGTGTTCTAATATCATTCTTTTACATGTAGCTGTCCAGTTTTCCCAGCACCACTTATTGAAGAGACTGTCTTTTCTCCATTGTATATTCTTGCCTCCTTTATCAAAGATAAGGTGATCATATGTGTGTGGGTTTATCTCTGGGCTTTCTATCCTGTTCCATTGATCTATATTTCTATTTTTGTGCCATTACCATACTGTCTTGATGACTGTAGCTTTGTAGTATAGTCTGAAGTCATGGAGCCTGATTCCTCCAGCCCCGTTTTTCGTTCTCAAGATTGTTTTGGCTATTCGGGGTCTTTTGTGTTTCCATACAAATTGTGAAATTTTTTGTTCTAGTTCTGTGAAAAATGCCATTGGTAGTTTGATAGGGATTACATTGAATCTGTAGATTGCTTTGGGTAGTATAGTCATTTTCACAATGTTGATTCTTCCAATCCAAGAACATGGTATATCTCTCCATCTCTTTGTATATCTTTAATTTTTTTCATCAGTGTCTTATAGTTTTCTGCATACAGGTCTTTTGTCTCCTTAGGTAGGTTTATTCCTAGGTATTTTATTGTTTTTGTTGCAATGGTAAATGGGAATGTTTCCTTAATTTCTCTTTCAGATTTTTTTATCATTAGTGTATAGGAATGCAAGAGATTTCTGTGCATTAATTTTGTATCCTGCTACTTTACCAAATTCCTTGATTAGCTCTAGTAGTTTTCTGGTAGCATCTTTAGGATTCTCTATGTATAGTATCATGTCATCTGCAAACAGTGACAGTTTTACTTTTTCTTTTCTGATTTGGATTCCTTTTATTTCTTTTTCTTCTCTGATTGCTGTGGCTAAAGCTTCCAAAACTATGTTTAATAATAGCGATGAGAGTGGGCAACCTTGTCTTGTTCCTGATCTTAGAGGAAATGGTTTCAGTTTTTCACCATTGAGAACGATGTTGGCTGTGGGTTTGTCATATACGGCCTTTATTATGTTGAGGTAGGTTCCCTCTATGCCTACTTTCTGGAGGGTTTTTGTCATAAATGGGTGTTGATTTTGTGGAAAGCTTTTTCTGCATCCATTGAGATGATCATATGGTTTTTCTCCTTCAATTTGTTAATATGGTGTATCACATTGATTGATTGCGTATACTGAAGAATCCTTGCATTCCTGGGATAAACCCCACTTGATCATGGTGTATGATCCTTTTAATATGCTGTTGGATTCTGTTTGCTAGTATTTTGTTGAGGATTTTTGCATCTATGTTCATCAGTTATATTGGCCTGTAGTTTTCTTTTTTTGTGACATCTTTGTCTGGTTTTGGTATCAGGGTGATAGTGGTCTTGTAGAATGAGTTTGGGAGTGTTCCTCCCTCTGCTATATTTTGGAAGAGTTTGAGAAGGATAGGTGTTAGCTCTTCTCTAAATGTTTGATAGAATTCGCCTGTGAAGCCATCTGGTCCTGGGCTTTTGTGTGTTGGAAGATTTTTAATCACAGTTTCAATTTCAGTGCTTGTGATTGGTCTGTTCATATTTCCTATTTCTTCTTGGTTCAGTCTCGGAAGGTTGTGCATTTCTAAGAATTTGTCCATTTCTTCCAGGTTTTCCATTTTATTGGCATATAGTTGCTTGTAGTAATCTCTCATGATCATTTGTATTTCTGCAGTGTCAGCTGTTACTTCTCCTTTTTTGTTTCTAATTCTATTGATTTGAGTCTTCTTCCTTTTTTTCTTGATGAGTCTGGCTAATGGTTTATCAATTTTGTTTATCTTCTCAAAGAACCAGCTTTTAGTTTTATTGATCTTTGCTATTGTGTCCTTCATTTCTTTTTCATTTATTTCTGATCTGATCTTTATGATTTCTTTCCTTCTGCTAACTTTGGATTTTTTTGGTTCTTCTTTCTCTAATTGCTTTAGGTGTAAGGTTAGCTTGTTTATTTGAGATTTTTCTTGTTTCTTGAGGTAGGATTGTATTGCTATAAACTTCCCTCTTAGAACTGCTTTTGTTGCATCCCATAGGTTTTGGGTCGTCGTGCTTTCATTGTCATTTGTTTCTAGGTATTTTTTGATTTCCTCTTTGATTTCTTCATTAATCTTTTGGTTATTTAATAGCGTATTGTTTAGCCTCCATGTGTTTGTATTTTTTACAGTTTTTTTCCTGTAACTGATATCTAGTCTCATAGCACTGCAGTCAGAAAAGATACTTGATACCATTTCAATTTTCTTAAATTTACCAAGGCTTGATTTGTGACCCAAGATATGATCTATCCTGGAGAGTGTTCCATGAGCACTTGAGAAGAAAGTGTATTCTGTTGTTTTTGGATGGAATGTCCTATAAATACCAATTAAGTCCATCTTGTTTAATGTGTCATTTAAAGCTTGTGTTTCCTTATTTATTTTCATTTTGGATGATCAGTCCATTGGTTAAATTGGGGTGTTAAAGTCCCCTACTATTATTGTGTTACTGTTGATTTCCCCTTTTATGGCTGTTAGCATTTGCCTTATGTACTGAGGTGCTCCTATGTTGGGTGCATAAATATTTACAACTGTTATATCTTCTCTTGGATTGATCCCTTGATCATTCTGTAGTGTCCTTCTTTGTCTCTTGTAATAGTCTTTATTTTAAAGTCTATTTTGTCTGATATGAGAATTGCTACTCCAGCTGTCTTTTGATTTCCATTTGCATGGAATATCTTTTTCCATCCCCTCACTTTCAGTCTGTATGTGTCCCTAGGTCTGAAGTGGGTCTCTTGTAGACAGCATATATACAGGTCTCGTTTCTGTATCCATTCAGCTAGTCTATGTCTTTTGTTTGGAGAATTTAATCCGTTTACATTTAAGGTAATTATCGATATGTATGTTCCTATTACCATTTTCTTAATTGTTTTGGGTTTGTTATTGTAGGTCTTTTCCTCCTCTTGTGTTTCCTGCCTAGAAAAGTTCCTTTAGCATTTGTTGTAAAGCTGGTTTGGTGGTGCTGAATTCTCTTAGCTTTTGCTTGTCTGTAAACGTTTTAATTTCTCCGTCGAATCTGAATGAGATCCTTGCTAGGTAGAGTAATCTTGGTTGTAGGTTTTTCCCTTTCATCACTTCAGATATGTCCTGCCACTCCCTTCTGGCTTGCAGATTTCTGCGGAAAGATCAGCTGTTAACCTTATGGGGATTCCCTTGTATGTTTTTTGTTGCTTTTCCCTTGCTGCTTGTAATGTTTTTTCTTTGTATTTAATTTTTGTTAGTTTGATTAATATGTGTCTTGGCGTGTTTCTCCTTGGATTTATCCTGTATGGGACTCTCTGTGCTTCCTGGACTTGATTGACTGTTTTATTTCCTTTCCCATGTTAGGGAAGTTTTCAACTATAATCTCTTCAATTATTTTCTCAGTCCCTTTCTTTTTCTCTTCTTCTGGGACCCCTATAATTCGAATGTTGGTGTGTTTAATGTTGTCCCAGAGGTCTCTGAGACTGTCCTCAATTCTTTTCATTCTTTTTTCTTTATTCTGCTCTGCAGTAGTCATTTCCACTATTTTATCTTCCAGGTCGTTCTTCCGTTCTTCTGCCTCAGTTATTCTGCTATTGGTTCCTTCTAGAGAATTTTTAATTTCATTTAGTGTGTTGTTCATCATTGTTTGTTTGCTGTTTAGTTCTTCTAGGTCCTTGTTAAACGTTTCTTGTATTTTCTCCATTCTATTTCCAAGATTTTGGATCATCTTTACTATCATTACTCTGAATTCTTTTTCAGGTAGACTGCCTATTTCCTCTTTATTTGTTTGGTCTGGTGGATTTTTACCTTGCTCCTTCATCTGCTGCATATTTCTCTGTCTTCTCATTTTGTTTAACCTACTGTGTTTGGGGTCTCCTTTTCGCAGGCTGCAGGTTCATAGTTTCCATTGTTTTTGGTGTCTGTCCCCAGTGGGTGAGGTTGGTTCAGTGGCTTGTGTAGGCTTCCTGGTGGAGGGGACTGGTGTCTGTGTTCTCGCGGCTGGGGCTGGATCTTGTCTTTCTGGTGGGCAGGGCTGCGTCCGGTGATGTGTCTTGGGGTGTCTGTGAACTTAGTATGATTTTAGGCAGCCTCTCTGCTAATGCATGGGTTGTGTTCCTGTCTTGCTAGTTCATTGGCATGGGCATCCAGCACTGGAGCTTGCTGGCTGTTGGGTGGAGCTGGGTCTTAGCATTGAGATAGAGATCTCTGGGAGAGCTCTCGCTGATTGATATTACGTGGGACCGGGAGGTCTCTGGTGGACCAATGTCCTGAACTCGGCTCTCCCATCTCAGAGGCTCAGGCCTGACACCAGGCCAGAGCACCAAGACCCTGTCAGCCACACCGCAGGTAGGAGACAGCTAAATATGCAAGTATCTCAGTGGCTTCTTAAATGATGGGAAGGTGTGATGCATGAAGGACACCAACTCAAGTCTCACAGCTTAGTTCTGTGATCTTGGACCAGGCAGTTAACTTCTCTGTGCCTCAGATTTCCTTTCGTGCAGCACCTCCTCGCCCCAGAGGCCCAGTCAGGTGCGAGGGAAGGGCTGTCGCTCACAGGCTGTGCTGGGAGGAAGCCCGGGAGGCTGGCGCAGGGCTGCCAGAGCAATCATATGCCCGGCACAGTATTAGATGCTCAAGATACAGGAGTGAACGAGAGAGATGATATACTTTGGCCTCCTGAAGTTTATATCCAGTTGTATTTATATCAAGCAGGGCATATAATTTCCTTGTCTCAATTCTCTCATCTGTGGAGGGAGAAGAGACAGGCACTGCGTCCCACTCACTGCGTTCTTGGGGAAAGTGCTCCACCTCCTTGGCCTGGGGAGGGCCTCGCACCAGCATGTATAGGGCGAGGGTGGAGTACCTAGTGCCCAGACGCCTGCCTCCTTGCGGCATTTAGGAGGTAAAGGGGGGCCACTTTACCTCCCAACGGGAAACTCAGTGCCCCTGCCCCCAGCTGAGGAACCGGCAGTTTAAAGGCCACGGGCACACGGAGGGCGAAGGACGCTGGCGGGGGCGTCCTGGTTGCAGTATTAAGTATGTTTCTGTGAGCAGCTCCATCTGCCTTTCCTCTCGGGGGAACAGCATGGCCGCCTCTCCAGAACACCCCTTCGCGCTCTTGACTTTTGCTTTTGGCTCTTTCCCTTTGTGGTAGGTGGGAATCTGTCGTCCTGGAGACGTTGGATCTGATGTCTCACACCTAAATCTTCACAAGACCTTCTGCATTCCCCATGGCGGAGGTGGCCCTGGCATGGGGCCCATCGGAGTGTGAGTTCTGGGCCCTGGTTTCAGGATGGCTTTGAAGACTGAGAATCAAAGATTGACCCCAAACTCTCTGTTCTTCTCATCGAGGTCTTCAAGTGTCAGGATACCTTCACATGTGGCATGCCTATAGGGGCTGGGTGAGGAGCAGTGAAAGGGGTGCTTTTAGGGTATGTCTAAGGAGAAACATACTTAGATTTTATTAACCACAGTGTGTGACCACACTTAGCTCCCAGTCATGCCTAGACAGAGCAGGATTATTAACAGAGTAATGAATAGGGAGCTTCACTGAGCATTATGGCTGAGAACTGGCATATTAGCACCTAGAAGTGCCTCTCAGACTTTAATTTAGACTTCTAAGCAGCTTTTATTTCTTTCTTTTTAAAATCAGCTGATGGTTACATTTGAGGCTCTAACATATAACATGGTGACTATAGTTGATAACAGTATTGTATAATTGAAATTTGCTAAGAGAGTAGAACTTAAATGCCACCCCCCCCCAAAAAAAAAGTGAATTGGGTGTAAGATGTTGAACACTTTGCAGCCTGAATTCTTATTACATCTGAAATAAGTAAGAAGGAAACAGACCTCATTACTAGAAATAATTGGATGAAGTCAGAATAAGACTAAAGCAGTATCTCGTAGCAGTTGATAACTTTACACTGTGAAGCCAAATCATCTCATGAAAATGATGCTGAGCAGCCATTTCCTGAGCATCTTCATTTTCCCAAAACTGTGCCAAAGGGGTCAGTCTTCAGGAATGCTGCGAGCCTGGCCCCCTTGCTTTTCTCTTCTTTCCTTTTTGATTACTATTATTTATAGTAAGTGAAGGAGGCCCAGTGCCTCAGCTGTGGGGGAGGCAGGGTGGCTGATGTTCACATGCTGGCCTCTGATGTGTTACCCCATGGGGCTTCTTCTCAGCAGCATCCTTCTATATCCCTTAGATGTCTTGGGAAAGAGTGTGGGAGCAGGGGCTGGGAGGGAGAGCGTGTGTAGGGCTGGGATGTCCCCACATTCTTGTGAGCCCATGGCCCTGCATACTATTCCAGGCTGCTTGCCTCTGCCAGATTTGCCGCCACGGTTTTTGGGTGAGCTGCTGGGATGCTGATGGCTGCTGAGCCATGCCTCCAGCAGAGGAGGAAGGAAGGAACACTTCCTGAACATCTGCCCCTTAGCAGGTGCCGGGTCCCTCCCATGTCAGAGTTCCTCTGCTAGGAATAGAGCTTCCTGAGAGGGCCCAGCACCTGCCTGTTTGGTTAGACTGGATCTTTTTACAGCTTCTAAATTTGTATTAAAAAAAACAATACAGGAAGAAGCATCTTGTCCCTTTTCTGCCTAATCATCCCATCATTTCGGTAAAGCCAAGCGAAGATGCCCGGCCTTTGGGTACCGTCAGCGCGGCCCCATGGGGCTCCAGTTCCATCTTGCCCATTTCATGGGCTTATATTAAGGTGAGGCCTATGGATGTGTGTTAGAGGGGCGGGGGGGTGTGATGTGTGGGTGGGGAACTGAGACTGCAGACTTGAAAATTGCTGATGACTTGAGTGGAAGAAACCTTCCTAAAGAGATCAGCTAAAACTCATTTTGTCTCTTCTTCATCAGGCTGTTTTCCTTTGGGTTCTCATAGTGGGTTTAACACCAGAGAAACTGACATGCCAGATATATTTTTCCAGACGGAGTTAAGTACCATGAGTCATATGGATGTTCTGGCCACGTCATTTGGTTTCCTGTAGGATTTGTATGGCCCCTCGCAAGTGAAAAACAGTGCACATACTAATTATTACACTTGGTTGAGATCCTGGGATAAATTTTAGGAATACATCTCATTTCGCTTTATATTTCTTGGGAGCCTGGAGGATAAGATGAAAATAGCAGAAATTTGCTTATGTGGTGGTTTCCCAAAGCTCTTTGCCCTTTAGGGCCTGTGGAACTATACTCTCGGGGGTAATTAGACTTTGTCAGAGAACAGGCTTCCTTCCTTTGTGTTTTTCCAAGAAACACTACGGCCGGAGTTTATTTTATACAGCTCTTGTTCAAACTGTCCTGCCTACCTCCTGGGCTGAGAAGACCATGCATTGGATAGGAGCACTTCTTCAGCCGCTAATTAGAGCAGCCTTCCCCAACTGGCTCCCCTCCTTAGAGGAAGGGAGGATTCTGGTGAAATAAACCCCTAACTCAGCTATGCAAATCACACCGGATGACTCTTTGGGCTGGTTGTTATTCTTGAACAGTGTAGCATTTATGATTCTTAATGAAAACTTTCTGGGAAGCTGGAACAACAATTCTGTACCCCAGAGACTAAAACCTGCTTTTTGAAATGATACTCGAGTTAGTTTGCAAGTAGTAAAAACAAAAACAATCATAATAAAGGTCTGCTTCTTTGCAAACAGAATCTAATTTACAGCTTCCTTTTGGTCTCTATAAACCTGAGTTATTTGTTATGGAATGTTATTTGGGCTGGCGATGAATCACGTATAGAAAATAAATGCCCCAAGGCTGGTTTGGCCATATGCCAGGAACACCAGACAGAGCCTCAGTTTAAAAATGAAATAAATAAAGTAGGGTTTAAGCCACCCCTCTGACCTTGGGCCCTTTCTTTATTTCAGGCTGTTGTTACTTATCACCTGGACTCTAGAATTATCTTCTCTCCCTGCTGCAGTCCCTCTTGGAGACTCCCTACAGGACTGCTAGATTCCCACCAGGGCTCTCCATCCTCTCCTCGCTGGATCTCCCTAGCCTAGCCTGCACAAAATCCTTAGGGGATTCTTCCCAAATGCACTTGCCTAGGGCCCATCCCAGAGAGAATCAAATTCAGCATATGCAGGTTAGGGCTTGGGCCATCAAGCTGCTCAGAGACTCTGATGCACAGGCCAGAGGCAGTGGCTGGCTGAACCAAGTCCAGGTCCTTCCCAGCAAGGGTTTGAGGCTTGTGAGAGGTAGTCACAGCCTACCCGGCCCTACAGCACCTCCCAAGCTGCAGCCATGTGCCTTCCATTCCCTACCTTTGTTTCTGCCATTCTTCTCACTTCGAGTGTCATCCCCTTTCTCTTTGTCTATCCAAATTCTACCCATTTTCAAGTTTCCACTCAAGTTCAGACTCTTACTCTAGGAACCCTTCTTTGACCAAAATGTGTCCTGCCCTTACTTTGGACTTCGGTGTCCCTGCTCTTTTACTTGGTGCTTTCTCATCTGCTTTACGTTAGTTATGTATTAATATACATCAAGCCTCCATCATATGAGGTGTTCTGGGAAGAAAGTAGTGAGTAAAAATTGGTGCAGTCTTGGTTTTAAGCTCTTTGCTGCTAATGGCATTCACCCCATATAATCACAGGGACTCATGAACCACCAGAAAAGAATAAGATTGAACCTGGCAGTTGTTAAACATAAAGGCCTCAAATATGGACAATTGGAAGACAAACCATACAAAATGGATTCAGTGGGGATTTTGGCCAAGATCCCATGAGATTCCTGGCAATTATCAAGGCATCTCAAATTCACAATGAACAACCAAACAAAACCTCCCCCAAATGCATGTAACCTAAAAACAATTCTTTTTCTTTGGTAGATAACACAATAGTCAGCAGTTAGTTTTGCCCTGTTCTAAGCTTTGTAACTACAATAAGAAGCATAAAATTACTGTTCAAAGGAGGAAACCAAAAGTTATTTCAAGCTTAGAGAGGATTGACAGATATCCTTGTTAGGATATTTCACTCGTCTGCAATCCAGGGAGTGATGGTAGGCTGACTTCCTGTGTGAGTGGGATTTATCTGGGGATACCTTTGGTTAGTGTCCATTGGGTTTCCCTGTTCCGTGGTTGACGGCTCTTTTTCCCTCTGTTGCAGATGATGGGAGGCAAGGGCCTTAAACAGGCCACAGAAATTGCTATATTAAATGCCAACTACATGGCCAAGAGATTAGAAAAACACTACAGAGTCCTTTTCCGGGGTGCAAGAGGCAAGTATGAACTTTAGTCTATATTCACCTTGGTTTTCTTCCTTGGCCAAACCAAGTTTGACCTAGTGAATGTGGCTTTCAGAAGAGGGTGGGAAACTTCTGTTTCTTAGCACAGACCAGAGAAAAGCCTAGAGTTATTGGAAAGCACTTCAGTTTAGTAAACAGGATATCACTATTTGCGAGGCTCTGCCATGCACGTAGTCTCTGAAGCGCAGGCCAACAAGGAGCCCACACCACTGAGAGACGTATACATAAATACCATGCACTCATTACCTCCTCCAGTTCCACGGGAATGAGTGGAGTAATTCAGACTGGGCAGAGGCAGGGCAGAATAGTTGGGAGAGCCTTCTGGGAGGAGGCATTTGAGATAAGCCTGAAAGGAAGAGTAGCAGAAGGCCAGTAAACAGAGATACAGGAGCAAGCTGGAGAGAAAGGAGTTGTCTGGGTGGCGGGAGTGTTGGGTGGGTTGAAGGATGGGATAGGAGGAAAGGGAGCAGATGAGGATGAGGCTGGAGAGGTAGCATGGGGCTTTGAAGGCCTTGGAAGGCTCTGGACTCTACAGTTGGGCCAGAAGGGTTTTTGAGCAGGGTAATGACAGGATTAAGAGGATGTTAATATCATTAAGACAGTGGGAGGAGATGAACATACTGTTAGAAGTAGAATCAGGGGAGTTAGTTACAAATCAGTTGAGAGTGAAGAAATTTTAGGTAAGCCTCCCTCTTAGAGGGAGTAAGAGATGGAGGAACAAGGTCTCCCTGGAAGTGATGGCAGAGGCTGGAGCAGGTAGACTTGCAGAGATGTGGCTCTGGGCACAGAATCTGAGAGCAGGCTGTTGGAAATGGTGGGACCCAAGGAAACAGTGTTGAGGAGCCAGAGCAAAACCCCTGAAGCAGATGGCTACATGGAGTGGGTGCAGGAAAAGTGGCATCTGGTGAGGGGGGCTCTGTGCCGAGGCAGCTTTAGATGCCCCCCTTCCCAACCCCCAGCATTTGTCACGGCGCCTGTCCTTCCTGCCTCTGCTCTGGCCCCACCTCCTCCCTGAGGCTGCCCTTTCCTTTCCTGGTGGCGAGAACTGCTCCTCTTGGCTCCCTCCTCCGCGGAGGATTCTCCCACTCCGTTTATCATCTGGCTGTCTCCCGCAGACCTTGAGCTCCTGCCCGGCGGAGGCTGTGGCTGCCTCGGTCCCTGGCATCGTGTCAGCACAACACGCACAGTCAGCACGTGTGGGTGGTCTTCCGTGACATGGAGGGACAGGCTGAAGAGCAGGTGGCTTAAAAGGACGCAGGTCTCATGAGTCTTAAGAAGCACCATTGCCTTTCACAATTAGGAAGCCTTTGGTCACCTTCGAAAGCAGTTAGGGCCCAACAGTGCGGTAGATGCTAGATGGAAATGGGCTGAGAAGTAGGCTGAGGTTGGGAGAAGGGAGAAGCTTTCATGGTTTGGCGGGTTTGGTGGTGAAGGGGGACAGGAGCTGCTTCAATAGGATGCAGCTTTGGTTGTTTTTAAATAAGAGAACAAGATGATTTTAAGCTGCCAGGGAAAAGGCTGTGAAGAGGGGAGAGTGAAGCTACAATAGAGGGAATGATAGGAGGGGGCGTCAAGCCACCCTGGAGGTGATGGGAGGGTGGCGCTAAGAGTCAGGTGGACAGGTGGCGCATGGGCTGTGGGCACGGAATCCGAGACCAGGGAGCCACGGGTCTTGAGCTTGGGGCAGAGAGAGCAGAGGGCCGTCAGTAACCAGCGCCCAGACCCAGGGCCACGGGTACGAGGCCCCTCTTTGGCTCTTAGTGTCTCCAGCCCAGGGAAGTGTGCATCTCCACCTGTGATCTTTAATTTAAAGGCTGATCTTGCTTTGTAAATATGTGTCCAAAAGGGTGGTTCTGGAGTTTGAAAATAGAAAAGAACTAAATAATCGGGAGCTCTGGTTAACAGTGCTCCCCAGAGAGTAGGAAAGAAAGTTGTGGGCAATATGTCTCTAAGCAACACAATGAAATGCTTGTGTTGGGTATGAAAGAAGCTATAAGAGCTACTAATTAATTCAAATATAGCTCCTGTGCTGTGAGATGCATCCTGCTTATGTATTGGCCTTCAGGATTAGCATCAGTATTGGTTTTGTATGATTATATAAGTCATGTACACATGCTCAACATGGAAAATTTGGACAATAAAAAAGTTTGAGGAAGAAAATGTAAATGATCCATGGTTCCATCAAGCAGACATAACCACTGAATATTTTGCTGTATTCCTTCCCACCTTACTTTTAGACAATTGAGATCATATTATAAACACAGTGTGTATCCTGTTTTTTAACTTTATTTTATATTGCGATTATTTCCCTCGTCATTAAAGGTGCTTTGAAAGTGGCTACATCGATTCTGTCATATATACCATGATTTAAGTAATTGTAGGGGTCCCCCCGCCCCCCCGCCTCCTGCCCACCATGTTATTTGCATTTGTAACAATGCTGCAATGAACATCTTTTACCTAGATTTTTTTTTTTAAACGTCCTTGACTATTTCCGCAGGTTAGAGTTGTAGAAGAGAAGTTATCTCAGAGGATCTGAATGCATTTAAGCTCTTGAAATGTATGGCCTTGTTTCCCCTCAGAGACAATAGCAATTGATTTCATTCTAACAGCATACGAGTGACCATCGCACTAGGGCCCAGTGAGCACCAAGTGCCAGGCTGGGAAAGCAACACAAACCAAACCCAAAATGTCTTTGCCAATTTGATGGGTGAAAATAATCTTTTTGCTTTAATTTACAAGGTTTAGGGTTTTTTTCTTCTAATTGTTATTTTTTATTTAATACTTCCTTAGGATTAAGTTTATTTAACAACTTCATTGAGATAGGATTCACATACCATACACATCACCCACTGAATTTCAGTGGTTTTTAGTGTGCTCACAGAGTTGTGCGATGCAAGCCTGAGTTCTTTACGGCAAGAACAAATGTGGTGTGGACCACATGGGGATGCATGGCACTCCAGGAGAGGAAAGTGAATGAGCACCTGTTGCTCAGGTGCCTGCTATGTGCTTGGCATCACAAGTGACTGGTTCGGGCAGAGACTGTCCCAGGAGATTCGCAACACAGAAAGATGGATGAAATTTCCATTTGTTTTGACATTTTATCCAAGAATTAAATAATGAATTGTATTTCTCACCCCAAGCAGAAAGAGATTGGTGATTACGGACTTTCTTACCCAATCCCAAAGTTCATGAAACCAAAAATTGTCTTGTGTTTGGTCTGGTAAACACATTCATTATACAATCGGAGGCTTAGTATTTTAGGGCCTAAAAAAGAATGATCGCCGTACCTCCTGAGAGCCCAAAATAGAAATGTTCTTAATAAACACATTGTATTCCAAAATGTCTAATGGCAATATTAGAAGACGTTACTCATCTTAATCATATTTACCAGCTCTAAATAAGACTGGAATTACGGACGACTGTGAGGCAATAATTTTAATGAACTCCAGGCTTCCCTTTATGAACCATTTCTTTGAGAGATTTGAAAATACCAGCGAAACTTGTTGAGGCTTAGGGTTTTGTGAAACAAGGAAGTGATAGCCAAGAATTGGGATGTGGAAGCATCAGTAGTATTTATTCTGCTAGGATAAGGAAAGGAATTACCTCAGGTAGGGTGAGGCATTTTTAAAGGAGGAACTGAAAAAATTCACAGGTGTCTGCTCTTGTGGGAGGCTAGGCTCACTGTTTGATCCAAGTAGAGTTCCCGTCAGTGGATAGGCCATTTTGTTAGTAGCCCAGTGTTTTATTTATGTTTTAATTTCTTAAATGCTTATCTCTTTTTGACCTTAGGCAAACCTAACTCTGCCTGGAAATTCCTGTCCCTGAAGAGGTTTCCCGGTGGCCTTTATGGGCAGGTGGACATGGGCCTTAGAGGCTGGACCCTCACATCCCTGCCTGGGAAGTGACCTCCTGAGCCTAGGGGGGGTGGCCCACCTACTTGACCTCATTCCCAGGGAAACAGGAGTCTTGATGCTGTTAGTTGTGGTCCCTGGGTTGCAACTGAAAAGCTTGACCGAGCGTTGATTGCCCACCCAAGCTTTCTAATTAGCTAGTGAGTTCCATTTATTTCTAGGCACTCACTCTGAGGATGCAGGATAAGAAAGTTCCGGTGCCTGCTCTCAAGGAGGGTTTTGGGAAGCCTTATCTTTCTGTAGCACTTTCCCATGTCATCTTCAGCCTTGTAAGATAATTAACACATGAGGGGTTGGGAGGGGGGATGTTCCAAGCTTAGAGCCAAGCCACTTTCTTTCTTTCTTTCTTTCTTTTTTAATTGGGGTATAGTTGCTTTATAAATCTGTGTTAGTTTCTTCTGTACAGCAAAGTGAATCAGCAATATGTATACATATATCCCCTCTTTTTTGGATTTCCTTCCCATTTAGATCACCACAGAGCATAGAGTAGAGTTCCCTGTGCTATACAAAGCTCTCATTAGTTATCTATTTTACACCTAGTAGTGTATATATGTCAATCCCAATCTCCCGATTCATCCCACCCCGCCCCTTACCCCTTGGTATCCATACGTTTGTTCTCTATGTCTGTGTCTCTATTTCTGCTTTGTAAATAAGATTGTCTATACCAGTTTTTTTCAGATTCCACATATATGTGTTAATATACGATATCTGACTTACTTCACTCTGTATGACAGTCTCTAGGTCCATCCATGTCTCTACAAATGACCCAATTTCGTTCCTTTTTATGGCTGAGTAATATTCCATTGTATATATGTACCACATCTTCTTATCCATGCGTCTGTTGATGGACATTTAGGTTGCTTCCATGTCCTGGCTATTGTAAATAGTGCTGCAATGAACATTGGGGTACATATATCTTTTTGAATTAGTTTTTAATCTTTCCCAGATATATACCCAGGAGTGGAATTGCTAGATGATAGTTCTATTTTTAGTTTTTAAGGAACCTCCATACTGTTCTCCATAGTGACCGTATCAATTTACATTCCCACCAACAATGCATGAGGGTTCCCTTTTCTCCACACCCTCTCCAGCATTTATTGTTTGTGGATGATGGCCATTCTGACTGGTGTGAGGTGATACCTCATTGTAGTTTTGATTTGCATTTCTCTAATAATTAGTGATGTTGAGCATCTTTTCAAATGTTTGTTGACCATCTGTATATTTTCTTTGGAGAAATGTCTATTTAGGTCTTCTGCCCATTTTTTGATTGGGTTGTTTGTTTTTTTTTGATATTGAGCTGCATGAGCTGTTTGTATATTTTGGAGATTAATCCTTTGTCACTTGCTTCATTTGCAAATATTTTCTCCCATTCTGAGGGTTGTCTTTTCGTCTTGTTTATGGTTTCCTTTGCTGTGCAAAAGCTTTTAAGTTTCATGAGGTCTCACTTGTTTATTTTTGTTTTTATTTCCATTTCTCTAGGAGGTGGGTCAAAAAAGATCTTGCTGTAATTTATGTCAAAGAGTGTTTTGCCTATGTTTTCCTCTAAGCGTTTTATATCGTCTGGCCTTACATTTAGGTCTTTAATCCATTTTGAGTTTATTTTCGTGTATGGTGTTAGGGAGTGTTCTAATTTCATTCTCTTACATGTAGCTCTCCAGTTTTCCCAGCACCACTTATTGACGAGGCTGTCTTTTCTCCATTGTATATTCTGGCCTCCTTTGTCATAGATTAGGTGACCACAGGTGTGTGGGTTATCTCTGGGCTTTCTATCCTGTACCACTGATCTATATTTCTGTTGTTGTGCCAGTACCATACTGTCTAGAGCTAAGCCACTTTTATTTTGCTCTTCCATCATCCCCCCGACCCCTCTTCTTTCCTTGCTCCTTCAACTTATCATTTCAGACTCTCAGCTATAGTCATGGTTAGGCCCAGAGGAAACACATACTCACTGAAAATTAAAACTTGCACTGATCAGTTTATACAATTTCTACTTCAGATTACTCTGACTCACCATATGCCATATATTTGTATATCTTTTCTCCTTAAAAACTGCAAACAAAGATGAACATCTTGGAATCTGGCCTCCAAGAACAACCAAGTTTAAATTTCACCCCTTTTCAGCCTCAAGTAAAGAGAGAGAGAGAGAGAGAGAGAGAGAGAGAGAGAGAGAGATGCTGAAATCCCACTACAGTTTCCATTTGAACGTATCAGAATATGGACTTAGAAAATAACATCTGAACCTCATTTTGAAAATGGAGCTCTTCCCAAACCACTTGGCTGTGGCGGGGGCCTCTGCAGATGAAGTCTTGCTTTAGCAGCACTGGGCTGGGCTTGGCTTGATGCGGCCTTTCAGCTATTACTGAACCTCTGCTTGAAAGACTGTGCTGTCTGCCCGCCAGCAAGAGAGACTCCTCCCCACTGTGTGTCCGTCTCCTCCTCCCCTCCCGATGGCTGAGTGTTCTTCAGAGCAGTGAGCTCCATTAGCCTTCTTCTTAGAGTCATTGTCATGGTGCTGGGATGGCTGCCAGAGCCTCAGAAAAGAAAGGTCGAAGCTTGAGGTTGGGCTCCCCAAATGGGGTAGTGTCGTAGGGCATTTAGCATTCCTGAAATTAATAGTTGATGAGGACTTAAATAATGTCATGATTTTCCCCCTGAACATTCCAGCTGGTCATTTCTTTTAGGCACTTTTTTTTGGTCTAAGTTTATCTACCTCTGAATACACCTTTCTACTTTTGAACCACACTCCTTACAATTGAATCCTCATCACGGTTAGAAAGCTTGTTTTAAAAATATGCGGTGACAGTATATTCAAAGTCTCAGGTTCTCATACTTTTGTTTTCAAACAAAGCCAATCTCTTCATATGTATTCATCACACAAGAAGCAGAGCAGTTCACATACTAGATCTTCAGGGGCTGTTAATGACTGGAGCTTTTCTTCTCAGGCTCGAGGAGTTATGTCTGCTCCAAGTATCTGTAAGTAGATTCACTGTTTGCTGAGGGTCAGGATAGCGGGTTAAGAAGGAGTACGTTATTTTCACCTGAGTAGATACTTTCTTTGAAGGAAATTCATCAGTTGTGTGGGCCATGGAATTTGGGAAGCTCCCGGGAATGTTGTTCTATTTAAGAAAATGCTGACTTACTCTGTGGTTTATTCTAGATGTTGGATGGGTGGTCAACAAGTCATGCTGGGGAGATGGCAGCCTGAGGCTAGAGAGGCAATTGGTTTACAAATTAGAAAAAGTGAACTGACCCCCACAAGACTTCGGCCTCATCAGCTCCTTGCCACTTGTGGTGTGCTGTTTGACAGCCCTTATTTCTAATTCTCAGCCTGAAGCCTGAAACCAAAACCTCAAAAGCCCCTTTGAAGAATCAAATAAAATTCTGCGTCTTATGGATATGTTTAGTATGTATTTACACACACACACAGAAGAAACCGTTATTTGATGTTGGGAGCAATGTTGTTGAAAAGGGTGTCAATGTACCTTTAACTCTAGAAATACTTTATATAAAAGGATCAGGCCCGTGATGACATGTTTAACTGTTGCAAGTAGATTTTAGGTCCTTTGAGTAGAAATGGTCTCATCCCCAGAGATCTCAGCAAGTCTTCCAGCTCCTGTTCCACCTCCCACCAGCCTCCTGGCTCATGGGTGTGTTGAGCACCGAGGACTGGACATAATCGGCCCAACATGTTAACAATTTTTATACGTAATAAGAGCAGATGAAATCTTTGTTGTCAACTATAAACTTACCAAATGCCCATGGTTTCTTGGTCCTCAACGATATGCATTAAAAAGCTGGTTTATTTGTTCATTTGCTTGGGTAAAACAACAAGCTGATGTTAATCTTGAGCTGAAATAATTTTCCTCAACAGGTTATGTGGCTCATGAGTTTATTTTGGATACAAGACCCTTCAAAAAGTCTGCAAATATTGAGGCCGTCGATGTGGCCAAGAGGCTTCAGGATTATGGTGAGCGGTCTCCCGGGAGTGACCCCTTGTAGGGGAACTTGGGTTTTTGACATTCATGTAGCTGCCCATGCTGGCTATGGACCACAGACTGAATGTTCAGGTACCACAGTAAACTGATCCACAGGCTAAATGGGGATCTGGGGGCTGTGGATAGAGAAAAAGCTTTCCCCATGACTCCATTGGTACCGTCCTTCAAAAGATATTAAATCATGCATCTTGAATCCATCAGCAGCTAGGTAAAGAAGTCTTTATAGTTAACAAAGTTAAAAATCCCAAAGAAAATGATTGCTGCTCTCTGCCCATGTTTCTGGTAAATCCTTCCACCTATCCGACTCCTGGTAAACAGAGAGGTCCATGAAAGTGAAGGAAGTGAAGCAGGCATCCTGTAGGAGTGTTAGAAAAGATGAGTGGCATTTGAGTTTTATAGCCACCTCAGTCGTGGCATAGCTGTTTCAGCTGCTTATAGAGATGAAGGAATAGGTGCACCTTGTTTTCACAGAGATGATGTGATTTTCTGTGAAGTCTTTTATCTGTGTGTTGTTAGTGGATGTTCACTCAGCACAGCCCTTATTAAAATACATTTTCTTAGTGACATTATTAATAACATCACAGAACCTTCAATTCTCAGGAAGGCTAAGTTGGGGAGAACTTTGCCTTTTGATGGATGTGGAGTCCTATCTGAATTTTAAGATGATTTGAATGACTTCTTTTAATAAGGAATGTAAAAACTTTAATAATTTAATAGTTTTACTACCGTATCATAACGGGAGTCCCACGTGTGTGACTCACTTCTCTCGTAAATGATCTTATTATGTAGAGTTACACTGATAATAAATGGGAAAACCAGAGACAGTTTTCATTAATGAAATTAGCAATTACCTCAAAATCTCCTGTTGGCTGCTCCTATGACCTGACTTAACTTCCCAGGCAATGGCTGAGTGATGGCTGATTCAGGTTAAGGCTTCCCTTCTGAGATGTGTGGTCTGTATCCCGCATCTGACTGCAGCAGCATTTGCAGGGAGGGAGCTGGGGGATGGAGGTAGGAGGGAAGTGGTATTTGAGGTTACTGCCCAGTATTTCCAAGTTCTGCTCTATCTACAACCTTGATATTTTGATGTTTGATAGAGTGATGGCTACGCTTGCCCTAAGCCCAGAATTGTCCAGGTGCCTGGCACATAGGAGGCACTCAGAACAATTGTGCTTAATAAGTGAGAGAATGAATGAATGGCTAAGTAAAAAAAAACAACAGTGAAAATGACAGCACAGATTCTGGGTCTAAATCACCTACTGAATCAGAATTACTGATTATACTAGGGGTGAGGCCTAGTAATCTGTGTTTACAAGCACTCTATGGATGAGTCCTATCAGGTGAGTGTGGGGCATGCTGCCATACGGCAGAGATTTCCAAACTTAACCTGATTCTGATATGAGTTTTTAAAGGCTCATACCTTGGATTTCCTGAATCAGGGTTAAAATCCAGGAATCCATGTTTCCATGACAACTCAGATGGTTCCAGATATGGGAACCACTACAGCAGAAAATACTGCATTTGCTCACACATGGAATTGAGGTCAGACTTAATGGGTAATGAGATCAGCTTGTTGTTTAAAAAAGAAATCCCTTTCTGATTTGGGTGACACAGTTGTAGGCATTTGTCAAAATTCATTAAATTGTACACTTAAGATTTGTGTATTTCGCAATAAGTAAACTATCACAAAAATATGGGGACAGATATTGAATTCAGATATTGAATTCTAGCTAATAATATGCATGCTGAAGTGTTCAAGGGGGAAGTGTGCTGATGACTGCAACATGCTTGGAAATGCATCAAAACTAAGACGGATGCCTTAGATATGTGATAGGAATAGATAACTAGATTATGTGATAAAGCAAACAGAGCATCATTGTAGATTCTAGGTAGAATGTGTATGGGTGTTCACTCTACAGTCCTTTCAACTTATCGGTATATTTGAACAATTTTATAATAAAATGTTGAGAAGACAATCCCTTAAAGAATGCAGGCATGACTCTATAAAGGACTCCACGTAATGATGCACACCAGAATTGGGAACCATTGCCCTCCAGGGCCAACTTAGTTGACAGAAATATCAACCTGGGAGCTGTTCTTCATCTTTTAAAGTTTCACAGGAAAAAGTGTAAGAATTGGGAAAAAGTTGTTTTTGGCTTTTGTCCATGAAATCTCTCTCTTGACCATGAAATCTCTCTCTTGACCATGTGTCTTGTCGATTCATCTTAACATGTGAAAGCTTTTGGAAACATAGAAATACCTTCAGCTGTATTCAGTGTAAAGGTGAAGACTTTCTACATCCTGGGCAAGCCTCAGTTTCCTCATCTGTAAAATAGGGACAGTAACACTCACCCCAGCCTCCTTAATGCTTGTTACCTCATTATTTAACTTTTGGTAGGCTATAATATTTTAATTTCTCTTAACTGAAAGTAATACATGAACATTATAAAAAGATTCTAAAACAAAGTGAAATAAAAACCCTAGTCTCATTTTCTGGCAATAACCCTGTTAAAATTTTAGTATTTATTCTTCAAAGCAGCTTCCCTCCTAAAATATACATACATATATAAAGTGTATGTATATATATACACATACACACATATATAAATGTGTATATATATAAATACTTTTGTCATTTTAAAAATAGAAACGAGACAGTATCATTAGGTAGCTTGTCTTTTTCACTTAAGTTGGGTAAACATTCAAAAATATTAACAAATATACATTTAAATACTAAGAATGGTTGCATATTTATTGTATGGAAGCCCAGTAAAATTTGCGTAACCAATCCTCTATTGTTGGATGTTAGGTTATTTCCTAAGCTTTTCTTCCATAAATAGTGCTAAAATGAATCCCTAGATATATACGGTAGCAAATTTATCAGATTATTTTCCTTGGGATAAACTATAAGATGGGGAGGGTCTCGTCTTCCAAATTGGGGAGGTTAAAGTTAGTGACACAAGTTCCTCCATCTTCTTTGCAGGATTTCATGCCCCTACCATGTCCTGGCCAGTGGCAGGCACTCTCATGATTGAGCCCACTGAGTCGGAAGACAAGGCAGAGCTGGATAGGTTCTGCGATGCCATGATCAGCATTCGGCAGGAAATCGCCGACATTGAGGAGGGCCGCATCGACCCCAGGGTCAATCCACTGAAGGTACGTAGGCACTGGTACTTTATCTAAAATATCTCAGAGAGTAGAAAACAGTGTCTGGATGGTGTGCCGGCAACCTCTGAAGTCTTACTGGAAGATGATATTCTTGCCTAGAATAAGGCCATTCTTCTGAGCAGACTATACGTTCATTACCTGGAAGTTTAAATCTTCTTGAATCAACACAACAGTGGTTACTCAAGTATAATGTGGTTATTTCTTTTCTTTCTTTCTTTTTTTTTTTTTTTAAGATTTTTTTGATGTGGACCATTTTTAAAGTCTTTATTGAATTTGTTACAATATTGCTTCTGTTTTGTTTCTGTTTTTTGGCCACAAGGCATGTGGGATCTTAGCTCCCTGACCAGGGATGGAACCCGCAACACCTTGCATTGGAAGGCAAAGTCTTAACCACTGGACTGCCAGGGAAGCCCCGAATGTGGTTATTTCTGATATGTTTTAACTTTATGTATGCGTTTGGTGGTTGCGGGAGCTATTTACCCCACAAGGACCCAGTTGGCTTCCAAAGGAGGGAGCAGAGGCTGAAGGACCCTATATAGTTGGAGAAGTCTTATCATTCTGTGTCTCTGTTTGATGCACTCTCCTGAGATTATTTACCTTATAAACTCTGGATAAAGATATTCTTTTATTGGAGTAGTTATCTCTTAGAACAACCAGAATGGTACTTGGCCTGAATGTTTTACCATGTTTATGGTCTACACTGGAAAAAAAATTGTTAGGCATTACTTCGCCTCTTCCAAAATATG
The DNA here is from genome assembly GCF_028564815.1 of Eubalaena glacialis. NCBI lineage: Eukaryota > Metazoa > Chordata > Mammalia > Artiodactyla > Balaenidae > Eubalaena > Eubalaena glacialis. The sequence continues at coordinate 57,871,136 of NC_083724.1, read as the reverse complement.
TTCCTTTTATATCTGGTCGGAGCTCTAAGTTCTGCATTAGGTCCAGACGTTATTAAGCTGAGGGATCATGAATTGAGAATACCTCGAAGGCTGTGGTTCTGTTGTTATGGCTTCAAGCCAGAGGAGTATGAGATGTTCAGGGGAGCTCAGACAAGTTCCAGAGCTGCCCAGCTGAAGGTGGAGGGCTGGGGCCAATGGCTGGTGGGAGAAGGCCAGCACCGTGCTCAGTGTGAGTTTGACAGGGTAGTGGAGGAATATAATATGATTTGCTCTCATTATTATTTCTCTTTTCTCTGGATTCTTTCAGGGTTTAGGCAGTTTTTTAAAAAATAGCAATAGACATCTAAAGAATACAATACTGAGATACAAAAGCAAGTGGAGGATAATACTCACAGGATGATATAAGGTTTAAAAGCGTACCAAACTAGGCTCTATGCAGTTTATTAATATATGCAGTAATAGTATAAAAACATGATGAGAATTGTGACAACCAAATTCAAGGTAGTGGTTATCGCTGGGGAGGAGGGCCAGCAATAAGATGGAAAGGGGATATGCAGGCAGCTTCAACTGTATCTGTAATGTTTCTTGTTTTAAAAGGTTAAGAAATATGACAAAAATGTTGATTTATGTTGGGTGCTTATTTTATTACTATAACTTTCTGATATTTAAAATATTTCACAATAAAAATTTTCCTACCAAAATTTCCTTCCCCCCAAACTGTAACAAAACCACCACCCTCCATCCATGGGCTTCCATCACCTCACTGGTTGATGTGACGTGCGGAAGGAAAAGGCAGTGTTCTGCTCTGACCCCTCTCCCATCCATGTCTCTGTCTCAGATGTCTCCACACTCGTTGACCTGCGTCACGTCCTCCCACTGGGATCGGCCGTATTCCAGAGAGGTGGCAGCATTCCCACTCGTAAGTTCTCCTCTGAAACTGGATGTGCCAGCTGGTCCACGTTCATGTGTGTATGAGGGGCCATCACCTGCTCTGAGGGGCTCCCACTCTTGCTGTCTCCTCACCATAGTGACCACATGTAGGACACCTTTGCAGAACAATGCAGAACACAGGAATTGGCTTTCAGAGCTCTTGAGGTCAGAGTCAGAATGCCAACCAGGGGCCTGGGAATCCTCAGGGTGCACAGTGCAGGAAGACCAAATGGGAGTCCCTGTCAAGTGGATCGATGTTTTCTACCATCATCCAACAGAGAGATGGCCCCAAATGCAGTCTTTCTCCCCTTTGATTCTTAGGTGAAGGTGCTCTGTGGTATGCTCGGCAGAGTAGGGACAGGGGGATTCGGATGGACAGTAATGAAGGAGGTTGGATTTTAGCTTTTTATACTTTTTGAGTACTTGTTGGGCTAATGGTACCTCAGGCCGTGGGAATATCATTGCAGTTTCCTCTTCCCCACCGAGAGAAACCTCTCAGAATATCCCGGAAGATTTCTGTCTTTTGTCCCTTGCAGCCCTTCGTGAAACCAGAAAACAAATTCTGGCCAACCATTGCCCGGATTGATGACATCTATGGAGATCAGCACCTGGTTTGTACCTGCCCACCCATGGATGTTTACGAGTCTCCATTTTCTGAACAGAAGAGGGCCTCTTCTTAGTCTTCTCTCCCTAAGTTCAAGTGACTGATTTAATGGCTTTGGAGTGCCTGATAAAGAAATGTTTCACTTTCCACCACAGACTCAAGTAGGGGTTTTATATACTGTGTATATTTTTGTAACATGTCTCAAGGTAAATGTAAATACAATTAGCATAGTGAGTGGAAGCTCATTGTTGGAAGATTGATTTGCTTTGGTGCCTCTGCTTTCACATGTAGCAGTTGATGTTCAAGTTGCCTTGATCGGGACCACTTAGTTTTTTGCGTAGAAAATTTGGGGTGTGCTAGTAACTTTAACTTCAATGTAGCAAGTTTGCAGTATAGAGACTATACTGGAGATCCGATAGACATATTTTTATTCCAAATAAGTCCTTGTGGACTGTGCCATCTGTGGGAAATCCCAGGGCAAATGTTTACATTTTGTATACACTGAAGAAATCTTTTTCATCCTACTAATTTGCCTAATCTGTAATAGTATTTCTGAGTGTTCTCCTTTTTCCATGTGTGTAGTTTTTTAAAAATCTGCAATTAATAATATTCTAATAAAAGCATTGCAATTTGAAGAATGCCTTCTTGGTCCACTTTCCAATGTTAACTCCCATGTACCCTAGTTTCAGAGGAGTTCGAAGGATAATGAGAATACCCAACCCAGCAGAACCGTTACATTATTAGTTGTGTCTTTGGCTAAAGAAACAGTTTGTATGTCTCGGTTAGCAGTGAATGCCACTTTAGCCCTTTCTGATAGAATTGTGTTTGGCTGCATATAACTGAAAAACAACCACAGCAGTTTAATTAAATAGTTCATTTTTCCTCATTTAACAGTAAGTCCAGAGGTAATAAGCCAAGGGGTAGTCTTCAGTCTTCCTGTTCTGCCCCCTTTGCATATAGTCTTCATCCTCACGGTCTTAAGATGGCTACTGCATACCTGGGCATCACATACCCATTCTAGGCAGGAAAAAGGAGGAAAAACAAAAGGCAGATTCCATCCAAGTCAGCTGCTTTTGAAATGCTTTCCCAGAGGTTCCACCCAGTAACTTCTGCTTACTTTTAACTGGCCAGGCTTGTTTCAAATTGCCACTCCTAGCTGCAAGGGAGTATGAGAAGGTCTTTTACCTGGGCATGTTACTGCCCCAAAGAAAACCAGAAGTTTGTTAACTGAAGAAAAGGAGAAGAATGAGTTTCAGGTAGGCAACTAGCACGCCTGCCACAAATAACTTTTCCCTAGAAATAGCAAATGCTTCATATGTTCTTCCCCAAAAGTTATGGAGCATCTGCTCTAACCCTGACTACTTGGTTCCTTGTTTGTTACTCAACCAACCATTATTCAAGCTATTATGATAGTGACATGGACGAAAGGTCTGCGTGCTCTATTGAATGCTCTGCAAGCGGTCTACTCATTCTCACACTTAAAAGTTTGTAGAACTGTTCATTTCAGCCTAACTAAGCAGTAGCGAAGTGATGGGATCCATGGTTCCTTTTTTACATAATAATTAAATGATTAATATCTGTTGAGTACTTCTCAGGTACTATTCTAAGTGTTTATTATTTCATTGGCGCCTCACAACATTCCACTTTTATACGAGGGGGAAGGTATGGAGAGATGCCCAAGGTCACACAGCTGATGAGAAAGAACAGCCAGAATTTGAACCCAGGCTGAACAACTCCAGTTCCTACCGGTGTAAACTGGGTACCACACTGCCGTGGTCACCACACACCTGGAGACTCTGCCCTTCCTGAGCTGGAAACCAGGCTTTCAACACAGACTGACCATCAGGGAATGGAGTAGCCCCTTCTGAGGAAGGACAAGCATGTGTAAACAAACCATCAGAGTGAACAGCAAGTCTTTTCTTTCTTATCAGACTGTAAAGTGTTAATGGTCGAGTGCCCAAGTTGTTTCCACAGCTGGTCATCCACTGCTTGCCCTGGAATATGTTAGGGGCAAAAGCAGGTGATTTAGAGAGTTGAAGTAAACTGTTTGTCTTCACTATTAAGTCGCTCATGCATTCACCTGAGGCTTGTGCCATCTTTCCCTGCTCTGGGTCTTTGCCCGTGTGGTATCCTCCACCTGGAGCACTTGTCCCCGTCACCTTTGCTTTGCTGGCTCCCGTTTGTTCTTCATGTTTCAGCATCTCTTCAGGAGGTCTTCTGCATGTCTCCATGAAATGGGCTGTCTTATTTTCTAGCTTGGCACTCAGTTTGTTATCCTACACTCTTTTGCACAGTTAGTAATTATTCTGTTTACTTGGTTTTTGTCTGCCTCATTAAACTAAGTTTTCTGAGAGCAGGGACCATATCTCATTCATCATTGGATTACCTGTGCTGAGCTGGGGTCTTCCACATCGTATGTGTTCAACAAACAAATATAAATTGAATGAATGAAGGAATGATCCTTGATCTCAAAGAGGGACACTGCCATGGAAACCAGTATTCCCAATGCATGCTGTGAGGGTTCTATTAAAGCTAAGTACAAAAATGCCAGGCCTTGGAGACACGCCTCTGGACAGGCTTTGTGTAGTTCCCCCTCACCCCCACCTTGTGATAAAATTTACCATTTTAAATTATTCAATTCAGGGGCATTAAGTACCTACAAAATGTTATGGAGAATATACCTTTTGAGCACTCTTGAAGATGAGGAGTCTGATGTAGACACACACATACATCCTGTGAATCGGGCATCCCCTTGGCCTTCTCACAGCCCTGGGACAGGCCACAGGCCACTCCTGGAACAACCCTCGCCTTGCAGCTGTGTGTCATAGAGGGGAAGGGCCCCAGCTCAGTCTGAAAACCCCATGAAGGATTTCCCTGGTGGTGCAGTGGTTAAGAATCCACCTGCCAATGCAGGGGACACGGGTTCGAGCCCTGGTCCGGGAAGATCCCACATACCGCGGAGCAAGTAAGCCCGTGCGCCACAACTACTGAGCCTGCACTCTAGAGCCCGCGAGCCACAACTACTGAAGCCCACGTGCCACAACTACTGAGCCCACACACCTAGAACCCGTGCAGCGCAACAAGAGAAGCCACCGCAATAAGAAGCCCGCGCACCGCAACGAAGAGTAGCCCCCGCTCGCTGCAACTAGAGAAAGCCCATGCGCAGCAATGAAGACCCAACACAGCCAAAAATAAATAAATAATAATAATTTAAAAAAAACAAACAAACCATGAACCCTCTAGATACATATAGGTAACGTGTTTTCCAATGACCAAACTGGTGCCTTTCATCCAAATAAAGGATGTAGGTGCCAGTTTTGGGTGCAAGAAGCCATCTGGGACAAGCAGTTTGGAAGTTGAGATGTTAGCACTTTGAGAGGTTTGCAGGGCTCTGGGACAGAACGTTTGGCTCAGACATCAGCCAGGGTTAGGGATGTTACCTAGGGCAGTGGTTTTCAAACCTTAGTGTGTCTAGATCACCAGAAGGGCTTATAGACAACAGAATGCTGAGCCCTGACGCATTTCTGATTCAGTACGTCTGGGGCAGGGCCGGAGAATTTGCATTTCTAACAAGCCCCAGGTTTTGTTGCCTCTCAGCTTTCTTTGTTCACATTTCAGGGACATTTCCAGAACTCTAAGCCTTTAAGGGATGGGTCTGGGGAGGCAGGTAGGGGTGAGGAAGAGGCTGGACTTAGTCAACCTTGCATCTTTTATGCAAATCTTACCATTTTAAGAGGAAAATCCCTCTATGACCGGAGCAGACTGTCCTAGAGCCGATGCCACCTGTGCTTCCGCCTTGTCTGGCCTGCTAGGCTCGCTCCTGCCATTTGGAAAACAAATCAGCTTTATTATCAATAAGAAGCCAATTGGAGACTGTGGTTTTAGATCTCTAGCTGGAAGGGCTTGCTTCTCCATTTTCACCCCCATGCTTCAGCAATCTAAGCCCGGGGACACCCCACTGAAGAAAAAAGCTTGAGTCTGTAGAGCAGATACGCTAATCCAGAATTGCTGCCCTGTGCTGATCCCAGGTGAAGGGGGGAGATAATAAGGGGGGGGGCTTCCCCAGTGCTAGTGGAGTAACGTGGGTTCATCATCAATCACCTCCTCTGTGGAGAGCAGTAAGAGGTAAGCCATGAGGCAGGAGTGTTACATCAGCTGAGGTCATTCCAGAATGTCCAGAAGATAAGAATCCAGGAAGCAGGAGTTGGTGCCCAACACAGAGCATACTACTCTCGTTAAGTCTGTTTATTTTCCTGCTGGGTGTAGTGCAGGATAGCAACCAGAGTACTTGCTTTGTAGTCAGACTGCCTGGGGTGGTATCCCAGCTCCCCTGTATCGTACCTGTATGGCCTCAGAGAAGATAATTAGCATCTCTGAGCCTCAGTCTCCTTATCTGTAAGATGACATTACCACTCCTAGGTGAGAGAGAATTCGATATATTGTTTGGAACCTGGCACAAAGTAAGTGCTCCTAAGTGTTAGCTCCTGTTATTATCCTCATCTTCACTTAGGATCTAGTGTCCTATTCTATACATCCTGCACTCCCTGTTCCAGCACAGGAGTCCTGACTCCAGTTTGACTTACCTTGCATTCAGATCCATCTTCTTTCCCTTTCCATTCCTAACGGCCCTTTTCCTCTGGACCACCAGAGAAAGTGGGAGGAACACGAGCTGTGACTTCATACGGATCTGGATTAAATTCTCAGATATACCAACTGTTTTGAGACAACAGGCAAATTCACTTATCCTTTCTGCACTTCAGTTACTTAAGGTATAAAATAGCAATAGTAAAAGTACTTACCTCAGTCAGCCTTGTTGTAAGGATTAAACAAGACAGCGTGAGCACTTGGCATAGTGTCTGGTACCTAGAAATCACTAACTTATTCAGCAAACTGACTGAGCCGTTATGTACCAGGCACCATTCTAAATGACAGAGATACAAGATGAACAAGAAAGTTAAGGCCTTTCATGGGACGTCAATTCTAGATGGACGAACACATCAAGACTTCACAGTATTAAATGTTCTTTAGAAAACAAAAACCAATATGGTCTGTGGGTGGGTGGCGTTTGGGAATCCTTTATATTAGGTGACCAGGGAATGATTCTCTTACAAGGTGACTTTCAGGCTAAAATCTGAACAAAAAGAAGCCAGCCATGACTAGACGTGGAGAAGGGGCGAAGGGGGTGTTCAGGAAGAGGGAGAAGCATATTTGAAGGCCTTAGTATCTGTATTCTCCATCTTATTTAGCATTTGGTTATCTTCAGTCTCATATGTAAAGGGTTTTAAGAATCTCTGGGAAATAGGGAAGGAAGAAAGAAGATGAGGAATAAACGCTGGGTCGAAGAAAGGTGTCCGAATCTTTCTGGAGTCAAGAAGGGGGAGGAGGGGTTTGAGCCTAGAGTCGAGATCATAGGGAAGAAAATAGGGTCCAGAGAGGAAAAACGGGACCCCGGCTCAGGATGGAGGGCTTTGAGGGAAAAGGAGAAAAGATATTGGGGGGGGGCGGTCCTTGGGTCAGGAAGGGAGGGAAGGATTTGTAATTGGGGAAGGAGGGAGGGAAGAGAACTGAAAGTGGGAAGAAGGTGCAGGTTAGGAACAGGAAGGAAATGGGGGAGGAAGTGGTAGGGGTCTGTGGTAGGGATGGGGAGAAGGATTCAGATGTGGAAGAGGAAAGAACATCATTAGCTCAGTGACAAGGCAGATGAAAGAAATACTGGGGGGAAAGAAAAGGCAGATGGGGGGGTAGGGGAGGTGGGAGAAAGTTCTCCAGGGTGAGAAGGAAGAGAAGGGAGTCAAGCGCATGAACAATTGGCCCAATTAAGGAGGCAGGAGAGAACTCCCTCAAATTAGGAAGAGGAGAGAAATCAAGAGAATGGGGAAGGGGGATGGTTAAGAAGTTGACTTGAGAGCACAGGGTCTGACAAAAGGACAGGGTGGAGGGCAGGAGGAAGCCCAAGCTTGGGAGGGAGGCAGGCCAGCAGTAAGCAGAAGGTGGAGGAAGAGGAGAGAAGCAGTGTTGGGTGGAGGGGTGGGCGGCGAGTGGAAGAAGAGACCTAGGGTCCAAGTTCCCTGGATGAGAAAGAGGCTGGGAGGGGGGCACCAGACATAGTGGAGTGGGAAGGCCTCTCAATAAAGGGGTAGAGGGAGGACCCCATGATTAGGAGGGAAATGTGTGTGGGAGGGGAGGACCCTGAGAGAAGAGGAAGGACAAGGAAGTTTTTCTTAGAAACCAACTAGGCGGCAAGAGTTCTGACTGAGGGAACCATACAGGAGCCAAACCTGAGGCCAGAGGTAAGGAAGTAAGAGGCATGGGGGTGACTACCTCGGGGTTAGGATGTCTGTGAAGTTGAAAACTGAGTCCAGAGAGCAGCAAAGCCCTGAGGACAGGGCGGGTGGAAACCTCCCAGGAAGGGAGCCTGAGGGGCTGGAGGACCCGCCTGCTTATTACTGGCCACAGAAGCAGGCAGGGACCCTGCTGTGTACGACTAACAAAGATGTGTGGTCTGTGCGGGTGAGTTATGATGTTCTTTTTCCTCTTTCTTCCTTCTCCTGTTCATATGTAATTCTTATCGCTTGCTTCATTGAGTACTTGATCTCCCCCTTGCCCCCTCTCCTAGCCCTCCCTGTTCCGGGGGGGCCTCCCAGCTGTAGCTTTACCTTGCCAACTAACTTCCCAGCCTTCGTACACATTGTCCATCTGGAGCTTTTCCCATGTCTTCTCCCCACCTCTCATATATATAACTTCCTCAGGATGGGGAATAAGTCCCTGATATTAAAGAAGCTACAATCTCTGCTGTCAGATCACCCACCCCGAAGTTTGTTTTGGAACATGTAGTCTATCTAGGGGAGGGGGCAGTCTCTGGTGCCTGGAACTGGGAAGGGTTACTGGATACCTTTTCCGTAAAAGCAGTGCTGCTCAATTAGGGTTTAAGAGGCTTTTGAAGGCTAACCTGGAAATCTACCTCTTTCCTCTGTATCACTGTTCCTATGGGAAATATCTGTACAAATTCATAGAAGAGCTTTCATTTTCAACCTACACTAAGTCACAGATTATGGCCATCATTCTTTTACGAATTAAGTTCTGAAATGCAGGTTGGAGATTGCCTATAATTTCTCCTGAATTCAAGAGAATCAATGGACAACGGAAGGTTGAAAAAAAATCAACTACAAATTATTTTTTTAAATGGACCTACATGACTCTCTGGGGGTCTGGATCTCTTATAGAGGTCTAGGGTTTTCAGAACCAATGCAAGAGAATTTCAGTGTGATTTTGATCTGTCTATTGCACTGTAAAAGCACTAGTAAAAGCGTTTGTATAGTTTGGGGTATGACATTTTCAATTTCCTACAAAAGCACTTCTAAAGATCATTTGAAAAAAATAAAACAAAAAACTTGGTGAGATTCATAAGATTTAAGTGCTTTAAGTAACAGCCGAAGTTATAAATTCCCAGAAAACAGGGTGGAATCCAACAGCACCAGGAGTGATATCAGTCATCCTAAAAAAATGCAGAATTTCCCCCAACAGTGCTGCCACTGGGAACTTGATCCAAAATTGCTACTCACTGCAGTAGGAAGCAGCCAAAGTAGAATTAGATTACAAACAGATTCTTTCTTAAAAGTCTGGCATAAAGAATGGAAAAAGATAACTTGCTTGCATTCAAGACATTTTATCCAACGTGAACTGCATAGGAATATTAAAGTTCCCCAAAATAGAAGAACTAGATGTTTTTATTGGTTAAGAGAAGCAGCTTCAATGCATTCCAAAAGACAATGAAGAAAATACTTTCCATGGAAGGAGACAGTTGGGTAGGCTGTTACATAAACTTGCAAATAGCAAAGGAGTGAGTATAGTGTGTGGTGCCAGCCATGTTGGTGGGGTGGGGGGAGTGGGGGGTAGAGAGGAGAGTCAGCATTATTTCTGCATTTTGTCAGAAAGACAGCCTTTAGCCTGGGACAGCGTCTGCCATTCACACCAGTGCTGTCAGTCTGAGGTCTAATGCTCCTGAGCAAGGGGCAGTTTGGGGACGAGAGGCTGAAAGGAGCCAGTTTAGCAGGCTCAGTATCATCCTTAAGCAACTTCATTATTTCCCATAAACGGGTTGCATTTAGGAATGAAGCCCATGGTTTTTACAGTATGAAAACGAGAAGAGTCTCTAAAAAGAAATAGGTGCCATGCAACAACCATTCAGACATTTTCAGATGAAATTCAGTCAGGTTACACACTGGTTCTCTTTAAAATAGTGTCCAAACCTGGTTTTCAAAGAGCAAAAGGATGTAATACAAAAATACTGGAGTAAATAATCAAACAACATAGTGAAGCAGAAAAAGTAGTGGAAAGTAACACAGCCTTGAGCTTAAATTCTAAATCTGCTCCTGACTACCATTAGTGACTTAGGATGAGTAACTCTCTTATCTCCAGTAAAATGGAGATGATGGCATTTACCTCACAGGGTGTGTGAGTAGTAAGTAGTAAGTTGGTATGAAAAATACCAACGGTACTCAATTCTTTTTGGACACAGAATGAACATATACGGGAACTGTTGCTATCCCTGCTACAAAGACATGGATATGCCAGTGAAATACTTCTCTTCCCCCCATTAAAAAACACACATAGGTTCTCAAGGAAGAAAAGGAAATCTCCAGGTGGCAGAAATGAAGAGGGAACCCAAAGGACCTGACACTACGAGGCCCATGGAGGTGGCTGGACTGGATATGTGTCTTAGGAATTGGGATTCCAAAGATGCCAGGGAGGAGATGTTAGGAATCGAGGCTGCAGTTATAATGTATCGTAAGAAGCAGGAATGGGGTATGCTTAGAATTGGGAAAGTTCTGTTCCAATACCAGGACTGAAAAACTGGTATTTCTAGCTCAGGGTCACAGCAGGAAAACAAGCTTTCCCTCCCAGGCCACGGGTGGAAACAAAGTCACTAACAAGAATCTTTGCTACATGTGAATGCAGAAGCCAAATTCATACTAGTTGCATGGTGAAAGAGTCCCATTCAACAAAATTAACAACTGGTTCAGTTAAAAAGTGGGCTAGACTCAAAGAGAAAATTCAGTGAATTGGAAGATATAAGGAAATCACTTAGACCATAGCACAGAGTGGGTAAAGAGATGAAAGATGTAACAGATACTAAGGTATGGAGGGTAGACTGCTACAAACTTCTAGGAGGTCAAGAAGTAGATAGAAAAAATGGGAGGAACAATTATTTTTAAAAGAAAAATTTAAAATTCCAGAACTGCATTTTCAATTTAAAGGAGTACAATGAATCCCAAGCAAAGCAAACAGCAATTAATCCACACCTAGATAGATTTTAGTGAAACTCCAAAGTTATTGGGGGGAAAAACATATATCCTTCAAAGAAATAATCAAAATGACATCCAACTTTTTTCAGCAATAAAAGATGCCAGAACACAATGGAATACCTACAGGATGCTACAGAAAGAATAACTAGCAACCTAGAATTCTAAACCCAGCCAATTTATCTTTCTAAAATCAGTGTGAAAAAAAAACATTTTCAGACCCACAAAGACTGATAAAATTTACTGTTCATAGACTTTCACTGAAAAGTCCATGGTAAAAAAAATCTTGAAGTATTCAACAAGAAACAGTGAGTAAACAGACAAAACTTGTCAAGTAAAACAGCAAGTCATATTTAAAATAACTTGAGTTTTAAAAAATAAGTTATAACAAATACTAAACATTAATAGGTCAGAAAAGGTAATCTGAAGGGAAACAAAAATATATTTGTTTTATTCAGGAAAAAACTGAGCTATTGACCATTTTATAAATATCAATCATATCAATATGCTCTAAAGTGTAGGTAAGTTGAAAGATTAAGGATGATCACAAAATGATAGAAACATTACCTTTCAGTCCAGCGTGTGTGTGTGGCAGGGGTGGGGCGGGGAGGATCAAATCCTCTTCAATTATGAGAATACGGAGGAAAGGTAAGAATTACTCCTGCCTCCTCCATAACAATAAACAAACTGCAATGATAGGAATAAACATTCCAGTATAACACACATGAAGAGACTAAGTTTACCTATTAAAAGAGAAGACTATCTTAAAGCATAAAGTCCAATGAAATAAAAGTTGCAGATTTTAACATTTGAAATACTATATTTTGTTTATGAATACCTAAGTATAAAAATAAACTGAAAAGGCAACACTGAACTCATAATTTCTTGGGAGGGGGAGGGGAATGGGCAGGGTGACTGATGAAAGTATGTCTGCTTTGTTTATAGTATTTTACCCGTTTTTGAAAGGCTACTTGGAGGACTTTGAGTACCACACAAGATGGAGTAAATATATTTCACCTCATTCCTGCTGCTAAATATAACCAAAAACCCTGGACAAAATATATAAAGCAACTATCAAGAGGCTCTGAAAGGTGGAAAAAAGGTGGTAGCCTGGGTAGGCACTTTGGAACTTGAGGAATGACCTGGAGGTTTCCTGGGGTTTTTCTTTTGCCACCTTTTTACTTTCCTGATTTGGGTGCAAGAAAAACCTAAAACCTGAAAACATCAATGGGTACAGATGAAGAAAACAAAAAGCCTGCTCTCATAAGCCAAAGGATGGGAAAAGGGTGACTTGTATAAAAAATCCGTTTGATTATACCTGCCCCATTCCAAGTGAACACCCATCCCCCTACTCACTAGATGTGGCCAAGACTGTGGGGAGGAGCCCTGTGGACCATCCTTGCCCTGTACTGAGTGACCAGCTGCAAAGAGGCAGCATCTTAACCATCCCAACTAGAGGTTGAGGGAGGATTACAGAGAGAAAGAAGCTGGAGAAAGTGTTCCTTTAAATCTGTTAATGAAGTCTTGGGCAGACCCTCAAGCAGACCATGCATGAAACTGACCATAATCAACATGGCAAAGTGAACTATGGGTGGACTACTGCTGAGGTTTCAGATTGGTTTCTGGGTAGCATCCAAGTGGAGGTGGACCAGAATAGCAACGCAGAGGCTTTGAAAATTGACACTGAACCACAAAAGTGGGCCTGAACCCCACTGAACCTAAACAGTTGGCCTTATAAAATAGAAGATTTAAATAGGAATAAGATTCTCATACTACTCAAAATGTCCAGGATCCAGTACAAAATTACTCATCATATAAACTTGAGTAAGAGATATGCGGAAGACCCAAACAAATTTTAGAACTGAAAAATACAATAACCAAAATAGAAAAAACTTACTGGATGGGCTCAATAGCAGAATATAGATGGCAGAGGAAATTATCAGTGGACCTGCAGATCACTAAGAATTAATCTAATCTGAACGATAGAGACTATAAAGTGAGTAAAAATGAACAGAATCTCAGAGACTTGTGGGACAACAACAAAACGAACATTCATGGCATTAAAGTTCTGAAGGAGAGAAGAAAAAGTACAGGGCTGAAATCACATTTGAAGAAAAAATGGCTGCAAAGTTTCCAAATTTGACAGAAGATATAATCTAGACTCAAGAAGCTGAACGAACCAAAACAAGACAGACCTAAAGAAACTCATGCTCAGTCGCATCATAATTGAACTTCTGAAAATTAAAGACAAAAAAAAAATCTTTAAAGAGGCTAGAGAAAAACACCACATTACCCATAGGGGAAGAACAATATGAATAACAGGATTTTTTTTTTAAATTTTTATTTATTTACTTTTGGCTGCATTGGGTCTTCATTGCTGAGTGCAGGCTTTCTCTAGTTGCGGCAAGCGGGGGCTACTCTTCGTTGCGGTGTGCGGGCTTCTCATTGAGGTGGCTTCTCTTGTTGCGGAGCACAGGCTCTAGGCACGTGGGCTTCAGTAATTGTGGAACGCAGGCTCAGTAGTTGTGGCACATGGGCTTAGCTGCTCCACAGCATGTGGGATCTTCCCGGACCAGGGCTCAAACCGCTCTCTCCTGCATTGGCAGGTGGATTCTTAACCACTGCGCCACCAGGGAAGCCCAACAGGATACTTCTTAACAGAAAGCATGGAGGCTCAAGCCTTGACTAGGGGAGAATCCAGTTCCATACTCACCTCCTCTGGCTTCAGGATCTTACTGGCTGTTGGGTGGAGACATCAGTTTCTTGCCACATGAGCCTCTCTAGAAGGTAGCTCAAAACATGCCAGCTAGCTTCTCTCAGAATGAGCAAGAGAGGGTGCCCAAGTGGAAGCCACAGTATCTAACTTTGGAAGTGACATCCCATCACTTCTATTCACTACATTACATGAGTAGAATGAAAGCATTCCAGCCCACACTCACAGAGAGTAGATTACAACAGGGCACGAAGCCCAGGAGGTAGAGATCACTGGGGACCATCTTAGAGGTTGCCTACCATGCCACCAACCAATTTATCAGTAGCTTTGTCAATTAATTTGGATAGTAAAGAAGTCAGTTTAAAAACAGTAGACGTTCTAGTTCCAAAGTATTAAAAAGATCAATTAAATTCAATTTCATGTCTACTGGTAGGCTGAGGAATTTAGGAATGCTATCAGTCAGGAAAGGCTGGGTCATGTGTTAGCAACTCAAAAACCTTATGCTCTTAAAATTTACTTCACACTCACGTTGCATGTACATCACAAGTTGGCTGGGGACCCCACTCTGATAGAAAAGCTCTATTTAGATGCTACTGGTCTCCATGGAAGGGGAAAGAAAACTCTGGAGGGCAATGAAATGCTCTGCTCGGAAGTGACACATAGCATTTGTTACAACTAACTGACCAGCTGGTCACATGGCCCTGGCCAAGCACAAGGAGGTTGGGATGTATAATCCTAACACGTGCACTTGAGCCAGAAATACCTGGTGAAAAGTACAAATGACTACTACAGTCGTTCTGGTCACTAAATTTTCAACCCACTCTTGTCTCCTACAGAGACTACATGCCCTCTCTGTCCAGAATGGTTATAATGAAAGAACAAAATGAAGTGTTAGATTGTGGCAACCTGAACTCTCATACACTGCTGGCAGTGTAAAACGGTACAAACTGCTTTAGAAATAGGTCTTCATTCTTCCTGAATAAATATTAATGAAATTGATGGGTTGTATGTTAAGCACATAATTAATTTTATAAGAAATGTCAAACTATTTTCGAAAGACAAAGTTTCACAGCAGCTTGCCTTATAATAGCGAAATCCTGGAAACAACCTATACATCAGGAGGTGCATAGACAGATTGCAGGATACTCATATAATGGATTACTCAGCAATACATTAAAATTCTGGCAGTGTCCATTCTGTTTTGTCTGTTGCATTTTGTTTTCACAGTCATGTTTATTTCCAAGAATTTTAATCTCAAATTACTCTTTGCACAGCACTTGTTCTTACTCTATCAATACAATGCAATTTCATACTTGAGGACATAGTTGTAAAACTCTTATTCTTTCATTCATTTTTTTCAATACATCATTTGGTCGGCCTGCTTGGTCCCTCTAGCTGGCTCTTCATTCCTGTGTCCAGTGACTGGTGTTTAATCTTTTTTTTTTTTTTCCTGTGTAGTGTCTGATTAACCCAGGTTACTAAATAACAGTTCTTTCAGAGATTTAAAGGTCTGGTGTGGGGACTAGTCAGCACTAGTCAGTGGACAAGCAAGGATAACTCTTCTCACTGTGAGCTGGTGGTGAGTGGGCCATCAAGTTCAATTTCCTCAAATTAAGACAGACAAATCAGACAGGTAGACAGTAATGAGCTCTATCTTCAGGGTGTCCTGAAGAAGAATGCGGAAAGGTTTTGTCCCTGGTGCGCAAAGAGAAATAGACGGTGGGCAAGTCAGAGCAGATCCCCAGCCAGCTCTTGTAAGTGGGATCTATACTGAGATCCAAAGCTTTAAGCTTTATATAGGCAGGGCCCCTTTATGTTAGCCAAACTGTCGCAGCAGGGTTGTAAGACAGCTAAGGGTGTTTTTGATTGCCAGCTTCCAAAAGATTACCTAATACCCTTAAACATACTAGCACGCACATATTTGCTGAATGAACCGTATTATTTAGAAGTGAGTTCTAAAACTAGAGGATCTGCCTACTCTAACTAGAAAAAAGAAAATCCTACCCTTATGAAAGTGGCTGAGTGCTCAGCAATCAGTATAACTTACTAAATGTAATAGAATCCAGTAAAACCCTCAGCTTTCAAACTTAAGCCCAAGAGACAACGAGACATTATGTACCACCCTCCTGAAGGATGACCACACCACTTATGAGGAAGTCTTCCCGCCCTCCACCCCCCACCACCCAATTCAAGCCTGAATTTGGTCAGTCTTGAATTCTAACTACTAATTTATAGAAAATAAAGAGAAACAGGTTAAACTATACCACATGGTTATAATTGGCAAAATCTATTCTGTTTGAAAGGCTCCAGAACATTTCAAAATGCAAATTGTAAAAGGCAAAGGAAAAAAAAAAAAGATTAAGGGGATATACACAGATTAAAGATACTTACGAGATAGCAATTAGTAACAATGTAAAGTCCTTATTTGGATCCTGATTCAAACAAACTTAAATATCCATGTATGACATTTGAGACAATGGAAATTTGAACAAACATTTACTAGATTTGATGATATAATTAGTTAACAAATTTTTTTTACACATGTGACAACATATTGTGGTTATGCTTTCTGAAAGTCTGTATCTTCTAGATACAAACTGAAATACTTATGTAAAAAACCTTGGAAGTCTTTAGAAAAAAGTTTAAGAGTAATATAAAATTGCTTAGCTTTGGGACATTCTTGACACTTCTGGACATGTTAAGCTGTAATCAGCTTTTTTTTCATAATCTATCATTTTATAGCAAAGTTAAAACATATAGCATAAATGTGGGAATCCCTTATTTCCCTAAAAAGTGGTAGAACAAATTCAAGTAGCTGAAACTGGAAGGTATTCCCCACCCTTCATGCAGCGATATGGCCAATGCCAGAGGAAATAAAATACTAGATGATGCAATTTAATGATTCATTTTCAATCTAATTTAAATTTGATTCTTCAAAATAAAAATGATTCTAATGTTTAAAACTAGCCCTAAGTGACAGTAGCTCCAATCACGGTGCTGTGTTTCCCAGAGCTGATTTTGAGCTTAACTGACTGAATGCAGGAAAAGCACTGAAACCAGTCTGGCTTATATTCAAATGTGAGAGTCTACATAGCCCAGAAGTAGATTGCCAGGTCTGGACTCAGATAGCCTGTTTACAGCACAGCTCTGGCACTTCCTTGCCCTATGAACTTTGGCCAGTTTCTTAACCTTTCTGTGCCTTTGATATTCATCCATAAGAAGAGGATAAGAAATCCTGCCTATTAGGACTGTCAGTAGAATTAAATAAATACACATGAACAAATGCAAAGCAAATATTCAATAAATATTGGCTATATTTATGGCTCTGAATTCAGGGGTAGGAAAACTGATTCGATAGTATTAAAAGTTTTATGAAAATTTAGTTTCAGAAACTAGAACTGTTTTAGAATATTCTCAGGTTTGTGAAATAAGTAGCACTGATTATGCTTAAATTGAACCTAAGACTTGGTTGTTATAGATAAAAGAATAGTCACTAGGTTCTTAATTTGAAACTTTTTCCCCATTTAGTTAAAAAGAACCCAAAAGATCAAACCCAGGGTGAAATCTGTCCCTTAGTGCTTAAGATTTCATACTAGTTCTCAATACCAAAAATCAAGAGTAAAAAATTGTGCAAAATGTTTCAGTAAAAACACACAATGAAATACTCTGGAAATGACTGATTCTTAAAAACACCTACAAATATAAGCCAGACAAATGTAAAAAAGTGAAACAAGATGAGCTATTTTTCTGGTCATAAAATATTTATTAAGGTATACTTTAGGGAATATAGTGAATATAAAATTTAGGATCACAATATGAAGCAATTTCAATCCTCTCAAAAAGTCAGCCCAGTCCTCAATGCTCTGCAGATGTTAAAACCACTGGTGAGACTCACTAAAAGCAGTTTGACTAGTACAGAAGAGGCTTTTCACATGAACATTTACAACTAGATCATCTGAATACCTCTTTTAAGTGCAAAACCACACCACATTACACTAATGCAGCAACAATGCATTCATATTGTTTTCATTAGTAGTCAGCTTGCATAAAACACCAGAAAAAAGCACAATGGAGCTCACAAAATTGGCTAAAAAAATGAACCTGTCCTGCAAAACACACACTGTAATGGAAGAAGACATTAAAAATGTATTATGCACACTACAGAAGCTGCGTTCATTCCAACAATCTCAAGTGTCACTTCCTTTTCTGAAAATCAAATTACATGAACCAGGCACAACTAATATTTGGGAGGCAGTGTGTAGCTAAAATTTCATTTAATTATTCAATGATTTAAAAAATCCCCATAAATCTTTTCTGTCCTGAGGTAGTTGCAAAATAAATCATAACTTGGATATCAACTAGAGCTGAGGCTTTGACTTTTTACTCATTAAAACTAGTTGTTAAACTGACAAGAACTACCTTTTGATATTTAAAAGACAGTTGAGAAATGGGCCTCTTACTACACACACAAGATGATGGCTACGTAGGAAAGAGGATTAGCTGCTTCAGAACGTGAGAGATATGGTCCACCATTGCTTCCACCCCCCACCCCCACCCCAACCATTTTAGATTCTTTATTGTCCAAAAAGCCACGGGGAGCAACACAGTAGAAGTAGACAGATCATCGTCCTTTGCTGTAGCCAGGGAAGAAAAGGTCAAGTAGAGTCTGCAGAACCTCATTGGGAATCATGATGTAATTCTGGCCAAGATCGTGCCGGCAAGCAGGGCAGGAGAACACTTGAGCCTTAAAGGAGCGCTGTAAGCAATCCTAAGGCAAAACCAAAACCAAAATGAAACAAAATAAAAAAACACCTAATTTCATCTGAGGGTAAAGCACATAGAAAGTACTTAACAACTTAGGCTTTTAAACAGAACTAGAAACTTACTGTTTGGCAACAAGAGAAACATAAAACATGAACAACTGTCAAGGCCTGAATCTGCACTATGAAAATTAACCTACAGACGTGGCTTTAGTTCCACCTCTAACACATACTGTGAGACTTCAAGTAAATGACCACTTTTGTATACATTAATTTCCTCATCCAGTAAAAATGAATGTTAGAATTCTGCATGTTTCCACTAGCCTCACCTTCTAGGTTGGATTTTAATCCTGATCTTTCCTGATAGAGCACAAAAGAAAAACAACTCAGGAATCCCCTGCTTAAAACTAAATTAAGTATCTACTTTATGAAGTCAATGTATAATGTGCTTTCCAAAAATATATTTAGCTCTACTTAACTGACTCAAGGTCACATACAAACACTTAGTGGAAGGTCGGTTTCCATTTTACAAAAGAAACTAAAGTTCAGAAGTTAGGTCAGGGCACATAACCACCAATCAGTAGAACAAGATTCCAACCTTGGTTTGACTGAAATTCAAATTCCCTTTACACCACACTGATAAGACAATATTCAACTCCTCTGGGCATGCTGCCAGACAGAATCTGTTCTAGGTTCCCTCAAGTACACAAAATTATTTCAGTTTGCACTATAATATATGAAACATACGTAAGCTGTAACAGAAAATAGCAACAACACATTACTTTCTTCTCTATTTCAACCCCTCCTCAATAATTTCAAACATGATAGAATGTTGAGACTATACAGATTTGAATTACTACAGAATTAAAACATGGATTCACCACCAAGATGTAATTAAACGTTTCCTAACCAGCAAGTTTCCTTATCTATTCTGCTTCATGAAAAAAATGCTTGTTCGCGTGCTGAAAAGAGGTTTGGAGGTCAGTGTGCCTTCTGGCCTAACAAGGGAAAATGAGAAAGGAGTTCTACTTACTTTACAGACATTGTGGAGGCAATCTGTTGTCACAGGCTGGTAAACTAGCTCCTGGCAGCAGACACACATAAAAGATTGTTCCAATTTTTTCAGAAAATTCTAGAATGGTACCCAAGGAGAAGAAAAAAAGGTTAGCATTTTATAATATATTAAAAGAATTGCAAATAATTGGGGGAAAAAGTGTCAATCCCATTTAGTATGTTTTCTATTAAGAAAAAAATCAAGTAGTGATTGTAACTAACAAGCAAATGTGTAATAGGAAACTGCAGAAATCCCATCCATAAGATAGACACATTAGTTTTTAAATCTTAGGATTGAGTTGCAAAGGTTGCAAAGTCAGGACATATGGTTTTAAAAAGTAAACTTCATATTCCAGAGATTACTATTTTTCACTTAAAAAAATCATGAACAGCTTGTCTCAGGTCATTACATACAGATCTATTTTCAAAAAGCTCCATGGTATTCTAATATATCTCTATATATTCAATCTTTTTCTCTTAAAAAACTTCAATACTTATTTTTTATGCTAAAAAAGATAAAAGCACTTGGCAATAATACTCTAGTATCTAAGACCCCCAAAGAATCAACGTATTTATTTACCTAGAATAATTTTCTGTGATATTTTGCCCCAATCCCCAAATCCCATATTTTCCTGGTGCTACTGTTTACTCAAATTGGGACTAAATTACAGAAGGTCGAGCTTTCTAAAGCAAACATGATCAGATGGGTAGTCTATAATCTTCAAAAGCCATTACTGGGTTCCATCTTATCCAAGCTGTTTGTTTAACCTAGAAGGAAAAGTAGTTTTTTGAATAGTCACCAGGATAATCCTCCACTCAGTTATTTTTTGGTAGTAGGGGAGTATATTTTATGTTTGTTCTTTATGTTAATAATAAAAGTAGAATCTACAGGAATTTCAAGTAAAAAAAAAACCCCAAAGATTCCATTTCATAGTTATGTCTTGATAATAACTTATTTTTAAGCATGGATTATAAAGCTCAAGTGAATTATCAATGAAGTGTTATTCAACACACTAGAAGAATATACCAGTTAGGGGGAGATGTGGAAAAAACTTAACTTTAATACCAGGTACCTTCTCTCTGACAAACTACTTTGTTAATGACTGATATTTCCCCAGTACCTCCACAGTGCCTGTAATATGAGCATATTTAGTATCAACATTTTGAGTTCCTACAAAGTACCAGGCACTCATCTACATAGCAGTAATAAAAAGGCCAAGTCTCTGCTCTCATGGAACTTTATATTCCTTTAGGAGAGCAGATTTTTAAAAACTCAACTTCATATATTAGTATCTGAGGAAACAAGGCAAATTAAAGCAACAGAGTAAGGAGGGTCTATTTTAGAAAGGATAGCCAGGGAAGGCCTCTCTGAGGACTGTAGTATTTTGCAGACTTACAAGATATGAAGGAACAAGCCACATGAAGATACAGAGAGGAGAATTCTAGTCAGAGAGATAGTATATGTGTAAAGGCCTAGGAACAGGAACAGGTTGAGTGTGTTTAAATAGCACAGATGTCACTGTGGCTAAAGCAGTTTGGGCCTGAGAGAGCAGCAAGAGGAGAATGCAGAGGTAGGTAGGGATGGATGCCAGATCATATAGGGCCTTGGGAAGGTGTTTGGATATAAACATACATATGTAATATATGCATTTATTTAAAAGTCACTGCTGGCCAAAACCTGATTTTTCTGGCTTACTAAATGTGTTCCTGGTTTATCTGAAAAGAATGGGCATGAAACCTACACAGGGCAATAGTACATAAATGTTCAGAGTAACCACTAGCAGCAAGGTCACAGTCACCTGACCTAGGTATAGGTATGTAAGACCCTGCCACCAGGGGCAGGATTTTTATTGTTTTTGTTTGTTTGAGAACTGTCAATTGGTGACTTACACATAAAAGTTAAATTGAAAGAAGAGGTTGAAAAGTACACTTGATTTGCACATACCTACCGAGTCTTGCAGGATTTGACCACTTCAATAATTTGTTAAAAATGATAAACAGGATATATGAAAAGCCACAGATTGAAGCCTTATACACATGTCCAACCCAGACAACAGACGTGCAAAAGAGAACTTCCATGTGCACTCAGGTGGCATTATCCTTCACCTGTATCTGCTACTTTGTCTTCTGCCCACTCACAGCTGGAACTCACCTGAGTTATCACTAACCAGCTGTATCCTCTCCAACCAGAAAATAATCAGACCATGACCAACAACTGCTTGCTGTTTCTTACTTGCTCTAAGTGAAAAAGAATCTGACGTACCAGAGTCAGACTCTCCATATGCCTGGTTCTCTTGGCTAAAAAGCAAGTAACACTTCTCACAGAGCTAACTCACTTTTCTCTGTCCTCCAAACATGTAAGTCTCATTCTACCCAAGGACAACCCAAAATATCACATTTATAGACGAAACAAAGAAAAAAAACCTCCAGTATCAGTCCAAAGGGTATCTGATAAACCTCATTCATTTCTAAGTCTACAAACTGTATCAGGAAGATGTTTCCATAATGATGACTATTTGTCAAACAAAAAGCAACACAAAAACTATGAGAGTTCCCTCTAAATCCACATAAAAGGGGCATATAGATATGCATTAACCCCATTTCAGACACACAAGAAGTTCTGGCCAATGTGCTCAGAAAAATGAAGAAAACATTGGAAGGAAGAAATTACTAAAAAATGACAAAGTGGAATTTCAAGAGAGGATACTAGAGCTCACCCACAACAGCAGCTTTTCTTTCTGAAGGAAAGAAAGCAGAAGAGTAACGATATTACACATGACAAGGGGCTAATATCTAAGAAAACAGAAGAATCAAATTTATAAGCAAAATTAGAGACAATAAGAACAGTGAGCAAAGAATGAAAAGACAATTTACATTTGAAACCCCTACCTTTTGGGATTTGATAAGAAAGCTTCATTGCAAAACACAGCTTAACACAAAACCTAGACGTCAGTTAACCTTGAAATTCCTTTTCATTTTAAAATTTTATCATTACCAAAAAAAAAAAAAAGGAAAAAAAATCCAAAACATATGAAATACTTAAATAAATGCTGGTTTATTTTACTCCTAGGTTGAACATGCGGGCATTGAAAATTATGCTGAATTGCTTAAGTCTTGTTCTATCAGGTAACTTTGAGCTGTAACAAAACTTTCCTGATGGGTTTTAGCTTAAACTGAATGTGTTCCACAACTGAAAATTCTTCCTATGAACAGCAACTCACCATAAATTATCAAGTTCAAGCACAGAGAGGTCAAAAAACCAACATCTAAGAGGACTAAAATCAATTTAAAAGCATCAAGTGCTGCCTCATTTCTGAAAGGTGGCCGTACTGGGTGAGAAGATTGGATAAAAGGATCAAGTTTTAACTGACTTGTGAAAATGATAATTCATAGGGAAAATATTTTTCATCATTTGTTAATATTAGAAACTTATTAAAAAAATATTTACATACTGGTCCTTCCACAAGAGATGCAAGAACTTCATCCCATAGCTTCTGGTTTTGATGATCTTCTCTGATTAGATGTTGTTGTTGAGGGGTTAGTTGGAAAGCCTCAACTGCTTCTGCTGAATCTGATGCTTTCAGTACTTTGGAGGCACTTGGACAATCATCTACATTTATTTAAAAATACATCAGCACACTACAAGTGGTTCTAAGCAGAACTATGAAACGAAAGAGTAAACTGGCACCAATTACATTTAGCATGAAGATAACCAGGGTAGAGCAGCATTTAACTTTCCCATACAGTTTAGGATACTTTGTTTAGGCTCTGACACTATTAAGATATACAAAAAGCTCACCCCACCCCACCCCCACCAAAAAAAAAAAATCCCTTCATTTTTCTTTTAATTTCTTATGAGTTTTCTCTTTATTAGAAACTATGTTATTCAGATTTATGTCCTGCAATCATTACCTACCATCTGTAGATGGCCTTTTTGAGGCTCCACTGGCCTTCTTTGACTGTCCTTTAGTCTTCTTCCCTTCCTTATCTGAAGGGTAACCTACTGGATACTGACGAGGGAAAAAAGTACAATGTAGATTTAAGCTTCACAGAGAAGAGGGGTTCTAGATCCTTGTCAGAAATTTAAAAAGGGGAATGGGGAGGAATCTATACTTTCCCTAAATTGAAAAGATTTACATAAAGGACACAGACGTTTAAAGAAACAGAATTCAAAGGACAGAAGACTATTAAAAATCCCCAATTCAGTGTCAAACCATGTAGCTTTGACTGTTAAAGATATTCCATTTAATAATGTGATGATCTTAGTTTCAGATCAAAAAGAAGAAAGAACTTTTTAGGAGTTGTGACTAGGGGGCTTAAAAAGTTTGAGGAAGAAAGGAAAGTAGAATTAGATATGAAGGTAAGTGAAGATCAACCAAAGAGCACAATAGATGATACTCATATAGTTGGGGTTACACTAAGTTATGGAGCCAATCTTAAAAACAAAAAACGCCATGAAGGGCCAAATTTCTATCTCCCCAAATTAAGAGGCAGGGGTGGGGTGGGGCGGGAGAGCTTTTAGAAGACCTAAAGCCACTAAATTACTGAATTCTTTATCAACCAAAAGGTTAGACTTTAAAGAATAAATTCTACCCTATTACCCTTGTGTTTTATTGGCTATGCTTTCTTTTGGACATGCTTTGTGATAACACTCATATTTAAAGCTCAATATGTTATACAGCCCTCATCAATGATATTAACTCATCATAGCTGACTGGCTTATATGCTTTGTTCTGCTCAACTGTTTCAAATTTAACCTATCTAGAACACTGCTCTGCTGAACAGTAGACCTGAAAAAAAAAATCCTTTGAAAATGGATTTAACAATAGGTTTTAAAAATACTTAGTTATAAAAGGAATTATTTTGGCAGTTATTTTAGCAGCTGATGGGTCTCATTTAAACAATTCTATGAGTTTAAAAAGAAAACAAAAACAGAAACAGACTTGCACTAGAAGAGACACACTCACCTGCCTGGGTGGTCAGACACTTGCCCATAGTTCAGCCCCTACACATGCAGTGTGGGCAGAGCCAGGGGAAATGACAAAGCTGGTAGTCTTTACGAGAAGCACAGCGATGGGGAATGATGGAGGATGAACTCAAACCATGCTCTGAAGTCAGTGTCAGGGACAAAGTCTAGGGTGTATAGGCAGTGGAGGGGAAATGTAGCCATACCATCCATTATGCACAAAAAACCAACAAAGTCTTATATGGGTTAACAGCTGAGCATGGGCAAAGGGAAAAAAAAAAGGCAAAGCACTAAAGGTGGTGACAGGACAAGGAAGCAGCTTTGAGGGGGAAGAGAGAAAAGGGGTGAGGAAAAGTGAGAAGGGTAGAAAGCAGACCACTCTTATAAGCCACCTCCCCCCTTCCCCTACCAGAGACACACCCCCTGTGCCCTCTAGGATAAACTTCCCTTCTCAAGGCGTCCTTTATCTAAATTTTAGGTATCCCTTTCCCTCATACTTCAAGTCCATATTGAATTGGAAATACAGCTGACCCTTGAACAACACAGGGGGTTAGGGTGGGGCCAATCCTCTCAAGTTGAAAATTCCTGTGTAACTTATAGTTGGCCCTCCGCATCTGCAGATTCAACCAACCACAGATATGTACTGAAATATTTGCTATTGAAAAAAATCCGTGTATAACTGGACCCATGTAGTTCAAACCCATGGTGTTCAAGGGTCAACTGCATTTTACATTTCATTGTAAAGCCCAGCTTTCCCCAAGCACAATTCTTGGTCTTAGGGCAGTTTGACACCTAGGATGCTACTTTTTTACTTCTTTTCCTTCCATATACTTGCATGATCTCATTCCTCACCCCTTACAGTCCACTGACCAACTGCTGTGGGTTATATCCAGTGTTAAGGCACATAGATAGTACAGAGGCATACGTTTTTATGAAAATACAAGTAGCCTAGACAAATGTAATCTAACCTGCAAACGTAGACATAGTCTCCTTGACCGTTCTATTCCTTCTGAGGTCCAAGGAGCAGGTTCAACATCATCTCTCCTTAAAAGATAGCGCCAAACCAAGAATCCATGGCTTGATGAAATCTCTGGCCAGTATTTCACCACCTAAATCATAATATTTCAGTACTAGTTTGAAATGTAAAGTTTAGACTTATTCATAATGTCATAATAGCGTTTTAAGTAAACTTGGCAGAACTAAATGCAACTTTGAAAGATACTTGCTCTGCTGTAATAGTAAGTAAAAAATATGCACTTAAATATTGTTTTGACCTTATTTCCTAATTATGATAATTCCCGTAAGTATAGATTGCTATAAATTTGAAGTAGCAGCAAGATTATGCTCATTAATTAATAGAATTTTGCATAATAGTAGATAAAAATGGTGGCAGTAGATGTCTTCATTTTTAAAACAAAGAATGCAACCTGTTTTCAAAATTATGATGTGCTCCGCTTCGAAAAATCTATTACAATTAGAATCATTCTGGAAGATATAAGAATCAATATCTACAACGGCCAAGTTATTTGAACAGTTTTATCATAAGAGAATATATACTTGTAAAAAAACTTAACCCAAAATATAACTCTGCCTTTAGGGACTTCAGATAAGCCTTAAAAGACAAGTGTCAAAATTAAGAGCTCGTTTTGTACATGTTGTATTTCCAGAAAAAGTAGAAAGACCAACTGAGATGGTCTATTGTTTCCTTTAGCCCACCCACAGTAGAGCAGTTCCCTGTGGCAACCCTTTCTTGAAAGCCCAGGAAGAATGACTAACAAGATGTCATGCCAGATAGAGCACCTTATAAATGCCATCATATCTGTTGCCTTCTTCAGGAGCATATTTGCTGATCTTCCTCCCTTTAAAACTGCGTATCACTCTGACTGGCTTACCAGCTCTCCAATTCCGAGACTCTGCTCCAATTTTATCATCCAATGGAGCATCACAGTTTAGGGCCAATGCCCTAAAAAATAAAACAAAGTCTTTATACCAAGTAATCTTTCTTCAAGTATATAATCGCATCATTAGCTCAATTAAAAGGTGAATTATGCCTTACCTGATGGTTAAGATTCTATGATTCTTTCCATATTATTCCAGATAATAGGATTATGCTTTCCCCCACCAGCAGAGAAGACAAATCAGTTTTCTGATGTCACCCCCAAGCCAGGGGATTGGTTCTCAGATAGCCTGTAGGGTTCTTCTGAAAGTAATAACATCTGTGCCACGTATAATAGAAAACAACTAGAAATACATGGAATTTTCTTTAAATAACGTTTGTTGAGGGAAGGGAGAAAGTTGGAAAACTAAAGCACGTGATTGTTGTAATAGTTATTTTTGATAAGGGAATGAGGTAAATTGCTGGAAAAATGTAGAAAGAAATCCAGAAAAATAAATTTGTCAGCAAGGTATGAATGACCTTCCTAGGTCTACTTTCCACATTCCAGACAATAGAGATTCCTTAAAGTTTAGAAGATAATAAGAACAAGTTTAATATGAGAATATCCTTTAAAGACTTGCAGTAAAAAGGTAAGTTTAAATAAAACTGAAGCATTCAAATACCTGTGCTAAATCATGACAATAAAGATTTTTGGCTGCTCAAGATCACTACATTTTACTGATGACACATGAACAAGGAGGAACACTGAGCTGGAAGCAGCACTGGATTTAGCTGAAGCTTCCTTAGTATGTGTACTCACCTAGTAGTAATTAATCAGTAAGGTTAATAGACGTTAGAAGACCTTCCTTGGGGAAACTTAGTCCTGCTCCCCAAAAGACAAACTAGAATGTATTTAAAGTTAGTATTTTTCCTCTAAGACACCTATATCCTAAGTGAAAAGAATCCACTAAGAACATTTAAGGTTAAAAAAAGATACCCTCCCCTCAAATCTGGTAAAATCAGATATGATACAACATGCTTTTTCAGGGTATAGTTCTTTTTATGCAAGCTCAAAAACAAACAAACAAAAAAAACCCCAAACAAACAAAAGACCTTAAGACTAAATGACTAATCTACTATAATCTTTCTATCATAGTTAAAGTAAATGAACTTAAGTGTTTTGTTAAAAAATTTTTTTAATAGACGTGGTCAAAGAGTTAAAGATCACCAAGTTATCTTTTTTATCTCAAATGGGAGATGCATTAAAACTCTGAGGTAGAAGAAAATGTAGCCATCAATTCTAGGGCTGGTATTATTTATGGAATACCTATTGAGATACATATACTTCATCCTCTTAAAGAGCTAAGAAAGAGATATGTACTATCTTCACATTAATGAGTGGAATGCTTTGGTGCTCACAGGTACCTTCCATCATAATGACTGCACCATTAACGAATTATTAACTCACTTCTAGTTTCACATAAGTATGCAGTCTGTTCAAGTTTGTGTAAAGAGTCTAAGAGGATGAATGAAACTAGGCAAAACAACAAGGCTTTTCCATTATTCTATCCACAGCTCAATCGATTGCCTCTAACCGCCCTGATAAAGGATGGCCAGGTTACCTGCTGCCCTCTTCAGTTTCATAAAGTGGAAGAGCTGAGAAGAAACAGGAACAAACTTCTCAAAAGCAAAAAGCAGGTATCAAACTACCTCTTAGTAGAGAAACAAAAAAGGAATTAGACCATATACACGTCAGGAAAGAGTATACTATGGGTCAGAGCTTTCACCTCAGCTTTCGTGTTTATAAAACATATAGGTACCTTTGCCTAAGAGGCCTTTACAATCACAAGGTGTACTCACAGCTTAACGTATAAATTACCTGAAGGAATGTTAGAGTCTCTGTGGTAAGTCAATCCTAAATTGTTTTGAGTTTCTATTTCATTTTCACTACCTTCCTTATTAATATAAACATTTTTACTACTTGTCAATTATTTTCTGAGATTGTGACATATGATATACAGGGTATATTTATTAGATTCTTCAAAAGCTTGACAGGAATTTATCATGTACATTACAAGTGCAGGTAGTTACAAAGGAAGTTTCATTCAAGCCAAATAATCTTATTATTAAAGGGAAAGTATAATTTTCAGATTTGACAACATGAAAAAGCCCTTTTGCAAATTCAAGATACATTTTCATTGACAATACACATCGAAATATTTCTAATTCCTTTTAAGATCATTCTTCCTAAAGAGTTGCTTTCTTGTTAGAAAAAGACTGCGTAGGGGCTGGACTCCTACCTCAGCAATGTTTTCACCAGCAAATCTGACCTGTCTCCTCTGCTGGTTCAATAAAATAATCCTACTGTCAGAAATAATATAGAAGGAAGACATAAAAACAGATTCTATGTAACTTGGTATGCAACAAAGTCTTGAAATCATAAAGTATATTCTTTACTTCACATGGTAATCAGAAATTAAGGACACACTACTTAAAACTGAGTGATTTAGACTCAGGAAAGCAAAAAATACTCACTTTTACTCAATATTCCACAAAATACCCTTAAATAATAGGATACAAAAAATTTCAACTTCATGATCACAAAATTATCAGTATGACAAGTTATAATGTGGTCACTGATATCTGATGGTTTGGGTTACTTAATTATTGGTATTAGCATGCCATTTACGAAATAAAACATTTTGAAGTTATTAAATTTTCTATTCCCATGGAAGCTGGAATATCATGAATATTTCTATAGAATAAAGTCAGCACAAGGTGGCTCTTTTGTACCTAAACATTCTCTTTTTTAACAGTTAAAAGACATTTTATCATAAATCCTAAAAGCACCTTGTGTAGTTCTGATTAAGTTATCTGATGTTTCACTTATGCACATAAATGTGGCTCCCAAACATAACCCTATTTCACATTAGTCTCCTCTAAAAAGAAGTTTGTCACTTTAAAAGATAAATCTGTGTTTAGTAGAACATAACTTTGACCTATGTGGTAGTAGATAAGCCACCTTGTCCTCAATTTCATTAAATTATATAGGTTCCTTTCCTTTAAAGGTTTCAACATGTTTCCAAATGCAAAGCACATGTATTAAGACTGGGAATTATGTCATTTAAAAAAATGATACTAAGAAATAAGTTAGGAAGCTTATAAGTAATTATATACTAATCAGGTAATAGGATTTGTATTTTAGCTATATTAACTCACAATTTAAGATTCTCCTCTACAGTGTAAGTTATAAATTATAGTCCTATAATCCAACTTTTACACAAAGCCCAAATTCTAAACAGTCTTTACAAACTAACAATATAGAGTACCTGTTCATGTTTGTTAATGTTTGATCAGCCGATGGTGCACCAATTCTTTTATTACCAGCAAGATTTTTACCACCACTCCCAGTGTATGTGAATTCATCACCTCGGTCCTGCAGGAGAACATTTTTGGCATTAAAACACCTAAAGCCAGGTATAATTCACCAATTCTTGTTTCAGAGTCAGAACTTTTGGTTCGGATGTTATAAGTTGACATGTTCTCTCAAGGTATCTACCAAAATAAGGCAAAATTCAAATGCAATTTTGTGTGTAATATACCTTCAAGCTGTATCACTTGATCTAAAGATTTCATTTTAAAGTTATAGCTTCCAACACCTCCAAACATAGCTATTCTTATACAAATAATTTATAGAATGTTACAAAATAAGGTCTTATGGGTTGGGAATATTGTTTAGTTTAATTCAATGTTATTAAAATCAACTTATCAATATTAATTTGTAGGGTCTTTACAGGGCACCATTTTAATAAATACTCCAAAACTGATTTCCCAACAGCAATCTATACCATATCCAAGGCTTACTGTTTTTTTTTTTTTAACATCTTTATTGGAGTATAATTGCTTTACAATGGTACGTTAGTTTCTGCTTTATAACAAAGTGAATCACCATATCCAAGTTTGCTGCTAAATTTCAAACTTAAAAATCGTAACAGCATTGTAAGTTCCCCACATTTTACAGTCTATGGGTTTACTCAAATTATATTGGCATAAAACAATTACCTACCATTAAGAAGAAAGTTAGAAAAGAATTTGGATGCTAAAAGTTGTATAGCATCTACTAAATGTGAAAAAAACACGCCCAAAGAAGATATTAAAAACTAGCTCCACGAGTATTTTTATAGTAGCTACAAATTTATATCGCTATTGTTTTTGCCTGATTCAGTACTTAAACCGAGGAAAGTAACTATCAGTATGTAAATTAATTCTACTAATACTATCTCAATAGTGGTTCTTCTTCAATGCAAGATTATTTTAACTAGTTCAGACTGAACTTAAGATAATGAAGTTTTCTCTACTTAATTCTTGCTTGTAATAAAGGTCAATTATTTTGCATCTAGTTTTTCCTTTGATTAAAAGTCATAACTAAAATCTCATGGTTTTAAGTGTTTCTATATGTCCTAAAACCTTCATTCAATTCACTTTGTTGACCCAAAATTGAGGTCTATATTTTAAAGAATAAGGTGTTAAGGAATTTCATCTTCAGTGTATACTCCATTTGAAGGAATTCTAATAAATAAGTACATCTAAAATAGTCCAGAATACTTCTTAAATTGATCAGATACAGTCTTCCAAATGGTATCTGGATTGACTTCACAATGCTCATATTTATAACCCTGTCGACTTTTAAAGTTATAACTGTGGTAGTGCTATAAAGGAAAAAGTAGTGTGAACTAGGTAGGAGAGAGCTTAATAGGGACAACATAAGTTCAACAGTGTTTGAAACATAAGAACAAAAACATTTCTGATTATTCTTCAAGCAGCAAATAATCATGTAAAAATAGTTAAATTCTATGTCATTAACTCATCTATACTTGAATTCATCATTATACCATGAAAGCACGCAGATGAAACAGACTGGGAGAAAATACCTCCAAACTACACATCCAATGAACAGTAAAAACAAACAAAACCCACAACCCAATTAGAAAATGGGCAAAAGACCTGAAGAGCTACACCACCCAAGAGGATATACACATAGCAAATAAATAAATCACGTCCAACACTCTTAGTCATTAGGGAAATGTCAATTAAAACTACAATGAGCTATAACTACATACCTATCAGAATGGCTAAAAGAAAGCAACAACACTGAATGCTGGTGAGGATGCAGAGAAACTGAATCACTTACACTGCTGATAAGAACAAGAAGTGGTACAGTCACTCTGGAAAATACTTCAGCAGTTTCTTTTTTCCTTTTTTTTTTGGCAGTTTCTTAAAGAACTAATCATGCATCTACCATACAACCCAGCAATTACACTTCTGGGCATTTATCCCAAAGAAATGAACACTCATATTTACCAAAAAACCTGTCACAATTTTTAATGCAGCATTATTTGCTGGAAATAACCAAGATGTTCTTCAATGGGTGAATGGTTGTACTGTGGTACACCTATATCCATGGAACACTACTCAGCAATAAAAAGGAATGAACTATTGACACATGGCACAATTTGAGGATTACGCTGAGTGAAAAAAACCCAATCCCAAAGGTTATACACTATACGATTCCATTTATAAAAATTTTTGAAGTGACAAAATTATAGAAACAGAGAACAGATTGGTGGTTGTCTGGGGTTAAGGGGGGTTGGGGGAGCAGATATAGTAGGGTGGCTAAAAAAGGGCAACATGAGGGATCCTTGTGGTAAGGGAAATGTTCAGTGTCCTGAATGTATCAATGTCAGTATCCTGGTTGTGATATTAAACTATAGTTTTGCAAGATGTTACCACTGGCTGAACCTGAATAAAGGGCAAAGACATCTCTGTATTATTTCTAACGCTACACGTCAATCTACAATTATTAAAAATGTAAATGAGCCCAAAATTAAAAATGAGCTCTAAAGAAAATGTGACTATTTTCACTGCAATAATCAGTACACACAAAGATTAAAGACTGCCAATTGATTTACTTTTTAACTGGTAAAGAACTGACCACTTCAACATAAAAACGATGCTAAAAGAGATGGGATTTATCCTGGACAAAGCTTCTGTATTTTACTGAATGATCAAGACAGGTTCTAAAGAACAAGCTTGTATCATGACTTACTACTTCATCCGCAAATCCACCAGCCAGGACAAGAGAGTAAGCGCCATCATTACTTCGACCATGAATTCCACCAACATGGGGTCTATGGACACCCGCTTCGCTCACCTATAACATCAAGAGAGACTCAAAATACCTTTGAACAGTTCGTTAAGTTACATTTACAAAATGGTTTCACATATGTTATTGTATCTTAAAAGCTTCAACTAAGAACTGAATATCACACAGAATTCTAAGTTTTGCTCACAGACTACTTCTCCCCAACTATATATCCTTCAGGTACTGAACTGATGACTCTTAAAACTGCTCAGGCCTAGAATTGTGAGTTTCAAAATAACTATTAAAGAATCATTATCCTATGTCTATTGGTAATTCCAGCTCAATTTGGGCAAAAAATAATTTACTATAAGTGCTCTAGATCGCTTTTTTTCTCATTTCTCATCTTTCATTATGGCACTGTTCCCTAGCCAAGTCAAAAAGGCAAGAGTCATTTCAGCCTCATTCTTCTGTATTCTTCAAACCCATCTGGTCACAAATATTGTTGATTTGATCGCCTAAATCTCTCAAAACCATCTTTTTCTACTTTCAGTGATATAAGCCTAGTTTGAGTATGAATACTTAAAACATACCCTTTTTCACTGCCTCCAGCAGTTTTGTTCCTTCAAACTCATTCTACCTATCACAAACAGAATGATCCTTTTAAGAACATATCTGCTTTTAATTTTCAACTGCTTAACATGTATTAAACAGTCTTAATAGTATATTAAGGCCAAGTTAAGTATTACGTATTATCCTCTCTCAACCGGGCGCCTATCTACTTTCCCAGCCTTATCTTCAGCTTCTCCATTATGGAGCCTATACATCTGAGCCCAACTACTCAATGATAAACATACTACCCATTTTTAGTTTATTCATGCAATTCTTCTATTTCAATGGCCTACTACTTTTCCCCATGTATCTTCAATTCTGGCTCACTTAAGTGTCACTTCTTTGTGTACTTCAAACTCCTTAAGAGAAGTATTCTAATTCATTTGTTTATCACACAACTGTTCTTAGCAGAGTAAATCCAAGCCTGTATAGTGGGCTAGGTAAAGAGGCACATTAGAAGTTGATGAGAAGCTGATAAGAGCAACAGAACCTGGATTTAGGCCTTGAAAACACTAGGTGCTTTAGAGCACAGGACCATTTGATTCCCAACCTCACCAACCCCGATAATAAATCATGCTGAATCTTCCCTACTTCCTAAACTGCAAATCTATCCTCCTAAATGCTTAGGCCAATGACCTCAGTCATCTTAGACCGTATTAATGAGGCTTTTACAATCTGGGAATGAATGACAGGCATACAAAAAAAAGAAGCAAACAAAGAACAAGGCAATTAAAAATACACTAAGTGTATTTTATTATAATTTTTATTTCATATATAAATATTATAAATAATACACAGCATAAAAAATAAATCTTATTTATTATTGTACAGGCATACCTCAGAGATATTTCAGGTTTGGTTCCAGACCACTACAATAAAGTAAATATTGCAATAAAGCGAGTCACACAAATTTTCTGGTTTCCCAGTACATATAAAAGTCATATTTACACTATACTGTAGTCTTAAGTGTATGACAGCATTATGTCTAAAAAACGTACACACCTTAATTAAAAAATAATGCTGTCGGAAAAATGGCGCCTATCGACTTGCTTGACACAGGGTTGCCAAAAAGCTTCAATTTGTAAAAAAACACAGTATTTGTGAAGTACAATGAAGCAAAGTGCAATGCAATGAGGTATGCCTGAACTCAGTTTTTTTTTTTTTACTGTATTTATAGATCCAAAGTCATAATATAAGCCTTGAAAATTGATTTATTCAAAATTATGATATAACCATTGCAAGGATGAGAGGACAGAGTGTGTTAAACTAAATTCTTGTCTTCCATAGAAAGAGATTAATAAAACCAAAATATAAAGACAAAAGCTGTACAAACATGTTATTTATAAATAAGGAGGTAAATTCAGAAAAAGTAACTTTAAAGTGATTGCCTCTTAGAAACAGAAAATGGTGAAAAAAGAGGGTAGGTTTTTAAAATATAAATCATACTCTAGTATTTAACTTTCCATGCTATGTATATGTATTACATTATTTTAATCTTAAAATTTTATCAGTGGTCTAAGCACCAGTGCTATTAGACTCTTAAAGTTCAGAATCCTGTCTAACTGGAAACTGCTCTTTACCTAAGAGATTTTTTTTTCCACATTAAATTTTCCATAATGAAAAAATTACTTTTCTAAAGAAGAAATTAGAAAAATACAAGAGTTTTCTTCAAGAGGAAAAGAGAACTAATTTAATCCTTGGATTATCTGACATTTCCTCTAACCAATATCTTAACATTCATTCAAGAGGATAATCCCCAAAGAAAACACCCTAAGTGAGCTTCCTTGCAGATCAAGAAAAGTTCTTCAGAACACTTAATAACTTTAACTACCATAACTATAACAGAATAGTAAAATGAAGTGATTCAAAGGCTTAGAGGAAGCCTAATTCCATGATGTGTGCTCCTCTGTCTGCTAAGCTATGAGCAAGAGTCTACCCATCCTATAGGAAATCTTTCATTCTAACAACTGAATGCCATGTGATACTACCTAGGTTAGTCCATTTACAATCAATCGACACTAACACTGCTACAATTTGAACTATACCCAATTTTACCCTTTCAACTAAGCCAATTTAAAACATACCTGAACTCTAAATCTCCAAGTCGATCCAACAGGAATTCCAGGAATAGGTCCATAATGATTAGAAGGAACAATAGTACATTCTCTAGTGCGACCAACACAGGCCATTCCCTACAAGGTACCGAACAAACTGAGAAATCAGTTATGTTAAATCTTAAAGAAAGCCCTTAATTCCCATAAAATGTGGATAAAATAAAAACCTAACAATTTATATGATTAATCAATATAGTTATTTGTTAACATTTCAGATTCTTAACATCATTTATACCATTACTACTATTGGAACTGAAACATTGTAACTTGCGTCACAGTTATAAACATTGTAACCAGGAAGAAAAAGAGACTTCCTTCTTTACCCTGCCCCAGTCTCTTCGGCTTTCAGTACTAGCTGATGGCATCTTTGCTTTCTTTTTACTCATCTTGAGTCTTTCACCAGCCTTTACAACTTCACTAGAATCAGTTTTACAGGAAGGACAATACCTTAAAAAAAAAAGAAGAAAAGGAATTTTGATAATATTATATTAAAGCCAATAACAGAATAATGGCCTTTCTAGGTTAGAACAAGTTTTAAGATGTAATACTTGGTGTATATTACAGAGTTTCAGTTGGCATTTCAGTATTAACCTTTTCAAAATATTTACATGATTAAGCTCACCGAAAAAAACTTGTCATTCTTTTAGAGAACTAGATTTTATTATCAAATTCTCAAATGCAGTGCAAAAGCCAAACAAGGCTGTTCAATTTAAATGGCACCATAAACTCTGATCTTATCACTAATCCTCAGAGTAGAAATTATTCATTTGAAGTTTTTATCATTAAAGCAAAAGTGGTAAGAATAGATGATTCTAGACTGAACAATGATCCATGCAACTGATATATCTCCCCATCTAAATTGGTTATTAGAATTCTCAGATTCAAAAATGTATAGTCTAATTGCAGGCATAATGAAATGATTGATATTTGCGTGCTGAACGGGTGTCCTGTCACCTTGCTAAAATCACATATTACCTCCAGAAAGCTTTTTGTAGATATTTTATGATTTTTCTAATTAGAGAATATTGCTGCAAATAAAAGGTTCCCCCCCCCAAAAAAGTATAGTTTATTATAACAAGTACACTGGATTCAAGGATGCTTGCTTATATTAGCCTTATCTCTAGCTCAATTTCAATTCTCTATACTTGTCTGTCCTTTAGCCTATCTGTAGTTGGTCATTCTGCTGTAACTTGTACACCATTATAATCTGCCTTATATCATTTCTAAAAAGCAAAGCATAAGTATGTCTATAGAATGAGATGGGACTATTCTTGAGTCACCAAGATATGGAAACTTTGAGTATATCCAAAGATCAACTGGCCACTCCCCCATTAGTCTTAGATTTCTTTTTCTATACTTCCCATTTTATAATGATCTATGCCATGTGGCCTACAGAGTAAAGAAGATGACACCTGTACCCACTAGTTAACTAGTGGGTACCCACTAGTTAATTTTGACTGCCTAATTATGAGACATGTAAACAATTCGGTCCCTGAGAAAATTAGTCGGGCAGTGAGATACAGAAACAAATTCAAGGTAAAATTATGTATGATACGGCAATAAATACTATCAAGTAAAATCCCTACTAATTTGGAAATCAGGAAGGCTTCCAAAAATTAATTTGTTGTAAGAAAGATTGTATTTTACCTGATGTGCTAACCCTATAATTTTATCAAAGATCTTATGGTGAAAGCAGATATTATCTCTGATGAGAAAATGAGTTCAGAGGTTAAATATCCAGACAACATAATTTGGAGAAGTGGAAAAGAAGATTTAAGGTTAAGGAATTCCAGGTAAAGTGAAGGACCTCGATATGAATGTAGAAATACTCCATAGAGTAATCTAAGACAGTCTTCTAATTATAGTCATCCCTGGGATCCATCTTTTCATCAGGTTTGTTAAGAACTCAGGCACTATTTTGGCACTGGGTAGGGATAAATGTTTGTGATCAAAATATTTGTAAACAGTTAAGGAAAACTAGTACATAAAATGAAACAACTTCAGAAAGTGGTAAATGCTATAAAGGAAATACATCAGGGTTATGTGGGTGGTAGTAATGATTAGAAATGTTATGTGTCTTTAGATACAATAGTTAAAGGTTCTGAGGTGGGATTCCAGCTGAGATTCCTATCAAG
Organism: Eubalaena glacialis; assembly: GCF_028564815.1. NCBI lineage: Eukaryota > Metazoa > Chordata > Mammalia > Artiodactyla > Balaenidae > Eubalaena > Eubalaena glacialis. The sequence continues at coordinate 57,833,932 of NC_083724.1, read as the reverse complement.
AGGCCAGGTAAGATATTCCAGGCAAAGCGGTGTTAAATGTAAAGGTCCTGAGGCATAGTAAGGAATGGTACGTTCTGAAGAACATAAAAGTAGTCAGGGGGCAGGTCATAGATGGCAAGGGTTGAGATTTTATCCTAAACGCAACAGGAAGACATTAGGGGGTTTTAAACAGGTGAGTAACCTGATTCAGGACTTAGATCATTCTGCTGCTGTGGCGAGAAGGATAGCTGGTAGACAATGTGAAAGCAAGACTAGTTAGGCATTTACTATACAGTTCAGGGTAGAGATAGTGGTTTGAACTGGGTGGTGAGAGTAGAGAAACATTATGGAGAACTGTAAGATTTGCTCATGTGTTATTGGATGTGAGTGGGGAGAAGAAAGAATCAAAATTAAGTTTAGCTTTTTGGCCCTCAACAAGTGGATGAGATGATCGTATTACCTACTGAAAATTAGGCGAGGAGCGGGATTTTAGGGGACACATTTGTGGAAATCAAGATCTCTATTTGGACTCACTAGTTTTGTGATACTAGCGAAGCAGGCAGTTGAATATAGGGAATATAAAGCTCAGGGAAGACTGGATCTGAAAATATAAATTCCAAGCTGTTTGCTTGGTATTTAAGTCTCATGATTACATGAGGTCCTCTAGGGAGCAAGGATGAAGAGAGAAAACATGGGTAGTGCTTTGGGAAACTCTGAAATGTGGTAGACGAGAGAAAACCAACAAGAGACCAAGGAAAGGCCGGTGAAGCTGGAGGAAAATGAGATTAGATGATATCATACAAACTACAAAAACAGAGTTAGCAGGTAAGCAGGACAGTAAGGAGAGGACTCAGAAGTGACCCTTGGGTTTGGCAACATAAAATGTGTAAGCCTAATATAAGCAGATATAGTTGAGTAGTAAGAGGGAAGGTCAGACTGGAGTGCTGGGGTATGGACAGGAGGAGAGCAAATGGAAATAATCAGTGGAGACAGCTCTGAGAAGCAAGGGAGTGGGCAGCTTTCTCCCACAATACAAAGGTGGGAGAAATGGGACCTAGGAAAGAGTGTGTATGTGCATGTGTTGTGAAAACAAGAGATTCTAGGATACTAATGAGAATAACCCAGTAATGGCAATTCGGGAGCGGAATTAACTGCAAGAGTGAAGTTCCTCAAAATGCAAAAGGATACGAAACTGTGAGAGCAGGAAGAAAGGTTCGCATTTAGTGAAGCAAGAACACATCGTCCACAGAAACAAAGAGGAAGAAGCACATGAGACTTCAGAGGAAATATAATTACTGGTGATGGTAAAATGCAGGGTGTGACCATGCAAAGTAGTGGCAGAGGGTTAAAGGAAGAAGTTGTATCCTTTTTTTTCTTCCCCCACCCCTACAGCCTCTGCTGTAATACAACCACCTTCCCAACAGGTGGGGAGAGACCAAAGGAATGGAGAACAATCTATTCTTCACAATGATATCAGCTACGTAATGGTGATGTTAGTATTTCTGAGTACAGTCTGTCATCCCTCTAACTAAATCTTCCATGCTAACAACATGAACCGTAGTCTAAAAAGAAAAAACTTCCTAATATGACATCTTAAGAAGCGTATTATAACTTTAACTGGGAACATTTTCCCCCAGTCTCTTTTCTAATCCTTTCTCTTTGTAGCTAACACTACTCAGTACAAGTATAGATTCTGGCAAGTATATTTCACCTTGGTGCCTGGTTCTACTATTAACCTCATACGATTAAGTATGATAATCCATACAAAGCACTTTATTAGTGTCTTGCATGTACGAAGCACTTAACTGTTAAGTAACATTATAAAACATTTAATAGGCACATCTAAAATAACTGAGGGGTAGAGGGAACCATCTACAAAGGATTCCCAGTTGAAGTCATACTTAAGTGAAAACCTGAAGGATGAGTATCATCCTGAAGTTACGCAAAGAGGAAAATGTTTCCAAGAAGAAAATGCATCAAGTGTAAACCCAGAGAAGATAAAGAACATGACTTATTTAAGAAGCTGAAAGATATTTAATCTGGCTAGGGTATACAGTATTTGGGGAAATAAAAGAGCAAAGTGGCAAGGGATACAGTGGGAGAAATCAACTAAAAAACACTGTGCAGGGCCCTGTACAGTAACATAAAGCCTCTGAAGCAAAGGAGTAACTATCAAATTTGCATTTCTGAAAGAACACAGGACTCATATTGGAGAAGGGACTGGAGGGATTAAAAAATGGAGCGAGAGACTGGGTCAGAAGCTGTTGTTATAACTGAATAAAGGTATCAATGCCAAATAACCATTAGTTATACAATTTTAAGCCCTTTAATATACACTACGTAGGCGCTCTCGCCTTCTGAGATGGACCGCATTCTGCCTACAGAATGTGTGTCTCTCTCAATAAATCTACCTCTTACCTATCAAAAATGTATATACACTATGTATCTTTAGAAATCTACTTTTGGTGTTTCAAAGACACATTTCACATGCAATTCTTAACATAGTAGCAACAAAAATCCCCTGATAATCATACCAGTATTCCTCTTCAGGGACCTTATCCAAAGGAGGATTCAGGCAGTAAATATGATAGGCCATGTTACATTCATCACATAGAACTTGCATGTTGGGTTCCTGTTTTCCACCACATATATGACAGGAGCAAGAACGGCATTTCTTATTTGGGTCTCCACCACAAAAGTCACATTCAGGGTCATTTTTCCCTATTAAGAACAAAATTATAGCAAGCCTAGTCTTAAAATCATTTTTATCTCTATGAATCTTATAAAGAAAAACCAATGAGAATAACATGCAGCTTTTTTAACAAAGAGAAAAGAACCATAAGGAATAATCCAGTGTAGTACTTTAAAGTTCCCCAAATGTGCATCGAGATGCCTAGGGGCAATGCAGTGAACTCACGGGCCACCGTAAGATATATTAAAATTTCAAGCAAAATACAATACTTGAACAAAGTTGTTTGGATCTAACTACTTAATAAACGAAACTATTAGGTAACACCTATTCTGCAGATCCAAACCTTTCCTTGGGTGGACTGAACTAGGAGGGGTACGGCTGTTAGAAGTTAGCAAACCCATTTTGGTTTTGCTATGCCCCCAATATACTCTTTATTAGTAACAGTATCTAACAGTTTATTTTTTTATCTTACTTGTCAATTGGTTCAGAACTCTGGCAACTAACAGGTTCCACTTATTGCCCCCCACTTCCCCCATCCCGCCAGCCTCCCCCATCTAAACCCAAACACCTTCTGCCAAAATATTCACTTGAAATTATAAAATACACATACATACACAGAAATCTTATAGTAATGCTCACTAATACCAAAAGTTAAATTTAAATGTCAAAAGAGTAACAGTTGGATAGATTTTGTGTAAAATGAGGTAAGTTTATAAGAACTATAATACAGACGTAGCCAAATATGTTAAATTCAAAAAGGAAATTGCAGAATAAATTTTTACACAAAATTAACTGTATAGATACACAAAGATGAATTATATAGATACAGAAAGATGTCTAGAATGACATATATTGTTAGAGTGATTACCTCTTGGGAGTTCTATAATTTATATAGTTCTATACTCTGAATTTCTTACAAATGCACACAATAAATTCGCGAGGAATTTACCGTGTCAGAGCTGATTGTTCAATATGAGAAACAGGGAACAAGTACCTGACAAATAAGAGAGGGGGAAAGAAAATTGCCACTGATTTCAGTACTAACTTTCTGACTGATCACACTGCCTATTCTTGCTAATGAATGGAAGGTTACAATTTTGTTTCACTTCCACTAAGGTAGCTGTGACAACATATAAGTAACGGAAATTTCACAGACCTAAAATGCCAAAGGTATGTTTAGATTTTTGGTTTGGAGAGTGATCTGGCCAATGGCAATCTGGCTGTGGCTCTGAAACGGTTTCTTTACACAGAAGTTCAAAGCTGTAGCTATAACATGATTAGCATTAGACAGACGCGAGAACAACATATATATGCAGATATACTGAGAGAGAAAACACAAGAAAAACCTAGTCAATCTTGTCTTTCTATTGTGTTTTACTGAGAGCAAGTAAGTCACATTAAATAAGTTTACTCATCAAGTTTACCTTTATTCCTAGAATATAACCATACAGTCATAAACCATAGAAACAGTCATACACAGTATGCCTTAAGGTTCTTAATTCACGTAGATGTATTAGCATCGCAGCCTCAAAAAATGAGTATGGCTTAGACCAGTAACATGGAAATCTATTTATTGATCTGTTAAAGGTCTTGTCTTGTTCTAATCTTCCACAACTGTGGTAAGAAGAGGTTAGGCAGAACTATTTAATCTTGAATATTTCTTTACCCAGAATATACTAGACATTGACACACAGCATAAAGTCAATGAATTGTTCTCCAGAAAAAAAATCAGAATTGACAGAGTATGAGACACTGTAACCTATTTGGAAAGATAGTGATTGAACCATGAATGAAAAGACTTAGAATCTAGTCTACCTCTGTTACCAACTAGCTATATGATATTAAGTAAAATATATGCAAGGAAGAGATAAGGCTACATTCTAACATCCTAACGATGACATAAACCTCATTCACTACCTCCCAGAAATTCAGGGCTCAACCAGCATTCTTCTTCTCAGGCTCTACTAGTATAAAAATAAGTCTCACTATTCAAAATTAATCTTAAATGGCCACAACATTACCAAAGTGGGTTTTTAATCTGGACAGACTCTATAATAAACGAAACAGCAAGAAAATGGCAATAAAATGCCAAGATGAGAAAATACTTTTTGAAAACAAATTTTATCATTTGAGAAAAATCCATTAAACCAAAATAGATCTTACATCAAAATGGTTGTCTTGAAAATAAATTTGTATGGTCTACAATTTTATACTTTCTCAAAAGTTATTCCCTGGCCAGTTAAAATGGCAATCATGAACAATAAATGCAGTCTCAGCCCATAAGAAAAATCCATACTTAAAAACTTTCCATCTGCCAATGAAAGAGGATGGGCTCCAGGTTTCTCGATCTTGAAGATTTCATTTATGAATCTTATCTGACAGTCATTTAATTTTCCTTCAGAACCCCTGTTTAAAAAAGGAAGAAAGGTTAACCTCTGCCAGCAAAATCTAAATCATACACAAATAGTAATTAAAAGTCAGTTTGGAAACTCGCTGAACACTACCTATTTACAAATGGGGATTATAGCTATTCTAATCACTGAGTTATTGTTTCCAGCAGTAGGAAAAGTCCAGTGATTAATTAATATTTGAAGTTGTGTCATTTTTAATATTAGGAAAAAAAATTCAAGACTCAGATCATCTGGTGAGAAGATAGCTATCTTGTAAGTTTAATTTAACTTAAAGACTAGGTAAAATGATACTCCCAATTAAAATGAAAGATTTAAACATATTTCCAATAAATATGGCAAGTTTCTGGGTAAATAGATGACCTCTTATTACAAAGAAAAGTCTTTCAAATACTAAGCCATATTTTTCATAGACACATTTATAGCTGTTTGCATATACTTCTTCAAAGTTTCTTGCTGTGACTGTGGATTTGTATTAATTCTCCTTTTAATCTATCAACTTTTGCTTTGTATTTTTGAAGATATATTATTGGGTACATACAGATTAAGGATCCTTAAATCTTATGAAATGTCTTTGTATCTCTAGTAATGCATTTTGTATCAAAAGTGTACCTTTCTTTTTTTTTTTTTTAAATAGTAATCTTTTTTTATTTATCTATTTATTTTTATATTTATTTTTGGCTGCGTTGGGTCCTCGCTTCCGTGCGAGGGCTCTCCCTAGCTGCGGCAAGCGGGGGTCACTCCTCATCGCGGTGCGCGGGCCTCTCACCGTCGTGGCCTCTCTCGTTGCGGAGCACAGGCTCCAGACGCGCAGGCTCAGCAGTTGTGGCTCACGGGCCCAGCTGCTCCGCGGCATGTGGGATCCTCCCAGACCAGGGCCCGAACCTGTGTCCCCTGCATTGGCAGGCAGACTCCCAACCACTGCGCCACCAGGGAAGCCCTACCTTTGGTTTTTTTGGTAACCATTTGCTTGGTGACTTTTTCAATCATTTCACCTTTTAAAACTTTTAATGTCAAATGCAGAAAATTTATAGATAAATGTATGGTTTAGCCAATTATAAGGTACACATCCTTGTAATCAACCATGACAAGAGATAGCACTGTCAACTACCTCAGCACTTCATGTCCTCCCTCCCAGTCACAACCTCTTCACTCCCTTCCACGAGTTATATTTACCTTAATTTTCTTCAATCTTCTCACCTGTCTGCCTCCCTAAGTATATGATATAGTTTTGTGTTTCAAAAACTAAATTCCTAATATTTTTCTTTATAATTTGTTGAAGAAGCCCCACCATTTGTCCTATAGAGTTTCCCATGGTCTCGATTTTGATACCTGCATTCCCAAAGTGTACTTTAGTTTTTTCTGTCATTTATATTTCCAGTAAATCAGTAGTTGGATCTGGAGTAAAGGCTGAAAACCCTTGGTTTGATGCCTGTTTTTAAAAATATAGTTTTAATGGAACATAACTATGCCTATTACTTTATGTATTCTCCATGGCTGGTTTCACGCTACAACAGCAGAGTTGAATTGTGACAGAGACCATCTGGCGGCCAAAGGTTAAACTATTTACTATCTGTCCCTTTACAGAACAAAACTGCTGACCCTTGTTCTAAATGTTTACTCAAATCCAGGTTCATTTTTTGGGTAAAACTGTCTATAGGTCTATTTTCATCAGTAAGCACCTAATTACTTAGTTGTCTTTTCCTACAGCAGCCATAGATGCTCAATGCCTAGATTAATTCACTGGGGATTGGAAAATGTTGATATTCTAGTTCTTTCATTCCCTTTTTACTTATTTGCTGGAATAATTCCATAAAGAGAAACCTGAGCTCATCAATTACTTGGTGACTCAGTGGTATAGCTCATATAACAAATATAGATGAAATGCTTTCTTTAGCAGTTTAAAAAACATAGTTCTCAAACATTCTATGTAGGTGACCAATGAGTTTCTATATAACTAGGAGTTCATGTATTTGAGGTGTTTCAACCCATGCTAGTTATTTTCCTTATTGATGTTCAAATCGTCTCATCTTTGGCCAATGGGATCTTCCAGTTGATTCTCAAATCTTTCTGACAAGAATTTAGCAGTCTTTGTGGGCTTCCTTGTTATGTGCAAGACAAGATGTTTGTTCTCAGTTCATCTCGTACATTTTCTGCCCCCACCCTGTAGTCTTTTTTTTTTAAATAGATCTCTACTGGAGTATAATTGCTTTACAATACTGTGTTAGTTTCTGTTGTACAACAAAGTGAATCAGCCATATGCATACATATATCCCCATATCCCCTCCCTCCCACCCTCCCTATCCCACCTCTCTAGGTCATCGCAAAGCACCGAGCTGATCTCCCTGTGCTATGCTGCTGCTTTCCACTAGCTATCTATTTTACATTCGTAGAGTATATATGTAGATGTTACTCTCAATTCACCCCAGCTTCCGACCCCCGCCCCCTTGAGCCTGTAGTCTTATCTCCAAGGAAGCCTAGTTTCTTTTAGGTGGAAATGGTTATTTCAAGACCACAATTTAGGCACTGGAAAAGCTTTCTAAAACTGGATTGATCACTATTTCTAGACCAAGCTACAAAATTTAGACATACACATTAATACATGTACAAGATACCTCATGAGTTCATGTAAACACTTTCTGTTCAAATTCAGGACTAAAGGATAAGTTTGCTTTTGACAAAGCAATTATTTCTCTTTCTCCTTTCCCCCACAATCAGAAAATCCTAGTTCTCAAAGACACCAGGGATGCCTAAATTAGAATGCTACAAGTACTTCTTTGCTTTACCCCACATTACATATGACATTTTCACCAGTTGTCATTATGATTACAGAAAATACTTTAAAATTTCTTTGTATATTTCTGCCATGTCTTACAGTTATATCTACAGTGTCAGACCATAAAACCATTACATACTACACTTTCTCCCTTATGTACCTCCCTCTAGTCCCAGTTCTAGATGCAGAAATATTTTTAATGTTTATTACTACTCTATGTCAAATTGCCTACAGTCATCTTGATGGTCTGAAACTAGTTCTCTACAAGATTTCCAAGAAGGGTTCATGAGAACAATTCCTCCCCTAGTTCTTATAAGTTAATGATAGTTTGTCTCCAGCCTTTATACTGAAGGCCACTTTGGTTAGACTTAAAATTCTTGGCTTACCTTTTCTTGACTCATGGATGTCTTTCTGGGATGTTTTCCTCGTAAGGGTGCTATCCTGGTTCCTTATTTTTTCTTTTTCTTTTAATTTTGTATGGATTTGACATCAATGCTTTTCTTTTGCTTGTTTTTATAAAATTTTCTTGACCCTTTAGAGGGTATAACTTCAATTAGGTTTGCTAGATCACAGCCACAGAGCTCCATATAACTCAGTTTTGTTGTTGTTTTTTGGAGAAGCATTCAAAACTATGGCAGCTAAACTCTGATTTGATAGAAAGCAGATCAGTAGTTTGAGGCCAAGGTTGAGGGTTGTGGTAGTAATTGTGACTCTGATGGAGCCCACAGGGACTTTTGGGGGGGGTAATGAAAAGGTTCTATATCTTGATTACAGTGGTGGCTTTATATGGGACATATTGCAATATGGTACATATTGCTTTAAGTAAATTTTGCCTCAAAAATTAATTTAAAAAAAAATGACACTATAGAAACTTCCTTTTGGTATCTCCTGGCTCTATTCCCCTCCCCTATTTTTAACTGGACCCTTTTTTCCTTTGTCTTTGCTGTTCCTGTCCTACTCAGTTTGGACTGCATTCCTAGTAGTTTATTCTCAATATGGGACTTTGTCCTGGAATGGAACTTTAGCTGACTAATTTTGAGAGTTCATAGGGCTCTAATCTCTTCAGACCTTACTGCAAACTGTGTATACTCATCCAAACTGGGGTGTATACCCATTTCTGGCTTCAGCTGCTGTATTAGTTAACTATTATTACATAACAAGTCACCACAAAACTAGCAGTTTAAAACAAAAATTACCTCAGTTTCTGTGGATCAGCAATTTGGAAGCAGCTTAGCTGGGTAGTTCTGGCTCATGATCTTTCTTGAGGTTTCAGTCAAGCTGTTGACCAGACCTACAGTCTCATCTAAAGGCTCAACTGGGGGAAGACCAACGGGCTGTCTGAATTCTCACAACATAACAGCTGGCTTCCACCAGAGGAAGTGACCTGAGAGACCCCAAAATGGAAGCTTCCATGTTTTCATAACCCAATCTCAGAAATGGTATACCATCACTTCTGCCATATTCTACTAGTCACAAAGAGCAACCCTAATAAAATGTGGGAGGGAACTCTGCAAGGTGTTGAGTACCAGGAAGCAGGAATTATTGGGGGTCATCTTAAAAGATGGCCACCATAGCTGCTACTCTCAGGTGAGATAGCTTGCTGAGGTAACTTATTATTTTGGAGTTCTTGGGTCAATCATATGTCCTGTTACCCTCTTCTTCCTCTTGTATAGTAACCGATACCGCACAGGTCTTGTAGCTTTCAGTTGTTTATCTCAGCAGCTATCTTGGTGTTTGTGGGAGATACCACATCACCCTAAATGTTTGTAGATACTGCCCTTAAGTTTTGGATTAGATCTTTTTGTTATATTTGTTTTTATAAGGATATCTAGGAAGATTAAAATCTATGCTGTTGCCATCTTCCTAGAATCCCATCCATCCTTATATTTTCAACTTCTGTGATTTCATATTTAAGGAGATTTTCTTATAAGCAGCGTAAGACTTTTGTTTTTATTTTAATCTAGTCTGTTGATCTTTGTCTTTATAATATTTAGTTCATATATAGTTAATATAATTGATGATATATTTGTTGCTACCATTTTACCATGTCTTCTATTTTATCTACCTTTTTGTCTTACTCTTCTTGATTGCCTTCTTTTGTATTATTGTATTTCCACTCTTAATTTGCTAATATTTTATTAATTTTTAGTGGTTCTTAGAGAACGCACCATGCAAACCTGAAAAATCAATCTGCTTTACGTTTTACTTTCAGTACTTTCCTGATCATGTCAGAATCTCAAAGCTTCATTTACTAATCCCATCTTTCACATGGTTATCATGATTTTATTCTACACATACTTTAAACTTATTTTTTCAGTAGTCTATTTGTACTCACATAGTTACCCTTCCTCTGTTCATAATTATTTCCTATATTTCCTTATTTCTATCTGAGATCATCTTCCTTCTGCTTAAAGAACTCCCTTTAGTATTTCTTTTAGTGCAAGTCTGTTGGTACTGAATTCTCTCAGGTGTGGTCTGATGGCTTTATTTTGGTTTCATTTTTGTAGTATATTTTCATAAAAAATGTATTTCTAAGTTGAGAACTTTTAAAGTCAGTGTTTTCAGATGCCATTCCACTGTCTTCTAGCTTACACTACTCCTGGTTAAAACTCAGCCGTCTTCCCTTTGACTCTATCTTTAGTTTTCAGCAGCCTTATTGCGATATGCCACTGTTTTCTTTTTATTTATCCTGCTTAGGAACTACAAAACTTCAATCTTCGACTGACGTCTTTTATCAGTTTTGGAAAATTCTAGCTATTACATTTTCAAATAGTTTTCACCCTACTCTCTTTTGGGGAACTACAAATAGATGTAAACACACCTCTTCACAAAGTCCCACATATACAACAGTCTTTTCTGTATTATTTTCCATTATATTTTCAATGTTTTAGTTGGATACTTTTCACTGACTTGCCTTTGAGTTTATCCTATCTTCTGCTGTGTCTTACCTGCTGATAAACCAACCTAAGGAAGTCTTAGTTGTGGAAACTGTACTTTTCACTTCTTGTTCTCCATATGATTATTTTATAGATTCTAATTCTCAGTTGAAATTCTCTATCTTTTCAACTATTTTCTTAAGCATATTAATTATAATTAAAGTTCCTGCCTGATAACTTGATCAAGATCACTTATGACTCCATTTCTGTTGTTGGTTTATCTTCTTCTGGTTTTTGATTATGTGGCCCTGTCTTTTGGTAGCACAGTATTTTTGATTCCATGGTAGATAGTATATATAAAACATTAGAGGCGGGCTTCCCTGATGGCACACTGGTTAAGAATCCACCTGCCAATGCAGGGGACATGGGTTCAAGCCCTGGTCTGGGAAGATGCCACATGCTGCGGAGCAACTAAGCCCGTGTGCCACAACTACTGAGCTTGCGCTCTAGAGCCCGTGAACCACAACTACTGAGCCTGTGTGCTACAATTACTGAGGCTGTGCTCTAGAGCCCACGCTCCACAACAAGAGAAGCCACCACAATGAGAAGCCTGCGCACCACAACGAAGAGTAGCCCCCGCTCTCCGCAACTAGAGAAAGCCCGCGCACAGCAACGAAGACCCAATGCAGCCAAAAATAAAAGAATAAATAAATTAAAAAAAAAAAAGAAAAGCATTAAAAAAAGAAAAACCACATTAGAGGCTTCAGACATTATCTTACCATTAAGAAGGTCCAATCTTCCTTCTGCTGGAGAGATACTGCAGTGGTTTAACATTTTAATTAGCAACTCTGCTGAGGCAAGGCTGGTTTTTCAGCTTTGGTAAGATTTAGTCTACCTGTCTGCCTTAACCATCTACAGTTTTCAACTAAGAGCCTGTTGTATATTCTGTGGGACCACTCCACCAGGGATCCCCAAATTCATGTTTGCCTTCTAAGACTGCTAAGAACTCCACTTTGTTTTTTACTTATGTTTTTAGTCTCCTGCCTAGGAAAACCCAGTATTTGGCAAAAGTCCTAAGAGAACATAGGTCATATGCTTGAGGCATCCCACATATCTGCCAACAGCTCTGATTTCTTGTCTCCACACTGCCGCCAGTTGTTCAGTGAGGTTTGCCCTGTATCCATAATTAGCATAGTCCCCAGGGCAAAAAGCAACTACAAAAGCTAACTGTCAGGTTTCCCTGGTGGCGCAGTGGTTAAGAATCCGCCTGCCAATGCAGGAGACACGGGTTTGAGCCCTGGTCCAGGAAGATCCCACATGCTGTGGAGCAACTAAGTCCGTGCGCCAGAACTACTGAGCCTGTGCTCTAGAGCCTGCAAACCACAACTACTGAAGCCCAGGCGCCACAACTACTGAAGCCCGAGCACCTAGAGCCTGTGCTCTGCAACGAGAGAGGCTACCGCAATGAGAAGCCTGCGCACTGCAATGAAGAGTGGCCCCCGCTCGCTGCAGCTAGAGAAGGCCCGCGCGCAGCAACGAAGACCCAATGCAGCCAGAAATAAAAAAATAAAATAAAATAAATTAAAAAAAAAAAAAAAAGCTAACTGCTTTCTAAGGTTCTTCCCTTTCCAGAGTCATACGCCTGGTCTTCTCCTTACCTCTCTGCTGCCTTTCAGATGACAACTGTACTTGATCTGGCTATTCTAGTTGTTTTAGGTAAGAATGCTGATCTGCTGCCAGCTATTCCACCCTACCTGGAAAGAGAAACCTTCTATGTGCTTCAATAAAGTCACAAAATCAGACAGCTTAAAAGTAAAATCACTTTTCCAGTCATTTATCATTTTAAGTTGAAGGCTTACTACATCCATTTCCTCTTGACTAAACTAATGAAGCAAGGTACAGATCACAACCAAAACAGGTAAATAGTCAATTCATTCCTTCAGGAAACACCCTATTTATTTCACTGAAATCTAATAAACGAACAATTGTAAAAATGCATTATTTTATATAATACCAAAAAAGAAACTGGCCTGCAATGGGTCAGTATAAGAAGACCCCTCAAATAAAGATGGGACACCAAATGAAAGCCAACAACTATAAGACATATTATTTTATGAAACCTCAAGCAAGAAAAAAGCCTGAGATGAGCTGTCTAAGAAGGACCCTCAAAGCTAGGACAACAAATGGCTTCTCTCATGTTAAAGAAAAATGGCAAATAAACCACCTTGCACATACAGAAAACAAAGATGCCTGTTTCAATATTACCCCTGGGTATAAGGAGAAAAAGTATCCCCCGAGAGTTGAACCACAGGCATACCTGTGGTTTGCAGATATGAATTCATACTACCTGTGTGGTTTAAAAAAGCTCAAGCAGAAAATTTAACTTCAAGTTAGATGGCACTCCAAGGTGACTAGCAGAAGTAAACTCAAATATCTGAAAGAACCCAACTTTAGTCAGTCCAATAGCAATTTTAAGATACATCATAATTTCAGAGATGTTAAAATATGGAAAACCGTGTATTTCAGATTCTATGAAATATTGTATTTACTGAACATTTATTTTAACTAGTGCTTAGAACAGGGCCTGACACACAGGAGCAAACAACAACAACAAAAAAATCAAAGCATTAACATTCCAGTGGTATGCTTGGCAGAATAATAGGCCCCGAAGACATCTATGTCCTAAGCCCAGGAACCTGTGAATACATTACTTTATATGGCAAAAAGGACTTTGTTAATGACCTTTAAATAGGATTATCTAGATAGGCCCAATGTAGTCACAGGGGGCCTTGAAAAGTAGAAAAAGGAAGAAGAAAGAGCCTGAGGAAGATGTGACTACAAATGAACAGTCAAAGATATTTGATTTTGTTGGCTTTAAACATGGAGAAGCAGGCCACAGGCCAAGGAACTGGGAGGCCCCTAAAATCTGAAAAAGGCAAGGAAGTCAATTTTCCTTCAGTCTCCAAAAAGGAACACATCCCTGCTGACACCGCTTTTAGCCCAGTGAAACTCATAAGACTTCTGACCTACAGAACTGTAAAATAGTAAGTTCTATTATTTAAGCCACTAAGCCTGTGGTAATTTGTTATAGCAATAACAGGAAACTAATACAAGTAGGGCAAGAGAAAATAATAAATGTCAGGTGATAATCAGTATCATAAAGAAAAATAAGTTAGACTAAGGGAGAATTCAATCATATGTACACACACCTATGCCTGGTATCTGTCTGTATGTATGATTTTACATAGCGTAATCAAGAAAGTTGTCTTTCGAAGTGATATTTGAATAAAGAAATAAAACAAAAGACAAAGTAAGCCAAATGAATATCTGTGTGGAGCAGACCAGTCAGAGGAAACAGCATGTGCAAAAGCTCTGAAACAGGAGTGTGTTTATATGATTAAGCAACACAAGGAGGCCAATATGGTTGGAATACAGTGAGCTTTGATTTATAACTTGATATGGACATCAAGTTCATAGTCTGTAAGAATGGTACATTCAATAATAAGATCACTAGAGGTGTCATGATAAACAAGTATGGATAAAATTTAGTAAATAAAACCCTAAAAAATGACACAAAATACAGTAAGTACATCCACAGTTTTAGTAAGGTTAAAAATTTTTTTTTTGCTATAGGATTCAAATTCTACTTAGGAATATCTAATCTAGTATAATTTCATATAGTATTAAATATACAAGACTAAGTGACCAAAGATTTGAAAAACTGATTTAAACCCTAGACTTCTGTTTTGAATTTTCTTCAAAGCTAAAATAGAAACAGAAAATGGCAAGTTAAAAATAGAATTTTGTTAACTAGAATTAGATAGTTTAAGCATATTCACTTTTTGGTACTCACAAATTAAAAATTAGATACAAGCATAAACTTTAACTCCAAGTTCCCTTATCAAATCTCCAAGGCAGATTACAAACCATGTCCTCTGTTTCTTCCTTTGCACCTTCAGTACAATAGAGAGGATCAAAGCTGAACGTTAGTTTTTTTGTCAATGTCTAGTATACGCCATGATCAAGTGGGATTTATCCCAAGGATGCAAGGATTTTTCAGTATCTGCAAATCAATCAATGTGATACACCACATCAACAAATTGAATAAAAACCATATGATCATCTAAATAGATGCAGAAAAAGCTTTTGACAAAATCCAACACACATTTATGATAAAAACTCTCCAGAAAGTGGGCATAGAGGGAACATACCTCAACATAATAAAGCCCATTTATGACAAACCTACAGCTACCATAGTACTCAGTGAAAAGCTGAAAGCATTTCCTCTAAGATCAGGAACGAGACAAGGATGCCTACTCTCACCACTTTTATTCAACATAGTTTTGGAAGTCCTAGCCACGACAATCAGAAAAGAAAAGGAAATAAAAGGAATCCAAATTGGAAAAGAAGTAAAACTGTCACTGTCTGCAGATGACATGATACTATACATAGAAAATCCTAAAGGTACTACCAGAAAATGACTAGAGCTCATCAATGAATTTGGTAAAGTTGCAGTTTACAAAATTAATATACAGAAATCTGTTGCATTTCTATACACTAACAACAAAAGATCAGAAAGAGAAATTCAAGAAACAATCCCATTTACCATCACATCAAAAAGAATAAAATACCTAGGAATAAACCTGCCTAAGGAGGCAAAAGACCTGTACTCCGAAAACTGTAAGATGCTGATGAAAGAAATAGAAGATGACAAACAGATGGAGAGATATACCATGTTCTTGGATGGGAAGAATCAATATTGTCAAAATGACTATACTACCCAAGGCAATCTACAGATTCAATGCAATCTCTATCAAATTACCAATGGCATTTCCACAGGACTAGAACAAAAAAATCTTAAAATCTGTATGGAGAAACAAAAGACCCCGAATAGCCAAAGCAATCTTGAGAAAGAAAAATGGAGCTGGAGGAATCAGGCTCCCTGACTTCAGACTATACTGCATAGCTATAGTCATCAAAACAGTAATGGCACTGGCACAAAAACAGAAATATAGATCAATGGAACAGGACAGAAAGCCCAGAAACAAACTCATGCACCTACGGTCAATTAATCTATGACAAAGGGGGCAAGAACATACAATGGAGAAAAGACAGTCTCTTCAGTAAATGGTGCTGGGAAAACTGGTCAGCTACATGTAAAAACATGAAATTAGAACATTCTTTAACACCATACACAAAAATAAACGCAAAATGGATTAAAGACCTAAGTGTAAGACCAGATACTATAAAACTCGAGGAAAACATAGGCAGAACACTCTTTGTCATAAATTGCAGCAAGATCTTTTTCAATCCGTCTCCTAGAGTAATGGAAATAAAAGCAAAAATAAACAAATGGGACATAACTAAACTCAAAAGCTTTTGCACAGCCAAGAAACCATAAACAAAATGAAAAGACAACCCCCAGAATGGGAGAAAATATTTGCAAACAATGTGACGGCCAAGGGATTACTCTACAAAATTTACAAACAGCTCATGAAGCTCAATATCAAAAAACAAACAACCCAATCAAAAAATGGGCAGAAGATCTGAACAGACATTTCTCCAAAGACATACAGAGGGCCAAGAGGCACATGAAAAGATGCTCAATATTGTTAATTATTAGAGAAATGCAAATCAAAACTACAATGAGGTATCACCTCACACCAGTCAGAACGGCCAACATCAAAAACTTTACAAACAATAAATGCTGGAGAGGGTGTGGAGCACCCTACACTGTTGGTGGGAATGTAAATTGGTACAGCCAATGTACCAATGGAGAACAGTATGGAGGTTCCTTAAAAAACTGAAAACAGAGCTACCATGTGATCCAGCAATCCCACTCCTGGACATATATCTGGAGAAAACTATGGTCCAAAAGGATACATGCACCCCAATGTTCATTACAGTGCTGTTTACAATAGCCAAAACATGGAAGCAACCTAAATGTCCATTGACAGAGGAATGGATAAAGAAGATGTGGTACATATAATGGAATATTACTCAGCCATTAAAAAGAATGAAATAATGCCATTTGCAGTAACATGGATGGACCTGGAGATTATCATACTAAGTGAAGTAAGACAAATATCAAATGATATCACTTATATGTGGAATCTAAAAAAACATGATACAAATGAACTTATTTACAAAACAGAAATAGACTCACAGACATAGAGAATGAACTTCCCAGGGGGGAAGGGTGGAGGGAGGGATAGATTGGGAGTTTGGGATTGACATGTACATGCTGCTATATTTAAAATAGATAACCAGCAAGGACCTACTGTATAGCACAGGGCACTCTGCTCAATAATCTGCAATAACCTAAATGGGAAAAGAATTTAAAAAAGAATAGATACTTGTATATGTATAACTGAATCACTTTGCTGTACACCTGAAACTAACACAACGTTGTTAATCAAATAGAATTTGTTAACTAGAATTAGACAGTTTAAGCATATTCACTTTTTGCTACTCACAAACTAAAAATTAGGAACAAGCATGAACTTTAACTCCCAGTTCCCTTATGAAATCTCCGAGGCAGATTAAAAATCATGTCCTCTATTTGCTTCTTCCTTTGCACTTTCAATACAATAGAGAGTATCAAAGATGAAGGTTAGTTCTTTGTAAATGTATAGTAAAACTGATAAACCTTTGGTGAGATTAAATCACAAACTAAATTCAGGAATAAAAAAGGGAACAACATTAACAAAGACTACACACGTTAAAAGATGAGGCTATCCAAACTTATGACAATAAACTAAAATTAAAATAGGTTCCTAGAAAATTAAATCTTATTTCAAGAATAGAAAATCTGAATAGTCCTATTATCATTACAGAAATCAAAAAACCTTCCCACAAAGAAAACTCAGACCCAAAGGACTTTACTGAAAAGTTTTAACATTCAAGAAAAGGACACAAAACTCTACCATAAAATAGAAAAATATTATAGCACACGATAATTTTATAAAACCAACGTAATTTGGAAAGGATAGCTAGGATAGGAAAGTTAATATACAAATTTCACTCATTAACCTAAATGCAAAAATCCTATACAAAATATTGTCAAACCAAATCCAGGAAAGCATACCTACAAAATACCCATCAAACATTATAATTATTGGTAAAATTTTCAAAGAGATATCAGGAGAAAAAAAAGATGCCTGCTCTCACCACCTCCTTTCAGCAATGTACTAACAGGCAACTGGTGAATGAAGACAAAAGTTAGCAATCAAAGGAAAAATACAACACAAAAATGTCATAATTCACAGATTACAATTATAAAAATCCTGAAACAATCTACATGTGAATTAAAACTATTAACTCTAGTAAGGCTAATGGATCCAAAATCAAAGGTTACTTATATACCAGTAACAAAGAGAAAAATGAAATTTAAAAAGGATTTATAATAACAAGTGGTATCTGAGGTTAAATAAGGATAACAGACACATAAGGTCAGACCTCTGGAGAGAATTATATCAGGCTGAACCATATAATGGCCAACATTCAAATATTTTGAATCTATAAAAACATTTCATATGGTTCCACCTAATAAAAACATGACAAAATCATAATAAAGACCTAAGTAAATGGAGAGAAATCACACCCATGGATTAGATTTAATGTAGTACCTATCAAATTCCCAATGGTTTTTATGTAGAAATTACCAAAATGATTGGAAAACTCGAATGAAAGTACACAGAGCTAAGAACAGAGAAGAACTATTGAAGCACAAGGTAGGAAGTCCTGCTCTGTTATATTATGAAAGTGTGGAACTTATATAAGGACACTCAAAACAGTCCAATGATACAGAATAGAGACCAGATGGATGCATCAAATATAAAGATATGTGACGAGGTGATATTGAAGATCAATGTGGGGAAAATGGGCTTTTCAATAAATGATGGCAGGAAAAATGATTATTCATATGTATTAAGTCTAACCCTTACCTCACACTGTACAAAAAGACCTACTTCAAGTGGATTAAAGATCTAAAGAAAGGTAAATATTAAGCTTTTATAAGGTAATAATGGAGAATATCTTTATGTTTTCTGAGTAGGGAAAAGTTTCTCCCCTCCACCCCACTCTATGTTTTATTGAGATGTAATTGACATACCATTGTATAAGTTCAAGGTATACAACATAATGATTTGATATATGTATATATTGACAATGATTACCACAAAAAGTTTAGTTAACATCCATCACCTCACAGTTACAATATTTTTTCCCCTTGTGATGAGAGCTTTAAAGATCTACTCTCTAAGCAGCTTTCAAATATACAATACAGTATTGTTAACTATAGTTGCCATGCTGTACATTACATCCCTAGAACTTATATATCATATAACTGGAAGTTTGTACCTTTTGACCACCCTCACCTATCCCCAACCCTGACCCACCCCCAGTAGGTTTCTTAAAGCAAGACACAGAAGGTATATGCATTAGGGGAAATTTTTGATAAATTCAACCCCTTAAAATTAAGACTACTACTCAAACATAGGGAAAAAAGATAAGCCACAGAATTGGAGCATACATTTTCTCCACATATAACTGAAATGGTCAAGTCTCTACTTTAGGGTTCTCTAGAACTCCTAAAAATCAATGAGACAGACTACCTAATTAGCTACAACAACACACACCAATATTTGAAACAGGATCCTTACAAGAGATATCCAAATTGCCAATAAACATAACGGTTCTCAATCTCATTAATAGTCAGGGAAATGTAAATCAAAACCACAATGGAATACTATTATATACCCACCTGACTAGCAAAAACTCAAGCCTGACAAAAGTAAGCGTGGTTAAGAATGCAGAGCAATGGGAACTCTCATACTACTGTGGAAGTGCAATCTGGTACAACCACTTAAATATTTGGTCCTATCTATTAAAGTTAAAGATGCACAACTTCTACAACCCAGCAATTCTACTTCTAGACAAGACACATCCTACAGAAACTAACGCACATAAGCACCAGGACAGAGGTATAATGTCATGGCAGCACTGCTTGTAACAGCCCCAAACTATCAACAGCAGAATATATTTATACTTTCCCTCTGGTTATTTATCCACTCTTTCCAGTGAAGGGAAAAGATTTCTAACAATGAAAAAAAATTCCCATCCACAAGCCACAGTGACTCCTTTTTGACTCTTGTATCCCTAGCATGTCTAGTAAAAAACCTAAATGACAGCAAACATAATCCTTTATAGGACAGTGTGTTTTACTTTGGGATAGCCATCATATAATCATTTTCTCATGAGCCAATATTTGCCTATCTATAATTTCCACTCAATCTTAGTTCTAGTCCCTAAAGCCAGAGTGCTCCACTCTAACTGTACCTCAGAATTACTCGGGAAAACATGTTTTAAATAGCAAGCTTTTTTAGCTCAATGTTATGAGTACTGTTATCTCTTCCCACTGTGTATACATGCTTCTTTCCACTTCCTACACTCAAGAACATTATAAGAATCCCTAGATAACTAATTTATGTAGATGCTTTCTCCTTTCCTTCATGATATGTATCCATATCAGAATTTCAAGTTGCTTAGAACTCTGTTAATTGTTACGTCCTTAGCCTGGCAATAGAATCACACTTGTGTTTGTACAAATTTCTGAAACTGTTTTCTAAAAGATAAGCTCACAACATTCTTTTTCTTTATCTTAGGAGTCAGCAAACTTTTTCCATGAAGGGTCAGAGAGTAAGTAGTTCAAGATTCTGTAAGCCTCATGTGCAACCACTCAACAATGCTGTTGAGCACACACACAAAAAACCAGCCATGGCTAATACATAAATGGGGATCACTGTGTTCCAATAAAACTTTATTTTCATAAAACAGGTAGCCAGTGGGCCATAGTTTACCAACCCCTGCTTTATATTATTAATCATAAGCAGATGCTTGATCTTAGATTTGTCACCTCCGTGTTATAACAGATATGATAATATATGTCCATTATATACATAATACATAATATATATAATCCGTTAACCAGAACTTGACAAGAATGTTAGTTTGGCTGCTTCCCTTAAGTAAAAGAAAACTGTCAGGGTCTTTCTAGTATCCCCAATGCTCAACACAACAAATGTACTTCTAATAATTCATTCTAAAGAAAAGAAATGCACAAAAACATATACACAAAGTTGTTTACTTAAACATCGTAATAAAGAACTGGAAATACTTTTAACAGGCTTTTAAAAAAAGTAAATTAGTGACTATTTATCCAATACACTTTATTCAGAAGAACTGAACACAAAACGATGTTGATACTATTTCCCCAAGTGTAAAAAGGTAGCTTTGAAACAATGCATAGTACTTTATCACTTGAAGGAAACATCTAAAAGTATTTCTTAAAGAATTAACAATGGAAATATCTGAGTAATATGAAATCTTGGGTGATATTTTACATTTTGAATTCTCTTCATTAAGCTTGTTTTAAGTTCTTAAATTAAAGAAAATTACTATAAAAGAAAATTTTTGCTAGTCTTGCAAGTCCAGCAGACAGCTGCCTAGGTAGACATTCATTGGTGTTATATCAACATAGATTCTCATAGCAACCATAGCTATTGAAATGCTTTTGTGTATTATTGGTTTAACCTAGGAGAATCCTGTGTGGTAGGCAAGAATTTCTCTAATAAGATATTCAATTATTTCCAAGGTGCTTTCAAATAATACCTCCAGCCTTAAAGTAGCAATGGAGATTTAAGGGCCATTCTTAATAAAAAATTCTCAAGAATTTATTAAAACTTTTTCCTCTAGTATGGAAATTTCCATCTTTCATAGATTCCTTTTTTTTTTTTTTAACTAAAGAATGTGTGCTTAATACCTAAAAATTACACTCCTTAATTCAGTAATTAAATGGCATCAGTGAAGAGAATCTTACCCCAAGAAAACAGTCACACGAAGTTCTTTTTTGGTCCTTGAGATCGTCTTCAGTGTGGTAATTTCTGCATCAAACCAAAATCCTCTATTACTAGGACTTTCTACATTGTAATTAACCATTACCACATCACCGACATTTAGTTCGTTCCATTTCAAAGTGGTTCTAGCTCGTGGTCGAAGATCCTTGACATTTATTTCTACAGTACCACTTTCCGGATATCTGAGAAGAGAGAAAAAAGAATCACAGAACACTGCTTATGATTATCACCAAGGAAGACTAAAATTATATGCAACATGTATAAAAACCTAATCATATTATTCTTAATGGCACTTAAAGTAAATGATATTTATTCCTGATTTTAACTGCCAGAATAAACAAGTCTTGCTAAAATCTTAGTAAGTCATTCTTTGCTAGCTTGGGGGTGGTGGTGGTGATAGGGAATAAAGAGTAGGGGTAAGTAAAAAACCCAAGTTCTTCTTTTCCACATTTTCTTAACCCATGTTTAAAAATTACTTTAATAAGACTAGATGCTGACCTCCTCCTGAACTTGGAACCAGTTCACCAAGTTCTGCCATTTGCTTTACGCATAATAAGAACATAAACCTAGTACATTTTCAATGGCCTCCATTTTTCCAGAAAGAGAAAGATAAGATTTCAGTTCTTACATGTAGCTAGCTGCCTAGTAATGGCAAAATGAAAAAACAAAAAAACAAGAGCAAAAAAATCCTGGAATTTTGTATGTATCAGAAAGTAGAACCATGTGAAAGAAATCTAGCAGAATCTTGATCTTACTTGAATTTCTAAATGTAAGCTTAACAAACCTAAACCTGACCCAAACTTAAAGCTTTACAAGGTTCCTCACTTTTTGGCCTAATATCTGGTATCCATAGGCCAAAAACAGCAATGTAACAGTCCACAATGGTTTCTATAAAATTAAGATCTGTTGCCTTTATGTATTGCTTGCTAGTAGAGGGACAAAGAAATGAGTAATATCTGGTTCCTGCTCTTGGAAAACTCAGTCTACTGGGAAAGGCCAAGCTACTATAGCAGTGGTTCTCAAACCGGTGGTTCCATCTGTGAACATGCTATAAATGCAGACTCTTAGGCTCCACTTCTGATCTGACTCAGAAACGCCGGGAGTGAGGCCCAGTGATCTATTTTCACAAATCTTCTCAGAAATTCTCAAGCATACTCAAGTTTGATAAGCTACTGTGCTGCAGAAACACAAGAACAGTTAAATATCATACCGTTCTGTGACAGCATTAACAATGTAGAAAACTAAGGCAAGAGACCATTAACCCTTAACCAACTGAGTGGCCTACTCAAAATTTAAGTGGGCCTGAAGTTGGAAGCAGCTCTAGCAGCTAGCCTTGGCTCTTCCAAATCAAACAAGTACTATGCAGGCCTAGGACCCTCACAGTATATCTAACTCATTTATAATAAATGGATATTAACCCTGGGTAGAATTTTAATCACTCAATTTAATCAAGTTTCTTCAAATTTTAGTTAATTGGGGAAAGAAAAATCTCAGGATTAGCAAGGGGCCTCAGAAACGATCTGGTCCATTTACCCTCTCAGTACTATAATTCCCCTTTACCACAAGCCTCCCAAATAACCATGCAACCTCTGCTCGGATGGTAAGTGACGAGAGGCCAGCTTTAACCCTAAGAAAAACCATTCTGTCTTCACATAGCTCTGACATAGGAAAGAGAATATACTTGATACTGGATCAAAGATAAACACAGAATGAGTTCCATAGCTTAAGTGCCATGAAGAAATCTATATACTCTCTCCACGAAAGACCTAATCCTTGACAGTCTAAGTCTGTCACCCTGCCCTCCTCTATCTTCTAAGTATAAAACATTTCAAGTGAATTTCCTTCAACTTACGTAAGGTTTTGAATCCTTTATCATACTGGTCTCTTCACTCAAAATATGTTCTATTTTCAACCTGCCTGGGTTTAAATTCCATTTTAGCTTCCTACTACCGTGTATCCTTGGGAAAGTTACTAAACTTCGCTGTTTTACATGTGTTTAGTTTACACATGACTACCTCTCATGTGTGAAACGCACCTAATGGTAACTACCTCATATGGCTGTTTTGAGAACTAAAATGGAGAAGACTTGTAACTAGATATTTTAGGGCTTTTCTAATTCTAAAGTTGTGAATTTGTTTCCTGACTGACTATTCTTAAGGCCATAAAGGATAGAAAACTATTCTTTTAGATGAGATCCTTTTCTCAGCTGTATTGTGATTTTTACATCATGACATTATCATATATTCCTGTATGATTAACAAAGTATGATTAAAAAAGCGTATTTCACTGGTAAAAAGCTCTCCATTTACCTATGATTGTCAAAATTAGATACCAAGAATGGAAATATTTGTAACAAACTTTTAAAATGTTTATTGGAGATGAGTTAAAATAAATCATTGCCTACATCAGAGCAAAGGAATTTAAGCTGTTTGCCCTGAAACTAAGTATGATTTCAGAACAGAATTATAGAAGTAGAGCATATGAATACATCATCTTTATGTATACAGTAAGTGTGTAAAAGTCATGAAAGTGAAGTATACTTTTTCTAATGCTACCCAGAGATGATAAGTCAGTTGCTGTATAAAAAGATATAGAAGGGACCCAAAAACTACTTTTACCAAAGTCAAGAACACGCCCAGACTCAAATATCACTATTATTCTTTTCTTGGGCATCTTCGTCTACACATATCTTAACATCACATAGAGTGATGACTCAGAAGCTCTGTTCTAACCCAAAATTCTCTCTTCAGATTCACATATCCAACTACATCTCTAACACGTATGTCTCAGAAGCACCTCAAATTCAAGAAATTCCCCCATCCCATAATCTGCTGATGCTCAATATTCTCTAAATTTTCATACTCCCAGAAATTGGAGTCATCCCCAATTCCTCCATCCAGTTACTAAGTCCTCCTTATGCTATATACTGTTAACACTTCTTTAATGTAACTCTGCACGGTTAGTGAAGGCCTGCATTTCTGAGACTACTGTCAAGGCCAACACATCTCCCTGTCTTTAGGATTACACCTTAGACTCCATTATACTTTTGCCAAAGATTCTAAAACACAGATCTGCTTAAAACATTTTGTGACGCCTGATAACAATTTGTTCATAGGCTGTGGGAAAACAGGCATTCTTACATTGCTGATGGGAATACAAAGTGGTACTGTCTTCTTGTAGAGGGGAATTTGGCAATACACAGCAAAATTGCCTATATATTTACCTTTTGATCCAGGAATTCCACTTCTAGGAATCTATCCCAAACATAAGTAACAAAAAACCCCAGGAAAAGACACATACACAAGGCTATTTATAGCTGCACTATCTGTAACAGCAGGACTAGAAATAATCAAATGTCCATAATAGGAAACTACTTACTATATGATACAATTATATAATGGAATATTATTCTCCTGTAAAAAGGAATACGACATCTGCTATGGAGAGACATTAACTAAAAAAAAGACCAAGATGCAAACAGTATTTACGTGTGCTTTCTACCTAATGAGTGTGTGTGGAAATACATACTTGTACATGTACATATATAAGTGTGTATGTATTTGTGAGTATACAAGTAATCACACATACACATATATATTTTGAGACAGAAGGATAAACAAAAACTCATTTAGTTACTACAAAAAGAGGTAAGAAATAGGGTAGAAGGAACCAAGATGCACTTTTTCTTAATGTACTTGTTTTGAAGTTTTACCTATAGGATCGTTTAATGTTTCACTTGATTATAAAAACAATTTACAAAATGTGAGAAATCCCTAAAAACCAAAAGCAAAATGAAAAAAGTGGCTTAACTACTGAGAAATACCATTACAAGTGACTTGAAAATACACTAACTATACATTCCTAGTGGGGTTATACCTATTTACTAAGGACAAAGTAAAAAACATACCAACTTTTCACTAATCATATTGCTTGCAATATTAGTACTGTTAGTCTGAAACCATCATATGAGTAGAATAAAACAAGTCAGTGGTGACATCAATAGAAACCATGATTTTCAAGGTAAGAGAAAAAATAAGAGATTAAGGATATTAAATGATAACCCCTCAACTCTAAAATTAATTGGAAATATCAATACAAACATTTCCTAGCTGTTTCCAGTGTTAAGACCTAGAAACATGATCAAAACAGGTATCAATGAACAGCCGACTATACGCTCTTACAAAAAGAACCAGGGCTCCTTAAAGAAATGGCTGAATCCAGGCCTGGGCAGGAAATAGAAGAGCTTGGGACATCCTATTGTACCTGAATGCAAAGAAACCCTCATTATGTCAGGTTCAACTTGAAGGAGCCCCACAGGCCAGAGATGAGACAATCTGGGCACCAAAAAGAACTGAGTTAGAGTAAAACAAGTATTAAAATCCATTAGTTCATAATGAGACTTAGTAAAAATCTCACTGACCAACCTCTGGAGGATGCTAGGGAATTTATTCATTCTGAACACTGAAAAAGTTCAAGAATCAATAGTTTATCCTACCTTTTGTATATGAACCAACTGCTTGTTGAGGAAAGCTCCTTATGAAAAAATTATAGCTAATAAATGAAGAAGAGAATGACGTATCACTATTTTTACTACATTTCATAAAATAGTGGCTGTAGGTAAAGATTAATGGCTACTAAAACTATTAAAAGCTGGCAGCAAATTTCACAATGGATGTATCAGGCTGACAACACCCAAATCTCACCACAAAAAAAGAAAGAAGCAGGTATTATGTGCCTCCCAACGCCATGTAATAGGTAAATAAATGCCATCTCTAAACTAGTCTTATCAAATAATGAAATTTAAAACCAATCAAGCCTCTAAGTACAGTCGTCCCTCCATACTCATGGGTTCTGCATCCAGAGTCAACCAACCACTGATTGAAAATATTCAGAAAAAAATTCCAGAAAGTTCCAAAAAGCAGTTCAATTTGCCAGGCTCAAGCAACTATTTATATAGCATTTACATTGTATTAGGTATTATAAGTAATCTGACATGATTTAAAGTATACAAGAGGATATGCATAGATTATATGCAAACATGCCATTTTATATAAGGGACTTGAGCATCCATGGATTTTGGTATCCGTGGAGGTCCTGGAACCAATCCCCCATGGATACCAAGGGAAGACTGTATAAACTTTCAGGAAACTAACATCAACAGAGGAACATGTTAAATACCACTACAGAAATGTAATCAGTAAAGTTCAGACTGTGGGAAAACTGAATAAACTGTCACTTGTCTTGTACAAATAATAGCAAGGAAGAAAGAATAGGGGAAACCTGTAGGTTGAGACTTAACCTATCAACTACATGTAATGGGTGGATCTTAATTTTGATCCTTATCTGTAAACCCCAAGTATATTTTTAAAAAATAAGTCAGTCTGAACATTGACTGGTTATTTGATTTTAAGGAATTATTGTAAATTTCATGTGGTTTTTTTTTTTAATGCTTTAGGGTCCCCACCCCAGGATCAGTGACTCATTCTCACAGAGCACATAGTTCTTCCCATGGCTATGATTTACTACAATGAAAGGATACAAAGCAAATTCAGCAAAGGAAAAAGGCACATGGAACCAAGTCTAGAGGAAACCAGGTGCAAGCTCAAGGAGCCCGCTCCCAGTAGTCACACAAAATGTGCTTAATATGTCCAGCAACAAATTACGACAACATGTGTGTAATGTTACTACCAGGGGTGTACAGTGAAGAATGCTCAAGATTTTTATTAGAGATTCATCACATAAGCACTTAATGTCTAGCACATACCAAAATTCCAGACTCCCAGAAGCAGGTGTTCGGTATAAATCATATTTTTTTTTGCAGAGTTTATGCAGAGTGAACCATTTTTATCAAGGAATGATGAGAATCCTCCTGAAAGTTAAGTTCCCCAACACCAGCCAAAGGTCAACCACACACAGACCTTTTAAAGAGTAGTAAATCTCTGGCCTGATGTTAGCTGTCTTCTGCACACTTTAAAAAGGATCCTTTTAGAGTATTCAACTGAGAAAATAGCTAAGATGTCAAGATCAGGATGAACCTATGAAAAACAGGGAGAAAGAGTAGGACTAGGAAGCAATAGCCCTTAGACCACGATGCTGTCTTTCACTTTGAAAGGAGAAGAAAAGAGGGTTGAGCAGGAGAAACATGAGAGTGTGATACAAACAAAATCTTCGCCAATCCAATCGTGAGGTCTGGAGCAATGTTGGGCATAATTGCCAGGCCCTAGAACTGCTGCCACACTTAGTCACCAGCTGGAGGATGCCAAGAAAGAGTGTGGCTTTGGCTCAAACACTGTCACAGATATCAAAAGTGCTGTGGCTAAAAGTTATCAGTTAACTGCATTCATTCCTTGCAGGTCAGCAAGTTCTGTCTTGAAGATCTGAGCACTGTGCCCACTACAGCTGCTAAGGCTATTTCTGGTTGAAAAGACTTAAGGTTTGGGACTTGCTTCAAAATAATCCAGTGGTGGTGCTTGGGGATGCTGGTACGGATTAAACAAGATTGGCCAGGAGTTCATAATGATTGAAGCTAGGTGATGAATTCTTTCTCAACCTCTGCATAAGTTTAAAGATTTCTACAATAAAATATAAAATGCTCTGTGTTTCAAGTTAAAATCCAAACAAAAGGCTCTTCCCACTTTTTGAAGTTTTCCCACAAGAGTACAAAACTCTAAGTTAACACTCAAGGCTTACAATGAGGACAAGCAGGCTTCTGCCCCAGTAAACCACACTGATTTCTATTCCCCCGATGCAACTGTTTAACTTTCAGCTACTTCTTTTATTTTCCACCATATTTTAAAGTAACATGCTAACACATTGCTTTTTACTTCAAACTGTTATCCTACCCATCTCTGATGTACAGCTCATTTGCCTCCATCTCTTCTTCCTTATAATTACTA